>NC_142112.1:15427703-16037703 GCF_056152115.1 Neolamprologus brichardi | reverse complement strand
TAGGCCAGCCGAAGAGAGTAGGCACAGAGCAGTTTGCCGGTGTAGTTGAAATGAGAGATAAAGGCTGAAGTCAAACAGGCGGTGGCAAGGCAGAGCATCGTCGCTTGTTTCCCAAGTTGCATCCGAGAGCTGTCGAGGCGTTCGCTTCCTGCCATGTTTAGCGTTGTGACAGAGCATTTGTAACACCTCCGCCCATGGCTTCCACAACTCTGTCACGTCAGATGAAATCAACTTTCAGAGAGGAGAGAGGTAAAAGAAGAGGTGGTGGAGGAGGGAAAGGGAGGAGGCACGTAGAGGAGTCAGAGCAGGATATTTTTCTGCTTAGCGAGGAGATGCTGGCGATGAAAACACTGCACCCCAGTTTCACTATGTATTATTATTGTTGTCAGTCACAAGCAAAAAAATAAAATAGAATCTTACTTGTACCCTGGGTGTGTGTGTGGACGTGGAGTGAAGTGCAGAATACCTGAACAGGAATCCAAGGGTGAGAATAAACAGGAAAAGCACACTGAGAAGGGAAACGGTGGTTGTGCGTTAAGTGCCTGGGAATTAAACAACCACGGTGTTTATAGATACTGTCCTGAATGAAAATAGCAGACCACTGAGGTGTGTTACAAAAGTTTGCTGTCTGTGTGCTGGAAATGCACAGTTATTTTTAAAACGGGTAACCAGCAAAAACAGAGGAAACGGACTTTGTTAGCTCATATTGCTCAAAAGGAGAAAAATCCCCCAACTAGAATGCCTTGCAGTCTGTTCCCACAAAGACCACGTATATTTGTCTCCATCCTGGCTTCTTTGGAGACCAGAGAAAAATAAGGAAGTATAGAGCCTGTGGGCTGAAGTAGAACATTGATTCTGAAAATCTACGTCTCCCCATGATGAGCAAGAGGATTTCAGCATTGAAGCACGCCTATATTTAATAGTTTTGTAGTATTAATCAAAATAAACCTCACCTGTTCATCTCACCATCCATCTTATTCTACACAGACAGCCTCATTTACACATAGAACACCACAGATGGTAATATATGGTCAGGAGCTGAGACCTGGAGATCATCACTGTATTGGGATTTCATTCTAGTGACAGTCAAGTCAGAGACACCGGGCACACAATCTGTCAAGTGTAGCTCATAAAATACAAATTAGCTTTTTAATTAAGCATAGCAAAATATTCGCGTGTGACTTAACTCGATAGAACAATACAATGAACCTTTATTAGAATTTGAAAGTCATTTACAGATCCTCTTGATCTTTACTTGTAGCTACAGGTGTTCAGTTATGCAGTTAATCGAGGGCTTATTTTGTTTGGAGAGAAAGGGTTTGGGGTGTTCTGTGTTACCCGTGATTACACCTGTGCACCACCAGGGTTTGTTGGTGTACACACACTGTGACGCACAGGAGAAATGTATAAATCAAAGCCCGTGCTAGAAGTAATTGCTCACATGAATTATATGTGAGGTTCGAGGCTGTCGTTCACATACGCTTGATTTCATTAATTAATGACCCTCTTTGTGGCTGTACCTAGTAATTTATGAGTCACTTGCAAATGCACACGTGTGGTGCTTTGGGTAAAATGCCATATTGTGCATGTAGGAATCCAACTTCTTAACATCAACATATGTGTTTCTAACCCAAGTAAAGAAATATTCCTCTGGCACGAATATTTCCTCGGCATCTTCTTTAATGGGCATCCTCAGAATTTAAAAATATACGTTGAAATCTGTCTGTGGTTGCACAAATGCAGTTTTGATTGCTTACATTTCTGTAGAATTTCATAAATAGTCGAGGACCAAAATAGGGCATGGGAGCCTGCAGTCAGCACTGTTCTTTCATATTACAACCCCAGTCTACAAAAACCTGCTTCTAACACCTTTACAAACAAGGAACGGTAGAGCTGGGGGAGATTACTTTATTCTATGTCCCAGATCAGATTGTACACTGTAAGAATTTAGCAGTTACTGTATTTATTAGGAGCTAAAGAAATGGACTAAAAGCTGATGGTGACAGATTCCCAGGACAGTTAGTGAAAATCTGATTGGTGTTTGTTACACAATTCCCACAGAGTTAGGGATTATATTAAAACACAGGCACACACAGACAGACACACACACGTACTAAATAAATACACATACTTTGACTTTGTTCTAGCATCTGTCAGACAGTAGACTTGTCTGAAGTCTACCAATCAGCTCTAACTTAGTGTGACTCTTCCCCTGTAGGGCTGCCAATCAGAGAAGCAGCTCATTAGCGGAGAAGCTGCTTATACTCCACTTGTGCTAAGTTTAAAAAAGCACCTCAGAAGAAGCAGAAGCAAAACGCCTGTCAATGTTCAGTTTTAACTTTTTGATATTTAAATGAATACGAATACGTTTTTTGGACATCAACACCTACAGATGGTGAAGTTTTTTTTCAGATTTTTACATTTTTTTAGGCGAGAGATCAGAAGAAAACCATTAAATTTAACACTCAGACTTTTATGGAGGTCATTCTGGATCACTGATTTGATGGGCAGCGGGGGTTTAAGCCTGAGCTGTTTTGCAAAGGTGTTTTTTTCCCATTTACTTATCCTCCCTTAATCTAGGACTTGACAGCAAATGAGAAACTAATGAGCTGAAGTTAGATACTGTCGCATAAGTTTATGCATAATTGCTAAATTTACTTAACCACTAGAAGGATTGCATTACACCCCAAATGTGTGTTTAGTATTTAACATTTTTATCATGTAATGCAAGAAATGCCATCAATATAAAAGCTTTCCCATCAATTCACATAAAAAAAATTGCCCCTTCTGCTAACCACATGACTTACTCTTCAATCAAATCTATTTCCTTTTTTAGGGACAACATGAACAGTAAATATGTGCGTTTATGAGGAATCTTTTGTTAAAATACAGCAGATTTACATTTTAATGTCTTCTGAGTGTAAACAAAGAGTTTCTCCTCCCTGAAACCAAAACACTACTTGCAGATATCCCTTTCTCTCAGATATTTCTAAGCCTGTTTTTTGGCTACTTAATGAGCACACCCTGTGTGCAGCGATCACAAGATCAGCCACTGCAGCTAATCCCTCTTCAAAGTGGGTTGCAGCCTGAAACCTGTGTGCTTCTGCAGTGTTTGGTACCAGAAATGTACACAAGAAAATTTAACAGGCCACCCCCCCCAGCCATACCACCAGTTACAGACACACAAGCATGCATGCAGCGCACCCATATCTCTGTATGGTCTCATTAGTTTGAATCTCTTGGTTTAATTAATCACTAGTAGAGAGCTTAATTCATCTATAATTTCAGCAGAGTGGAGTTGATTAGTGTAGTATTTCCCTCTGGCCCTGTTAAGTTTTTGATTTCCTTTTCTGATTTTTTTTTCTTACCCTGATGCCCTCCACCCACTGCAGCCTCTCTCTCATCTTTTATAATGGCAGCTCATCAGGAGCTCAGAGACAATCAGCAGGCAGAGCACCCTTGACTCCTTTTTGATGGTTGTGATTACAATGGCGATGGGTGCTTGAAGTTGCGGTCGTGGAATTAAGTGGATACACTCGTGTTTCATTGTTGCTGGCTGCACGCCGTCACATTTCTCCTTCAGCTTTTTAAATGTATTTGTTTTATGGACTGATGCCTTTTATTAGCTCATATGGTGATGAGGGAGTCATACTTCTGTATGGCAAAGTTTCTAGAGACTTGATCCTTTTGCATGGGTGCATCGCTGCTTGTGGTACTGAAGGGTTCTTTTAATTTTGTTTTAATGATGTATGATGATGGACAACTACATGATTTGGTGTTTGATTTGTTATTTATGGGCTTTCTGGTGGCTGTCTTTTTTATTGTTGACAGTTCACAGCTGTTTTCTATAGTTGTGAAAGAGGAATTTGTCATGATAGCATACTACTGAGACCACATCTACAAAAACAGCCCCATGGCAAAAGTTGAAAGTGCTGACTACAAAGGGGCACGGACATTTGTAGTGGTTTCAATTGCTCACGCTAATTTGTGATTAAGTATGAAAATGATTTGTCCATAAATATTAATTCTTAGTCTAGTGTAAGACTTTCTTTCATATTTGCAAATATCCTAAGCTGTCAAAGATCATAGGAATAGTGCCAAGTCAAATCCACTGTGTGCTTATCTGTGTCACTACTTTTTTCTGCAATGTTCTGTGTGACTTGCCTTCAAAAAGAGCGCCTTTGTGTGTGTGTGTGTGCACGCGCATGTGTGTTTGTGTACGCACTTTGCCTGTCAGTGCGTTTGAGTGTCGTGATCCTGTGAGCCGTGAGAGAGGAATAGGCCCAAGTTCTTTTTCCCAAGAGTCATCTGCCAATCATTTTCTGAGATTCTGCGGTAAGAAAAAAATGGCGGGAAGGGTAAGAGACTGAGAAAGGAGAATAAAGGGGGAAAAGAAAAAGAAGAAAGTATCCCCGTAGAATGACTAAATAGACCTTCAGTGATCTGACACACAGGCCTGGAGCTGCATCCCAACTACGCTCTGCTCTGCACAGTTAAATATCCGCGCTGGGAATGCTGAGCTTTACCACGCTATTGATTTTAATCATCCTTTTAAAAGCTCAGACTTTTAAGAAATAAATAAAATAGGAGACCCTAAAGGCCTGAGAATAAAAAGAAAGAAATGAAAAAGAGATCTTGTGAATCTGTAAGATGATGGCCGATTGAAATATTT
This sequence comes from Neolamprologus brichardi, assembly GCF_056152115.1. Taxonomy (NCBI): domain Eukaryota; kingdom Metazoa; phylum Chordata; class Actinopteri; order Cichliformes; family Cichlidae; genus Neolamprologus; species Neolamprologus brichardi. Next base: position 16,033,031 of record NC_142112.1, on the reverse strand, counting down.
TTGACATCTCGAACATTCTCAGACCACTTTTGAGATAATTATAAGGATCTAAATTTACCTCCTGCTCTGGCCGCTGCTGACCGAGTCACAGAAGTGCTCATTAAGGGGAATAGATTCTTGACGTTCTCGTGGCTGTCTGTAGAGCCACTAATGAGGGGTGAAGCTTGATTGAAAAGCCTCCACTAGAAGTGAAATGTGATGGCACTTATACGACTGTAAGAGCTTTCAGAGCAAAAACCATGTGACGGACAATACGCTGCTCTGCTTGTTCTTCAATGGCAGCAAGCCAGACTCAAAGCTATTTCTACTGACAGTGTTCGTTTTCATCACCGCTCGTGTTTTTGAGCTTTATAAGGAGAAAATCTTTTTTTTTCAACACTTCCAAAACAGAACTGGGAGGGAACAAATCCTCTGGCATGTTTCCAAGAGCCAATATCTCGTTTTTGGTCTGGGGGTTAGAGCAGTCATTTGCAGGGGAATCAAATATCAATTAAATGAAAACACTCCAAACCCTGATTTTCTTACAGTCTTTTAACCCAACATCACGAGGTGTGTCAGTGAAAAACCTCTGTATGCCACACAAGACTCCAAACCTCTTAATAGACTAAAAACAATGCTAACATGTTAATAACTCATATCATTTACATTCTCATAACTTATTTCTATAAGTGACTTTACGATACCTTACAATTACAGACACAGGGACTTGCTTGGCATATAGAAAATGAATGTAAAATAAATCAGAAGCAGCCGAACAGTTAATGAGTAATTTATCAGAAACGAATAATTACTCATCCAGGACATTATTAACGGTAGGCAATAGCAAAGTATCAATATGGTTAAAAGGAGCTACTGAGCAAATACCGGTTTTGATGGTTTACTTTACTTGATTGGACACAGACGCAGTAGTGAATGGTGACGTGATCCTAAAGTTAAAGGGAAAGCAACTACAGGGTAAGTAATCAGTAATTGATTAGAAGTTACTGATTTGTGTCGCTCAGTGTTTGGATCAGAGTTTAACTGCACTCATTAAACAGTGAGACGATTATGAACTGCCCAATGATTTACTAAAATATGTTGGTAGCTTTTGCGTAAACAATCATGATCTATCAGATGGCCATGAATCAAGAGTTGTGTTAGAAATACTGACAACAACCTTGTTAAAGCCTCATAAATTAGTAGGTACAGCCAAGGGGCAGGTCGTTACAACAAATGACTTATTCTCAGTAACTCTTTAATAAATTAGCTTAGCTTGCTGTAAGGTTCACACGACTCTGTATTACTGGTTGAGTCAGCTCAGAAACATTAAGAAGCATGTGTATGTAACATCATGTAAACACTTCACGTTAAAATGCTACCTGTCCATTTGGCACATCTGGAAGCAAAAATATAAGGAAATACTCTCACCAAATATATACCAATGTGCTATGGTATGTATATGTTATGCTTAAATATTTCCTTGCACAAATACGGTGAAACAGTAAACACAAATTTTCAAAGCAGAGATCAAAAAGGTTATCCTAACATACACATCTGTGTCGGTACAAAATTTTCCAAAGGTCATTGACTCAAATGTCACCAGAGGAAAACATGGGCTGCTCCAAATTCATAATCTAGTAACTGCAAATGTATGTTTGTAGCAGTCTGTCTAGTCGAGGTGGACATATTTTTGCTGGATAAGTGAAAGAAAATAAATAGTGATGCTGGATGCAAAAGTCAGAGATCGGCCTATAGCCATTAGGCATCCATCATCATATGAAGGTCACAACTGGCCACGGTGTCGTGACCTTTCATTTAGGAGTTGTGGAAATATTTTACGCTGGACTAAAGTGGTGGAAATCAGTGATAGCATGAATGAACTATAAAGGTAAAATAGATATAGCGATGTAAACACAATAGCCTGGTCATTTTTAATCACATGATAAAACAGTAAACATTTGTTCTACGACATTTATACTCAATGGGAGAAAAAAGCACACGCACACGTTGTGGTCAGAAGTTTTCATAACTTGTTATCAGCATGATGTCAGCGTGATTTTGGGCTCTTTATCATTTCTTTGAATTTTTTATTGAAGAATGACTGTACAGCAAACATCTTTAATGGCTTTAAAAAGCAAGAATTAGGTTAATTTTCTCTAATGGCTCAGATATGTATATATACACCCCACTAATGTTTTCTTAAATGTCTTTTAGCAGATTGCACCTAAACCACACATTTTGATATCCATCAACAAGATTCTGGCATGATTCTGGGTGGATATTTGACCACTTTTCTTGACAAAACAGACAAAGCTTATTTAAATTTCTTGTTATCTTACCACCTTTTAAACATAGTCCACAAGTTCTCAACAGGGTTGAGGTCAGGAAGGTCATCCCAGAAGCTTAAAGTAATCTTGCACTTTTCCAATTTTTAAGTACTGATCAATCCAACGCGTGCTATCAGACAAATCCTATATGTACCAGTTGATCATGATCATGACTGAGAAGTTCATAAGTTGAGTCTTGTCAATTTAAAACACATTATAGAACCTTAAGCACTACTTATTAAAAGATTAACTTGTGAAGTAGCTGTTAAAGATGTTTCCAAAAGAACAAAGAATTAATTAAAAGCCCCAAATTACAGTGACATTCATCTCCATGATGAGTGTATGTAAACTTCTGACCACAACTGTGATCGTATCGCTGTGGTAACCTTTTTTCTGCTCCATTTTATTGCTAATAATTGTGCGACCTTGCTGGAAAAAGAGCTTGACCAGGTCGTTTTGCAGGTCATACAATCAACCAAGCAACCACACAAAAACACACAGGAGGGTTCCCCCAACACAGGCAAGAGAAACCAAACAAGCGTAACGCTTCACTTAATTTGATGTTAAAAAAAGGGAAATGAAACCATAAATTGTCTACATGAAAAAAACTTAAAGGACAGAAGTAAAATATATGAATGAAAGACATCGAGAATTGTACTGAAAGTGAACTGAAAACAAGAACTACACTAGATTACAATGATATTGTGTAAATAGCACCTCCCAGTTAGTAATTACACAGTAATTAAGAATTACAGAAGCAACTTAGTGTCAAAGAGTAAAGTGGGAGTAGCGACAAAAACATGCAGCCCAGTAAAACTGAGAGAAAAGCAGCAATAACTGAATGACAGGCTAACAAAGCAGCAAAGGAAATCTCTTCCATAAAAGGACCGGCTACGCTTGTCACATTTTTTTCTAACAATATTAAGTCAACTCTCGTAAAGAGGGTACCTTGAGAGCCCGAAACACTCACACAATCTTGTGTGAGTGTTCTGGCTTGGCAGGGACTGTTCCGAAATTACACAGTGATTATCTCCAGCAGGAAACTTGCTTCAAACAGCAATGTCACCCACCAGCTTCTGTACCTTTAAGCTTCCTCTGAGGGCATATTAACAGAGCAGCAGGGGAGCAGGCGGAAAGCATTGGTCTGAAATGTATTTAAAAGTCTGCAATCTGGATCGGCAAACAAAGCAACAGCATTAAGCTGCAACCCACGCAACACACCTCGACTGGGGACTGAGAAGGAACGCCACAGCAGCAGTGGTGGAGGAAGATCAGAGCTTGCGTGAGGGTTTTATTTCCTGTCGCGGCGCGTCAGTTAATTGAATTGGCCGCACTGTGCATACGAGGCCCTGATGTGAGGCTCTACGTCTCTTACCTATATGTGCTCTGTTTGTTGTCTAAATTCTGCTACAATTTATCGATAAGATGAAAGAATTACTTCATCTTATCACGTTGTAGCACATCCTACTAAACTTTCTCCATGGCTGTAAAAGCTCTGTGTACTTTAAAATAATGCACTTAAAGCACGCAGTGCAGCAGTGTGTAATCAGTGACTGCTCTTGCCACACAGTGTGATACAATTCGCTGATGCAAAAACTAAATTCCCATGCTTTCCCTTGCCATACCAATAGTAACTGACGTCAGTGCCTTTCTATATAGCTCAAATATTCCTTTGTGTTTTCCACTCATTCGCCTTTGGCAAATGATATGGAATTAATTTGTAAAGTAGGCTTATTGTTGCAGCCAGGCAGGGTTCGTGTCCACGGGGAGGAAGCCGGGGCAGCTCCCTGTGCTGGGCTTTAGACTCTTAGCTTGGTCAAGGTGACAGTGATCCATGTCTCTCTGGAGGGCCTCCGTGTAGGATGTGTAGCACTATTATAACACTAAAAATACCAGTAGATTGAGAGATGGCAAGAGAGAAAGAATGGCGACAGGCGATGGAGTGGGGTAGACAGCTTTTGACGTAGCCTCAGCTTCGTGTTGTCAAGCCGTGAGGGATTTCACGGCTAGAAGATAAGGGGTGATCATGTCTACAGGTTTTTGGTCCTAATGTGTCGTGAAAAATTCCAAAGTCTTCGTTTTATCTGACAAGACAGTTTGATTGAGAGATGTAGCACTGCAGCAGCCAGCGGATCGATTATACCCTCGTGTATTAGTTCACTGCAGAAATGTCATCTTAATGAAAGAAGAGACGAGAATGACAGTGAAAAATAACCTTCCTCCATTTGCGATTTGGTGCAGTCATCCAAAACATTTTTTTAGCAGTTTTTTACTACAAAAGAACCAAATCTACAGCACTGTATAGAGGTTTCCCTCCATGAGCCACACTTTGATATGCCAGGAATAATATATAATCTATAAAATGTAACCAGCTCCAGACAGAAGTTAAACAGAAAAAGTTTGAAACTTATTTTTGGTTAAGTTACTTGTGCATTATTAATGCTCCATTACACTTTATAGACTTGGGGAAAAAAGGCTTAGGCTTTGAAATGACGCATACTTTTTTCTTTTTACATTTCAGCACACAGCCGTTACCACTGGGTCCTCTTTGAAAAGACCTCACAGATATGTAATTATTCTAAAAGTCTTCTACATTAGTGGTTTCGTGCTGGAGCAACTGTTGGCTACTCCTGGGGTAACCTCATGTGCACTGGAGACTGTCTTTGCAACATGCAAACTGGCCTTTGCATGTTGCACAACTTCTTAATGTCCTCAAATGCATGTTCACTGTACAGGAAGGAAGCAGTGAACTATACATTCATGTGCTGCTTGAATAAATTTTCTTAATTTGGTGTTAAATGTGCCAGAATACAATGCCAATATACTGTAGCGGGCCATTAACCTGTCTCTGTTAAAGGTACACCTACAGCCATCAAACACCTCTTGGCTCTTGCTCTCAATGGGTGTACTTACCTCGCTCTCACAAATATAACATCTTTTAAGCAGGAGGTGTTGTCCTGTCCTCCAAACCATATCGCAGTGGCACCCTGTAGGGCCCGCATTGCCATATAAAAGATAATGGAATATAAAATTGTTTTTATATCCTCTGAATGTGCAGAGGCCGCATGCTGAAGGCTTTCCCCGCTATTGTTTTAAGGCTCATGAATCTTCTAAATCACTGCCAGTGATCACGATGAATGAAACAGGAGAACATTTACACATCGTCTCACCTCATAACCCCTCCACAGTCGACTGGACGGCCCATGCTGTGGTGCTTAAGGTGGCTGAATGGTGCAACTCACTGCCTTTTGGATCACTATTGGATTTCCCCCAGTGGTGCTACAAAACAGCACATTTCATCTATCGGACCCTTTGAGCTGGTGGTCTACAGTCAGTGCTTGTGTAGGGTTTCAGCACATTTCATGCTGAGTCTAAGCTCAGTATGCTGGTATATGATGGTTGTATATGATAGTCACATACAGGTTAGTGGTTCATATAGACACATTTTGACAGTCTTTACGGTCAACTTAGCTAACCGGCGGCTAGCTCCAACTCCAAAAAGTGTCTCAGCAAAAAGAGCAAATAAGCAAGAAGTGTATTGACCATTATTGCTTTGATATATTATTCTAAAACTTGATGATGTATTATTTTATTTTCCTTAATTGTTCCAGAGTTTAAGGCCTTCATCTTCCTTGTTTTGCATGATTAATGACCAGTAGCTGCACTGGTTTTGTAAAAGTGTTTATATTAACATCAGAGCTAACATTATATGCAAAACCATGCTTTACACACACAATTGGCAGAGGAACCTGTCTCAGCATGTGTAAGTGTGGGATTTTAGGGCTCCCTCTGGGTTGTTGACCACAGTCCAGGCTGGACGACCTCCGGCCGACCCTGAGCCATTTGAAAATATGATTGTAATCCTTGTGAGGATTTGACCAGGGTGTCTATTACCACTGTAATCTGTCACACTGGCATCCAATATTCATTCCACGTCCAGGTTAAGCCCCTCTTTCTGTCTGCACCACCCATCACCATGGGAGACGGGGAGAGGGAGAGGAGGGATCCACTGAAGGTGTTGGCATGACTAGAGAGAGCGAGCGAGAGCGAGCGAGAGAGACTGAAATTGAGAGAGCAATGCTTCAATCAAGCCACTGGGTTGGGGTGAAGAAATCTATTGTGGAACACAAGGTCTCATTAATGCAGCAGGGATAGCTTTAACCCCCAACCCCCACATCCTACACACATGCACGTACACACTTATACACACACCTGGCTGAGGAGGGAGAGGTACAAACATGGAAGAGAAATAGATTTATATATATATAAGGAAGGGATTATGGATTTCTGCAGCGACGGTGGGAGGAATTCTACACTGTCGACAAAAAAAAAAAAAAGATTTCCACAAACGGTACAAAGTTATTACAGACATTTAACACAGAAATCACAGGAGCTTCTCGATTCATGTAAAACTGATGCCCCACTCTACTTGTTTTATTGTAGATTTATTGCCACATACAGGATGATGGTGCATCTTGTCCATTTCCACATGATTTTTTGCAGAATATGCAGAAGAACAATGTTTAGATTCCTTGAAAAATGGCAGTACAACCACACCAATACTGTTTTTGTCTATCCCATTGCTGTATAATATCCTGTTTTCTAATACAAACCACAGATGGATGGTTAATGTCCAGGAATGTTTTAAATCATTTTTGGTTCCTTTGATCAAATCCGCAGAGGCTGGAGGGCGGGTCAGTGAAATAAACAGGCGTTCTGAAGATGTGGTATTGATGTGTGCTTAGTGATAAACTGCAGCCACTCATCATCTGTCTTTGTCTCTCTTGTTTGTTACAAGAACCCGCAAGGAAGGATTGCTCGTGTGTTTTGGTTAGATAGATGTCTGCCATATCTGCCATCATCTATAACACTAAATTACACATGGATATTACCCTGATATGATGCGTGAAGTCTGTGACACAGTATCCACACCAGAGCATGGTTTCAGAGTGGAGTGATTTCATCAGCAAGGTCACTGGAGGTGTACCGCCTAAACTGTAAGATATTCACTGATTAATAACACTGATATTCAGTGATCACCTGATAAAAAGTCCAACCATCGATTTAATATGCTTTATTTTTTTGTACTACTTCTAATGAAGTAGTACAGGTCCTGCTCCAGTAAGTTAAAGAGTAAGAAAAAAAAGATCAGGCCACATATTATTTCTCTTATATTTAAACACTGATCCCACTCTGAAATGAGATTTCTTAGAACATGAAACAAAGAACAGGAAGCAAAAGAAAAAGGGGGCGAGTTAGAAAGACGAATCGATGGAGTGTGAATTCAATTTGCTATCTGGGTACCACGTCCAAGACATCTGTCACACAAGCGGATTGGTTTGATTGGTGTGAGCCCATCTATCAAGATGGCTTGTCTGCAGTTAGTAAATTTATATTCCCTCAGGTCCCATCCTCCATCAGTGGTTACTGTGTGGCCAGGCCAAGGCTGTCAGCCAGCATGGTCATATCTTATTTTAAACCTCAGTAACTTATCTGCTCTTCTCTTCTTTTGTGTATGAATTCGCCCGTCTGCTCATCATGCATCCGCGCTGAAGCCTCCGTATCCAACTGTTTGGGTCAAAGATCCCTTTGAAATAAGGTTAATGTGACCCTTTGTTGTACAGGTGATGAGAAAATGCTAACAGGAGATCATAACAGCGTGCTGTTTTTTTCCACTATAGCACAGCATAGATACACATGGAGAATTTGCATAAAAGTAAGAATATATTTATTTTTTCTAGGATAATTGGTTTAGTTAAGTTTAATAGGACGTTTTAACTGCAGCTGCTTAAATTCCTGATGATTGTTCACTAAATCGTAGCAGTTACAGAGTCACAATAAAAGATCCAGGATCCGTAATTTGAAGCCAAAATGGTGTCTTGTGTTACTCCTGTGAGTACAACGGGCAAATTGCTTAAACATATCTAAAAGCCTTTAGCCTGTAAACACTTCCCTGTGATCTAAACACTACAAATAACGCTGGTCTGTTGAGTGCAGCTGAATGAGATGAGTCTAATTTATTACCCACTGTGTTGCAGCACTGCTGATTTTTATTCCTCTAGCCGGTTGGTTAAATTAGCCTGAACAGTTTGACTATAATGGGGACAACACCAAAGGAATTTAGAGCAGCTTCCTGATATTATCCACCCACAACCACATACTTGGTGGTATATGAACGCCCACCTGCAAACACAAACACACACACATGCACACGGCTGCTCTCTCACACTATATCACTGCATCACAGTGCTAATAATCCAGTGTGTTTTGGGTGGGTTGACTGCATCTCTATTAGTGCCAATTTGGCATGACCTTTCCGCTCTCGCTATCTCAGCGCTGGCTTTGTAATCTGCGCTGGCTGCCCCCCATCTTGGCCACTTATCATCACACTGGGATTAATAGAAACATCTTTTGCAATTACAAAAATGCTGCTGTTGTCGTGCCGGGTCCTGTCAGATGGTTAAACGCGTGCCAAACCATTAATTCACTAGTAAAGGCCTTAGCACTACCCCACAATAAAACACAGAAATCTAGTATTGATCTTCATAAAGGCGTATACTCAGCATTTTATCTCCTTGCTCTTCTCTGGCAGACCAGTGTGGTTATTGATCTTCATAAAGGCAGTATTTTGTCGTTAGGCGAGAAGCGGAGGAGACAGTAATGAAAGGTTTTTAACCTGCGTGTTCAGGGGATCGCAGGACCACTGGTCAGGGCTGCAAGGTGCTACATGCAGCAGATTTTCAGCTGCACGGCCACAGGGATCGATAGGGATACATCTTTGTCTGATTACTGTGATGTACCAGCACTTTGTGTGAGTAGCCTGTGTGTGTGTGTCTTTGGATGTTACAGTAATAGCTGATCATTGGATCAACATTATTTAGACTTAAAGGAATAAATAGGTTGACCTCAGAGATGATATAGTGGCTCCCACAGAGACATCCTAAGACTGTTTACTTCAGCCACTGGCCTAAGCAGTAGGTCACAGATGTGACCCCAAAACAAGTGCCTTTCAACTTTGTATAGCATGGCATACTATAAGCTGATGGGCATACATGAGAAATTTGCTTCTTCAGATGTATTAAAGCCAAATCCTGCTCTAGCCATTTTGGTACACTAGGGAAGATCAACTGGCAGCTTTGGGGCTGAAAAACACCCCCAAAAACCTCAAACTCCAATGTAAAAGTGCCAAAGCCAGAGTTCATTACTGAGCAGATGCCAGAAATGAACAAATTCACAGCCAGCAGCATTTTTGGTCTCTATAGCTGTTTGATCTCCACTAACGCTCAAAGTTAACCATCGTTACTGGGTGGTCCACACAATTCATCTAAGTTGACTTGAGTCGCTGATTAGTCATGATGGCTTGCTTCATACTTAATTTTGCTAACAGACCATCCAAGAAGCCTATGCTCAGGTTTTCTAGTGTCCAGACCACCACAGTGTCTGGAGATCCACCGTGCTCAGCACTTCACCCTCATATCTACATAGATTCAATTCAAATCAATTCATTATTATTTATATGAGCACTTAGAAAAAAGGAGAAAGGATTGGCTATAAGGTAATGTCAATGTGAAAGGTTTAAAAAGTGAGGCCGCGTGGATGAGATTCAGTACAAAATTCTGCTGATAATATGTCTTTACTTGACTGATGTGTTGAATTCGGATTAGAATGACATTCACGTCTGATGGAGTCTATTTACTACAATGAGCTAATTACAAAACTAAATTCTGCAGGAAAGCAAGTAGATAATGACTCAGTGTAAGAATGCATAGTATGGTGTCAACAGCAGCATTCATTATAACTAAAAACATAATTTAATAGGAAATAACATAAATAGTTTAGTTGCTATGTTAGAAACAATGGGAAAATCTACAACAATAAATCCAAATTTTCTTCTCTTCCTTTTTGAATCTTATATGAGCTCAGTTTTAGGTCTCTCTCAATAAATACACATTCCCAACAAGCCATAAAAACACAACTATTCTGCATGCCAAGTATGTTTTTAGAGACTTCCCCCACCCCCTAATCATGCATAACTGTCACATGTGACTTATTACACATCTGTCTGTGGCTGCACGGTGCACCAGATGCTGCAGTTAATGCCACACCTAACCTTCCGCCATTAAGACGGTATAATAAAACCCAAGTGGAATTTTCCACTGCCAGCCTGCCTTCCTCTGTCACCGCTGTCCAGTACTGGGAGAAGCCTGTAGGGGATAGCCCAGACAGGATATTAATGGGTCCCTCCAAAAGTCAGAAGGCCTGACAGAGCCCTGTTTCATTGTCACCTTGCCTTGGAGGACGAGGAAAAACTTGCAAAGCTTATTAGGTGAATAGAGCTGTTTCTCACTCTAACTTACTCGATCTCTGCCTCACCGCTTCATTAGACTGTCTTACATCAGAGACCCGCTCCTGTCCCTGTTTCCTCACCACATCGCCACACTCACTTCCACACGCACTCACACACACAGGGTGACATCTCCCACCTAATCAAGTAGTGGATTATCTTGTCCTGATAAATTGGAGCTTGTAGCACTTGAAAGGTCCTCTTGGAGGAGTGCCTCCTCCCCCTGACAGCTAGATCGAGCCCCCAGGGAGCAAGGAGAGAGAACATTGCCTGGTAATGATTTGTGGTAAATCGGACAAATGTTTTTGGAGAGACCTCTTTCATGCAAGGAGCATGATGAATTTAAAGAATGTGAAGAAACCTCAAGAGAAATTTCTGATGTGAAAATTATATGTCATGTGTGCATTTTTTTTTTTTGAATGAAGTGATTCAACTGCCCACAAGATTTTGATGAATCTTTTAAAGAAAATGAAAAATAAAGTCAGACAAATATGAAGGCCAAAGGAAACTGAAAAGAAATTCACTTTTTTAGGAGATATTTCTTTTATCATATCATTTTGTTATCTTTACATAAACTCTTATATGTTAAAAACAGAACAAGATCATTTTCCCCACATATCACTACAGACTGAAGAATAATTTTTCATGGCCCAGCTTATCATTAGCTTATCCAGGCATGGCTGCCATATATAATCAGGGTTAAAGTGGGATATGGCAGGGAGAATCCTAAGATCTGCTATAGCCATGTGGTGGTGCAGCACAGGGAAAAGAATCACATAGAAAATAAAAATGCAAATTTGCATAGTGAACTCCAAGTAGATTTGTTTTCTTTGCATACAGGATGTGATCAGCTGACCTTGGATGCTGCTGCTCTAAAGTCTCCTGCTTCTTGTAGATTTAATTGAATTAACTGACATATATAAGCAGCTCAATCAGATTCAACTTAAATGTCTGCTGCTTTCAATATAACCTAACATTGGCCATGAACACCACAGCCTGCTGTGCACCAGTCCAACCCAGCATTGTAAACCTTACACAGTACTGCAAACGAATTTAGCCTCCATCAAGGAGTACTAAAAGACCCTTCAATTTATCTTTCAAGTTTTTTCAGAATGTAAAAAAATATAACTTCTGCAAAACATCATAGACGCTGTCTGACTTATCAAATGTCACTGTGCTGTTTTTATCTTTGAAAATAATCTCTTTTTCCTCTCCTATCCTCTCTCACTGACGTCTTTCTCCATCTCTTAGACTAAACTGATCACACATTATTGTTTTGCTTTCTCCCGGGGAAATACAGTGTTTGCAGACACACTGTGGTCCAGACTGCACAGAAACATTTTGTGTTTAGAAGTATTTGTTGAGTTGTTTGAAAAATTTATAGTTACCTGCCAATTTAAATGTTTCTCAGATATGCTTGCTGATCTAGTGTTAGCCAAAGCCCTCAGCTAAAGGACAAAGTTCCACAAGTACAACTTTATTGGCATGAAATCATGAAATCACAGTGACAAAAAAAAAACAAAAACAAAAAAAAACACGGGATGTCATACTTAGTACTATGTACAGTACTATGCAAGTATCTCCTTGACATCAACTGGAAACAATGCCAGACAGCAGCACTCAAAAAATGAACTCTCTTTACAGTACTATGTATTAAGCTAAGTTAGCTAGCTTAATGAAATTTTGTTACCAATTAATCAAAGGTGCTGTTCTGGATAATTCTGGTCCACATTAACCAACCCAGTATCACAACATACTGTGTACAGATGTGTATAGACACACCAGTCCACCGTGTTCATTTCACTTGTCCATTTGCTTGTCCAAAATTTGAAATGTACACCTATGCAGAAGTTGCATTACCGGCAGAAGGAGATAATATATTTAAAGCCAAGAAGCTGAAGTGCAGAAAATGTATGAAGTACATTGCAGGGTCCTTAATTGCTGGAAATGATTAAGCTAGGCAGGCTAGGCATAAATATATACATGTAATGTCTGTTTAAGTGCTTTCCTGTGATTATTTTCATGTTGGCTTGAATTAAAATATTTCCCTCTGCTGTTACTGCGCCTTACTGCAACTTCTGCAAGCGGGACATTTCACGTTTTGTAGAGGCAAAGTGTGATGGACACGGCGCAGCTGTTATACACTTTGCATGATATCGGGTTGCTTTAACCCCTGATAAGCATGCTTCAGGGACTTAAATCCTTATTTGAGGAAAATAGTCTAGAATCCTTGCTTTAGTTTTTGTTTTTGCCCATAATGTCATAAAAGGGATGTGTTTTTTTAATGTTTAAATATTTGTGTGGGCCATAGTAAGGGTTCAGTGAGAAAAATAGTAGTTACTTGATGCACCTAATTATTTACACAAGCTTCACAATTTGGTTTGCCAAGTGATCAAATTTTAGTGGCCATCTCTTTGTTCCACCTGGCAATAGGTTGTTGGCAGACTCTTAAATGATAAATGTGCAACACAAATCAGTGTGTCTTTGACTGCTTCTAATTGTATGCCCACTACTGAGACAACCTCACTCTTTTCCTGCTTGCCTTTCATACATAGCTCATGTCTTCAAAAATCGCCAAATATCTTGGTGTTGCATGACATTTACAATTCAACTATTATATAAAGTTTTCTGAATAATCAACCCTGACAATGGCCTGATTTGTTCTTGTTAGTTGTTGTTGTGAGCAACATTTTTATTGCTTTCTCTTCTGCTCTTTGTTTCCTCTGTTCCCCCTATGTAGGAAAACCCTTACATGTGTAACAATGAATGTGACGCCACCACTGAAGAGCTCGCCCACCCTCCAGGGCTGATGTTCGACACTGAGGGCCGCAACCCCACAACCTTCTGGCAGTCCACCTCCTGGAAGAAGTACCCAAAACCCCTACTGGTCAACATCACTCTATCTTGGAACAAAACCATTGAGCTGACTGAAGACATTGTCCTCACCTTTGAGTCAGGCCGGCCCGAACAGATGGTCCTAGAAAAATCACTAGATTATGGACGAACCTGGCAGCCCTACCAGTTCTACGCCACTGATTGCTTGGACGCCTTCACCATGGAGCCCAAGACGGTGCAAGACCTAACTCAGCATACCCTGCTGGACATTATCTGCACCGAGGACTACTCACGAGGGTACGTGTGGAAGAACGACAAAACTGTACGCTTTGAGATCAAGGACCGATTTGCACTGTTTGCTGGACCCCGGCTCCACAACATGGCCTCACTTTACGGCCAGCTAGACACGACCAAGAAGCTGAGGGACTTCTTTACCATTACTGATCTGAGAATCCGCCTGCTCCGACCTGCCACAGGAGCGACGATGGTGGATGAGAACAACCTGTCCAGATACTTCTATGCCATTTCTGACATCAAAGTTCAGGGCAGGTAAGACATAAAATAATCTGTACAAATACTGTTTGATGGACTCAAGGCTGGATTACCAAAAACGAAAATGGGGTTACAACCCATGAGCCTCAGACTGCAAGGGACTTTAAAAAAGCTAGGTCCAGTGTTTGTCTTAACTTTGATAAGTGAGTCAGTTCAAATTTTCATATAAATTGGCAGTGAATCAGTTGCACGATCTGATATCGTCGTGTTGGTGTTGTTCCCAGATCATCATACTAAATGTTGTTCCAGGATCAACATTGCAAGTGACCAATCAGAATGTTGTGACGTCATACTTTTGCGACTTTGGGAAAAAACGCCGTAAAACAAAAAACTGTACTTAAGCTGCAAGAAACCGCCTCTGTCCGCCGATCAACGGACCCTGACCCTGACTCTTTAATAAACGGTAAGCAGAATTGATATTGTCCTTGCAACATTGGAATTTCATAAATGCACGAATGGCTTGGCGCGCCAAAGAATAACGTCACAACAATGTGATTGGTCACTTGCAATGTTGAACCTGGAACAACATTTTCATGATGATCTGGGAACAACACCAACACGACGATATCAGATCATCCGAATCAGTTATCGGCCAGCAGGGGCGTAACAAAAAAGGTGCCCATATAGGTTAATCTAACAATGAGTTGACTCATTCTTTGTAAGGATCCTTTTAGAATCGACTGTTTCATTTTTTTCTATATTTTCTATATTCATTATTACAACTACAGTGCAGCTGCCAAGAAGTGAAGAAAATGTGTTGACTGTTGTCCATTCTTTCCAATTAGGCAGTGGATCTATAATGTTGTGCAGAGTTCATCAGTTGTCAGCATGTCTTAATTAACCAAGCAGCTTAGAGTTTGCTGAAGCACTCTACTTTAGACAAGAATTCACTCAGCTGTCTTTTAGCCCACGGAGCACATCAGATGTAGCATTTCAGCCATCAGGTCACTGTACGCTGTAATTAGTGTTTGATTTACAAAGTCTCTGGAGGGTCATATAACATCAAAACAAGACTCCGCTGTAGTGTTAACGCAAAGGTTAACGAAAGCTTCCCCCGCTTCGTGACGCTATACTACAAGAGTCATTGAGGCGTCGACTTAAGTGGATCTGTTTTACACCGTGTAGTTTTTCAATTTAACAGACGTGAATGCGGTAGTGTGGGTGGAGGAATGAAGATTTAATTACTCATGTTTTGCTCTTCACATGTGAGAGACTCAGCTGTACAGAAGCACAGTGTGCAGAACGTCACAACAATTCGAGGAAATATGTGGAAGTGTTGAAGTCGGGCTGGCACACAGCAGTGCGTGTGTTGCAGCTTTTCTCAGCCTCAAGACAGACTTGGAAAGAAGACTAGAAATATAAACATCAGCAGTGTCCTGTTCAGTCTCATCAAATAATTGTTTGAGCCAGTGTAGTTGTTGGGGAAAAGTAAATCGAAAGTTCTGAATACGAGCATTAACACTTGATAGGAATTTAGAAATGACGTCATTCTCATCATACTCATGGCATTGCATGTTTGCGTGGCTCTGATAGTATTCACGTTATATTGCCGAATGCCTTATGATTCTCTCATTTGTTGATTTGCTTAATATGCTATTGAAATTGCCTGCAAATATACTATGGATCGCTCTAATGCACAGTAAATGGGCAGGTACCCTTCAGCACAAAGGCTATGATAATGAATGCTTTTCTCAGAAATTGAATTTTTGACTTTTCTCGTGATTGAGAAGGTCATTCAGCAAAAATAACTGGAGGGAATTTACTAACACAAAAGAGTTGGACGTGGCATCCATTTAACACACGGTGAAATGAAGAGGGCTGTCATAAGAACAGATTATTTATTCTATCTGACTAATCATGACCGAACTCATACATCGCTATGGGGCTGTATATTTGAGCAATGGCATTGCGGCACCGTCGGGCCGTGGTCGTTTACCAGCCTGCTGCTTTTAGAGTGACGCTCGACTAAGAAAGATTCCCCACTGTTTACCAAAGGTAACACACAGTTCAGCCATAATGAGATACACTCTACACAGAGAGGCTTCACTCTGCTCCCCCCCCACCCCCCCACCCCCCCCCCACCACCACCACCCCCACCACCCCCATGGCGAATCACTGCTCAGCTCCTTTCTCCATGCGTCGTATACTAGACATAAGCTCCTTAACCCCCAGAATACAGTTCTGTGAGACGCGCCAGGAAAGTTTTTGCTGGGGCAGTGAGGTTGAATCTGGCATATTTTACTGTGCTGGACTCATCTACCATCCGCCTGGATCAGAAGCAGGAGTGGGTGTGGAGGAAAATACAGTAGGAGAGTTTGCAGATTTTCTGCCCTTGCCACAACAGTGCGAGAAACAAAGGAAGGAACCTAAGCTCTTTGCCAAAGTAGGTCAACCTAAAAATGAGAGAAGAAGCGCAGTTTTGCAGAAGTAGTATCTTTAACATATAGCTAAAGTTGGTACAGGGAAGCCAGGAGTGTCATGCATGACCATTCTATTATAGCTGATTACAAGAAAGAAGCAGACCAAAGGCACAAGGGACCGAAAAATCAATGCTGAGAATTTCAAATCAAACCAAGCATGAAGCTGCGAGATGGATGTGAACAATGCATTTTGGCTGGTGACTTAAATGAATTTGACACCCTCCCTGTTTCATTGTATCAGCTAAGCTAAATGGATGTATGCAGAGAGACACTGTGGTGGGTTAGGGGGAATTTTCTAATTATCTACTGTATGACTTTGGAGTAATTGCTCAAACACCCTGCCCCCCTCCTTTTTTTTACACGCTTTACAGTAACTACAGCCGTAGCCAGAGAGACAGTTTCACCAACTGTCTCCCTCTCTTCACTCGATCTCCCCTTCCTTTTCCTTCCTCCTGCTTCTGATCAATATGGTGTAATTAAAGCTGGAGAAGATTCAGGCTACTAAAAGATCTCTTTCTGGCTATCGGTTTTTCTGTTTCAGGCCTGTATACATCAAACAGTTTTATATATATTTGTGTGTGTGTGCCAATCACATACCCACAAAAGCACTTCCCACTATCAAACCAAGAAAAATACAGCTAATAGGAAGAACTGTAGGTGGGATTTCTGGCACTTCTCTTTTTAATCACCGTCACGGTTTTTAATTGCCAAAATCTACCAGGACAATCCTTTTAGGCCAGAGATTTAAATAACCTCCCAATCTGGCAACAGATTGTTACAAACCTTTTTCCCACTGTCAGTGCATAAAATATCATTTAAGAACCATCATGAACTACATTTCCAGCCTGTTTCCACCCTGCTTGTGTTAAGCAAATGATTTGATAAGTGAAGAGAAAGTTTGTTTAACAATTTATCCCTCTACCTGGAAGTTGTGATTCAATTTCCAGAGCATATATGTGCAGAAATGGAAATATCATGGATCATTGGATTTTTTACATTTTTAATATATTTGTTTTTACTTTTTAAACCATTTAACATATGACCCTAAACTATGAATTACCTAACATTCATTTGCATTGTACACTTATTGATGAATATGTTCAGTTGAAATAAGGACAAAAGGATTTTGACAAAATCTTCCAAAGTGCTTTTTTTAACAGTGGAACCTTGAATTTTTAAACATATTAGTTTAGTTTTCTTTACAAATCATTCATTATTCAGAATTAATTAAGAAAAAACAAAAAAGTGGGGTCAATATTATTAGCTTACTGAAAATCTGACATTTTTCATTGACCCATAGCACAAACCACTCCTGTGCAATGACCTGCTTTAACTTGTTCAAAGCTTGTAAAATCACACCAAAAGTGAGGTTTATCTTCTAATTTACACACTATAAAAATGGGTTAGGCTTTGAGTTGTCACTTAAGAAGGGATCAAGCTAAAAACTAAAGAAATCAGTTTTGATGCTCATAAAGCAGGACATGGATATATACATTTATTACAGCTTTTCAAGTGTCACAGTGTCATCAACAGGACTGAAGTATTATCAAGAATTATAAAGAGAGCCCCGCCGTCCAGAACAAATCTGACAGTGGTAGAAAGCAAAATACTTTGAAAATAAATTAGTGAGAGGTGTGTCTAATGACCACAGAACAACTGCCAAGACACGAATGAATGGCTTATCCAAGTCTAGAACTGTAGTCTCAAAGATGACAGTCCTAGAAGTCTGCACAGGAATGGACTGCCGGGCTGTGGAACAAGAAAAACTCCACTTCTGCAGAAGACATGACTTCAGGCCACAGTGAGGTATGGTGAGGGAAGTGCATCCTTAGAACAGATGAGACAAAACTAAAACTCTTTAGCCACAGAGATGCTGTTTGGAGAAACAAGGGAGAGGCATACAACCCAGAGAACACCGCCTCGACAGTAAAACATGGTGGTGGGAGTATTGGGCTTCAGTGCGTCTGGAACTGGGAATCTCGTCAAGATGGAAGGAATCACCAAAGGAAGAAGGATATGGGAAGATATTAAAAGTAAACCTCACGCAGTCAGTAACAAAACTGGATCCAGGTCGTCCTGAGTCTCCCAACACTACAGCGAACCAAACCTGGTGAAGAACTACCTCCAAAAGACCAAACATGACTGACCTGCACGGAGCCCTCACTTAAATCACAATGAAATTCTGTGAAGTGAACTGAGGACCAGGATTTCACGCCAGAAGATCATCAAATCTGAAAGACCTTGAGAGATTCACCTGGGAAGAATTGGGTGGGATAGCTCAGGGGACGGACCAATAATTTTGACAACCAACATTTGGTTTCGGTGTCCAAAATTAAACATCCATCCATTCTCTTCCACTTATCCTTGTCAGGGTCGCGGGGGGCCTATAGCCTATCCCAGCTGTCTTAGGGCGAGAGGCAGAGTACACCCTGGACAGGTCGCCAGTCTGCCGCAGGGCTAATACATAGAGACAGACAGCCATTCAAACTCACATTCACACCTATGGGCAATTTAGAGTAACCAATTACCCTATCCCCACTAACTGCATGTCTTTGGACTGTGGGGGGAAGCCGGAGTAGAACCTTCTCTCTCTTCTCTCTTCAAAATTAAACAGCATTTGGGAAATAGTTAGATTTTACTGCAGTGAGTCATTCAATTTAAATAAATCACTACAACGAGCAAACTGATAGCCGTGCGGTACTGTTGATGAACAAACCACATGACCACATCAAATACATGCTGCAGTTTGAAATTCACCTGCCGTCTTACACTGTCACCGTGTAATAAAGGTAACAAGTAAACAATCAGTGAATAAGTAAGTGAGTATGCTAATTTACATGGTGCTATTCAAAACAAATACTGCATAAACTAAGTCTACTGAAGATATTTTTGATAAAGATTATTTCTTGTGATGCAATGATCCAACTTTTAGCTTCAACACAATATTGATATTATTGTTTTGGGTATCTGCCGACATTAATTACAGATCCAAACTTTGTAAAGTAACAGCACAGTCTCATTTCAGCTCTGTGTATGAGTCATTAGGCTAATGTATACTGTGTCCTTTACACTTGTGCTATTTTCTCATTTCATTTACCTGGGTTAAAAAAAATAGGTTGTTCATTCTTAAGTTTACATTAATAAGCAAAAAATACACTCCACTCCAAATAAAGAACATTTGGATTATAATCATTTCTGATCTTATATTAAATCATATCTGAAAATTGTTTTTTTTTTAAACAAAACTGGCATGAAATTGATCTGTAGCAATCGTATTACTGTGCCCATTCTCACTGCCCACAGAATATAATCACGTCATCATGCCTTCACAATTTAGTCTTCATTCCCACCCACCCAAAGGAATACGTGTGTGTTTTTGGCATTGTGTGTGTTTGATGAATTGCTTTGAAACCACTGTATGCATTGCTGCACGTTTTGCAATAATTGTACATCACTTAGAGTGAGTTGTCGCTGCTATAGCGCTGTCATTACTGTATTATCTTTTTGGCTCAAATCCACAATACTACAAAAAAATGGCAATGAAAGGAAAGCTTTTCATCTGTGGAATGCAGAAACACACCATCTGTAAGGGATTAAACACTTCATCTCTCCTACAGACCATAGGTCACACTATTGCTGCATTATAATTGCAGTATAGTTCAGTCCGTGTGTGCTATGGATACAGCTGTTCCAACTACAGATCAGCAATTTGGTGAGTGATGGCTCCATCGAAACTCCCCTGAGGCAGGAATAAACAAGAAGTCGATCTGCTTTTTTTTTTTCGCCCTCTCTCTCGCTCTTTCTCCCTCCACAGTGCTTGGCTTGCTCTTAGGCCTGCCTGTAGTCGACAGATAATCTATTTGTGCTAATTTCATGTTTCTTACTGCCCACTTCCCCCTTGAATAAGTCATTTCACTTGTCTACCCTCTTTAGTCTCTCTCTGCCTCTTTTCCTCACTCTCTGCCGCCATGAGCATCTATTTACATCTAGCTGTGCTTTGCATTTCATCCATTTCTTTTTACCAGCATTCTACATTAGTCACTGTGTGGGAGAATGCCATGTTTGTAGGACAGGCCAAGAGACTGGACCAGATAACTTTGCACCATCTGTTAAAAAACCACACCACATGTTAGTTTGATGGCTGCAATCAAGTGACCCAACGGCCTTTTGTTGGTTGAGAACGATGTGTTAAGTGAGCCATTTCAAGAGGTAATGAGGCTGTAAGACAAAATATCTAGTGTACGAGTATGTCTCTGTCCATGACGGTGGAGGGAGACTCATCAAAGAGAGACAAAGGAAGTATGATGTGGCTGTCACTCAAAGACCAGAGCTGAGAAAAAAGTGTAATCATAGACCCAATTCAGTTACATTTACGAGATACTGTGGCGTCTAAATTTAAATTATTTCCACATATAGGCCCATCTCATTCATTCCAAGCTGATGATTATTTTTATTTTCAGCTACTCTGCAGCATATTAATGCAGAATTTGACTCTTGCAGCAGCTTGGCTCAGTTTAACTGTTTCATATACAGTGTTGTACTCACAAGATACATTTGAGGTGTTTCAATTTAATCTGAAAAAAAACAAGCAGAATAAAGCAAACAAAGAAGAAGAGTTTTTGAAAGAAGTCTAATTTTTATTGTTAAATACACAAAAGTAAATAAATACCACACAAAAAACACATTCAGAAGAAAATTGACACATCTCAGGTTCATCAATTTATTGGAACCATGTTAACAACAAACATGTCCTATTGACCTTCATCAAGGCATGAGAGAAAAACATGTTTTATCAGAAAAAAAACTTTAATAGTAGAACTGTTGGGGGCACTTTGAAAGAAAGATTTAACAAAGTAAGCATTAACCCTTTAAGACCTACCATAGAACCAAGTCCGCCAGAGCTTATATTATATTTTTACATGCTGTGGAGCCATTTTTGGGAGCATTTCAAGTTGCTATACATCAATACAACCATTATAGCCCAGATTTTAATAATATGTATGAATTAAGTGCATAGTAATTACATAAATTGCAAAAAAGTGCAATAAACTACAAAGAAATTGAAAATCGTTTTTGTTTTTTTAACATATATTTCTAGTTAGAGAAATTTAAGAGGCTTATCCCTCAAAACTGTAAATACAAAAAAGTTGCACAAAATAGTTTCCCACCACAGGAAATTTATTTTAAGTGTCTTCATAGTTTTATTTTTGAAATACACCAATTTTTATATACTGCAGGAAAAACGAAAATAAATATTATAATGCAAATTTGCAAAAAAGCAGCATATGCATCAAAATAAACTATTTCCAGCAGTGCAATGTGAGTCCTAAGCATCCCAGAAATGACACAGAAAGTCAAACATAACTTTTAAAAACACCAGTATAGGCTCATGAGGCCTTGATGGTAAAAAACTACATTTCCGCGAAAATGACGTCACTTCCGGTTTCGGGCAGGTCATGGCGGACATGCGATAGTTCGTGCTGATGGACGTAGGAAGTGTTATGAACAGCTGATCGGATCGGCAAAGCCTGTTTCTGGAATATTATGTTTTTGTTGCTGCAAGTGCTTTTTATGCAGTTTTTGCAAAGCTATATGTGGAAGGAAACTGTGACTGAGGACAAGCTGATGGCATAAGATGTAAGTACAACTCCTCCGGTTTCATATGCAAAAAAAATTATTGCGCTAGCTCACGTGGTTGCAGAGCTACCGGGATTTAAAAATAGTTATGCAAAACAGAGCGTACCCGCTCCGATCGGTTTTAAAGGGTTAAAGATGAGGCATTAGTGGTTTTATTAGTCTTACAAATAACTTAGATATTTTCATTGTCCATTGTAAGGGTAAAATATATTTTAAAATACACTAATAAACAATCGGTAGAACGATACAAGAAAGCACAACACATTGTAATAATTTAATTATTGTAGAAGACCTGCAGTCTCTCTCATCCACCGTCCACACTGCCCTGTCTCAGTCTCCAGCCCTTCAACTCCTCTGCTCCTCAGGCCTGAAATACTGTTAAATCTGGCTTCTCTGCTCCGGATTTCACTCTTTATTTGTTCATATTAGAACTCCACCACACTCTGGACTCTGTGTTCAGTTCAGCTACACTTCCTGTGCCAACAACACAGCCAGCAACACGCCAGTTCTCCACACCTTCCATCACACACTGACCCACCCTGACCCACAACATCCATCCATGACCCACTCAGCCCTGCAGTAATTATTCATTTTTTATCTAACTGCAGTCCCCTATATATTCATCTACCAATCGCATATCCCTAGCTGTGGCACACTACATAATAAAAATGTGTATAACAGATACACGTTGCTAGGAAACCAAGCATGCCACAGATTTTTTTATCCCACGCACTGGAGAATTCCTTATATGATGAATAAACACATTATAGGAAAGGTTCAATAGAATTCAGTTAAATTAGGTTTGATTTATCAAGCAATATATCACAACAACAGTCACCTCAATGTGCTTTATATGTAAGTTAGAAACCGTACAATAATATGGAGAAAACTCCAACAATCAAATGACCTTTGAGCAAGCATTTGGGGACAGTGGGAAGGAAAAAACTCCCTTTTACCAGGAAGAAACCTCTGACAAAACCAGATCCAACTGGCTGAGGGGGAAGGGAGGAGACAGCACAAAAAACAGAGTTAACAGAGTTAAGGGGTCAAAATAATCTGAAAATTAACTAGTAAAATATTGACCTACTGACCCCAGGTTTTCAGATGAACTCATACCTCTTCTCAATAGTTCATAGTCACCACTCTGGAGACATTTTTTTTTTTTGGCCCAGCTTTAGCCTGCTTTAAATGGCTCTACAGTACAATGAGTTTACTTCTGGTGTGAGGACTGAGATCCACTTCATAGCTTAAAGGAAAATAGATATTGACATCTTGTTTGACAGCCGTGAGGAAATGCTATGCTTTTGATGGGCCTTCATTTATCTCAGAAAGCCTCTTTCGTTCACATTATTATCTAGCATCTGTGTTCCCTCAGCTAGCTACCACACAGCCGCCGTTGCCTCTTTATGTCTCTCGCTTCCTCCGTCCATCAACACCAAATCACCTGTTGCTCCAGACTTCATGTCTTAGCCATTTCTTTACCTCCGTGTCTTTGATCCCCTTTAGTTCATCTCTAGCTGACACCCTCCCAGTTTGAGATTGCCAGGTTGAGGAGCTCAAAAGAAATTTTTATCAGTTGGAGCAGAAACTTTACTGCGCTGGAAGAATCTGCTTCAGAAGGCTGTAAGAGCTTTGAAAATTGTGCATACTCGATGTAAGGTTGTTTGGACAAGAGCATCTGAGTCTTTGGTGCCAACCTGCAGCTGCAGAGAGGTGGAGGCAAGCAGGCGAACGCTGACATACGCCTGCACAAACTAAATCCTGGTATGATTTATTAGCGCCACCTGTCCCCGTAAAGTATTTAAAAACTCAACAGAGTCCTCGTCTTCTTCTCTTGCAGCTCATGCTGTGACATCTCCATTTTTTAAACCTCTTGTTAACGTCAGTAATGAAAGCAATACTACTTGAGTGGAGCATTTAGTATTGACGGTCCAGTAACTAACATGTACCAGTCTGAAGCCAGCTGTCGTGGGTGTGTTCCCCTGTGAGCACTATTAATATAGAAAGTTACCTCCCATCCAATTAATCTGATATTCCCAAATGCAAAAACCTGCCCAAACACTACACATATGAACCGTGAAGGTAAAACAGAGAAGAGAAAGAGCAAGTTTGAAGGATTCGGCAGTGCACAGGCCACAGGAAGAAAACATATCGCGGTAACAACAGCAGAGCATAGTGCATCGTATTTAGAGGCCACAGCTGTGTGAAGTCATCTGTATACAGCTAGTGGCAAAGTGTCGCCACATCTGTGTTCTCTGTGACAGTGGACAAAAATGGAGATTATTCTTGGATGGTGAGACCAAAGTGTTGCGAGCAGTAATGTACCCCGTCAATCAAGGCTGCCTTAATTAACTGCTATAAAAGGCACTTGGTACATTTTTAATTTTTATTCTTTTTTATTTTAACTTATCTTCAGTTTTTTTAAGGAATTCATTCCTGGTTGATTTGTTGACACCTGTAGTTACGGTTAGTGAGAGCGAGGATGGATGATTACTGCAAGTCACAGAACTCTGGAGGCGACAAAGGAAGCTGCTGCCTTTATAATAAAGACGTCAGTTACAATGTAACAAGTGTAACAATGTAACAGTTACAAGGTAACTGTAATTATTTAAAAATACATTTTTCTAATGAGAGTAATGTCATGTTATCTGAACTGTAGCGCAGCATTTAATGAAACACCTTGTCTCTACCAAAGCAGTCATTTTTCCCATGAATAAAACATTTAGCATTACATGCTCATTCCATTCATATTCACCTATTTAAGACATTTAGGATGTGACCTAAAACCACTGAAACCCCCAATTCTGAGATAACAGGTATCAAAACAGTGGTTATTAACTTCCTGTGAACCCGGGCTTTCTGCTGCAGGATCACTGCACACTTACACAAAAGGGGGGATTTGATATCTTTTGAGTCTTTTCTTTCAGCACAAAATGATTCAACTGACCACCGAATCTTGAGAGTCTGCCTTCAAAAGGAGAAAAATAAATACCCTGACTCATATTCACAGATTTATTTCAGTGCATTTCTAACATGACAGGCGCACACAGCCCTGTATCCTTGTCCTGATATGTTAAAGGTTAGACACAATGTTCAGCTCTGACACTGTCCTACAGACTAACAAAGGAGGCGTGGGAATCGCTTTAGGTTGTCACCAGATCAAAGTGGAATTAATTTTATTGATTGACGAGGTATTCAAGTGATAAATAGCAGAGAAATGTAGCTGATCAATTTTCTAATCTTGGTCCATGTAGCTGCAATACCAGCAGTGTGAAAAAAAAGTATTAAACGCAGATTAGAAATAAGCAAGATGACATTTTTACATTTCTTACACAATCAGCTGAATGCAAATTCCAGTGACAATGCACTACATGCATTTTATGCTGTTGTAATTTTAGAGCTGAGGTACAGCTTAATAAGTTACCTATACAAACATAGATATGTTTATATAGATTTAGTTCATACAAATTTGATGTTAATACAAATAAAGATGACAGGGAAGTGAAAAGACGACTCTTCCATCCAACTTAAAAAGTACAAAGTAAAAATAAGGGGGCACCTTTATAACACTGTGCACTCTTAGACTCAGTATATCTCACTAAAGCTCATGATACACCCCTCAGGAGAGGACAGACTGAGGGTTAGACTGCAGACCAATGTCAAAGCACACAGGGAGGAAAAACTCAACAACAACACAGATCACCAGATTTACTGTTTCAGTAACAAAGAGATCAAATCACGAATACAGTCCTCAAATGAAACACTAGATTTAAAAAGAGGATCAACACTGGCACAGGCTCCACACACTCTGATAAACACACCGAGCAGTAAGGTTTTACATTATGCAGGCACCAAGTGTTTGAGCTGTCCACCCAGGGACCAATGGTGAGTATGAAGGCCATATCCATATAATTTTCATACTCATCAAACCATTCAGTGCCCTGAGGACAGGGCCTTTGTTGTCCTCCAAAAAGGTGATCTTTCTAATGATTTACAGCTGTCATTCCTTTAAACCATGCTAGTAAGATGCCCCACCCTGAATACCACCATATCACCTTACTGAAGCGGTTACTGGTTTTCTTTCTAATTTTTTTTTGCTGGATCCCTTAGTCCAGAAAAATCACATCAGTTACAAAGACCTTGAAAAGTGAACACTTTTGGGGTTAAAAGCGGCATTCAGGCAAAATTTGAAAACACTTTAATACAGTTTTGTTTGTGAATGAAAGGAGGGTGGTATGGGGAAGCCTAGAGCTCACATGTTGAGACAGGACACGGGAGAACAATGGGAATACAGCAAAGGTAAGCACAGCATAGCTTAAACAATCTGAGGCGAGACTGAACAAAAGTCACAGTTTGGCCAATGGGGCGGAAAATAGAGTGTAGAGTTGTGATATATGTACTGCAGGAGCCTGACTGGTAGATGAGTCACAGGTGTGCAGGTGAGTCGGGAGCAGGAGAGAAACGGGGAGCCGTGAGAGAGCGGACAAACGGGCGACCGAGAAGAAACACAGTGAAAGGTAAAACCGCAGAAACGCTGGGGCATCAGGAGCAAAGGTGGGACCACAACATTTCCACGTGTAAAGTGTCTTTTACCAAGTACAGCTTCTTTTCACTCCCTTTCAAACCTCCTCTGTCTTCTCCCTTCGGTGCCTACCACTTGCACATACAAATAACTGGATGAAAGAAAGGATGGATTTTGACTGCTTAGTCTCTGTTTGCTGAATAGCCCCTTTCCAAAGACAATCCAGCTTAAACCTATTGTACTGGACTTTCATAAGACCCCTTTTTTATTTTATTTTTTTAATAACACAAACAGCAAAGTGTTTGCCTTCTGTTGTTCCCCATCTGAAGTTGTTGCAGCTTAAGCAGAATTTAAAAAGAGGGCAGCCTATAGAAATCTCTGTAGGCGTAGTGTGTGTGAGGAGAGTCAGTCAGGTGAAAGTGCAATCTTTGCTTTTGAGATAGTGCTTTCAAATTATTGCTGATGTTTGAAGCGGATTGCTATAATGAAAAAATCTTTCCCGGGTCAGCTGGTAGTGACATACATAAAATACACAAGCATAAAATGTAATTCAGGTTTTAAACAAACTACAAAGGACATCATGGGGAGTGCATTACTTTTGCAAAACAGTTTCTTATGATAATTATATTTAATTTTAATCAAGTCAGCTTTTAGCTTATTTAACTTCCACAGTGGTCAGAATTAGAACATATGCACAATGACCACTTCATTAGGTACACGTGTCCGACCACTCATTAATACGTATTTCTTACCAGCCAATCACATGGCAGCAAGTCAGTTCATTTAGTCATGTAGACATGATCAGTGCAACCTCTGCTCATTTCAGTCAGCATGGACCAAAAGCTCTCATTGTTTCCAGGACCTTGTTCAATCTACTGTTTGCCATGAAGCAAAAGGGGTCCAACCCCTTTTAGCATGGTGTACTTAATGAAGTGTCCCGTGATTGTATATCAACATATTCTCTTTCTTACTAAAAACAGCTGATGCTCATATTTACTATATGCATACCAAAACAAATTGTAGAAACAACGGCTTTAATAGCAGAGCATAGTTCTGTCCAACTACAGGATGAAGTACACTCAAAGCTTCTTGCACAAAAAAATCAAGAGCTAAGCCACCGTTTCACTGACACTGAACCCACAGAAGGTGCACGAGCCAATCCGTTCTTTTTATCACAGGCCAGAGAAATCAACCAAGCCCACAGATATGAGGAGCAAAGCGACAAGTGACATGAAAGATTTTATCAGCAGAACAGAGGACAGGAGGCACCTCGCCTCGACAAATCCTTTTCTCGTTCTCAGGGATGCAGCAACAATCATTTTTTACTTTGAAAGATGACGTTAACGCGTCACACGAAATGAATCGTGTGTTAATTTCCGTGCGTATATATAAAACAGATTTTTTTTTGACTGAAAAATATATGTGTTTACAAATAGTGTACTCTTTATATTGCAGCACTTGCAGGATTTCTACTATTAAGACCAGGTGTGTCTTTCATACATATGCATGTGCATTTCTGAGAGCAAATGTGCCAGGCAATAGCTCCCCGTTATTGTTCTGCGTAAATCCAAATGTAGTTCAATGGGAATTTTACCTAATTCACACACATACACACACGCACACACATCAAGAGAGATAATGCAGTCATTTTTTAATCCCAGCCTGATGAATAAATATAAATACTCCCATACAGATGATAAACTCAAAGGGTTTACGGGCGTTACATTAAAATCTCGACACTGTCATTGAGTGTGCAGTCAGACATTTTTCAATCTGATTTCTCATAAAACCATCTTATCCTCAAGCCAGGGATCTTAGTGCAGAAACCAGGCATATCAGAGACATTTCTCTCTTCCTCGCCGTCCACCGAGCGCATTCAACATTCATGCGGTGACCCATTTCATTAATGGAGAGAGCCTTTTTCACCATGTCTCCTCCCCTTCTTCTTCGGCTGCAGTCGTCCTCATAATCGGCCCTCCTGTCGGGGTTTCATGACTAATCTGCTCATTGACCTCTCGTTCACTCGCAGCCACCTCCACCACGCTGATGATTCAGTAACCGCTTTGAAGCCGGGGCAGTTATTGACACTTGCATCAGGAAAAACATTCGGAAAAAAATAAAGGGCGAGTTTAAATACACTTCTGTCTTTAACTGTAAATCATCATGCAGGCATGTGCAGAAAATGTAGTTGTGTTAGATGGTTTAAAAAATTAATTTAGATTTGATGTGACCAGATTTTATGTGTTATAAAGGCCTGTGCTGGGCCATCAAGTCTAAAACTTAAAACCACAGCCCTTGACCGTCTGTGCTTCGTAACACTCACTGTGTTGCTTTAACGTGAATGTGTTAGAGGTTATTTTTTATGCCACCCCTCCCACTATCTGCAAGCGACTCTGCAAAAATTAATTTCATTGGCACTGAATTAAATTCACCCTGTTTCCATTTATCCCCATCCCCATCTCTGTTTATCCCCATATCTTTAGGAAATACATTCATATCGACTCGATGCGTTACCTGAGTTGCTGCTAAACAGTAATGTTTAGTGCGTGATTGGCCAAGCAGCAGGGATGCCGCATGCATGCAGTGGCAGCGTGTATTGAATTTTAAAATCCTTCCAGAAGACATTAAAAAATAGAGTAAAGTATTTCAAAAAACAATTTTTTCAGGGTGTAAGTGGATGGACTAAGATACTGTTTTGTCTGGTAGGGTTGGCTCACAAAGCAGCACTTTTAAACAGTATCCACACATCATTGTAAGAGAGCGCCTACTTACAGCTACATGACAGTCCCAAATAGTCTCTCAGAGTTATTGTTATAATGACTTTCTGACTTGAAAATAGCAAATGTGAGACTTTGCAACAAACATGCTAATAAACTAAGAACTTAAAGGCGACTGAGACGCTCATTATGACCTCATTGAAAGGATGTGATGATTAGTTCTACAGTGGTACATAATCTGAAATAGCAAAAAGAGTTTTGCTTCATTTTATCAGTCAGACCTCCCACCGAGCTAGCCATATCGGCATAGGCGACATGAGAAGAGAGCCTCGTCAGTGAAGAAAACACCATATGGCTGTATTTCCCCCTCACAAGCTGGAGCAGATACAGCATTTCTAACAGAGGGAGAACTATTGACGGCGTCGTCATACTGTTTCTGTTTGTCAAAATCACCTCGATCGCAAATAAATACACACAGCAACAGCGGCGTGTGCATTTCTGTGGTAAGATCCAAAACCTCCCCGAGCAAGATATTTGATTCTGATCTGAAGACGACAGGGAGTGATGAATAAAAACTGCCTGATAATGGGATCATTGAGACATGAAAAGCCATTCTGAGCGAGTTATCTTTTGCGGAGGCCAGTGAATGTAGGTGCTCATTATGTATTGCCATCTGATGGTGGTTTAGCCTTCAAGCAGAATGGGAATGCACAATAGAGCTGCAACTAACAAAGGAGGAGGAGAATGCATTCAAACAAAGAAAAAGTGCCATATGGAAGGTTGCAGATTTCAGTTCTTTAGGAAGGTACTGTACTTTTTGCAAGGTAATGACTGAGTGATGGTTTGGGCTAACAGCTGTGATTGAAGATGATTGTGATGTTAGGTGATGGGGGTTAGAGACAAAGCATATTATATATTTTATTTCTCAGCTGATTACCACCATGGCAGCATAAATATCCTTTTATCTCTGGTAAATGATTTCACTTTTAGAGCAGTTGAGATAATTTGGAAATGATAATAATTAACACTTTGCAATATGCTGTTTAAAGTTATAAACATGTACTGTATTTATTGTGTGTGTTTAACAACTGGTTGATTGGATATCTGAATGTGAAAACCATTTAAAGATTTCAAATATAACAGGAATTAAAGAAAACCAAGATTGCTACTGTAGTTAATAGATAGTTCAGGTAGTCCATAAAGTCAAGTTCAGTCCCAGCAGGTCTCTTATATCAGTGCCAGCCCACACCAGCAAGTACACCATTGGCAAACCAATAGCTGTTTAAGCTACATTAGACTGCCCACAGTGTGAACACATCTACAAGCCACTTTGCAACCCACTTCCATTCTAGCTTTTTCAATCATGTCCGGCTTAATAGATGCCCTATCTATTGTCATCTGTTCCGTGCTGGGGTTTCGTGGCTGCGTTCCCCACTTCCAATTCTGCACGCACACACATGGAAGTGTGGATAGCACACAGTGGGAAGGTGTACTAGCCACACCATGCCTTCCAAATAAAAACGAAGGTCAGACCACACCAATGCAATCAATGTCCTTCAGGTGGTAGGTGTATCAAGCGATTTCTTCATGAATGTAAATACTGTACAGATGGTTTACAACAAGGTGGAGACCAGTGGTTACACTCAAGAACGGGAGGTTAGACACCTAAAAGAGCCTCCACAGCTCTGAGAAAGATTCTTTGGACATATGAAACCTAGATGAACCTGGTTAATGGGAATGATGGAAAGAATAAAGTATGGAGACGGAGAGAAACAGCTCACAATTCCAAGTGTAATGTACAGAGGCAAAATGACACAAAAAAAAAAACGTGTTGTTGTTTTTTTACTTTTGGATCAAATTTTATACATTTCTGCACAATTTTTCCACGTGAATTAATTATTATCAGAAAAAAATCCTAAATAAATAAATAAATACTAATAGTTATAACAATAATAATGTGCACGATTTTTGTGAATATTCTGAGTATTTTTTTCGAGTCCGACTTTGGCATGATTTCCACTGACCAAAGAGCGATTACAGATTTCAGCTCATGTTGTCATTGGTTGTGTGTCTGTGGTGCTGAACGGACAGCTCCCATAAAGTGATCCTAATAGCATTTTGCTTGTGTTGTTTGTAAAAATGTCCCTTTTTACTTGCATTTCTGTTTTAGTTTTATCTAGAAATACCTTCTAATACAGTGTCCTTGTGTGTAGATTTGCAATCACAAAGCAGAGTCAGTCAGATAGTTATATTTTGATGTATGGCTCAAATTATCTCCTCCTCACACCCACTTTGTTCTTTTACTTCTGGCTCATTCGGGAAGCCGTGCAATCCCTCATTTCGCTCACTGCACAGGATTGCGCTACAGGTCTTTCAGGGGATTTTCTTTTTTAAGAAGTGAACATAGTAACCACCTGAGCTACTAATGACCCTCACCCCGGATAAGGAGCAAAGTGTACTAAGACTTAACCCCTCTGGAAAACTGTCAACATTTTCTGTAATTACACCTGCTCTTTGGGTCTTACCCTGGTTTCAGATTATGGCCCCTAGTGGGTGTAGCCGTGTGAAGTGTCTGCTCCAGACACCGGGATTAAATAACAAAGAAGAGTGTTGCCAAAGTTTAATGGATAGTGATGTTAGTAGGAAGCAGTGAGATAAGACTAAAGAAGGAAAAGTGGGGTGTTTTATTATTTTTTGATGCTTTTCTTTTTGTTGTACGGTTGCAGATTGACTCTATATCACTACATATCATTGTTACAAATGCTTGCTTTCTCTCTGTCTCTCTCTTTCTCTCTCTCTCTGACACACACACACACACACAAAAGCAGTCTGCGGACCCAAACTGATCAATGCTGCAGCGTCTTTAGGGAGTTACTTCTGTCCAGGGCTCCAATGTCTCCTATGAAATGACAGGATCAGCTAATGTCGCTTCTCCACCTGGCCTCACCTCAAACTGTGTGTCTTCCCCATGATGGAGCTTTCTCATGCCTCTGCGGTGCGTTTGCTGTCGCTGGGTCCACAGCCAGTAGTCTTTAGCTGAGCGCAGTATCACTGAGGCCCAGCATGTCGATTCTATTGAACTGGCCTGGCGTGTCACAGGCAGTAAAGACCTCTTGATTGACTCCTGCTTGGATAGCATGTCCAACCCCATACATTAGTAATGCTGAGGATTCGATAGATGGATGACTCGGGCTGATTGATGCAGGCAGGCTCCGCATTTACACTTTTCTGCATCTTCAGTGGATGAGTCAAAAGGAGAACCACGTTTGCACAGCAATTGTAAAAATATACTGTAAAGTTTTCTAGGCGTCATATGGATTGTAATAGATTGAGTGGTTTAAAGAAGTATTTATTGTCAAGGTTATGTTAGTCTGGCAAGATCTTATTATTTTTTCATATTTAGAGTGAATAATGTTGAGAGTATTACGCAACAGAAAGCAAGAGTTGCTCATCCACTCACCAAAACAACCACTGAAATCATTAAAAATCCTGCAAATTTTAAGTTCACAGGCTCCCCACTGTGTGTGCCACTTCAAGACTTAATTGCCTCCTTAAGCGTATCACTTGTCCAGTATTTATTATCGTGAGGCGCGCAGCCAGCCAGTGCAACTCGCTGTTGTGACTGTAGCTTGCACTGCCCGTTCTGGCCTCACATCATTTTCTGAAACTGATACTTTGTCTCCTGCTCTCTCCTGCTGACAGCTGTGCGAATAAATTAAAAGCAGACTAGAAGGTAACAGAAATAAATGTTTAATATGTTAGAAAATAAGAATAAAAAGATTTCCACCAAATCGAAAGGTGGAGGTCACAAACACTCGTGTTGTTTAAAGCTGGGTATTGTGTTGAGGAATTCAAATCGACGTGTGAAGGCATTTTATGTTCAGCATCGCTCCTGTAAGGTTAAACTGCGAACGTATTCACTTAACAGATCTGTAAGGTCTGCTCGTTCATCGGCTGTGTAAATGTATTCTCTCATGCAAGTTAAACCCGAAAGAGGCGATGTTCGGTGAATCTGCCGTGATTTTTCTCACAGCCTGCACTTTTCTCTAACCGTCTGCTTTCTAGTGAGAAGAGAGGAGAGCGTTGGGGAAGGCGGATATAATTAGGGGGGAGGTTGGGGGCTGAGGTCCATCCCGGGAGAGCTGTTGCTGAAATCTCACTTCTTCCACTTCCCACAATGCACCGCAGGCCGGGAACAGGGGGGCAAGAGGTAGAAGAGGCAATTAGCAGGTAACACGTTAGCAGGCAGGCTGATCCATTTTAACTTACTACAGACAGCAGCTGCAAGCTTACATGTCAATGCAGGATATTACAATAGATGCACGTGTGTGTGCGTGTGTGTGTGTGTGTGTGTGTGTGTGTGTGTGGGATGAGATCATGCGGGACAAATATATTGCACAATTTACCAATCACACTTAAGCACACACCCCAAGACCTTTTCTCCCAGCCATTCCTGTTTTTCAATTCCATTCTGATCACACATCATTAGGCTGTACTGTCCTCTGATCCAGCTGCCCCTCACCCTATCGCCTGCCCCCCTACGACCCCTGGTGTGTTGTCATGTACAGCAGACACTGAATGCAGACGCGCTAAAAGAAGCCTTTATTAACCGAGCATTTGACCCAGTTGGCTTGAGTATGAAAACACCTGGCCGTTTGATTGAAATTTAATTGCTTCACTTAGTTAACCCACTTAAGGACCGTGTTGAGTTTAGTCTGCTCAATTTGTTGGGATCAGCAGCTTTGTGCATCGGGGATGTTGTTGCTTGGATTGTGGATAATTACTATTAATTAGTGGCTGATACTTTTGGCTTTGATGCCGCAACGAGCAAAATAGAGCGATGGCTGGGAATGAACTCGGCTAAAAGGAATTACGCGGATCGTGGCTGAACCAATGGAAGGGATAAAGGTGTTTTTCTTGAAAACAACGGCTTTGCGTTGCCTTGTTTATGTTTGTTGCTGCTGCTGTCATCAATGGAAAGGCTCCAATATGTCGTCGGCACCCCCAGTGTCAATCAGAATCCCATTACTGCAGAGGTCATGGACAAGCTGCTGCAGGTAAGTTAAGTCTCAGCGGGCTGCTCTGCTGCACCGGAATAAAGGGGAAAAAATAAATTTGTGCCCAACAGTATCTCCTATTTCCAACATTTCAAGGAAAACTTTAAACCCTGCTCAGATAGAATATGCTCGCTCCTTTCTCTTGGACAAAATGGAATCAAAACTTCAAAGTTTTTTTCCATCCTGTTTTTTTTTTTCTTCTTCTTTTTTGCCAGTCTAGCAATTTGAGCTCACAGCCTCATGGGTTATTTCGTGAATACATATCAGGACCTTTAGCTCACAGGTGGCTGGCACACTCAATAATGCCTTGAGCAATATCACTTTGAGAGCACCACACAAAAACAAAGATGCCTTAGGTCCATGAATATTTATTAATGGGGGAGACTGGAGCTAAGTAAAAAAAAAATGACAGACTAATAGGTGGAGGGAGGAGAGAGAAATGAGGAGAATGATAAGGTAGGAGAAAACACGCCACAGAGCTTTCAAAGTAAAGCGCGGCCAACAGGAAACGAAGACACAACATCGAACTCGTGCGAAACCCTGGAGGAGATTTGCTATTAAATTGCTGTTAAATACAATTTTACTTGGCTCTTTCTCTGAAGATGTTGTTGCTGGTGCAGCAGTGAGGGAGGGTCCCCTGGTGTTCGCATTCAGGAGCCGATGTTGATTGGAAGCACAACAGCACTGGCGGGTATGAGGCCCTGCGGGCCTCACTGGCGGCCTCCATCATTATGCCGACGGCACTATCACTTCTGGACGCTGATTAAAATGTTGCAGATGTTAAAAGAAGCTGAAGGTTAAACCGCAAAGGGCTCCGTGTGAAGTCATTTCACACCACATTGCCTATCCGCTCCACATACACGCACAGTAAAAATCAGATTTTTATAACAGAGTGGGGAGCAGCTGCGCTGAGCGGCACTCCGTGGGACCCGATTCTGATCTTGTCTTGATTTTTAGCTGCGAGTGCACGTCAACTCAACTCGAGGCACTTTTTCTCAATCAATTTTGCTACGTCTCAGTGTCGACTGGGTAACGCTGTGATACGTTTAAGCCAGTGTAACAAAAGAATTTCCCAGTCAAGCTCAAAGCTCAAAGTGGCCTCTTAGACGGGCCTCACATGGGTGACTGTGAAATGACAGAGTTTCTGCTCTTATTTCTTTTTTAACGCTTTTTTTAATCTGTAACACAGAACCAAGACAACAGAAAGCTTTCTGACAGATGCCATTACATGAGTTAAAAATTCAGGAAAATATCACAAAAACTAAGAAAAGCGTGCCAACACCAAGCCCATTGTTTTCAATTGTTTCCCAGTCCACAAAGCAATAGACCCCCACTGTTGCTCATGCAGCTTATGCCCCACTGGGGCTCTAAATGCATTGAGGAGTTTGGTATCACTGCTCGTGGTGAGTTAGCTGGATGTCTTATTTACTTTTTCCTGACTCGATAGACCTTTCACCTCCATCATTGTGTGGTCATGATTTTGGAGACGTGACGAGGAGCTTAGTTTTTCCAGAAAAGGTCAGAATGAAGCCACCACTCCTCTGGATTGAAAGTAAAGTCGAGAAGGTTTATATTAGGCACACCAGTAGGGGTGACTCCTGGGTTAATAGCATTAATAGTATTGTGCACCTATTTATCAGGCAGAAATAAATAGACTCATTTCACGTGGTTGTAATGCATGTCAAATCTGAATGCTTCCAGTTAATCATATCCATTTTGGATGAGCTTTCACATTTGTAGTTAAAAAAGAAAGCATATGGAGATCCATGAAATAAGCTTTTGTTGTCTTAGAAACACTAAAGTTTTAGGTGTCAGCCTAATTATTATGCACAGCCTTTTGCTACAGTGTAACCTGAAAATGAGACAACCAGCATAAGGTAGCAGCGGCTTATTAAAAATATACCTGACATCACGGGAAATAAAAGCTGTAGCATTACTTACCGAGAAAGCTTTTTCACACCTTTCAATTTCTGTGCCACTCGCTCAAAACAACAGATGTCCCACATCAGAACTTTTGTGTGATTTAAAATGATACGATATGCATGGAATATTTGAAATGAATGTGACTACGCTAGTGTTGCTAAATTACAAAAGCACACAGTGTGCTCCTCGTGTTCTTGGGACGGTGTTAAAAAGTGAAGCGAGCTAGCCACAAAAAAAACCCCCAAAAAAACAAAATAGCCAAATAACAATGCTGGCTTATTATTTACAGACTTCATGGTAATTAGCTGTAAATGATATAATTTGCAGCTGGTGACATTTATAAGTGAAACGCGGGGTTCTTGACAGTTTGTCTTAAATACCTTCATTAGCTCTGCAGCATTTCATTTAGGGGTGCGAACAGCAGGTTGGTGCATTTCCAGGGTCAGAGACAGTGTGTGATTTAAAACTTTTGGGAGTTATTGTGTTTATTTATGAGTCATGATGTGGCAAAGCAGGATGGGCAGGGTGGGAGAGGCCAGCTGGTACTGAAGTTTCTCACGAACAGATAAAAGGCCAGTTTATTTCCCCTTAAATTTCGCCACATTTGTAAGTAGGGATGCAACGATACCAATTTTTTCAAACTGATACGATACCGATACTTGGATCTGAGTACTTGCCGATACTGAGTACAAAAACCGATACTTCAACCACACACACACACACACACACACACACACACACACAAATGCAATGAATTGGAAGACAGGTTTTATTTTATTCTCTGCCGATAAAAAATAAAATCATAATAAAAATGACCACAAAAAAAATTTCAAGTGAAAAATAAGCACTTCTGTTAAATTATTGCGGAGTATCCACATTGTAATTTAACAAAATATCACTGAACTATTGGCACTGTCTCGAGCTTTCAGAATAATAAATAAACACTTCTGTTTGGAATAAAATAAATACAAATAAGGTTTGAGAATAAAATAAACTTTTAAATTATTGCAGAGTGTCCAATTTCATATCGCGGCTCGAGTATGCTGAGAAGATGGTTCAATCCTATGTTTTCCACGACCAGCATTGGCTGGTCATCCAGAGAAATAAAATGAGTCAGAGCCTCTGTTATTTTAACTGCCCATGGATTTTCTTTTGACATTTTTTATCGCTTTTCCAAAACCTGAGTTAAAGTTGGCTGTTCCGGTCCACACTGACATTTTGTTTAGCCTAGCTACAGCAGCCTCCAGTTTCTCTTTTTTATCTGGAGCCGCCAGTCTCACTCGCCTAACCCTGTGCCTGTTTAGCGTGGGATGTCCCCCTAGTGGCCAATCTAAAAAACTACAACAGAAATGACAAGCCACCCTCTGACTAATGAAATAAGTTAGTATCGGTTCATGGTATCGGTTAACTTTTACGAGTATGAGTACACACACATTTTACAGTATCGGCCCCGATACCAGTATCGGTATCGGTGCATCCCTATTTGTAAGGAATATGTTTTAGTAGGTTGAGCAGCAGAGTTGAGTCGATGAGTGGTACCCATTAAAAAACATGCTAGATCTTCTCTGCCAATGCCAAACAGCTTATTCTGTGACCAACACAACCACATCACTTGCAACAAATGCTGGTTGACGAATGTAATGCCACCCCACAGCAATGTGTGACCAGCATGCGGAGGAGGCGCCAGGCTGTTGTGGGCATTTAGTGGTTCTTCCACATGCTACTGAGGCCCCTCTTTATTAAATGAGTAAGCTGTTAAACTGCCACTCTGTCTCATCAGCTTTCAATCATCCAGACATCCAATAAATGACACCAAACAAGCATCTACATCAGAATAAGTTGTTTGGCATTGACAGAGAAGATTTAGCAAGTTTTTCATGGGTACAACTCATCGACTCAACTCTGTTGCTCAACCCACAAATGCATTTTCCTTACAAATGTGACAACATCTAAAGGGCAATTGTGGCGGGGCGGGCCGCCGACTTAAATATTGTACTGTCTCCCGTGGTTGGGGTTGTTGTGGTAATGTTGAGCAGCGGGAGAGCTGCAGCTCTGTGTGCATTGTGAACAGCAACCATGTGTGCTAATAAAGAATGCTGCAAAGCATGTTGATGTCACC
Organism: Neolamprologus brichardi; assembly: GCF_056152115.1. Classification (NCBI taxonomy): domain Eukaryota; kingdom Metazoa; phylum Chordata; class Actinopteri; order Cichliformes; family Cichlidae; genus Neolamprologus; species Neolamprologus brichardi. Next base: position 15,994,599 of record NC_142112.1, on the reverse strand, counting down.
GGGTCTGCTGTGCTCATTCACAGCAATAAATAGGCTTTCCAACGGTAAAAGATTGATTACCAAGAAGCGTTCTTACAACAAAGGGATAATCGACCAAACACAAATTTCCTTTCTTTTTGTGTACATTTCCTTTGATTTGAGAAGAAAGAAAAGACATTTGTAACGAACTCCCAGCATGCTGAACGAAACTGCACTTTAAAATGATTGAGACAGGCTTGAACAGTGGCATTTTACCTGACTCTCAGCATTTTTCCTCCTCTCTCAAACTAAACAAAGGCAGCACCATTAATCTGTGGTGAGTCATGCCTGTTTCATGGCAGGTACTCTTTAAAAACAACACAGTTATGCTTGACGTGATCATTTTGGGGAGTGTGTCATGCCACCTTTTTCAACATTAGCTGTCAAAATAAAAGTAGTGATTGTATAAAGAAAATGGACAAAATAACAAAACCACCGACATAACACTGGCGGAACCTGAAAGTAGAAATGTAGACAGCCATTGAGTATAAAAGATTTTTTTAATCCTTTAATCCACTTGTGGGCAGGGAATATTCTCCTACTCCTACTTCATGTTTAAATCAGACTATGTTAGAAAGCATTGTCACCAAATTCTCACAGCTCTTCTCTGGGAAATGTGGAAACATTCAGTCATGTTGTTGTCTGCAGCAAAGGTCTAAAAATTCAAAGTGCTTGACTGAAGCTCATAAATTAAATTAACAGATACACCCCCCACCCCACCCAATACTCATCTAGCCACAGCAGAAAATGAATCTGCTGAGTTTATTGTTAAATGGATGTTCTAGTGAGCAGGATGTGAGTGAGGATTTAGTGCACCTTGAGGGAGTCCCTCTTTCCAAACTGAAAATGTGCTTCTGAGATCTCATCTCATATTAATTTGTCATGGAGAAGGTAGTCATGCTGTTGCTCCACGCCGCCCTCTGGCTGACTCCGAGGTATTCGTCATCTTTCGGAGCTGCGAGCTTTTTGACGTCTTCAATCTCCAAGTGCTTGTTTCGCAATTTAACTTAGCTTGTTTTCCTCGGCCCTCCCTGCACCTCTTCGTCCCCCTCTCCCTCCCGATCTTCTCGTGTCCATCAGCTGTGACCTTACAACAATTACGCATCCTCCAGTGGGACAATTAAAACCGAACTACCTTCCCGAGTGGAGAGGGGGAGAAAGAAAGCGGAGGAAATAATGATGCCGGATTCATTCGTGCAGTCGCCTGCCTTCTTTGAACAAGCAGTTCTTGAAGTTGAGAAGGCGACTGTTTTAGCAGCTCTGCCTGTGTTCCAGTGCCACTGCTATTCAAGGACACGCTGCCCTTCAGCAGCATTGTCCAACAAAATAAAAGCCGTCTGTTCTCTATTCAGCACTGGAAAATTCACTCATGTTGACGTGCCTGTCCTCTTTCAACCCTGCCCCTCCTCTGCTTTGACAGGTGCAAGTGCAATCTTCACGCCAACAGCTGCGTGTATGACAAAGAGAAGTTGAGCTGTGAGTGTGAACACAACACCACTGGGCCCGACTGCGGCCGCTGTAAGAGGAACTACCAGGGGCGAGCGTGGAGTGCTGGCTCATACCTGCCCATACCCAAGGGCACCGCAAATATCTGTGAGTACACGCACACTCGAACACAAGCACGCCTCTGACGTGTTGGCTAATTAAAAAGATGGATGACATGGCAGTGTAGGACTTTCAGGAGGTCTTAAAGATCTCAACAAAATAATGGAAAATTTGTTGAATTTGTTTTTTAAAAAAAAAATGCATCTACAGAGACAAGTGATACAAGTCCAGTCCTAATTATCAGTATCCTGTGTGTCCTTTTAGAGAGTTCAGACGGTCGTTACATTCAGAGATGCTGAGCTGTGGCGTTTCAAAGCAAAGTGAAGCAATTAACAGCACGAAAAAAAGATGTGTGTATGATTAGGGATGTTATGTTGAAGCAAATGTTTCCAGACCAGAGTGCAGTCTAGTTAAAAGACCACAGTGTAAATAGGATGTTGTTCTCTCTTCTACAGCTCTGTTTTCTAGAAAATGTCCTTTTCTTGACCGCTCTAATTAGAGTGAAGTGAAAGAACCTGCACTACCTCCTCTGGAAGCTCGTTATACGCCGATGCGGCCTGTACAAAAGATGAATCATTTTTCTCCCTTTAGTTGGGGAGACATGGGTAGCACTTTAGAAGACTAGTGTAAATCCCCTGTAATTAGCACTTGAAATTACAATGTAATTTTAGTTACCTACAGATATTTAAAGCTAGGTACATTAGAACAAGGGAATAATAAGTCAGGTTTTTACAGGAAACAAAGAAATAATTATACTGTAGGTAAATATAAGTAGTGTGTAACTTTAGGTATTTTACAGGAAAGGAGACACAAATAATACTGTTTAACTACTGCTTAAGTAAATTGAAGTACTGTGTAGTTTCTTGGTAATTTTGCAGAGAAACAGTATTTCTCCAGTTTATATTGCAAGCACACTCAACACTTGACAAGTACATTTTTTAGATATGTATACATCTTTATATAATATTCATTATGCATGATGATGCTCTATTATTTAACTTTTATTTTACCACATAAATGTGATAAGGGCCGTTTTCCCTTACTAACTTACAAGAAAAAGAAAGCAACAACAAACAGACTCTGCAGGACTGTGTGATCTTTAAATGATGGAGTCAGCTTTGTTGTCTTTTACAGTCACTGTGCAAGCATAACTTTGAAAAGCAGTGTTGAGGAAAGTATCGTCTGCTTTCCTGTAAAATACCTGGAAGTTTAAGCAAAGTTAAGTCACTCCAAACAAATTATGCAGCACTTAAAATTACTTATAGAGTAATTTGTGTCTCCTTTTTTGTAAAAAAAAAAAAAAAAAAAAAAAAAAAACAACCCCCCCAAAAAACTTGAAGTTCCAGTAATTAAACTACTCATGCACTACCTAAAATTACTAATAAAATATTAACAGTGCAATTATTTCTTATTATCTCCTCATTCTAGTGTGCCTACCTTTAACTATCCATGCGTAAATTAATTACAATGTAATTTCCAATGAAATACATTGAAATTTCATGTAATTACAGCACTCTTACTCGTGGGCCATATTATTAAGTACTACTGGACAATGTTAGTGGAATTTATTTAAAGGATGTTAAATCTTCTATGTTGTTCCAAAAGAGGATCACAGGTTTAACTGTGGTATCATCTGGTATCTGTGAACCTTTCTTAACCTGTCCACAGGTGACAGCCCTTTGACACTTGGATTAGTTTAGTTTAGTAACTCGTTTTCTATCACTTTTTTTGCTTTAATTTAAGAACGAAACTAAACTAGCAACCAGCCCAGGGCACTTTCAGAGACACTTAAATCACCTTTCTTCAATATTCCCAATGCTCAGTTTGATATTTGACCATGTCTGCTTGCACTCAATCGCTACCATGTGATTGGCTAATTAGAGATTTACTGTCAGGTAAACAGGTGTACCTAAGAAACTAAATGCACCTGCTCGCTGATGAAATTCTACGTGGCACATTGTCAACAATAAAGGTACTGATGAGGTTTTGCATCGCCTCTGTAGATGTCAGACTTACTGGCCTGTAGTTTTCCCGTTAACAGTGTGTGCCCTTTTTCATACTTCTTTCCATCCTTCAGGCAAAATAGATTTTTATGGATTATATAAATCTGTGGGAGGTTCAGCAACCACATTATTATTTTGCTTAAAATTCTAAACTGCATTACAACTTTATTAGTTATAGACTTTTATTTCTACTAAAACAGGAATTTTGAGAAGTTGCAACAGGCTGCTTACAAAGTTATGTAACATTAGGCTAAATACAAACCAACATACATGTGTGCTCCTTTACTTTTTCATGCTTTTGAATAATTACGTCTTGTCTGCATCGTGTTGTTCAGTCCTGCTCAAAAGATGCAAGGAGTTCATAGTGGTCAGTAGAACCGCGTTAGTTTGGCCCTTTAACCAGGACTGTAGGGCCAAGTTGGACCTGACAGCACAGCTCCTGGGATCACTCAGGCATACAGACCTCTTCACCATTGTAAGGCAGGAATTTTTGGAGATTGGATGAGGAGCTTAGTAATTCATGAGGGGCTCAGAGTAAAGCCGCTGCTGCTCTGCATTAACAGTAGCCAATGGGGTAGCCACTGGCTACTTTTAATGCGTCTCGCTAGGGGTGCCTCTTGGGCGTCTCAAAGGTGAGATGTTTTGAGCAGACTGAGGATGCGCTGGAGAGACTGTGACTCTCAAATGGGTTGGGAAAACCTCGCTATCCACCGGAAGCGCTGGAGGCGTTGGTCAGGAGGACGAAGGTTGGGGCGGCTCTCTGCGATTTTGAAATGCACATTTAGCAGAAGGCTTCTCTACTTTTGATTCCGAGGTGTTTTCGGAAACACAAAGGAATGTCACAATTAAAAGTAGAATGCTAACAAATGTCGCCAATGGGGAAATTGTGCATCCAGACTGCATAATCTCATATTGTTATATTTTGAAGGGGGCTCGAGCTTTCCACTAATAAACAACACGGATTACAGTTAATAAATAATGTTGTTAAGCTGCAGCTGCGATGCTAATGTAGAACAGAGGCAATTACTCCTGCTCGAGCTGAAGTAAGTGGGCCAACCTCCTTTTGTCTAATGCGTTGGCATGACGTCACATCACATCTTCTTCTCACAGAGCCTGAAGAACATTTGCTGGTGTGGACCCATGTTTTATATCTGACTCAATGCAAGGACAACAAGGAATTCTTTGTTTTACACTTTTTAATACTTTTTGTTTTGCTTTTCAAATGCAGTTTTGTGGATGAGCCAAGCAGAGAGAGTTCAACTAGTGAACTGACATCAAACCAGCAGTTGGTAACAAACCACAGTGCAGACAAGGAAACAAAATAACAACGAGGAGTGAAAATTAGTCCTGGGTTCACCAGGTGGCCAGAGTCATGACTTCATTTGAAAGCTCTCCTTGCTGTGTAAGGTGATGAAATGAAAATGCTTTGTTCTCAGCTTGCTCCCACTGCCCCCCAGCAGCCGAATAATCATCATCACCTTCATCACATTAATCATAATTAATTGATTTTAAAAATGTGAGTTTAAGAAAGTTTGTTGAATCTCACTTGCAGCCCTGAGTAAACCTCAGGGAAAGAAGTACAAAACTGCATGAAGGCAACTATTTGTAATATTGGAATTTACAGTAAAACTTCCCTTGCCTAGAAGGAGAAATACAGCAGTCTATGAGCTTGAGAAATATGGAATATATTATCATTTCATGGCCTCTTTCCCCCCAGACTTTTACTGCTTGCTGTTTATTTTGTTCCTGAACTGAAAGGCAGGAATGTGTGTTCTTCCTGGGGTACACACACAATACGGGAAGTACTCTGTTCATACAGCAGTTTAGTGTCATTGAAATGAGGGGCTGGGAGATGATCCAGGTCCTGCGTCTCACCTTTAGACTTTCTGCTGTTAGCAGACTTGAGTGAGTAAATAGGCGATGGATCTGTGAGTGTATTTGACATAACAATTAGCACAAAAACAGTGAGTATCAACTAGGGCTGCACGATTTTGCATAAAATGAGAATCACGATTCTTTTGGCTTCTTTTCCAATATTAATATTTATTGCACTTATTAACTGCACATCAACTTCGTAACAGTTGAGACTGAACATAAAAACAATAAATAAACATAAAACAACAAATGTCTCACGTTTTGTCGTTGCCGCAAAATGTTGTACTGCTTGAAATTCCGTCTCCACCGTTGCTCGACACTGCGTGTATAGAGCAGGTAGTGCAACAATAGAAAAATAGTTGCGGGACGGCACTGTGTAGCGTTTGTCTAGGGTGTTGATCATTTTCCTAAATCCCCCGTTTTGCACAGTGTTGATGGGAGCCATATCTTTGGTCAGGTGATAAGTAATAGCCTCCGTAATTTCTTTGTGCCTGCGGGAGTTCGACGTGTATAGGGAAGCGCTGTATAAGGTTCCCGTTATTGATGTTTGGGTGGCTGACCGGGACAGATTGTCTCCTGTCACTTTCTCGTCATCCCTGACGTGCTCTCCGTTGTTTTTTCCCTGCTAATTTTAGCATCAAACGGCATAGCTTCTGTATCACGTGGTATAAGGCTCCGCCCTTGTCATTTGTTGAGCAGGAAGAGTGAGCGCTTGTTTTCATGCAGATTACGGCTGTATCCCAATTCAGGGTCTGCAGCCTTAAAGGCCGCATTTTAAGGCTGATTACGTCACCGCGACGCGACGAAGGCTGTCCCAATTCGAAGGCTGCTCGAAATGCGGCCCTCAAATACGTCCTTCATTTCCCTGAATTTTAAGGACGTGGCGGTGTAGACTTCGTGGCCCAACATATCCCAGAATGCATAGCGCGGCGGTGGGTGTGGATAATTTTGCCGAAAAAAAACGGCGGATGAGGGACTTCCGAAGAGTAACTTAGTAAACTAAGTACTGAATATTATGTCACTTGTTTATGTGCAAATGTTTAATAACGAAGAACATTAAAACATTACTGTTGGCCACATGTCGGCAAAGTTATGTGACATTAGTGACGTTTGTACTAACTTGGTTTTAAAGCCTTTACTTTAAAATATACGGCGTCCAATAGCTGAGCTTAATCTTACAGAGAATGATCAAAGCTCATGTAGAAACAAACAAGCAAATGAACAAAAGATTTTCTCCTTCATTTCTGTCAAACAAAGCTGTATGAAACGTTTCCAGCTGTTAGTATCATGGTTGCTAGGCAACCTGGGCAGCGCAACGGAGGCTAGACCGTCCCATTTCACAAGCCTCGCACTTCCGGCCTTAGCGGTCTTTGAGTACGCGGCCCTTGAGGATCGTTGAGGCTGCGTACTTTAAGGCTGCAGACCCTGAATTGGGATACAGCCTACATCCAGGATCAAAATGCGGTACAATCGTTGTCATCGTCTTTCTTTTTTTTTTTTTTTTTTAAATCGTTGTCATTTGGAAATGAGATCGCTCATAAGTATGAATCGAGATCGCGATTTTCTAACGATTAATCGTGCAGCCCTAGTATCAACTGCCCCTTACAAAATAACATGAACACAGGCTCCAGAGCAGCCACTACTCCTCCCTTACATCATTTCCAGAAAGAGTGATGAGCAGCGGGGCTATAACTTTGAGTGCCGTGGCATTAATATGAAAGCCCAACTTTTATTCCACCCTGTCTCCTTATTGCATCCGCTGTGATTTCTGCCTTTCTCTGCGGCGCTCGAGGGCTCCCGGCCGCCGGCCACTGATGACTTATTCTACCTCCCAGAGGATCCACGTTATGAGACTTAGGGAGGGTTAGTGAAATGCCCATTCCCAGAGCCCAGATTGACAGCACATTATTAAAAAAGGTGACACACACACACACACAGGTGATCATCCAGACCTGCATGCACACAAACATACACACATCCATAACTACACAAGGACACACTCACGCACACATGCTCCCTTTGCCCTGCAAGTGATGAAAAACAGTCCGAGTATAAAGTGCGTTATTATACTTTGTCTTGGAGGAAGAAAAATCCATAATGTAATAACACTGTGAAAAATCTATAGGAATGCAAGGTTATCCCTCCTGAATAGAAAAGAAAATGCTCAAGGCTGACAGAAAAATGCACCTTGTGCTGTTTTGTAATTTTCAAGCCCATTCAACACCAATTCCAAAAGTCTCCTTCCCTCTCAATGTTTTCCCCCAAACCCAGCGAGCATATGGCAGCTCTGCAGAGACAAATTTGTCAAAGATGAAAATTTAATTAAGATTTAATTTCTTTTTACTATGCCCATCAAGTAGTCTGATGCGATAAGGAGCTCGATGAATCATCATTCAGAGAGGGTGTGGAGTCTGGGTGTGGGGAGGGGTGCAGTGTGTGTGTGGGTGGTGGGGTTGGGGGGGGGGGGGGGGTCGTTGATATGTCGTCTTACAATGGCTCTGTGTTGAGAGCGCAGAAGAAGAGCGGGATTTAGAAAGTGATGAAAAAAGGAATGGCAAGGATAGAAGGAGGGGAAGTGGGCATCGCTCTCTGTCACAGCTAACTCAGCCTTCTGGGGTGGCTCTGTCTTTCTCGCTCTTTTCATCTGCGTCTCTCACCCCCTCAGCCTCTCACACACACCCACACACCCAGCCACCCCAACCATGCTTCTCTCATCCTCACTCATTCTTGCTTCCTTCCTCTGTGGAGACAGAAGGAGAGAGATCAGTTGAAGAATTAACCATGGCAGTTCATTTCACTGTAGGGCTGAGGACACTGAGGGAAATAGAAGCTGGCGGTGGAGGGGGCAGAAAACTGGTGGCCTCTGAAAAGTTGAATTCAGATTGTAAAAATATATTCTCTGTGTTATATTAAACCCAGAATCCGTGTATGCACTTCAAATGGATGACTTGATTTAGAGAACCCATGTTTCTCTGTGCAGTTTGTGTGCTAAAGAAAAGATCTTAGTTAGTTCAAGTACTGCATGTGTATGATGTCTGTATGCAAAGATCCATTCATTCAATTTCAATTCAGTTCAATTCAATTTTATTTATACAATGCCAAATCACAACAACAGTTGCTTAAAGGCACTTTATATTGTAAGGTAGACCCTACAATAATACATACAGAGAAAAACCCAACAATCACATGACCCCCCCCTATGAGGAAGCACTTTGGCGACAGTGGGAAGGAAAAACTCTCTTTTAACAGGAAGAAACCTCCAGCAGAACCAGGCTCAGGGAGGGGCGGGGCCATCTGCCAAGACTGGCTGGGGTTTGAGAAGGAAGACAGGATAAAAGACCTGCTGTGGAAGAGAGCGTGTGATTCAGTGCAGAGAGGTCTATTAAGACATAGTGAGTGAGAAAGGTGAAAAGGAAAAACTCAATGCATCATGGCAATCGCCCACCAGCCTATGCCTATTGCAGCATAACTAAGGGAGGATTCAGGGTCACCTGATCCAGCCCTAACTATATGCTTTAGTGCATGTGAGAGCGAAGTGCTCTCATGAGGTGATATGTATCTATGCTCATGAAGCATCATTTTCTTCAAAACACTTCACATTTTGTTGTCACTTTACAGACTGGATCTATTTAGAGAACGTATGATACAGAGTACGTACAATATTGGGAAACAGTGAGAAAGTACATGCATCTAAGATAAACTTGAGAAGTCAAAATTCGAAGGTCGAAAATTTTTTTGAAAGAAACACATAAACTTGATAACTTCTTTTCACACATGGAATACAGATGGATAGAATTATTAGCCTCCCTGATGTTAATAGTAAACTGTGTATTCTGTTTGCTGGATAGCAGCCTGCAGACTTCGGTAAGTCTCACACACGTCTCCTGAGCAACCTCAGCCCTTTCTTCTCTGGCAAATCTCTTAATCTCCCTCAGATTTGATGGTCTTCTGGCTTGGATCTTGGCCTACAGTTCACCCCAAAGATTTTCATTGTGATTCAAGTCAGGGTTTTGGGAGGCCAGTCAGTAATGTTTGTTTTGGTCTTCTGAAGGTAGTACCTTGCCAGGACCGATCTATGTTTTGGGTCGCTGTTGCGTTGGAAGTGATGAGACAGAATCATTTTGCTGTTGAGTGCTTGAGGTTTCATTTCAAAATCTTCACATATTCTTCTTTGTAATTTCTTCGGCCTTGATGATTCCGAGTTCCAGATATACTGAAGCATCCCCACAGCATAATACTCCCACCACCATGCTTCACTGTGGGTATCTTGTTCTTTGGGTTGTATGCCTCTCCCTTCTTTCTCCAAACGGTTTCATCTCAGCATGCATAATCTGTCTGCAGGTTGTCATTAGCTTGCTTGAGTCTGGCTTGAAGGCAACTTTTCTGCAGAGGTGAAGTTTTTCTTGGTCTGCAACCTTGCAGTTCATTCCCGTGCAGGGTTCCAGTGACTGTCTCCTTCGAGACTACAATTCCCAACTTTAGTTATTGACATAATGCTTCCTCAGTGACAGTGTCACCTCAAACCCCTGCGTAAGTTTTTGTACTGTATGTACATGGGAAGATAACCCTCAGTTTTACCAGCTTCAAGTATTACAAAGTTAAAACACATGTTTTCACAGCACTGGTTTGTGCTATGGGTCTACAAAAAGATCTGTTTTCAGTAGGCTAATAACATCGACCCTGGTCAATTTTTATTATTATTCTGTTATTGTGTGCGAATTTTATGATATTTATGATCTCTAAAGAAAATTTGCAGGTTTAGAACTTCTATGTTGAAAATACCTTGCTCTGTTTCAAAAACACTTTCAGCTTTCAGGGTTTCAGGGTCATCTGTAGGTAACATTCCTGACATCATCAGTCTGTTAAAGTGGCAGCATTCTGTTATTCTGATGTAACTCACTTTTCAGTTAATGCTCCTCAGCACTTCATTCAGACGCACCCACAGCAGTGATGGAGAGATCGACGGTGCACATGTGACTCTTACCATATGTGTAAAGCACTTCTTGCACGTCAGCTTTAGCGAAGTGTAATCGCACTTTTGAACATTTAGTTCACTCTACCGATGTCGCTAAGAGCACGGCTTCTCTGTGTGCAAGTGTGCTGCACGGTGAGAAAGACAGCTGCCCCCACCCATCACACATAGGCACAAAGTGGGAGAGAAGGAGTGATCTCATTTGCAAAAATGCATAATTGAGCAATTTCTTCAGTACATCCGTCCCTTTCGGTGAGCTAAGCAACTGACAAAGACACATGAGAGAAATGTGCAGTAGTCACCTTCTGTCTACCATAATGGGGCTGGGTGCACTCTGCATGCTGTAGGTCCAACCTAGTAAGACTGCCTGCTGACCTGACTTTTTAAAAGTAACCAACATGAAGCTCACATATCAATATATGTAGTTAGTTGTGCATGCAAGAAAGTTAAGAGAAACTGAGTTAATATGTTTCAAAGTTAGGTGATCAATATTTTCTTCTCAGTAGCTAAACTAACACCTAAACACTCATTTATACTCCAAATCATTTCAATTCATTTCTATTTATATAGCGCCAAATTTTCTATTCTAAGTTAAAGCCCCAACAGTAACACAACCCTCTGTGAGCAAGCACATGGTGAATGTGGGAAGGAAAAACTCCCTTTTAACAGGAAGGAAGCTCTGGCAGCTGTGAGTTTTGTATTTGTCTCCTTATATTGTTTGTGTCTGTATCTGTAAAAAATATTTTCTGCTCTCTTGGTCAGGTCACGCTTGGAAAAAGAGATGTTTTAATCTCAGTTTTAACTTGGAGAGAAACAACATACGAGCTGGGATAGGCTGCAGTGCTGACCTGTTTTAGGATATTACTTAACCACTTTTGAAAATAAAAGCATACATCCTTAGCTGCTACATGTTCAGCAGTGAATGAGCTGTTGCAGACAGCATGGGGAAGTAGAACAATAGGAAGCAGGTAGTCTGTGAAGTCACACAAACACATATGAATTTCCTTAAGATTTAAAATAAGACCAGCTTTGTACTTGTGCGTCACTTGTTACTCACACTGCCTTCAAATCCATTTCAAATTGCTTTCATGTCTCCTTACAGTATAAGCACTCATGCATGTATAGGTGTATTCTGTATTCATCGAATGCAGATGGAAGAAACGATGGACATCACCAGTGAAACACAAGCTGGTGGGACAGGAAAGAGAAAGGCTTTTGAAGGTTGTGACCAGTGTCAGCACGGGGATGTACGCAGTGAAGTTATGAGGGGAGCATGGCTCTGCTGCACTGTGACAGCCTTGTAAAAGTTCAGTCATTGAGTTTGATGATAGCTGTTATGGCAGCCATAATAACATATCCTACCAGTCACCTGTAGCCATTACCTTTTTATGACGATCACACTGTTGCACGGCACACATGTATGCTTTGGTTTATCGAGTGGCCGGCGCGCAGGTTTTTCATCGTGTGATGTGTTTGACTGACACTGCTAATTGAAAGTCTTTGGTGCTAGTGTCTAGACATTTTAATGGCCGTAGTAAGGAGGAAATGATAGATAGTTTTTCTTCTTTTCTTTTAAACTTTTGCAACTTCCTTGCACTCAGAGAGTGTCATTTTCATCCAACGACGACTAACGTTCAGATTAATTAAGTCCCGATTTGTTCCATCTGCATCTGGATAAAATGAATAGAATGGCTTATCAGAGAAGGATTAAGAGGCACTTGTTCAGATTTAGCTAAAGCCAGCCTCGGAGTTTATGGATCCCCTTTGATCAAAGCAGTGAAAGGCTCGAACATGCAGTGGATTTCTCCAGCAGGATTCATTCCCCACCCCCCAGCTGGAAGAGAAGATCCACCCCCAACCCTCAGTATCCCACTCACGCAGAACACCTTGCCTCTCCCACGTTCCACATTAGCATGATGAGAAGCGCTGTGATATCAAGTGTTATTTCATTTGACTTACACATAGCATGTTATTTTTTTCCTTGTGTGGTTTTTCTATAATGAGTGCCAACTTGAGGGAGCTGATCATAGGAATGTGAACAAACACACACGCGCGCGCACACATATTTAGGTTGCCTGATCGATCTTCCTCCTTTTGTGAGATTTATGCGTTTCAGCGGCAAGACCAAATCCCTCAGGAACTGATGGTGCCACCGTGGAATAAAGCTCACTCTTTCTCACAATTACTGTACTTGGGCAGATTTGGGCAGATATGAACACGTAACACACCCATCTTAAAAAATGGTTCTTTTGCCAAAAGCATTAAAATGAATCCTGTGTGGTGTTTAACAACTGCAGTAGTAAGACTTTGCTTTACTAACCAATCCACACAGTACATTTGTTAAAGATATCATTTAAAGAAAATTAGCGCTTAGTGTTTTCTTCTTTTATTTAGCTTCGTGGCTCGATAAAAAGGAAGGTCTGTCATTTCCTTTTGAATTTAACTGAGGTCCAATAAACCGTGTTTTAAATGTGGGTTTTTCATCATCTCTGAGCTCTACTGTGATTTCAATTAGTGCCATATGTTTATGCATCTACACACATTCATTCAGGAGCTTTGCTCTCATGTATAACACCCACTCATTTGAATTTTCATTTTACCCCCATTCTCCTTCTTTGTTCTCTATAAAACTTATTGGCTGTTGTTTTGCATCCTGTCATTCTGCTTCTCCTGCTGCCCATCTTCCCCGCTACCTTTTTCTCTCCTCCTTCTCCTTCTTGCCTCTGCCTGTGCTCGCTCCATCTCTTTCTTTTGTTTCATGCTCACTCTGTCTTTCTCCCTCTCTTTCTTTTTCTCCCCCACAACACCCCCAACCACCCCAGAGACCAAGCTTGTTTACTCTGTCTTTTCCACATCTCGGCTCTCTGCAGCTGTGACGGTAATCTTTCTTTCAAATATTTGTTTCTTCCATCTCCAGATTTCCCCCCCCCCCCCCCCCCCCCCCTCCTTCTCACTTTTCGTGCCGCCACTGATGCACACCTCGTTCCATCCCTGAAATCTTAACTGCGCTTTGTCCATCTTGGCTCTTGGGGACTTTAAGGCTTGCCACCTTCAATTCACATCTACACATTGAGACGTAGCAGGGAAGCCGGGCAAGACGTAATTTTGCTCCTGAGGAATTCAATCAGCTTGCATGCTGTATGCTTGTGTTTTGGCAGTCTTTCCGCTGCTAACCAGTTAGCAATGCCTGTCACCACCACTGAGCTCTATATAGCCAAAGAGCTCTAGATGATGATGGATTGCTATAAAACGATGGCAGCCTCGGAAAGTAATTACCAACTTTGCCTGCGGTGGAAATTCAGCTGATAAGCGCCTTTCCAGGGAAGTCCAGGTATTGCCAAAGCAAACAGGTGAGACACATTGAAGGTCAGAACAGAAGTGATACAGACAGAAACAACACAGCGACACGCACGGTCATACACGCGCAAGCACACACCAGCTGAGCCCCATGCTAACGAACGCTCTTGACAGTAAAATCTAGAAAGCATGCAGAAATGTTCCTAAGATGAGTGCCCTTTCTGCACATGTGCAGACACACTGAATAAATGACAGACGAGCCAGTTCAGTGATGCAACAGAATGCATGCCAAAGATTTAGAGGCTGAATATCCATGGGAGAACATTTTATTATGGGTTTCTGATAATCCATTAGTGAGATCTTGGATGCTTGACAGCGTAGCTGGAAGCCATCCGATATAGAGTAAACATCAAGCAATGAGACTTCTAATCACACTGTGAAGTGAGATTTGTTGCAAATCGGTTGATGCCCCACATGAGTCAGTCTGCACTGTATTGTAATGCACCGATCTGCACATGTGTCATATGTGCTGACCCCAAATGTGCGGTGAATCACACGGAGATCATGTTCACCAGCCTAGCAGCTCAGAACTGCGATCTCTGCACAACACATAAAAATCAATGGATCACAGAGTCAACAAATGCGGCTCCTAATGCTCGTCCTGTGCGATAAGACAAAATTAGATTAGATTGGAGCCAGTGGCCCGTAATGGTGAGGCCACTGGCCTCACCATTATGGGTGAAGGTGAATTGGAAACGATGGCGGTTAAAAATCATTTCAGTGACCTGACATGAGATCCATGGATCTACTAGGACCCCACAGGCTGTGCCTAAAGCACTGAATAATTGTAATGACAGGCCACTGGTGTCTGAGATTATGACCTGAGAGGAAAGGTTCTATGGCCTTGAGCCCAGTGAAGTGGCAAAGTGTAATTTGTCAAATGAGTGATCACTGTGAACCACGTCTTTGTACGAAACATGATTTATACAGTTTTTATAGATACATTTAACCTGAGGATGGGTGGAGGACAGACCACGCTGCATAATGAACACATGGCTTTTAGACCGCTGTGATCTGTTTGGCATTTGTGTAGCTGGTACAGTGGAGCCCATAGTGAATATGTTCTCTGTTATGAAGAATATCTCTACTTAAATTGTAAACTTTCTGTGGTGCACACTAATGAAAGTCTGTACAGTAATAACAAGACCTAGTGATCTCTCTCTCTCTCACACACACACACACACACCAGCTCTGCTTCTTTATTTATATCCTTTTCCATTAAACATAGTGGGTCCCCCTGCTAAACTTTCACACTAGATGCAGATAACGTTTGTGTATTATTGCTCTGTCAGCTACTTAACCAGCCCCTCTGTAGCACTGCAAGCCCCCCCCCCCCCCCCCCTTCTTTTTCTTTTTACAGTTCAGTTAAGGACCTAAAATTCTTCGTGAATATCTGGTTTCAATACATGCACATTTATTTCACAGGGGCATTGGATTTTAATGGATGTCTCTATGTACAAAAAAATATGAGATAACTTCATTGTGATGCTCTCTGTTCATGCACTGCACATTAGGTATTCAACGTGAACATATTTGCAGCATATCTGTTGCTCTCTGTGGCTTTGATTGGCGATCAACCAGGACCTGTGTGAAAAGAAGACTAATGAAACACTGCCTCTGGCATGCCCGTCTCCCAACAGTTTTTTCATACTTGTTGGCCTCTATTTAGGAAAAACAAAAAAAACAACTATTTTTTTCTGTTGCACTGTGTTTTGTGAGGTGGCAGCTTTCATATGCAAATGATTGTATCCAGCCCAACTTCCCAAATCCGAGTGTGACAATGAAAATGACTGGGATCCTGATGGTTTCTGCCTCATCCTTCCTGTCTCATGGTTAGCATCTGTCCACCCCCTTGAGGTCTGACACCCATTACACTCTGTCTCCATGTGTCAGCATAGACTTTTGTACTTCACGGTTATCAAGCAGGTCATAGCTTTGGCTCCTAAATACAACCGGCAGGCAGAGATCAGAGGAAGAGTGATTGAATGACAGCAGTTTGATCAAAGTGCACGAACACAAACACACACACTCGGGAAACCCTCGTTTCCCCTGAGTACTTGGAGATATTTCGTGACGGCTCCATTAGATGAAAGACCCCACCAAAAATCCTGCACATGTGCCTTCTCAGCTTCTTCAGCAGCAGGTGTGATAGCGAGCGAATGATAGGAGAGATGTGAGCTGGAGGGAGAGTGAGATCTCATCTTATTTCATTTCGGTTTCTACTGTTTAGAAGAAGTATGGGTACTCTTGCACAGCATGCTTCTCTTTTCATGGCGAGCAGGTTGTTTGTTTTGGTGGGCAGACTGCCTTAATGAGGGCAGGGGGCAGAGCGAATGGGAGGGAGGGCCTCGCTTTAAAGGGATGATTAGAAAAAGTAGAGTTGAGAGCAAATTCCTCTGAAGACAAACGCTGACCAAAAATACACACGTGTCTTTGAGGAATACCGATTCAAACTGAGAAACGTGGCAAAGTCCTCGCCACTTTGTCTGACATCATCTTTGCTTCGTGCTGTCTGATGCGGCCCCAAATGTGCGTCACTCGGTCCTGAGGTCCTAATTAAAACCCAAACCAAGATGATAGCGGTTGGTTCGGCGGAAGAAGCCTGTGAACGTCTTAGCGTGCTCAGATCCACAGCCAGCCAGTGTCCTGGTGTGGGAGAGATCTGGTCACCGTGGGCATGAGACAGACTGTATTATCTGCTCAGCAGCCGCCTGGCTCAAGAGATTGCTCGGCGGAGGGATGGGCGGTTAGGCAACAGGATAAGATATGTCCTCCTTTGGTGTCAGAGACTGAGTTGATGCCATTTGATATTTGCGTGTGTTGGAATACGTGCTGACAACTTAATTCTCATGAAAACAGGCACTGTTCACTAATCACAAAAGTATCCCATGACTGTCACGAGCCTGACATGGGTTTTCCAGTGATTTTTGTGACATTTAGGGGTGTGCACCTTTAGCTGTGGGAGAGGGCAGCAGTGACCTTATCTGACACTGCCAACAGCAGACACATCAAAAGACAAATAACAGAGGAAAACCACGAGACACCAAGCAGACGTAAGGATAAACGGGTACGGGCAACGCCGTTAAATCATGGTGCACACTGCTGGCATTGCTTTAGATGTCGTGGTTTCAGGGGTAGAGTTCAGCAGCATGAATCACGGATGTTGCTGCTGGAAGTCAGTCCCCCGTGAGGACGGATGGCAAAAGTAACTTTTTCTAATGTCTGTGTTATGTGCCTTAATATTAATTGTTGTTTTCTCTTCCTCTCTTGCAGGTATTCCTAGTAACATTGGTCCAGTTAGTAAGTAAACAGTTACAAGTAAACAATAAGACTGCTTGATGCTTTGCTTTGCCTACTCTTCACCGTACACCCCTAAACCCATTGCCAGGTGTTCATTTCTGATTCCAATCTTGTGAAAAATCACTCAGCAATTGTCGACTAACCTTTTTTTTTGTGGTTAGGGGGAGGGATAAGCCATAGCTGGGGGCTATATTGTCATAATGTGGGCATATTAATTTACTTTATCCTGATTCAACTCGACCAGATAATACTTGCCTGGCTCTGCATGGCAAATGTCATTTGTTTTTTTTCCCCCCCTCCTTCTCTCCCATGCATTATAAATAAATGGCATCTAGACTTTATTAAAGTGCCAAGACCTCTCTGACAGTGTAATGTCACAGGAGGTCATTTTAATATAAGCCGCAAGCGCCTCGGCTGGTATTATCTTCGTCAAACAGTAGCCCCTCAGGAGGAGGAGGAGGAAGAAGAGAGGTGCCATGTCTCAAGTTACCGCTGCCTGGAAGGCTGTGTGATGCAGGAAACATAGGACTGTATTGAACAAGTCAAAGTGCATTCACAGCCTGGCTCAGTTCGCCTTAATCTTTTTTCTTTTTTTTTTCCATCGCCCTGTTCTTCATGAGTATCCTCTATTCCCGGGGCAGCGGATTGATTAATAAATTGCCCCCTCCATGATGAAGTTACCTGTTAAATTAAGATCAACAGCATTTTTCAATATTTCTAATTATTTGTGAGCTCTTTTTAAGCTCAGTAGTAAATTGTTTTCATTTAATATCCAATTGCGTGCTCAAGCCAACCCAAGGTTCCCCAAAGGACACATGTGTGCTTGTCTTGTTTTTATCATTTAAAGGCTAAGACGACTTCTGGGCAAGTTTCCTAAAACGTGCTGCGAGCGACGTAGGGATTGTTCCCGGGTGGTTATTAATCAGGCTTTAGTGTGGTAGCTTACTCAGTAAGTGAACACTTGTTATAAAGTCTGATGCTATGACGTCATGAGTCAGAAATGGACATGTGGCCAAGACGACCAATTTCACCCCCCCACCCCACCCTAACCCAACTACAGTCTTCCACTGCTTGCCTCCGAATTGTGCTTCGTTTTCATGCACGGCATTATTAGTGCTTAGCGTGTGTGGGCATGCTCTTCATACATGCTGTGTACACGTACATATTCACTGCTGCACATCCATCCTCTCCGTCCCTTCCAAAATGCCAGGCCAGACCATGTCCAACGGCTGTCCTCAAATCAGGGCGGGTGTGCATGCCGATAAGTGCGTGTGTGTGTGTACGTGTGTGTGTTTTGGGGAGGGGGGATGGGCGATGTAGAAAGGACACTCTGACAAACCAAAGTCTTCGTTTCTCATCCAGATTGGCCCACGGGGATTTAGATTTCTCACGAGTGGCTGTCTTGTTGCAGCAGCCTTCCACAGAACCAACAAAACACAATAAAATGAAACATGCTGACTGTCTTATTTTTTAAGCACACTGAAGAGGATGAGGCCATTTTCAGCGCAAACACAAACCAACGTTAAGTCGCATTATTAATAAAGTAAGAACAGGCTAAGGGGGGAAAAAGGTTACGATGTCCTTGAGGTTTGTTTTTTTTTTAAGGATTGGAAACAAAGCTACTGTTTGGGGGAGAAAAAACAAAGCCCTCCACTTTTTATGTTGTTTTTTGAAGGTAATTGAATTCCTTATTGACTTTCCTCAATTCTATTTCAAGTTTATTAAGCCAGGCAGAATTGCCTAATGCAGACCATTAAAGTGAAATTAATATTTTAAAAAACAATTCTGGCTCTGCAAGATTGCATTTCATTATAAGTATGGCATTGATTAAAATCCGTCACCACTCATTTCACTCCTGAATATTCCCCATAACAAAATAATTAATGGAACCTAGATGTGCATTACATCCCGTCAGTTGCCAACACAGAAACCCTGTTTCCAAAAAAATGAAAAAAAATAAATGCAAGTTTGGGAAATGTGTAAAATGAAAATAAAATTATTGTTATGATTATAAACTATATTTCACTGAAAGTGGTACAAAGACAATAAATTGAGACTTTCTGGAGCTGTATTATCTTCACGAAATAAGCAAAACCTTCCCTAGAGAAAATAAAATGCCAGCATTGTTGCTTAAGAACCTATATGTATTGTTTAACATTCATAGCATTACTTTATAAATTTACAAAGTACCCAGTGCATGAAGGCTGGATTTTGGACTGTGCACAGATAACATTAAATGCCTGACCTCAGCTCATCTTAAATGAGCTCAGGTTCAGAAAAAGGCAGTTTTCTTTACTTCTTGTTGTCTTCTCCTTTAGCGTGGCTCTTTTGACCGGTATTTGCAGCTTTGAACTGTGTTTGCTGACAGCGTCTTTCAGGAGTGCTCCTGAGCTCATGCCGTTCGAAGGCCCAAGAAGATCGCAGCCTTGTTCATTATGTAAAGAGATGTCTCAATATTCTCTGAATCTACTGATGATATTATGTACCGTGTATTATTAAATCCCTTTCAAATTTAGCACAGAGAATCGTTGTTGAACTGTTTGCACACCCAGTAATACACAGAGGAGCAGACGCCTCTCCATCGCTTCCTCTGAGAGGCTTTCTTGCTCTTTTTGATAATCGGTCGTGTTACTGACCTTATGCTAATATAACCAATTAGTTAGGAGATGTTTCAACAGTTGTTTAATATTTTTGTCTTACTTTGTTTTATTTTTGATGCTACACAGGTTCCAGGCTTTTGTTTACTCAGTCTTCTTTGCTTGATGCTGGCAGCAAATTTAAAATGATCAAACCTGGATTTTTTTTTTTTTCAATGTCTTTGTGCCGTTTTCAGGTAAATGGTTTGACAAGGATTGTGCTTTATGTTGAATTACATTTCACACAGCACCACAACTTTTTTTGGAAACAGGTTGTGATTAAATATCATCATACTTTAGCAATTAGATCAGCGTTTCGACAGATCTAGAGAAAGCAGCGTTCTCACGTTTTTTCCCCTCCAAATGTTCCTGGCAGAGCCTGCTTTTTGCAGCTGTTTTGACAAAACGGCTTCACTGCTAAGTGATTATCACACGAACAAAGTATTTCAAAGTAGATTTCAAAAAAGAGCTTTTTTAAAAAGCTCTTTATTTGTTAATATCTCGTTTTCAAACAGCATTTCATTCTGTGCCTCGTGTGACTCAGACCCAGCGGAGACGTCAAAGTCGTCACCGATGCCAGAATCCCCACGAAGAATCAAATCCTTCTTTTGTTCCAGCAGTTTTGAAATCAGCACTGAGGGTATTTAAAGCGACTGTCACTCTGTAAAGACATACAAACCTCAAAACTAATGTTTTATTGAAATCCAGCCCACTTACAAAAAAATAATAAAAAAAAACATTATTTCACAAGGGAAAAAAGTCATTATTTAAAAGATTGCACTTGGTGAACAGCAGTCATATTCTCTATTCACACATAGTTAGAGTAAGTGGCTTCTTGCCAAGACACCGCTGGATGTTAATTACCCAAGATTGCATGATTCATGGAGTCAATAGCGAAAGGACAGAAAGATCAAGTGAAGAGATGAAGGGGCACGATGAGGAAACTTATCCGTATTCCTCCCTTTGCTTGAGTCCTCTCCATTTCCAACCGCAAAGTATTTCCCTGACACGGAAATACTGACTTGTATGTAATTATGAGGTTATGCTACCCACAGCAGTCCGTCATTCCAAGTCCCAACACCTGCCATTATTTATTCATTGTTATTCCTCCACCAGAAATACACTGTAATTAGATATTGATTACTCAGTCAATGTGATGAATTAAACAAAATGCCCCCTAACGTCTTCATTTGCTATACATAGAGTCCCTTGCATAAATCATGACCTAAATACTAAGTTTAACTGAGTTTGGGTTTTTTTCTTGATCTTTTTTCTTCAGTTTTTTTTCCCACTCATCATTGCCATTGCCATAAACATACAGTTGCACAGCAAGGTCATGGACGTCACACAAATTACATACAACGTCTCTCCGACGTCCTTTTAATGGCTCTTTGGATGCATTCTCTGCCCGTCCATGTCAGCCCTGCCCCCATCGTGCTGTTTCCTGATTTACAGATCTGAGTCATGCTGGACATGTTCATATCTCCAGTTGTCTGTGTCCACTACCACATAGTCTCCCCTCTTTAGATGATCTGTAAAGTGCATCGCACGAGGACACGTCATTAACTCCTGATTTCTCTCAATTGCACGCAGTTCGGCCGAATGTGTCATCCCTAGGTGTCGCTAACCGAAAAGAAGGTAGGCATCTAAGATTATGCAACAATTATGTTTTTGTTTTGCAGATTCATTTACTTCAGGTGTTTGTATAGTTGTCAAAAATGACTCTTTGGTAGCCCAAACTATCCTTCCCTTTTTCCTGGCTTCTTGAAAAGCCCAAAAACATTATAAGTCAGCGTGTCGCACTCAGTATGGAGGCTCAAGAGGTTGCTGCAGCTCTGATTTTTACATCAACACTGTTTCAGTTAGGTGCTCAGCTCTCAGCACCGTGTTAGCTCATTAGATAGAAAAGCAGGAGAGGTTTCACTTTTGTCTTTTTTTGAAAGTGTTGGGCTCATCTTAGCTTAATCCATCATGTAGATGCCGTGTTCAGCCGCCTCACAACTAGCGCACAACCGTTCAGCTCTGTGTTTCCATGACTGCAGCCAAGCGCTCACAATGTATGCGGCAAGGGCTTATGTCACCTGGTACAATGGCAGAGGCCGGGCCCATTATTTCCTTTTCCCCACTGTTTGCTTTATAGCCGTAAAAGAATGGGAGGGATTGATGTGTTCACTGCTAGCCAGTTTCCTTACCCACGCAGCTGTGCACAAATTTATAGTGTGAAAATTCTTGGCTGGCCTCCAACGAGGTGGAGAGTAGTTTGTCAGGGTATAGTTTCTGTCTGGGGAAACATACACAGACAGTTTTGAATTATACTAAGCACTTGTTAATGAAATGAAGCGTAAAAGAGGGTCCATAATATTTGAATTGTTGAATCGAAGGCATTTGTAACAGATGCTGCTACACGCAGCCAGCTTCACTTGGCAATGTCACTCCTTATTTCTCAATGCCATCATTCATCTTTATTGCGTATGTTTCCTTTCTTTTCTTTTCTTTTTTATTGTTATATTTTTATTAGGCGTGATGCTTGGTATCCTTAATTCTCTGGCATTACATGTGTTATGTTGAATTGCAATATCATGGGGTTTTTTTTGTTTGTTTCTTTGTTTCTTTTAATTTGTCTAGTAGCTCCTCAAGTTGCATTGTCCACTGCCCCTTCTGTCCACGTTGCAAACAGCAAGCGAGGTAGGAGCTCTGGAATTCCCACATTGTCCCCACCCAATCCCAGATGACACCCAAAGCCTTCTTCCTGTATGAACTGATGTTTCTGTTAACCCGTGAGCTACCCCCCCCCCCCCCCCCCCGCCAACCCTCCCCCAACCCTTGTGACACTACCCCAGTGCTAGAGCACTCTGTATCCATATCTCCAGCTCAGAGCTAGACTGATGGCTTTCACTGGACGACTCATTCATCTATGGAATCGTATTCTAAACACTATAAAAGTCCCTTGGAATCATTTCTTTTTTTTCACTGAAAATAAAGTGGGTGTTTGAGGCTACAACTATTTTGGGGGGGAACATGTACCTGAGACTTTTTATTCCCTGTGCGCGCATGATTTATAACCTTAGCCTATTTCTAGAAAGGAGAGATTATTTGTCTTCTGAGAGTATGCCTGCAAGAGGGAGGCATCTAATGTAGAGGACCTTAGCTTACATTTGGATAAGACTTGCTGATTTAGGTGAAAGGTAGTGTGGACTGGACTTGCTGTACCTTCGTTTCCGAGCCTTGCCGAGTTTATTAGTGTCTGGACAGAGAGAACTGACCTCAATACAGATTCTTAATAAACACAATCCCTTGGACGAAAGCCTCCTGCACTAACCACTTTATCCTGGTGCTGTGAGTGGGCATTCTGTCCAAGCAGCTGCCAGTGTGGCTTAAGGGTCACATCTGTCTGTGCTGTGACACATGGTGTCAGTGGTCACTCGGAGTGACGGGCTGATCCTCACTGGAACAGAGCTGGGGCCGGACACGCCTTAGGGCAGGACTGCCAGTGAGTATCATGGATTGTAGCAGCTTCGACTCAATATAGCTATATCTAATTAAGCATGACTGCGTAGTAGGCAATGTCACTTTCCCACCCAACTGCAATTCACCACACACTCACTTGCCTTGCTGATTGCTTGTTGAAAACTCAGTTGGGTCGGACGAAAAAACAACTACTTAAGAAATGTTTGTTGGATGAATTAAGGGTTTTAAAGATAAGTAATGCATCAGTCATTGCAAAGGGTTTTAAAAGAAAACACAAAGGTTTCATCTCATCCTCTCTTCAGACCAGATAACCGCTGACATTAAGAGCTCAGTTACACAAAAACCTTTAAATTCCCTCACACGCCATTCTCAGCGGCTGAGACATCCATTTCATTCATGGTGTGACCTGCCTCATGCTGCGCGGTGCTCCTGATGTGATCGTGTCTCTGTGCTGTCATTTCAGAGCCTTTTGTCGCCTCGTGCTGTGGTATGCTTGAAGTGATGTGACCTCTCTACTAACGCCGTGGTGTTTTATGTGAAACTTCTGTTTTTTTTTCTAACTCTGGCCATGCCCATGCGAGACTAATCATGACCAACCTTACCTGTCATTCCCCCCCGACATCTTCTCCTCATACCATCTCCATTTTTAACCTCGCATGCCACGGAGCCTCCATCAGACTTGCTAACCCCACCGCCGTAGCACTCGCTGCAAAAGCAACAATTCCAGCGCTCTTGCCCGCGTCTCTTTCTCCTTCTTTTCTCTCCTCCTCACTTCACACTTGCTCTCTCTTTGCAAGACTGCGAATGCTTCGGCCACTCCAACCGATGCAGCTATATCGAGCTGCTAAACACCGTCATTTGCGTGAGCTGTAAGCACAACACTAGGGGCCAGCACTGCCAGCTATGCAAGCTGGGCTACTACCGCAATGCCTCAGCAGAACTGGACGATGAAAATGTGTGCATAGGTCAGTCCCCCATCCGGGCCCCTTCACCGCCACCACGCTTTCTCACTCTCTTCACCTCACCTCCTGTCTCTGACTCCTCATTAGAGAAATTGTCAGTTTCATCCCCAACACGTCATCACTCATACACTCTCCTGTTTCCATGTCCAGTCATCTTCCTCTTTTGCTTCTTCTGCTTTCACACAAGGTTGTTGCTCATAAATCTCCTTGTTAGCCTGGGTGTTAGCAGGTGATGCTTAAGGGAGTCTTTAGCATCATATTAAAATTAGCATTTTACCATTTATTAAATATACCTTTATTTTTACCTACTAGCTCTCATATATTGTGTTTTATTGTAATCTCTTGCTGCTAGCTAGGTTTTATTTGAAAGGCGTATATTGAAGCCAAAATGATCCTATTTTCAAGGTTTAGCATGTGGGCGAGGTGAGAAAACTATAATTTGAGGAATAAATGTCCTCCTGAATAGCTGCATGGTGATTAGAAATGGGTTAGTGTGAAATGGTCACAACAGCTACATCTGAAACGTTAGCAGGTTTGTGCCTTGTCACAATTTTCTGTACAAATTCTGTCATTAAGGAGAAACAGTTCAACAGTTTAGGATACAGCTGAGTTAGATAAGAAAACTGAGAGCACTGTTATGTCTTTATGTTTATTATTAAGGTACAGACAGCCGCATGTTGCCTTAGCTTAGGACATTATAGATTAAGGATAACATTTAGTCTTGCTTTGTCCAAAGGTAACCTTTGCAAAAGTGTTGAGTTTTTTCATTTTTTAATATTTTGCTTCCCAGGAGTCAGATTTTCTTATGTTTAAAGTGGTTTTGAGCAATAGTGAGCAAAACACAGGAGTGTTTTTTGGTTAAGCCTCTTAACACATATGAATCATTCAAGCATAAAAAGGCACCTAACCTACGGGATGAATCACTGTTGTGTCCAAAATTACAGACAAATAGGAAAGAACCAAATTTAAATTGTGTTTTTAGGCACTTTCTTAGTAGAAGCCAGGTGTGGAATCTACAAAAAAATTAAATAAAATGCCAAGGACAACATAATTTAACAGATATCAAATAGTATTTCTGCACCAACAAGTAGATTCTCAAAGAGCTATTAGCCAAAAGTTTGGCATGTCTGTGCATCATGTGTACCCTTATAAAATCTTAGGAAAGCAGATAAGTGGAGGACAAAATAAGAAGCGACAGAACTTACAAAAAAAAACTATTTGCAGCAGATGAACAGTACCTAAAGTCATGTCCTTAGGAAATAAGAATCAATTCCAGCAAACACCTGCAAGGACCTGAGAGATAGATTTGGCTCTTTAGTTGATCTGCTGATGACCAAACCCTCAACTTGTCTTAGTGGAAAAGTGGCTGTCAACAAGCCATTATCAAGCAAGGTAAATAATAAGGGGGGAGCTGAGGTTCTGCCAAATTATACAAGAACTGGACAGAAAATCAGTGGCTACAGGTTGGATAGTCTTGAATCCAAATTAAACATTTTGGACATCATCAATATGTATAAAGGAGGCCAGAAGTGTGGTACAAAATTCAATGTCTGCAGCCATCTGTAAACATGGTAGAAGTTCTGTCGTGGTTTGGAGCTGCATTTCAGCCAGCGGTGTTTGGGATCTTGAAAAAATTGCAGAAAAGTTCCAGCAGATTTTGATCCATCATGCAGCATCTGGAAAGAAAGAATTTCCAGCATGACAGTGATCCCAAACACACTGACAGCATGCCTGGATAGAAAAAGCACGCAGTGGGAGGCTATCAGTCATGGATTGGCCTCCCCAGAGCCCGGACGTCAACATTATTGAAGCAGCGTGGGATCATCTTGACAGAGAAGGAAATAGAAGTTAGCAAACTTCCAAAGAAGTTTGCTAGGAAGAGAACTATTGCTGAAGAGAGTTCAGGCTGTGTTGAAGAATAAAGATGATTATACCATATACTCATTCCCATGTATGATTACATGTTTGAATAATCACTGCACCTATTCTCCATTTTCCTAGCAAAATATTAAAAAAAATTGGAGGTGACTTATGACTTTCGCACAGTACTGTAGGCTACATAAAATTGGTGGTGGAACTTACAAGCAAATGTATTCAGTATTGTCAAAATACTCGCTGGTGAAGCCAATGCCACCTTTATGGTTATGTCTGAGGTAAAAGGCCATTTCCACTTGGTGTTCCTGTTATTTTGTTCATGGCTTTTACGCAGGCATTCATAAAATGCATTATCTACTTTGTTTATGTGTAAAAATTGCGTTTCCTACGGTTCCTAGGGCAGTATCTCGGTTCCCCGTTGAATTTTTTAGCTAGCACATGTAGTGTGAAGTCACAGCGCTCAGTGCCAGGTGCATTTGTGAGTCCTGAGGGGGGAGTCTGACAAGCAACAAGAGTTCTGAGAGAAATGTTGCAGCGAAGTCACACCGCCAGTCAGAGGTGCCACACAAGTGCATATGTCATATACATGAAATGGCCTCAGGAGCAGCAGCTGAAACCTGTCACAAGGCATTAAAAGTCGCCGAGGCGTTACTGCGTGCCAAACTCGCCGTCACCCTGCCTCTCTCTCGCTGACCCCCCACTTTGTCACTTGCCGTCACCTCTCTCCTCTTGCCTGACCCCTGGATGTCACTCGGGCGCAGCCGCGTGCAGCCAGCACAGACACAGAAGGTGCAACGTGATGGTCAGGGACTGTCAAAATAAGTGTCACATTGACTGCAGAGTGTTCCAGGTGCTCGGAAAAGTGGGAAGGTCAGTTGAGTGTGAGGCACTAGAGACTGGGCGTGTTGCTTTCATTATACGCTTTATGTTCAAATTGCAGCCAGAGCACCGCTGTCTTCTGTTTGTAATAGGCAATTAAAGATGAAGCCAAATTCTTATCAAAGGATAACAATAAGTCTACAGAGCCATTTAAAAAATTAGAGGGAATTAAAGAACATATTACTACAATGCCCATTTCAATGTACTCTCTCATTCCTCTGGAACATTCAGTCTTTATCTTTGTTTCATATCATTATCCATCTCTACCTTCTCATCACATTTCCTGTCTTCTCTTGCCATCTTTTGCTACCTCTACCTATTTGAATGACTCAGATTTTGGAAGAGCATGTTCAGATAGGCTCACTTTGTCCATCTAAAAAGAAAAAAAATCAAAGCTACTGATAGTGCTTTGCATATCTGCTCATTGCATGCTGTGTTCTTTAAAACAGCCAAATTAATGCTATATTAATTACAAGTATGTTGTAATGAATAGAAAATGTTCATGTATCTAGAGCCAGCTTCATTCTCACTCATTCTGTCTCCATTACAGTTGAAATGGTAGCATTTTTCCCTGTATGAGTCTTTAAATCTATTCCCATTCTTTTACCAGTTATAATAATCGAGCACCTTCTTAAGCTAGAGCTCGAGGACCGCAGACCACGCTGTGAAAAGCCTAGACTTGTGCTGGGAAGTCAAAGCACTACCCTTTTTTTCTCCAGCCTGTGTGTGTATGTGTGTGTTTTGTTTTTCCAGAATGTAATTGTAATCCCTATGGCTCAGTCAATGATCGCTGTAATGGCACAGGATTTTGTATATGTAAGGAGGGCACTACAGGGCCTAAGTGTCAGGAGTGTCTGCCCGGCTATTTGTGGGACAATGGCTGCAAATGTAAGTAGAACCGTAACCCTCCCCGTGCAGCTCCTGACTGTTCTCCCCCTCAGCTGTGTCTTTCTCTTCTATTCTCTCTCTGATGTCTTTTCTCTCTGCGTGATTCCTGAAGCTTTGGCTGGAAGAAAAAGAAACAAAAAAAAAAAAAAAAACGCACCGCACATGTGCAAGACTGCCCAGCTGCCTTGACAAACACAGAGCTAACACATAACACCACCTAACCCGATATATACGAAGCCATTCCTTTCATAGCCTGTACCTGCATTTCACACTCGCTGTGGCTGCATTACCAGCGTCGAATCAGCAGGCGCCCTTTATGGCTCAAATAGAGAGAAAGCAGTGGAATGACGGGATGCATGCTGCTCGGTAACTCAGTTATTCAGGCGTGTCGCACACCAGCAACACAACAGCTGAGTCAATATTGACTGCTTGACAGGCTGCCTGTGATCTGTTTGAGTAGCCATCACCCCTTCACAGTCCACAACAGGACAATGTCATCCAACATCAACATTTTCTTTTAAAGGGGAATGCAGGTCATTTTGAGTTCCAGCCCATTTATTACTGCCTACAGTTTATATTTCCTCTGCTCATTTTGCAGTGCATGCCCTATGTATTTTTTTTTTTTTCAAATGTCACCAATTTTTCATTGTTTCCTTCAAGTCAAATCTCAGTGACAAACCTGCGAGAGGTAGACAAAATAGAGTAAACACTTCAGGATGATGGATTTTAACTCTCTGACAAATAACTTTAAAGACTGAAAACATCATTGCAAACACTGTTTATGCTCCAGGCACGCATTACTAGGCCTCTTTGGATCTATCTGACTAGTCGAGCGCTGGTTTAAAAAGGCTCGCGTCGATTTTTTTTTTGTCAGAACAGGTGATAATTGCTTCTAATTGGCGCTCACCCACCGTGACCCATCTTTGTATCAAGTTACCTCAGATTAATAGGCCTTTTCAACACGGCAGTGACATCTATTTGCCCGCCTCCTGCAGCTCAACATTAATCTCTGTCCCGACTAACAAAGGCGTCCTGAACGAGGCGCTTCAATAGAGTACGAGGACGTGATTTTGAGATTAAAGAGCAACTCCACACTTTTATTACATCTTACAGAAAAGCCAAAAAAAGGGAAAATTTTAATTTAAAGAATTAATTTTTGGTAGTGTAATTTATTCTAGCCTTCTTCATTAGACAAGTTTGATCGCTAGATATTAATTCTGTGAATTACATTGCCACTGTTTGCTTCAGGTTTCAACATCATTCTTGTGTATCCGAAATATTTGGACTAGGATTGGCTGATGTCTGAGTTTTACTGACTGGAGAGAAAAATATCAGAAACTCTAGTTTCACTATTTTAGAAAGTTTAAGTGTCAATCTCTGAATATATATCATTCTAAAACATTAAAGTGCAGGAAAAAAAAACATTTATGACCTGAAGCTGATTCCTCCCATATGGAAAAGATATATATAAATCTTATAAAGTTTTTATCTGTCTTGTATGAAACTTGTATGAAAAGCATACAAGAGTGAAAACACATATAAGATCCCTTGAAAAATTATATAATGAAACTTGTATGTTTTGTATACTTACTAAAAAAATATATGAAAGTAATGAGAAAGTGGCCACTTTCATGAGTAAATCATATATGTTTTTACTATTTCTTTTCCATATGGGCTGTGCTTCTTCATGTGGATATTAAGTGATCATCAGCATAAGTAGAGTGTAATCTCGTGTTATCAATTAGTGAATTTATTGGGAAACACCCACTAAATAAACAGTGTAAACTTTGTGAAAAAACAAAAGAAGGCATATCATTGTGAACATGTTTAAAACACATGGCGTAATATTCACATCACAACAACCTCAGGGTGCTTCATACTGTAAAGTAAAGACCCTACAATAATGTTAGAGTAACTAAAGTAGCACAAATAAAAATTGATTCCATATAAGGCAAAGTATCACTTTTTTCACAACAGCAAACTCAACAGGCAAGGCAGGCAAAGTGCGCTCAGTATGGTCTGTTTTATCTGTGGTGCTGTGGACAGAGGTGAGATTGGTTAAAGTAAAGGGCTTCACCGAAAGAGCCACTTACAGCACTTGTCACGACTTTTCTGAGATGCACTAAGTGTCACGATTTCATTATGCGAACTGTATCAATACAACACGAGCAGATAGAAGTGTTTCCCATTGAGTGTATAGCGAATTAGTGACACCCCCGCTGCTTATACTGTGTTTGTTAGCGTCCAACTTAAGAACAAGAAGGCTTTAAAGTCTGCTGCATTGTGATTTAAATTCAGTGTAAAATGAGTCACTTAGTGAGTTCTCGACACAGAAAGACATTCATTAAAATGCGCTGTTTTTTGTGACTGTACTAATATATTCTGTGTGTACAGTGCAAAGACACTGTCAGCATGAAAAAATCTGCTTCAAACAAAAGGTGAGAGAGAGGCGTCCTAGCATGACCCGCAGCGTGAGGCGCACAACCCGAACCTAATGATGTACCGAGAACGCTGAGTGGTACAAAAGCAGGAAAAAGCATTTAACGTGAAAACGTTTAAAACGGCGAAAGAATGTTTTCGTAGAGAGGCGGCGCCAAGGTAAACAGATGGGAAGCCACACACAGCGGGAGTGAGCACGGAGCAGATCAGTTTGTATTTGCCAGATGAAGCAGTGATCAGAAAATCCACAAACATTACTGTTTGAAGTGTTTGTATGCTCTCAAAACTTCAAACTCTATATCCAAGAGGTCTGAGTAATACTTCACTTAAAAAGCTGCTAAAGTTAAAGATCCGCTCCAGACACGATGAAAGGTATAATACTGGGATTTGCATAGTAATGTCGGTCTGAAAAGAAGTTCAATTACATCTACACCTTCTCCCTGGTTAAAATAGTAACACAAAAAAATCCAGAATGTCTTAACATGTAAATATATCTTTGTCTTTAAGATTTAGCTCAGAGACATTCTCATCACATGAATTTGAAGACAGTCTCTGAAAAGGTCAAATATCTCAATGTTTTCAGCACAAACATACTTTGATTGCTTTAATATCTTTTGCCTACAAATAAAAGGCAAAGGGGTGCCTTCGTATTGAGGTTGTAATTTACTGCTTGTGCACTGACTTTTCTACATTGATCAAAGTATTGGTGGCATTTCAAAGAATGCAACATCCAAAGAAGGGGGATCTTTTAGCTGTAAATGTCATGGAGACTGTATTATTATGCTCATATCGAGAAAAAGAATAGCATAGTATACTATATGGATTTTTTTTCCCCTAGAGATTGATTTTTCTTCTTCTTCTTCTTCTTCTTCTTTGGGTTGGTTTTTTTTGTTTGTTTGTTTGTTTTTTTGGTGACTGAAAAAATTCCAGGCTCTGCTGCTCTGGCAGTAACACAAATGTGAAGTTTTTCACTGGAGTTTGATTCATCGCCCCAACAACAAATGAGCCACAAAAGCACCCACAGCAGTGCTTTCACTTCACAAAATGTCCTCTAAAGTAGGAAAGAAACCCCCAGAATAATGTCAGTCCAAAACCACTGAGTGATTCTATGGCTGAAATGGGAAAACTTTTTCGTCTCGACCTTCTTCTGCATCCCCGCTGCTGCTGCAGGAGTTCTGTGCGTTGACGAGACGCCGTCTGCATGCAGATCGGGGAAAAAATGCAATTAAAACTTAAATCTCTCGTCAAACACATCACTTTCCCAGACAGGCGCACCTAGTTCATCGGCCCCTTCTCTAAATATTATCACTCATATCAAAAGCAAACACAACAAATCTTGTCTTTTACAGCCTGTGCCGGCTCTGTTTATGTGCAGTAATGCAAAATGGTTAATGTGAGAAATTGAAATCAGATAAAGGTGCGGGACAAGATGTTCCTACTTCTGCTGTGTTTTCAATCTTACAACACTGAACGTGATTGTTCTTGTTTGTCATTATTTTATTATTTTTTTATATCTTGATGATTTTATTGGTCTTTTTTCATTTTTTTCTTTTTTTTTAAATCATCACTATCTATTTGTCTTTAGTCCCTTCAGCTGATGAATCACTCTGCTTCCAGGGAATAGCCATGACCTAAAATTTCCTTTAGAATGAACTAAAATTTCCTTTGAACAGAAAGATTCTTAAAATTATTTTAATGGGATTATTCTGAAAGTAAGAAAAAAAACACTTAGCAACCACCAGTCGCTATGGAAAAATTTGTGGTTGCTGGAGGTTGGTGGTAGTTGCTGTAAAAACCTCATTCAGGCAGGCCTCCCCCACTGTACCCAGCTGGTTGCTAGGCAACAATATGTATTTGTCAGCCTGTTGGTGAGGGAGGTTGCTGGCCGTCGCAAATCAGTCACAAAGAGGTATACAGTGCTGCACTAAAAACTTCTATATGATCTTTTCAGTTTTGGATTCAATTTTTCAATCACAACAACAGTCGCCTCGAGGCGCTTTATATTGTAAGGTAGAATCTACAATAATGCATACAGAGAAAAAAAACAACAATCCAATTAGTATGACCCCCTATGAGCAAGCACTTTGGCGACAGTGGGAAGGAAAAACTCCCTTTTAACAGGAAGAAACCTCCGGCAGAACCAGGCTCAGGGAGGGGCGGGGCCATCTGCTGCGACCGGTTGGGGTGAGAGAAGGAAGACAGGATAAGGACAGAGATTAATAACAAGTACAATTCAATGCAGAGAGGTCTATTAACACATGAGTGAGAAAGGTGACTGGGAACACACACTATGGTCTGCAAACACTTGCCAGCTTCTTGCTAAGCAGTCTTTCTGCTGCCCTCCTTTCCATTCACCCCCAGCTGGCAGCTGCAGATGACTTCCCATCCTTGAGCCTGGGAATGTTTCCTTCCCGCTGTCACCTTGCTCATGGGAGATCATCTGATTTTGGGGGCTTTCTCTATATGGTGATAGAGTCTTTTCCTTACAATATAAAGCACCTTGAGGTAACTGCTGTTGTGATTTGAAGCTATAAAAATACAACTAAATTACACTGAATTGAAACAGTGAAATCAGAGACTATTTGTCTTAGTAAGTAAACGCTGTATTTTTTCAAACATATTGATTGGAGCAGGGATACACATTTTTCCAATGGGGTCACTGACTAGTCTAAAGTCCGTGTGACTGAAGCCTAACCTATCAACAACCAATCAAACTGCTGAAAATGTAGTTTTTACCTCAAATTTAGACAAATGAATCGAATCTCACCTTTAAAATGTTCCAAGCTTTAATCAACAAGTTAGGAAGTGGTTGTCTGTAAGTATGGATTACTTTCCTGAACATAGACTAAATCCGACGTTGCTTATATCAAACAGCAAGTCTGCTTTGGCCTTAAAGATGTGCCTTTTTAAAGACGTGATCATATCTTATCAGACTAGGATAGTTTGAGATTTTTTGTCCAAAAAAGTGGACATTCACAACCGTGTCCAACGTCTTTGTGCAATTATTTTTTCTAATCAATTTAGAGCACATTCTGAATAAAAGCCAGTCTGAATATTCTTAGAAATTTGCGTTATCATTCTATTGTGACAGCAAGGAAGGATAAGATAGACGAGACGAAAGGTTATTGTCTAATTAAAGGAGTCTCTCCTGTGTACTGATCATATCAAGGCCTCATGATTCTTTAATTAATACATTTGATCGCTCTTCCTTGTCATCTCGAGGAGACAATCTAATTACCAAGTTTAGCCGCTGCCTCATCACAAGAAGCAATCAAAGTGAACAAAGGCTTTCCATAGAAAGAGTCTGTTTTGCAGTCTCATATTGACTCATTACTGTAGTTTCTCCTGAGTGGTTGAGGTGGTCATGCAATTGATATGTCAGAGGAAAAAAAACAAAACAGGGGGAACAAAGATAGAGTTCAGATGTCTTATTTGGATGTAGTTGTGCATGGTAATTGGTGAGCTGTGGCCTGGAGCGAAACTTACTGAGCCAAACAGCAGCTCTCTTTTCTCCCACGAAACACAAATAGGATTCGCACAGTCAATGTTTCTTAACAAGGCTCCCATCAAAGCTCTATTTGGCTATTCCTGTGAGACAGCATGCATCCAATCCTGATTATTAGGAGAGAGGTCTTATATTTGTTTGTGATATTTATGTCCCATAGAGTTCATAGATTGCTCACCGCATTGTTTTCCACTCCTATAAAGGACTGAAATGGGCAGAAGTGGCCCCTGTGTTTATCAGTGTTTATTTGTCTCTGTTGGTTTATTAGTTTGTGCAGCGCAGCTTTGTTTGCCTCCAGCTTGCTTGACAGCCTGCCTCCGCTGGGAATAGAGTGGCCTCGGTGTCCCAGCTCTAAATATACACCAATTTTCACCTGACGTTCAGTTTGTCTAAAGTCAGTGGTGTTTGGGGAAAGCCTCGCAGGCTTTGAGGAAAGTGTGCATTTCTGTGTTGTAACGTAGCTGATTTGATGGGGCTTGAATACGGTTTTGGTATTATACAAATAGACGCGTCTTTTTAGATGCTGAAAAAATGTCCTGAAATCTGAAATTTGGTGTTGTTTAAAGATTAGAGGCTGTAAAGGTAAACTGATGGGGAATATATGAAATGTTTCAGAGTCATTTAAGTAATAATGATGAAAAAAGACTGTGAAATGAATTTCGAGTGGCATTATACTCTTTAAGAGGTGATTAAAAGATAAAGCCAGTGTTCACCACCTTTTAATTACATGTGTATATATTCATTAGAATTTATTAGTATAGCGCCTAAGATTAATCTCAGCCTCTGTGTACAGTACATCTTTACCACAACTCGAAGCAACAACATTACACAACATTTTCGCTGTCTTACAAACGTGTTTTGTTCAAATTTTACATCACATTTAATTATTTTCCTATATAAAATAGTCAATTTCATTTAATACTTTAATTTAATTTTATAATTTTACTAGATTTAATTATTAGATATCACATATAATGTATATTTCATACATTTTACAATCCAGAATGTGCCAAATGTTGAAGCAATACTTGAACATGTTGGAAAATATGCTTATTTGATTTCTTGAGTTTATTAAGAGATCTAAGCCTCTGCACATTAAATGGATCAAAACCAGGCTGTGCCAGCTAATCTGAATGTGCTCAAAGGTTTCAAAGACAAAGAGCATTGCCCACCAGCACCCATGAAACTTACTGTGATGTCACAACTTAAAATTATTATGCATTTCAGTTGTTATAGAAGCCATTTCCCTAAAACTACACGCTTTGGCAGTGTGGGGTCATGTAGTGTCAGGATTTGGTACATGCAAATGTAGATGGAGGCCACTGTGAGAGATGTTTAGTGTCTGAGTGGCCATAGCGGAAGAAATCTGACTCTTTTGCTTGAGTCAACCCACAGTTCATTAAGGGAAGTTATGTTGCCCTACTTCATTTAGTACGCAGTTAGCTTAAAAACAATTTGGTTTCACAGATTGTCAATAGTTTCTCTTATGCAAAGACTTGAGGGGATGTTGATAAGTTAGTGATTAATTCAGCAGTGTACTGATTGTAAATTCTGTTAAGTTGCTTTTAGACTTGTTTTTGTTGTCAAGAACAGTGATGAGTTTTAGCCGTGCAGTAGCCACCAGCACAGCAGCTAGCATGGTTCTCAAAATGCTTAATACGGCAGCGTTCCCGTATAAAACAAGAACTTAAATGTGGGGTAGATATGTGAGGCTGTAAAGACCAAGCCCCTGTACATCATGAGGAATGCAGTTTCATATAGGTACACTGTTGTAGATCATGCTAGCTACATGGAAGATTAATGGTTTTAGGCTACCGAATCTAACCACATTTACTTTACTGTAATTTAATGGCAGCATGTGTTGGTGTATAGATTATGGGCAAATAACCACCCATGAAATTATAGACTACACAATTAGGACAGTATAACCCAATTTCCAGTCTTTGGGCTAAGCCTTGTCTCCATATTTACTGTACTGTAACTATCAAGACCATAAATAAGCATATTTTCAAATTTAAGATTTCATAGACATCAAAAATGGACTAAAATGTGGCAACGCTTTACTTGAAGAACACTTTTTGTCAGTCTTTGATTCCATAATTGGCCATCTTTAAAGCTTCTGC
This sequence comes from Neolamprologus brichardi, assembly GCF_056152115.1. Taxonomy (NCBI): domain Eukaryota; kingdom Metazoa; phylum Chordata; class Actinopteri; order Cichliformes; family Cichlidae; genus Neolamprologus; species Neolamprologus brichardi. Next base: position 15,958,754 of record NC_142112.1, on the reverse strand, counting down.
TGTGGTGTTTGATAATGTGAGCTAATGAGAAGAGAATCTCCTTCATGCACCAGAACACACTTCAAGTAAAGTGTCACCCAAACACGTGTTTGTGTGTTAAATTCTCACACGTCTTTCCTGTCTTTACATTGCTTCCACCGCAGCCCGGGTGTGTGACAACGAACTCCTGCGCTGCCAAAACGGTGGGACGTGTATCAGCAACGTCCGCTGCAACTGTCCACCGGGCTATACGGGTTTGCTGTGTGAGAAGCGCCGCTGCGAGTCAGAGCTGGGAGGCTGTGGGGGCCCAGATTCAGGCCAGGCTCACCTGACACCTCCATCCACCTCCAGGCTGCTGCTGCTGCTGCTGCTAGGCTCGGCTCTGCTGAGAGAGGCCTCCTGCCGGCCCGCTGTGCTCTAAAGAGACCCATTACCTGGTGGGAGTCGCACACTTCCCACCTTCTCCACCTTAACCCAAGCTCATCCCCCTCCCCTTTCAGATAATCAACAACCATTTAAAAAAGAACAACCATGAGCTTTCTGGACTGTAATGTTCTGAGCTTCTCCGCCTCCAGACTCAATGGACACTCGCACTGACAATAAAGGGAATGTGCCAGTCAAATGAGTGCAGAAACTTTTCATTTAATTTCAAAGAATATATAGAAATAATTAAAAAGAAAAACTATACTTCTAAAAAAAAAATACAGATATTATTAGAAATATGAGTAACTGAGGGTTTGCCTAACAAAAGTAAAATGAGCAGAGAATGGTGAGTCCCACCCCGACCCCTACCCTACCTCTCTCCCTCCCCCCAAAAGCCATACCAGGTACAGTACACGAGCCCCCTTCGATTTTGAGAGGAGATAACTAAAGATGACAGACTCGTTCACTTCTTCTCATATTGCCACGGCAACAACAGCTGCGACCAATCAGCTCTCGCACAAGCCGACGATGGCCGCCGACCCCTTTGGGATGCTTCTGTGCGTTGTTAATGTTGGCTGGACTGATGCCGAAGAAAAACAACAACAAAAAAACAACAAAAAAAAGCAAACTTGTCCCCGCTGAATGGCAAAGACTGGCCTCAGAAACAAACCCGTTACACTTCAGCGTGATAACAAACAGAAAGAGGTGAAAAACCCCAGGACGCATTCTTTGCTGTCAGTGCATTGTGGATAGAAGGAAATCTGTCCGGACTGCCACATTGTGACACAAAACCTCGCCCACGTTGATCCCTCTCTGTCTCTATCTTTCTGTCTCTCCTTCGAGCTCGGCCTCATCCTCTCGTTCACCCCCCTCCCTTCCCTCCAATCCTAGTTCCACCCCCAAACGCCGCCACTGACCTGTGCTTTCGTGAACGTTACTCTGTAAAACCCTTGTTGGTTGAAAGATTCTTTTGTCCAATGTTAGTGATGCACATGTAAGAATCCCCCGTCCCATCCCTCGTCCCCCTTTCCTCTCTTCCGAAAAGATACTCCAGTGAAGCTGTCTGATTCTTTTTCTATCTTAGAGCCACCACTCTCCCTACTGTCATGGTCAGGGGATAGTATTCACCTGAGCAGACGAGAAGTGCATAGAAAACCATCAGTGTATTTGCAAGTTCTTTTCTCGACAGATCAAACAAAACAACAAAAAAAAACAACAAAAAAAGAGAGTCATGTAGTCCTTTTGTATCTTTGCCGAACTGTGATTGAAAAAAAGGCAACCTGTATCTATTTAAGTCATTCAAATGCAGAAGCAGTTGGGTTGTTTTTTCTCTCTCTTTCTCTTTTATTTTCACTTCCTTTTTCACCTTTTTTTGTTTATTACTTTTCGTTGTGCAGTTGATTTTCCTTTGTATTGGCAACGTGCTGGCATCAAAGAATATCAGTTTACATATACAGTATTAATAAAGTGTAATAAAATCCCACCAAAGGACATTATAAATGTTTTGTTCTTGCTTTAACACTTGAGAATTTAAATGAATAAAAAGTTAAAAAATTAAGCCCGTGTTGATCTTTTGTTCATGCTAAGAAAGAAAAGCAATCGCTGTTTTTTTCCACATCATAAGAGCATCACTGCAGAAATCATCCATTAAAATTTAGTAGCTGTTTGGAAATTTAAATAATGACAATTAACCACATTGTAGAAATATCGGCAAACAAATGCTGTGGACTATATTGTCAAATAACTTGAGAAAATGAAAAAGAACAAGAAAATACTGGCTTAAGTCATTAAGTGTGAGTGACAACAATTTTAGCTTTAATGACTTTATCAAAGTGACAAATGGAATATGCAAGTTTTCTTATTTTTTCGCTATAAATTATGTCTGTATATATTAAAAAGAAGGTCTTTAGAAAACACAATTTCTATTATAGCTGGAAAAATCATACTGAGACTACATTAACATTTCAATAAAATGCAGTAAAGTCATTTCAGTCCAGACTGCAAGAAAGCACAGCCTGCATAGAATAACTGTATAATAATCTGCACAGAGACATGTTTGTGTGGATGTGTACATATAGCATGCATAGTAATATTGTGTAGTTCTGCTTTTTCACAAAAGCAGCTGTTCGATTAGAACCTATTCATACACAAATGCATTATAATCCAAAATATATCATGACAATAGATCATGCCTTTCACTTAAAGCTTTCATGTACTTTATAATGGCTGCTTTTATAATCCATGCATTCACAGTCTCGCACTGATCTGCCTTTTTGTAATATACAAATAAAGTCAAACTTAACCACTAGAAATATGTGTTTATGATGTCCACGAATGCATTCCCATCTTAATTAGAACTGCACACGCAGTATAAAGGGGCACGCAGCTTCTGTTACTTCTTAAAATTGCTGACACTTCAAATAAATTAATACGCGATACGTGAAGCGAAAGCCCCAAAGAGGCAAACCTGACAAAATGATAGCATAAAAGTCTGTGTATCAGCTTTTGCGATATTTCCGTGCTATTTATCTTGAATTCAATCTGGTAAAGATTTGTTTCAGTGGGCATGCATTGTCGGAGGCACCAAATTAAATATTTACAACTATCGATGTGTCCCAGAGAGCCTGTGTTCAAAGTTTATATAGTGGGTCTTGTCAGACACTCGACAGTTCATCCATAACCTAAAATATTCAAGCCATTGCTCCAGCTCTTTCTTCTTTTTTTTTTTTGCTTTCCTTTTTTTTTCCAAGTTTAACTCAAAGGGAGGAAAAGAACTTAGGGCCACTGATTGTTCTGCTAATGCATCAATAACAAAAACAACAGATACTTGCTTCCTGGCAAGTTGGCTCGTATATGCCCGATTAATTGATTCCGATTTTGCTCACAGCCACCAACTCACATCCAAATCCCAAGAATAAATTCCATTCAGAACCTTTTATTCTGTGAAATGTGGTTTTATCTAGTGAAATGAAAAAGTGAAGCCTTTTATGCCTTTTTTAACTTTTACGTTCGGGTGCTGGGATTTCTTTGTGAAAATATAATAAAAAAGACACTATTTAAGCTGTGATATTTTACTTTTCCAAAGCATGAATTTTTAAAAACACCGAGCTCCTTCCAGACACAGACAAATCTAGCTCAGTTTAACACATTAGAGACAATGACGCTACCATAAAATACGCTATAGATGGCACAATATGTGACAATGAGGAAAACCATTTTAGGGAAATCTGAAAAACTGAAATCAGGCCATATGGACAATTAAAACTAATACAACTTTCCTAAAACACTTTTGTGACTCCAGGGATGCCCTGATGAATTCAGTCAAAGTCACTTGTTTGTCAAGGTCTCCTACAGCGGCCCTAATTTTAACCATGTGTTCAGCCCAGGTGTCAATGCACCATGCTGCGTGGAGAATTAAAATAGAGTTGATGTCGTTTGGGGAGAGGACTTCATCCTAGATATCTCACCTCCAGCAGCTGTTGCCTGACCCAACCATGAAGCATCGCTGAAATACCTCGAAGCGAGCCATCTACCGCCACTGGATTATCTCCCCCTGTAACGTGCTTTGTGGAAACGACTGGTAAAAAGTGTTTAAAGGGGCCACGGGTGTGTTATTTTTTTTTATTTCTGCCCTGTAGCAAAAACAGCGTGGAATTTATCTATGGGGAATCTGCGACTCAGCAAAGGCATTTCAGCTGCAACGGCAATGGATGTCTTTGAAAGTGCTGTAATTAGGTAGACTTCTCCTGTCATATAACATCCGCTGGTGTCACTCACAGGCCACCGACGCTCAGGGGGGACGAGCCTTTTTGTCACATTTTCGAAGATAAAAAGGTGAGTGTCAAATCAAAACTTCAAGGACTTTGCAAGGTGTCTCGGTGCAACAAGGCAGACTCAAAGAAATCAGGAAGCTGGCGGCATCACTCTCTGAGATGGACTGTATTTGGTGATGTCATGTACCTACAGACAATTAAGATTTTATGGATGGTTAATTTTCTCAGGAAACGTTTCTCAAGGCAAAGAAATCAGATATTCTTCAGTGTCTTAGTCTCTGATCTCAACCCAGTGAAGTAAAACCAAATGCAGAGAGAGCCCCACACAAGCAGCACCTGAAGGTGGAAGTAAAGCCCAGGCCGAGCATCTCAATAGCTAACTAACAAAATATTTTAATGTATTAAAAACCATTTATATATATATATTTAAAATTACAGAAAGTGTGCCCAAGTACCTTTGAACCTTTGAAAAAATTGTATTTTCAGAAAACTTTAACTCTGACTTCTGGCCTTGCAGTCAATGTCGCAGACTTTTAAACTAATCTGAGATTTTTAGTAGATGCACCTATGGTATCAACTTGAAAATCCTAGGTGATTTCATCCTCAAGTTATTGCATTCACAAGATTTTCAGAAAACTTGACTTCTGACCTCTGACCTTGACCTTGAGGTGTAAATCACAAAGCTTCAAACTCATCCGAGAGTTTTAGTAAACACCACACCGTTGCATTAATTACATCATAATATATGGGCAGTAACGCGTTACTGCCCATATATTACAACATAGGATTTGATTTTCAAACTGATATATATTATGAACGCGTTACTTGTAATGCGTTACTTGTAATGCGTTACTTGTAATGCGTTACTTGTAATGCGTTACTGTAATACGATTACTTTTTTCAAGTAACGAGTAAAGTAAAGGATTACTATTGCAAAAATTCCACTGACCGCTGCGGCACACCTGCACCAGGGTAAAACTCCGCCTACCATACTCCTGCTTTACAGGTGAAAATAGAGCAGAAGGCCGCTAGTCTTTGACTTTATTTATTTTCTGCTGTGTTTTACTTGCATCTATTTGAAAGACTGAGTGTAAACACACAAAAAAATTATTTTATGTGCTGGAATGTGCAGAAAATAGCTTTAAATGTTAAACAACTTTCTTCCAGTCAGAGAATGTTGCATAATTAAATTTTTGCTTGATGCATAAAGTTAAAAGATTAAAACTAATAAAACAAGTTTTAAAAAGAGACTTTTCCATTTGATTACATTTTGTATGATGGATTATGCAGAAAAAGTAGAATTGGGCTGAAAGATCTATCACTTTATCACCTATTCAGGTTGTAAATCGTGTTTTTAAAAAGTAACTAAGTAACTAAGTAATTAATTACTTTTGAAAATAAGTAATCAGTAAAGTAACTGGATTACTTTTGGGGGGAAGTAATCAGTAATTAGTTACTGATTACTTTTTTCAAGTAACTTGACCAACACTGGTTGTCTTTTCTTTAAAACCTCTGAAAATTGTCCAAATAATTACGTATTTAACTGTATTTTCTGTACAACCATACTACTCCTTTTAAAACAATACAGCAAACATTATAAATTTACTGGTTCTTATACAGCACTTTTCTACACTACTGGAGCACTCAATGCACTTTATACAACATGTCTGATTCACCCATGCACCTTTTTATCTAACATTTGCACATGTTCACCCTCCATTGGATGCATTAGGAGAGCAACTTGGGGGTTCCTTTGGCATGCAACTGGAGTAAGGAAGAATCAAACTGCCAGCCTCCAAATTAGCAGATAACCCGCTCGTCCTCCTGAGCTGCAGCAAGCCATAGCTTGTAGCTTTGAACCTCCATTCATAAAGTAGCATGTGGCTAGAAAAAAATGCTAAGTTTTCCTTTGGATTTTGGCCCAATTCTTCAAGAAAATGCATTAAATGCTAAAAGCTTTGCAATGTTTTAAAGCTAGTTGTTAACTTCTTTGCTGTTTGGAGTTGGATAAGCAGTACAGCCTACAGTCAGTTTTTAGAAATGCAAAGCTGCAAACTGCAGAGCAGTAAGACTGAACACAACCGAAGCTGAAGGTCGAGCCAAGATAATGAGCAAAAAGTGCTGCTCAGGTCTGAGAGAAACATTTGGGTGGGGCAATAAACCTTGTATTCATTCATATTTAGACAATAATCATAGAGACTACTGCACTGTGCATATTTCTCTAGCTAACAGACTTCTAACAGTAAAAGAAAAAACACTGCATTGTGACATTGTTTAAGATAAAACAATACTACCTGCAGGCATCAACAGAAACATCACACATGTCAAACTGTTTTCTTTTCAGTGCTGTTTTAGCATCAGTGTCTGTACTTCAAATGTTCATTGACTGATGCTCGGAGGGCGGGTGAACACAAGCCTAAGTACACTCACATTAGGTCGGGCTGAAAAGAATTTACTTTGCCCCAGCACTATTATTCCCGCTATGGTTGTGATGTGTTTGTTTGCGCGATGATCAATGCACTTATCGAACCGCACGCAGCACTTATTGATCAGTGTTTCTTTTTTCTACAGTGTGGGTACTGAGTGGCCGCTGCTTTTTTTCCATTGCCCGGTTTTCTCCACAGTGAGACCATTAATGGATACTAAGCTGCTACTCAGCTGGAGGCCTTTGCAGAACGGGACTGAAAGTCTTCCATACCCATATTTTCCTTTAGAAATAATTCTTTTGAACAGCTGAAAACTTTTTTTTCTTTGTCCCACATCTTTTTTTTTATTTATTTCTGAATCACACTGGCATTAGCAGGGTAATCTCACTGCTTGGCTGACTAATGAATACTTTCAAGGCTCCATTTTTCAAAGCTACAGATGCCTTTGGAGGCCAGGGCACCTGAGAGTTTCCACGGTGATGTTACCACAGCAATATGTCTCCCTTCTGGTGATTAAGTGCTACACATCTAGGATTTTTAATAGCTGCCGTGTATTAGTGTTGTGTCCATTTTTGTCTTCGGGGAAATGTTTTACTGTCATAATTCAATTCAATTCAATTTTATTGATATATCACCAAATCATAACAACAGTTGTCTCGACGTGCTTTATATTGCAAGCTGAAGACCCAGATACAAACAGGCAAAACCCCAACAGTCAACTTACCCCTTTGAGCAAGCGCCTTGGTGACAGTGGGAAGGAAAAACTCCCTTTTAACAGGAAGAAACCTCTGACCAAACCAGGCTTGGGAAGTGGAAGCCATCTGCCGCAACCAGTTGGGGGAAGATCAAAGACACACTGTGGAAGAGTGCCAGAGATTGAGGAACGACACATTCAGTGATATTTTTGAACCAGTGCAACCAGCAGTACCAAAAGCCTGGTTTTGAATTAGTATAGTCTTAGTATCTGTGGTATTGTGCTTTACTGATTTTTATCCCTTGCTACAATAGGAACACAACTAAGTCACTTTGCACTTCTAAAAAGAAAGTTACTCACTTAATTGTCTTGTAAATTATATGCAGTCAGTCCACTCAGTTAATTTAGTTTGGGCACCTCATTGTGAAAGGGACACAGCACATGTTACACAAAGTCACTGAGAAGTGAGATTGCGACTTGCAGTGAGAATTTTGCATGGAGGAAAGCCATCGGGGTTGGGACTTTTTTATTTTTTCATACTTTTTCCCACAACTTTAAAATTCTTGACACCCCTGATGTGTTTTCGTGGGGAAGTGTTTGAAATGTAAAGAGTGAATTCCCATTGTGGCTCAACACAGTTGATGGATGTCAAATACGGCTCTAATGGCAGGGAGAGTCTGGAGTGAAGGGGAAGTGACACAAGCCACCATCACATGGTTAGAGCAGGTTTGATGTTGCAGTGACAGGCTTCTTCTGCACTGTGAATGGTTGCACCTGGAAATGGAAACCACAGCCAGATATAGCTTGGGATTCCATGAATGGAATTCCAATACACCTAAGTGTATGCACCCGGATCTGCCGGAAATGCCTCGCTAATGTTATGGGTGCATATACAAATATCAGAAGGCAACAAAGAATGCCTGGGGCTCATTTTAAATAAATATTAATGAAGACTGGAGTATTATGGTAAATGCGGTTCAATTTCTGGAAACTAATCATTCTAAAGTACACATACACATTATGTTGAGAGGAGACACAAAAATCCAAATCACAGTAATGTGACATTTTTTTCTGCAGATTAGTTGTACATTAAAAAAGACACAAGGACTTTATTTTACGCACACTGAGGCCGTTTATGTCATTTCGGCACCTTGAGGATGAATGCAAATAAAGGTAGAGTAGCCAGTGCTGCAGACACCTATACATTGTCTGTGCTTGTTATCTGTTAGTAGAGATGTAGTGACTGCTCCTAGGGTGCGGTCGAACAGTCACACTTGTTTAGGATGGTTCACAACTAAGTGAAGCGACTCAGAAGTATGTGGATACAGACAAAAGTACTGGGCCACCTACACATTACAACTACAGGAGGCGGCTGTAGCTCAGGTGGTAGAGCAGGTCATCTACTGATCGGAAGGTTGGTGGTTCGATCCCTGGCTTCCCCAGTCTGCATGCCAAATATCCTTGGGCAAGATACTAACCCCAAATTGCTCTCCGATGCATCCATCGGAGTATGAATGTGTGTGTGAATGTTACCTTAGAAAGCACTTAGAAAAATGTGCTTGTGCGAATGGGTGTGAATGGGTGAATGTAAAAGTTGTGTACAGCGCTTTGAGTGCTCAGAAAGAGTAGAAAAGCGCTATATAAGAACCAGTCCGTTTACCGTTACAGGAGGTGCTCAGCCATTAAAAACAGTGCCATGAAGCTCCTGGCACACAGTGCTGTGCTGATGTTAATGCCAGAGGAGATTTGCTCTGCACATTTTGAGTCACTGGTGACTTTTTTTGCACTCTGTGAATTTGCTTTCTAACTTTAAATGATCGCTTCCACTTTCCAGTAAAACGACGTGAAGCAACAATTACAGTCGGTTACAGCCTCGTGCTGGAGCTCATGGAGCTCTTCAGAGCGACCCATTCTGTCACAAATATTTGCATCTTTCTTCATATAGTGTATCAGTGAGACAGCTGTAATAAGACCATCCTTTATCAAAGGAGAAGAGACGAGGAACAAACTATGATATCCAAACGTCATTGAAAACGATCAACAAAGCGCATGGGAATATTCATTAATGAGCGTCTCATTTGATGACACAACCTGCTGATATGCTTTGAATCTTCAACAACAGGCTTTGTTAGAGTAAATCCTCAGCTGAGCAGTGAAGATTAGGCTGCTGTGATAAAATCTGCTTCTTGTTAAGGTGTTGGGTTTTGTAAAAACTTAAAAAAAGATTTAACGATCAAAGTTGACCATGATTCAGCTTGTAATCATTATGTCTGTCATGGTAGTTTTAGTATTTATTGGTATCATTTCTGCATCCAGGGGTATGGAGTTTTCGATACAGCAAATATCCACAGTCACAATTCACCTTATGAAAATCTCTTTCACAAATTTCCTTAAATTAAATACATTTTCCATTCATGTCAAGTTAAAGGAAGCTTGGGAAACAGCGGCTTTTCAGTTGGACCCACAGCCTTTTTTTGGTTTGGACACAGGAAGTGCCAGACCAGTCCAGGCCATTTTGGACTCCTTTTATAGCTCAGTTCCTGGGGGGGATGTACCAAGTGTGGCATGAAGGATGGGGACTTTTTTCTGATGTTTGGAGAGTGTGCTGATTTTAAACTGTTTGAGATCAAGTTCACTGTCTTTTCTGTTGTTATCATTGTCTTTGGAGTAAAATACTATGGATTGCTGTAAATCACTTTAGTGCTTAATTGTTGTTTCCTGTAGTGTAGTGTAGTGCAACTGACTCTGGGCAGCAGCTGCAGCTCTTTTGAAGTTTCACTGTGTTTTGGGCAACACAATGAAACACAGGCTAAGCTAGCTGTATTGCCAGGGGCCAAACTAAAATAGGCTATAGCCGAGTGCAGCGATGTTTCCACAAATATGAAGGTTAGTTTCATATTCCCAGTTATTTTTCTTATTTTTCACTTTTACCTAGATTCTTAGCTTGACTCTTTCTTCAGTTGTGACCACCGTGAACACTGTCCCAACCCACTGCAATAAAAGAAAAAAATAAAATAAAACAGACGTTTGTACTGTGAAAGTTTTTTGAAAACATTTCATTTCTTCAGCCATACTGAGAGAAGCACGCGTCATTATCGCTGTATGTTTTTAGGAGTCATACAACTCCCCTACAAATACTTACATGAGGTCTTTTGAGCGCAAAGTCTCACATCCCACTTCACTAAGCTGTATCCTCGTGTCAAAGTCAAAAATAAAGCACATGACTGAATACAGAAGTGCAGAGATTTGACGTAACAGATTGTGTTTGTTTTCTGTGTCATGCTCTTCCCTGCAGTGTGTATAGTATCAACCTGAGTACACACTGGCTGTTTTCCACAGATGTAGTGTGTGCCGTGGACAAACAGCGAGTGCGACCACTGCATCAACACTATATACGTATACTGATAGACTGAACAAATGCGGGGTCAAACAGAAAGTCACAAAAGTCACAAAGCCCACATGCCTGTTTGTATTTTTTTTTTATCTTTGTCTCAATACGTATGAAGAAGAATCGTTGGGTGTAATAGCTAACTAAGTAAATGAATCAGACATGTAAGTGAAAAGCCGTTTGTCATATTACTGTCACTCAGTGTGGGTTTGTTTTGACAGTAATTTGTCAGTGCAACCGGCATTATTCACATGTCTTCTCTTAAAGCCAGTTATGTCAGAGTTCTGTGTTGTCTGTGTCACACTAATAAGACCAGAGACATCTGTCTCGTCAGAAATAGAACTGATTCGGCGCCATGCTCATGGCAAGACACCTGATGTGCAGACACTTTGAGACATGTGAGGCTCACAGCTTTGGCTTTAACATCCCACAGTGGGAAAGAGAAAACTGGCTGGGAAAAAGAATGAAGTGTCGGAACCGGCTATTTGTTTTTGTGGGGGGGGTTGTTTGTTTGTTTCTTAGTTTGTTTCAATTTGTGAATGAAATTGTCAGCCATGGCTTGATGTTTTCATGCCTTGTGTAAGTTCATGCTTGCTCAGTTATCTCCTCTCTGGCACCTGAGAAAAATGAGGCCATGCTTGACAGATCCTGATATTTCTATCTGAAGTTTCTTTCACTTTAAAGAGAAGAGACAGGGGTAGGGGAATTAACATGACTGTAGCATTGTTCGCCTTCAAAGAGGCGGGCTAATTCCAGCTATCTTTGATGTTCCTGCAGGTACACCATGTAGTGGAAGATGGGAGTAAAAAGGTAACGATCTGAGGGAGAGGTTGTTGCCTCATGGAGCTTGATAACCATAAATAAGGGCCAAGATGGTCATCTGTGCCATCATTAGGCAACATTTCTGTATCCTCCTTTTACTGGGAGAGCAAAATAGCATCTCTGAGGCTGTAAATACAGTTTGCTCCACCGTCGGCATCCCTGCAGCTTTAATAAGGATGGCATAATCATCTGTATTGTGGTCCAGCATTACAGATGGGAGTATCCGTGCAAAGGTTCTGGCAATGAAACAAACAAAATCAGGTTATTGGATGGTAAAGACACAAACATAGCTAAAGGTCCCTTGGCCTGGCAACTGGACTGCTGGGCAACCTCCAGGGTTTGGATAGCACAGTGTGTTATTTGGCAGCTCAGCTGCTACAACCAGGGAAAGTAAATGAAAACATCCCTCTCTGCTTCACATCCACTGGAATTAAAGTGCCCTTGAGCAACCCACTAACCTTAGTGGATCTGCTCTGTGTTCACATGACGGACTAGGCTGTGCAGCTCAAAATAAAGTCAGGACACTTCTGCAAAAATATAAGTTAAATGTTTCCATGAATGCAGCTTGTAGGTGGTGAAAACTGAAAGGTTTAGGCGGGTGACAGAGAAGCATGAATAAGAGGGACACTGTGATCTTTAAAATTCATTTAAAGTTCATGGTGTCACGGTCGGGCGGACTACGCACGGTAATTCGGCGTGCCCGTGTGGCGTGCTGGCTAGACCCAAACGCGGGGAAGGCTAGCGATGGGTTGGAACAGACACGCAGTTAATCTAGTAACGATCAGTGCACGAAGCGTGGCTTCGGACTGGCGTTACAGAAAAAGAATCGAGAGGAAAAACACTCACGGTTGCTGAATCAGACGGACACTGACGTCGGCAAAGAGTTGGAGCTTCTGACATGAGGAGAACGATGTCTGAGCGGCGAACAGGTGGGTGACGTCTCTCTTTTAAACCCGGCCCCGTGATCAGCTGGCGATCAGCTGATCACCGGCTGACACATGGAAAACATCTTACTTGCTTCCTTTTCTTTCAGTTACCTAAAAGCTGTGTCCAGCCAGCTGAGAATCTTTCCTTTCTCAAGTTTCACTGATGAGCAAATGCACTCAGTAACTGAGATTGTTGCCTAGGAAGAGCTTCATTAGCAAGCAACAGAACATACCTTTTTCCTGTTTTTTATTCCCAAGGACACAAACATATGAGTGAAATAATGGCACACATGGTAAGTTTGCACTGAAGTCTTCCCTGTTTGGTATGACATCAGTGCCCTGCTGAAAAACAAAACAAAACATGCCCAAAAGCTGCCCCCAAGGATGGTGGTGCTAAGATCCTGTGGGACTTTCAGATACAGACAAAATGGTGGTGGCTAACCAACCGGACATACTGGTGGTAGACAAACAGAGAAAGACGGCCGTAGTGATCGATGTAGCGGTTCGGAATGATGGCAACATCGGGAAGAAGGAACACGAGAAGCTCGAGAAATACCAAGGGCTCAGAGAAGAGCTCGAGAAGATGTGGAGGGTGAAGGTGACGGTGGTCCCAGTGGTAATCGGAGCACTAGGTGCGGTGACTCCCAAGCTAGGCGAGTGGCTCCAGCTGATCCCAGGAACAACAGCGGAGATCTCTGTCCAGAAGAGCGCAGTCCTAGGAACAGCTAAGATACCGCACAGGACCCTCAATCTCCCAGGCCTCTGGTAGAGGATTGACCGCCCAAAGGGGCGAGCGGGGAAATTGTTCATATATATATATATATATATATATATATATATATATATATATATATATATGGGTATAGTTTGACTAGTCAAACTATACCTTATTACTATATAATCAACTAACCCCGACTACTCACCAATCAGGTACCAATGTCATGTCGTCATATGGCACAAGACGGCTACACCCTGGATGGGTTGCCAGACCTTTAAACTGCTAACATACTAGCTGTGTTTATCATATTTAGTACTGGGGATTTTACCAGAGATGGGCAGTATCACGTTACAAGTCACGTGTTACTGCCCATCTCTGGTAACAAGTAAAGTAAGGGATTACTATTGCAAAAAAATGTAATTAGATTACTGTTCCTTTCCTGTTAGTACGCTGCGTTGCTACGTTACTAAATGCGATTTTGTTTGTGAGAGTGTCTCATGACAATGACGTACAAGCATGCGATGTCCGTGGTAGCAACAGACGTGTGTTGATCAACAATGGATAATATGGAGTGACGGAGAGAGTGCGGCTGTGCAGCGATTAAAGCAGGGGTGGGGGAACTCCATGGCTCAAGGGCCGGTGTACTGCAGGTTTTAGATGTGTTCTTGATCCAACACAGCTGATTTAAATGCCTAAATTACCGTCTCAAAATGTCTTGAAGTTCTCCAGGGTCCTGGCAACGAACTAAGCATTTGATTCAGGTGTGTTGACCCAGAGTGAGATCTAAAACCTTGCAGGACACCGGCCCTCGAGGCCTGGAGTTCCCCACCCCTGGTTTAAAGCTTGGAAGTACTGACATTACTTTGAGTTTGAGTCCCTAAAAAGTGACAAAAACATTAGCATCCGCTGTACACTCTGTGTGGGACGAAAACTTGTTTCTATAGCCAAAAATTAAACTTCAAATCTGAGCAAGCACCTAGCATGCTGCCACGGGAATATGAAATTCACAGAGAAATGACTTTTCCTAAACGTAATTCACTATGTTAGCATGCTGTCTGTGCAGATGCTTTCAAAGACCTGAAGTTGTGTTAGCAGAGAAATACAGCTGTTTCTGTCCTGATTGTGCTCTTGTCCTTTGTGCAGTAAAAATAAAATTAAAAAAATAAAAAAAAGTAATGTCCATATGTCCCTCCTCTAAATCTGTATCACTCCACCGTCTTCCTCCTCCCAAACTGGAACTGAAATCAGCTGATTATCAGTGTGTGACATGTGGGGGAAAAACATGTTTGTTGGACATTATTTTCCTTTTTATCCACCCAGCACACAGTTAACTGAAAAACTTTGGTAATTCCATAATTGCAACTGTAATGTAATTACTGAATCACTGGAAAATGTAATGTGATTACAGTAATGTGTTACTTTGTTTCTGACAACACACTGTCCTGGAGTTTCCAAAACTTTAAACTATGCATTCATTTTATTCTGTTTATCCAGTGCAGAGGGCTGCAGCGTATCCCAGCTGTCACAGGGCGAGAGGCGGGCTGGATGGGCTGCCAGCTGTCGCAGACCTTTAAATTAATTTTACATACTTTCCCACTGTCTTTGTATTTGGCAATACCAGACACTGATGCCTCTTTACTGACACATTGTGATAACTTTCTTGATTGCCTTTATATTGTCAAGAAAGTTCTGGTACTGATCTTGTTAACAAGCTAATTGATGCCCGTAGCAACTCTAGTCCATACAGACCTCAGCAAAACTCATACAGAAACTCTGGAGGATTTCAAGCAGCCAGGGGGAGCCACAAGTGCACTACACATGCACAGAGGAAAAAGGCGAAGGCTCGATTGTTACTGAGAACATGAACTAAAGAAATGTTAGATAATGATCGCCAAGAGAAAGAGCTGACTCTCAAGCAACCATTCAAGTACACAACAATGTAATAATAGAGTATTGACAGCAGCGCTGAGCGGGGATGGGTAATGTTATCCTCCCCACCATTTGTTACTGTAAACATCAGTTGTGTTGAGATTATGATTCAGTAAGGACATTTTGAACAGACAGATTGTGTGTCCTTGCATGCTGGGAAGGTCTCAGAGAAGAGATGTGTAACACTTTACTCCGATAAGGCTCTCGGTGCGCTCTAATGAAACTGTCCCACTCCAAACATAATATTACCTGCAGGACCAACAACAACCTTGAACATAAATACACGCATCTGCTCTGGGAAATGCAGAGAAAAGAAATGACCGCCTAACGCCGTGGATTAAAAAGGAAAGGGAAAAAAAAAGATACAGATGACTCACGTTACCACTTGAAAACATTTTAAGACGTGAGAAATAATAAGAGCATTTGCATATGACCTTGCGGAATGTTTTGCTTTGAGAATGTATGGCGCTTCTCCGCGCAGGCATCGAATCAGACAGCTTGATTAAACCCGCGCAGACCCCCCGTTGCACGAGGGCGTTGCGTCTCGCGAGTGCGAGCGTACACTCATTTAAAAATCACTTATCATAGCAAATGAGTGTCAGTCAAGGTCTGAGATACGCTACAAAGTCATCTGTCACAGTGTCTTTACATTAATCCTTCCACAAAAAGACACATTTCCACCAGAAGCTGTTTTTCACAGGATCTCACATGGTGTTATTTTCACTGGTACATTTCGCTGTGCTTTTGTATAGAAAAAAGTCGACCCGCACGGTTGAATGGGTGTATAAAAATAAAGAGTCGGCTAATGGTGTGAAAGTGTTTCACTGTGTCACTAACGATATGCTTCGGATGAGTCCACAGTGTACACAGTATCTGCTAATTAACCTCCCTTTCTGGCCTCACTTGAGCTCCCACTCCCCGTCACTCTCTTTTTACCCACAAACTCTGGCTGGCTCCGCCGCTCTTCCTCAGTCCCACCTCTTTTTCTGCTCTCTGTCTTACCGTTTTCCATCTCCGGTAATTTGGCCCGAGTTCTTTCTTGTCACCTAACGGATTTCTCTGCAAAGTGAAAAATGACATTTTGGGTCGGGGACTTCAAGGATGGTCAAGTTAATGAATGGCCACCAGATGGCCCTTATTAGGCTAATGTGTTCCCCCTCTCTGCAGCCCCAGTTCTCGCCTGGGGACCTAACTCGCTGGCAGCCTGCATGCGCGCGCGCGTGTGTGTGTACGAGTGTGTGCGCGTCGTTCAGTTAAATCAGGTTAACATGAGAAGATGGAAGGACGAAGCATCTCAGCTGATGGGGTCGACCGTCCACTGCTGTCCCGGTCACTCCAGCGCCCGGCTGACCCCTCGCCCCACCTTGCGCCCCCCCCCCATCTGACAGCCTGACACCAGGCGCCGCTGCACTCTAGGCTGACGTTTACATGCCCAAAAAAATGAAGGATTCAGAGAATGAGCAGCGAGGCCCTTTCCCCTCCGATCTGACAGCACGTTAATTGCCTCATTTATAATCCCTGCTCATCAAAATGAACAATTGTTATAATGTATACATCTACCACAAAGACCTTTGTTAAACTCCAGAGTTATGCTAAATACGGTAATTAATTGAGTTTAATTTATTAGATTGTCGACAGCGTGTGCTGCCGCTGGGCCTTTGTGTTTCTGTAGGTGAACGCTGTAGCTGCGAGGGATGAGAGCAGAGCTGTCAACCTTTTAAATGAGGGCCGCCGTTAGCTGCTCAACAAGTTACTGGAGGCCTCAACATCTTGTCTCTGTAGCCACCGTGATCCATTATTCAGAGATCCACACGTCTAGCTGTTTGTGTGCAGAATCTAATCAGTTAAGGAAAACGTCTTCTCGTGTGTGAATTTTTAACATATCTGCTTGTTGTTTAGGGTGGTGAGCCGATTAGTGCCGCTGCCTCACAGCAAGAAGTACCTGGGTTTAAATAGCCTGTGCAGATCTTGTGCGCATTTTAATTATTTGTTATTATTAATCTCTCGCTCTTCTCCACATCATGTCTTTGGTCTTACTTCCCTCCCCTCACCCCCAACCCGTCACAGAAGATGGACACCTATCTGTGATGCTGGAGGGTTCTTCCTGTTAAAAGGGAGTTTTTCCTCCTTCATGTCGCCAAGTGCTTGCTCAAAGGGTGCTGTCTGATTGCTGGTGTTTTCTCTGTATTGCTGTAGATTCTTTACCTTACCATATTTAAAGTATTGAGGCAACTGTTGCTGTGATCTAGCACAATATAGAGACAATAAAATGTAACTGAATTCCCTCCAGGAACTCTGGGTTCCTCCTTTAATCATAATGAGTTAGGCATGATTGTCTGCATTTCCATCTTAGCCTGCAACAGACTGGTGACCTGTCCAGGTTATACCGTACCATATGACAAGCTCCAGCTCACCTGTGACCCTGACCTGGATAAATAGAAAATATGGATGGAGGATTGTTGTTTATTAAATGCTAATTTGGACCGCTCATTGTGATGGACCAAGAGAATCATCCAAATCTGCAGCCAAACTTGTGAGCTTCAGCTCTTTAATAGGCTGTTTTTGTACAGTTCAACTAAACGTGGCAGCTTGGGCTCGAAACGCTCTGAATCAGGGTTGGGCGCTATGAATGATGGCACACTCGCCCACTGTTGTGCTTAAGAGGATTTAGTGTAGTGAGGCAAATGCTTGGCAAAAAATAGGGGGTGAAAAAAAAAGAAAGAAAATGGTGAGCAAACGGCGTATACCATGTGTGGCTACAACAGGCCAAAATTACTTCATTGCCCTGCTCTGTTCCTCTGTGCTTGCTCAGGCTCTGTGGGCACTAGTTATAGGTCATCCTCCTACCTCATGCAGTTGGCAGGTGAATCTGGGATCGCGCAGCCTATCGCAGACCATCTGAGCTGCTTTTCCATTTTCCTGCTCCCTGCTTACAACAACAATATCTAAATGTTGAGATATTAAGCTTTTTTTTCCACAGCTCTTTAGTTTGCTGCATGACGCTTCGTGTTGGTACACAAAGCAGTGCCTGCTGTCAGATCTTTTAAACTGTGTTTTCTTTAAGTGCTTTGCTAATTATATATTTGTAATTAGGAAGATAGTTTTTCTAATTTAAACTAGAGCCACTTTGTTTTCTTTGTTCTAGTCTGGACTTGTTTTTTGCTGCAGTTGTTGTTTTTATTTTTTCTTAACTGGCTTTTCCTCTTGTTCTTGCTCCCCTGTTACAATCAGAGCTTGTACAATAAACACATACAATATCAAAGCACATTATATACTACAATGTGTCTACCCCTAATCTAATCCACATTTTTATTTTTATAGTAACAAATGAATGCATCTGTTCAAGGCGAAAGAAAGCAAGAGACTGAATGAGTGTCCATTTAGCTGCCTCACTAAAACAGCTTGTTATTAATTACACGTGTACTATTTTTAACTGAGAAGTCTTCTGCTAAAAACTCTGTAGTGCACAAAACGTCTTAAATTATGCACGGACGGTAGCTCTGACATTTGCATACAATTAGCAGAGCCACATTGGTATGAAGCAGAGTTTGGGTCTGCTTTTAAATGCACCGCTGGAGCTAACACATCTGCGAGCAGTGAGCCGGCGCATAAATGAAATGCAACTGAATGAGCAATTCACGCGTGAGCTTGGTTACCACAGCAGACGAAATAGGGCAACAACATCATCATTATCCATCACTCTGAAGATATAAAACTGTAATAAGGGAGTAGGGTGACCTTAGGCGGGGGCTGAAATTTTCCCGTTCTGTTGGTGTGGTACCGTCAGTTGAGGTTGGGGCATAACTGCTGACGCCACCACATTCCCAGGAATGACAAATGGGAGCTGAATACAACTGGAGGTGCTTCAGGGGACACTGGGGAATGGGTGCGCTGTGAATGGCACAATTGCCAGTTGAGGTTTGGGGAGAAGGAGAGAGGCAGAGCGAAGCGTGAGCTAGACTCAAAGACCCCAAAATAGAAGCGCTGCCTCTCACATCTCCATCATTCCTCTGTCAAACGGGCTTGGGGGTGGGGGCAGGGGTCTGCATACATATATACTTACCAAGTGTAAGTGCATCATATCAACAACTCTGAACCACAGTTGCGTGTCAGACAAGACACATCCTCACTGATTCTCAAAGAGCATTTAAAAGTTACATCTACATCAAGGATCCTCAGACTTTCATGTTTCTTTATGCTATAGTTCAATTTAATATTCCTTTTGAGCAAGCCCTTGGCGACAATGTGAAGGAAAAACTCCCTTTTGACAGGAAAAGGGAGTTTTTCTTTTTCCTGTTCCAGGGCGGCCATCTGTCACAACCAGCTGGGGGTGAAGGGAGGGAGACAAGACAAAATACACTGTGGGAGAGAGAGACAGAGATTAATAATAACTAATGATGAAATGCAGAGTGGTGTATAAACACCATACATCCATCTTCTTCCGCTTATCCAGGGCTGGGTAGCCGGGGCAGCAGCACCTCCCAGAAAGCTATTGCAGCATAACTGAGGGAGGATTCAGAGTCACCTGATCCAGCCCCAGCGACAGACTTTATCAAAAAGGAAAGTTTTAGAGCTAATCTTACGAGTAGAAAAGTAGTCTGTCTCCTGAATCTAAACTGGGAGCTGGTTTCTCAGAAAAGGGGGCCTAAAAGCGAAAGACTCGGCCTCCAATTCTACTTTTATACCCTAGGAACTGTGACTATGAGGTGTTTAAGAAGAAATGTGGTCTGATTACTCAAGCCCTGGTATGTGAGAAGAAGAATTTTAAATTCAATTCTGGATTTAACAGTGAGCCAATAAAAAGAGAAGTCAATCTGAGAGAGATATGCTATAATATATTCACTATCTGCTGTGTCATATGAGCCAAAATACACATAAACAAAACTAAGATGCATATTTAAAGGGTTTTTTCTGTTTTACCAAATTAAAAACTTTAATAAGGGCTTATATGTCTTTTTAATATTTTATTAGCAGTATTGACGCTGCATTCATGAACGTCTAGCAAAGCAAAGAGCTGCATGTGCAAGCCCAGCAGCCAAATCAAACCAATCCCTTCTTCTCAACAGCTACTCCTGTTTAAACTGACGCTAGAAGTAGGCTTTGATTGGTATGATGTCATAAGATGATCTGATGGTTTGATGTAAAGCGGCTCTCTAATGTTAGCTGATTAGCCACGTTTGTTTTCAATAAACGATTTTTCTCCTTCTTCCCTGGCTTTTGAGTCTTTTCATTATATGCAGCAGCACAGATGTGAATCGTTGCTAAAGTAAAGCCCTAACAGGGACTTCTTGTTATCAGAGATCAAACTGGGTGCACCGGCTGCAGTATGAGGATCTCAAGTATGGAAAACTTCTTTTTTGCTCCCATATCACTTTTTTTTTCCCCATGCTCTTATTTTTAAGCATTGATTGAAATATCTGTGACTTGAAACAGATGGTTTTGTGCTGCGTTTGTGTGTCAAGTGTTAACCAGCATGTTTTTAACAGTGTTTTGGACTCCAGGGCTCTGTGCTTTTCATATATAAAAAAACCCCCATAAATAGCTGAATTCATCCTCTTTCTTCTTCCCTGTAATTGAAGAAGTACATTACAGAATTAAGGTATTAGCTAAGTGTAGCAGTAAATTGTGTCCCTGCAGCATCTAAATCATAGGGAGGGGAAAAAACTAAACATTTATTCATGATACTGATAATGTCCCCACATTAAAACAGCACACTTGCTCCGAACCAAACATCTCAGTGGAGTAAATGCAATCAAGTGGTTAACAAGTCAAATTAGAAATGTGATAGTCATGTAGATAATTGATGTCAGGCAAATGGCATGTCATACTGCCCGTCTGCAGCGTTCATTACAGCGGTGAGGATCCTGTAACTCAAGTTATACGCTGCCGGAAAATCCTTCCAGTCCCACTTCAATATTACAAGGCGTGATGGGCTAATGCAGTTGGAAGACAGGGGCAAATGAAATGTAACCGAGACAGTAGCTTACCACGCAGAGTGAGACCTTCCCTCATCTCCTCTGCCAAATTGGAGTGGATCATTGTGAGCTCCAGCCTCCCGGTACAAATCACAGGGGACGGAAGAATTCCAGGATCTCCCGGAGACCTCTGCTGTGATGAACGTGCACTTGTGCATGAGTCAAAACACTGATTTAAAATTTAAATCCGCTGGAGTGAAAATAAAAGGCTACTTGGAGTTCATTTACACACTGTAAAATTAATGTTCCTAATATTTCTCTTATATTCGCCCTGAGGCTGCTTCAACCCTTTCTAGCCTGTTAACTAACATCACATATATATTCTGTATCTGCGTGTCCCAGCGGTGCCTTGAAGCAATAGCACATTTATAGTGAGGTAAATATTCCAATCTAAGACACCCATGTTTTTTTTATGTCAGTGCCACTGCATGAGGCACTGAATTATATTTGCCCTTTAATCCACATTTTTATTTGATATTTTTGAAAACTTTTGAAAGCCTAATAAAAGTTTAAATAAAGTTCTTACTTATCTAAATTATATGAAAGTTTTCAGTTTTAGGGGATCTTATATTGTTGCACGTGAAAGTGCTAAGGTCAAAAGATGATCGCATGAGAAGATTCTAAAATCATGTACAAATAAAAATGAGTCAGTCACTGTAAATATATAATTAAAATAGAATTTCATGAATATAATCCACCCAAACTACAATTTTATTCTCAATTTTTCTGCATACACGTGTTAGGTTGCACTATATGATTGAAAGAAATGATGTCAGGTTGCAAAGCACTTCCAAAAACTGCAGGGACACAAATGGCCACTAGAGGCTTCCTCCAAACTGAGTCAACCCTTAAAGATGCTAAAATACCCATTTCTGATAGTGAAATTCACACGTTTACACCGTGGCATAAAAACATTTAATTTCTCTATAGCTAATTTCTTCTTAAGACACCAAACTGTACTTCTTGACTTCCTCTGTGTTACAGCTCATCCAGGAACTTTGTGCTCGCCTTTTTCTGAGAAAAATGTAATCCGCTGCTCAAAAAACCCATTAAAACATGACTTGATCATCACAGTTTAGCACAATCAGTGAAACTTCAGGGATATCAGTCAGTCCAGTCAGGAAGCATAAACCATTGTGAAATTATATTATCTGCTTCAGCGTTAAATAAAGTGACAGCAAGCCACATAAAGCCTCATAACTGAATGGTTTTGCAGGTGGTGACCACAGACCATCCCCTCTTCCTGCCCTCACCCCCAGCCAGTTGCGACAGATTGCCGCCCCTCCCTGAGCCTGATTCTGCTGGATGTTTCTTCCTGTTAAAAAGAAGTGTTTTCTTCCCTTTATTGCCAAGTGCTTCCTCACAGCAGGTCATTTGATTGTTGGGGTTTTCTCTGTATTATTGTAGGGTCTTTACTGTACGGTAGCAAGTGCCTTGAGGCAACTGTTGTTGTGATTTGGTGCTATATAAATACAATTGGATTGAATTGCTCCCTACTTATCCCACCAGACCGATTTTTCTCGAGTTTTGCTTTTTCTTGCTAGTGTCCTTATTACTACTAATAGCATGAAACAGTAGGGAAGTAGATGGAGGAATCTCCTCCCAGATCTAGAGCAGATCATTAGTGAGCTGCTGGACAGTCTGTGGTGCTATTAGGGGATGTCAAATGCAGTTATATACATATATACAATGTCCCAGAGGTTCGCAATTGGATTCAGGTCTGAGAATGTAAGGGCCGGTCAATGGCATCAATGTCTTCTTTTTGCAGGAAGTGTCTACACATTCTGACCACTGACAATAGTCAGCGTACTGTTGCTGAGAGCCTCCAAACTTTTTCATGACTGTATCTGAATCTGATCTGAGGCGAGAACGATTGTATTCTGCAAGAATGTGCACAAGTACACTTTACACAAATATTTTCATTTATATATTTTTAAAAGCATTGTGCTTTTCTGTGGTAATTTGCTGTCACGTAGCCATGGTAACACACTGGGATGAGTTAGTATAACTTTAACTGTAATAACACAGAAGGCCAGTATTCAACTGAGTTCAGGTTTGTTTATACAGCACAGGACCAACAATGACAGCAGCCACCTCAAGGCGACTATATATAATCATATATAACCTTCTGCCTCTGTATTACAGCAACCTCCAGACAGCATGAATAGGTCACAGGTGTGATGCATGTGCACATGCAGACACAAACACACAATCATCCCAAGCTTTTCTTATTTTCATCTTGTTTTTCTTGCAATGAAAAAGAAATGTTGAAGAACAAACGACAGGGCGTCATCACACTGTAAATACTTGAGTGTGATGACACATGTATCAGAATATAACAGCATGCATCAGCTTCTTATTATCAGGTTCGTATTTGTGTTTCAGTACATTTACATCCTCACTCCCGGCTACGCGGGAAGCTTTCAGGTTGACCTTGAACGTGCGTCTGGAAGGACAAACACCTCTACGACTCTAAAGAGGCTCGGAGAAGAAAAGAGCTGAACCTGTTAAATACTGCAAATGTAATGTGGCAAATACATTTTGGAGGGAGCCTCTCAGCTGACGAAAGGATACATTTTTAACCGTTTTGTAACGGCGGCTATTATTGAAGGCAGTTTTTCGCTACCATCTGTCACCGCCGTGTGCGTTGGGGGACACGCGCTATAGATTGTTTGTGATTGCGCTTGCATGTGTGAATTACAGCGAAGACTGAGAAGTGAGGCTCTGAAAAGTGCTCTACAGTATGCATGAGTGTATTTCGTGCAGGTGTCAGATGGAATAAATGCAATCGCTTTTGTTTCTGAGCAATGCCGAGCCATGTTAACATGCACGCGGGGCTACGGCAGACATATGTTTCCTTAAAAAACACTGCATACATAACATTTGTACGAAAATAAGCTAGAGGCTACAATAATTTACTGGCTCCAACCAGTAAGGAAAGCAAGCGTGCGTGTGTTTGTGTGTCTCTGTTTTTTTTCTGAATGGACAGGTGTATGTGTGGTTTTATGGTGATGAGCTGTCTGAGTGTGTTCTGTAGACAGCACCTCAATGTTTATGCAGTGCTGATAGTCTCCGGGAAAACATTGGGGAAAGAGTGCTGCTTGATATTTATACACAGCAGCCATACCGTCTGGCAATGATGATGGCTCCCTCATGGCTCCAAAAGACAGCAATAAACCCAGAGAAAGCATGAGCGAGGCAGAGTGAGAAATAGAGCGGGATATGTGGAGTGCAGTCGAAGAAGTCAAAACACGGCAGCTCTTATGAAGGATTTGAAAAAAGAAAAGAAAAATGGCTGCAGTGCTAAAGTGAAACCAGTTCAGGTAGTTGAGCAGAGTTTTGAATGGCTGGTCCTCATCAGAGATGGGCAGTAACGTGTTACTTGTAACGAGTTACTGTAATCCGATTACTTTTTTCAAGTAACGAGTAAAGTAAGGGATTACTATTGCAAAAACGGTAATTAGATTACCGTTACTTTCCCGTAGAAACGCTGCGTTACTGCGTTGCTAAAAGCGTGATTTTTTGGGAGAATGTCTCATGACAGTGACAACAGCTGTGTGCAGATCAACAATGGATAACATATCGAGTACGGGAGAGAGTATGAGCATGCAGCGTTTAAAGCGTGGAAGTACTGACCTTACTTTAAGTTTGATTCCATAAAAAGTGACAAAAACATTAGGGTCCGTTGTGCGTGGGAAGAAAACTTCTTTTTACAGCGAAAAAAAACCCCCCTAAACTTCCAAGCAAGCACCGAGTGCGCTGCCACGTAATTGGAAATTCACATTCTTCCACTGACCGCTGCGGCACACCTGCACCAGGGTAAACCTCCGCCTACCCTACTCCTGCTTTACAGGTGAAAATAGAGCAACAGGGCCGCTAGTCTTTGATGTTATTTATTTTCTGCTGTGTTTTATTTGCATCTATTTGAAAGAGTGAGTGTAAACACAAAATATATATATATTTTATGTGCTGGAATGTGCAGAAAATAGGTTTAAATATTAAACAAATTTCTTCCAGTCAGAGAATGTTGCAAATAATTAAATTTTTGCTTGATGCATAAAGTTAAAAGATTAAAACTAATAAAACAAGTTTTAAAAAAGAGACTTTTTCATTTGATTACATTTTGTATGATGGATTATGCAGAAAAAGTAGAATTGGGCTGAAAGATCTATCACTTTATCACCTATTCAGGTTGTAAATCGTGTTTTTAAAAAGTAACTAAGTAACTAAGTAATTAATTACTTTTGAAAATAAGTAATCAGTAAAGTAACGGGATTACTTTTGGGGGGAAGTAATTAGTAATTAGTTACTGATTACTTTTTTCAAGTAACTTGACCAACACTGGTCCTCATTGTGTTAACCTAACACAGCAAAAAGGATAAATATTATAAATGAGAAGTAACATTTCTCTATAAAGAATAAGATGGACTTCCACTGAGCAGGCATCTCCGGGTCTTATCTTTGACAGAAATGAGTCCACTCTTTTTCCTGCAGCACATAAAATAAATATTTGCTCGTCTTTAAAATCTCATATCAAGCACGACTACAGCAGTCCAAGAGTTGGGCCTAACATTCTTTCAGAGTGGCGAAGAAGGCTGATGTCATGCAGCCATCTGTCACACTGGTGGTCCAAACCTCAGCTGGAAGTGGACCGGCGTGATCCAGACTGGCCCAGCCAAGGCGAAGCCCACCTGGTGGGCATTTAGTACAGTTTCACTCTCCACCCCTGCAGTGCCAAGGGCACTGGCTGTTACAGCCCGCCACTATTGATCCTTTTGGAGACCGAGCCTCGGTCTCGCTTCAGCAGTGGCAGGTACCCAGGCACCAGATGGCCAAAGAGACCACCGCCCACACACGGGCACCCACATATGCACAACCAAATAAACAAGACCTGATTCAGATCACTTTTACATAGAAGCATATGGTCTGTGGCTTGTACGCACAACTTTTGTACACATTTTTTTTTTGTTTTTGACACCAATACAACTATTCACTGCGTGTTTTTGCACAGTCACAGTACTGGTAGTGTTTACCTTTTTTGTATTCATTTGTTACTATTTTTAGAAGTAGAGGCTCTAGAAGTCGGTTCATAATTATCAGCATGATCACAGCAACAAGACCCACTGTTTATCCCCACATTCATTCACACTTATTAGCCAATACGCTGGTGAGAAACAGCACCCCACTGGCTGCAGGTTATTTAAGTCCTGTGGAGGAAACAGCAACAAAATGCGTCAGTGACAGCATGGGAGCTGCGTAATTTAAGCTCCTAATTTCAGCAAAAAAGTCACGTCCAGGCCGACTGAGCTAACAAAGATGAAACTGACCATAGTGAAGTTCACAGGATGTTTCATGTCCTCGTTTATTCATTATTTTGCAAGATTAAAAGAGTTAAACGTGTCAGCTAATGAGCACAGTGTGACCCAGCACGTAGTTAAGCAGTTTTCCACTAATAACACCAATATCCACAATTGTAACGTGCGCCTTAATATTTTTTTCAGGGTCCAATTTATCTGAAAATTCACAGACTCCAAATTATTCATCCAAGTCTTCATTAAAAGTTATGTCTATAATTGTGCTTCTTAGGTATGATAAAAATATATTCAAGCAATATGATTCACTTTTTTCATTTAATAAATATAACTCATGCAGGTTTTATGTTCGCTCAGCCTTCTTTGCTTTTATTTGCTTGTATGTGGCCATGAGGTTGCCTGTTAATGTACAAATATCACAGTGCAAAAATACAAGAGAAAGTCCGCCAAAAAAGCCTGCATTAGTAGAAGTGGTAATATACAGAAGGTTTGATTTGTGTATATTATTTTCGATGGAAATACTTAAGTTCCAGTGCAGCAGTATGATTGAGAATCATGTAGGAACTTACAACATTTAACACTTTTTCAACACGGCTGTGACTTATGTTGCTAAATTAAGCAGACTGCTAAGCAGACTGTGTACAAAGGATGGGCAAAGCTAGTGTGATGTCACGCGTCGCTCTGTGAACTCCTGTGTTGAAGACTTAAGTTTTGCCAGCGTCATGTTGTTTCTTTGGAGCCAAAAAACAGGTGGAGTGCTAAGTTATCAGCTAGTGCTAGCAAGCGTCAATAGATATGTGCATCCAGACTGTATGAGTGCATCACACAGATAGTAATAGCTCCTAAATATGATGTTACATGAGCTTTCATGGCTGCTTCCAACCTTTAGTGAGTGCAAGGCTACAGTAGTATGATGGTGAAATTTGGCTAACGGGGGGAAAAAAGGGATTTTTCCTAATTATACCTAAGTTTACAGTTACCCATGAACACCAGACTGCTCCTATCTAACATCACCTGTTACTGTAGGCAGTACTACCGTCACTACACTGTCCAGTCTTCTAATACTACTTAAACACAAATTACCATAATTTGTTTTTCAAGATTTTTCAAAATGCATTAGCAGATGATTTTAGCAATGCTTCATGTACAGACCCACCATCTGATTACAAAAATTTGGATTAGTATGTTACATGTAGCTTTAGATTTCCATTTTTATCAAATGTCACTTGCTATTCAGTCCCTACTTTTAAAAATAACCTTTAACCTTCCTCTTGTGTTAGCTTTCTGTTATCATCTCTTATGTTAACGGGTCAGTTTTGACCCGTGAATTAAAACAGCTATAAAATACACTAAAAACAATAAGTTATCATCCAATTTGTTTCTCATCTCTTGGTTACCTTGTTAGGCTTCCTTATCCATGAAAATGTTGGTTTTAATACTTTTGGTGTGGGCCTCTGGGTCTTTTTTTGTCACTATACCCCTCGATTTCAATTAAAAAATAAATTGTAAAATTAACCTCAAGAGAATCATATTAATAAATAAAAGGTTTTTGTGTTACCTGACTATTACTGAAACAATAATAACCTCTCCTGCCATTTTTCACGTCTTTCATCTCTGAACTTCACATATGCACTTTTTCCCCACTCTAAAAAATACACACTGCACGACATTAGCTAGCAGACGGACTGCTAATGTTTTGTTGCACTTGTTAGACTGCATTTTAAATGACCGACCACTTCAAAGCAAGTTATAATTTTCATACTCACTCCCAGTCTGTAGAGCTAACTATATCCTGAAGTACTGTAAACACAAATTTACTGACATCAATATACATAAATTTAGCTAACCTAGGCTAAGCTAAGCTAAGCTAAAATAGTGTTTATCAGTCCTACAGTTGGGAAAATGCACAAAATAAAAAGCATGATCGAGAGGTAGCAACATAGACATCCACCTGTCATACAAAGAAACCACGCCTCACATAATGCATACTTTAAGGCTTAATTCAAATTAAATATATAGTGACATATATAAAAATTCAACCCCTATAAAGCTGTCATGGTGTAAATATGCAATAGATATAAAATATATTTTTAATCAGACTTTAAACATCTTTATTTGTGCTGTAAGAATGTGCATTTTAACAGTGGGGATTAATTGGATTTGACTCACTTTTGCAGTCAGCCTCATGTGGACATTTGAGTAACTGACATTTTTGGCATTTGTGTTGTTTCAGCTCCAGGGCTTGACACTCAAACTACAATCTCTCTAAATTAAGAAAAATCTATTGAAAAAGACATGAAATACAAGTGCATCAGAAGAAGCTGTGTACTGTATATCTTTATTATGTGCTATGTACATCATTTACAGTATAATACAGCAACAATATAGGGTTATGCTACACACTCAGGATTGCACAGTTTTAGAGTTAGGCCACAGCGGTTGGGTACCGTGGTTATGAGACATAACAGTAAGTACAGCATACATCTTTGGCTTCATTGAAATAACAAAAGCATGAACACAGACAATGCAAACTTTAGTCCACAGGAAGTACTGACTAAAAAAAAACAGAAGGAAAGGAAAAAAATCCATGTTTTCTTCATATTTGAGTTGTGTTTCAGGTTAATACAACAACACAGCCCTGAATTCAGTCAAAATGATTTTCCCACGTGGGATGTGCCTGTGCATACGGAAATAATCTGTGCATACACCAAGGGGATCACAATAGCGAGAGTAAATTCTAATTCATTCTCTAACTGGCATCATTTCTCCCAGCCTATTAATTTGCGGTAAAATTAAAATAGTCCTCATTTTGCTGGGCTTGTTTTCCGATTGAGGCCGCCTCTCTGCCTCCTCGCCCGGTAATACAGAATCTCCGATTCTCCTCCCACCAACACACAGCGGCGGTCACGGCCTACAGAGCGTCGGGTTGAGGGACGGAATACAGAGAGAAACAGAGGAGACGAAGATTGGATGAAAGATAGATGGGGAAAGAGAGCAGTAAAGAGCGAGTGGGAGAGAGAGGAGGGGAGTGACACGGTGAGATAGAGCAAGAGAGAGGGGAGCCGACAGAGAGATGGATGCAGCAGGGTCGCTGAGGTGAGGAGATGGTGTAATGATTAGATCACAGATACCCTTGAGCCTTCCTCCCGTCCCTCCTGCCCACAAAAAAAAAGAAAAGAAAAAATCTGGAGGCACACTTGGAGGAGAGGAAAGCCTGCAGCTGTAAATGGCCCCGCTGTCAGAGTTCATCTGGGTGGAGGAGGGAGAGCAGGAGTGGATTACCAGAGTCTGCGATTAGAGGAGCCCACTCCAGCTCTCCAGTTCTCCCCAGACGGGAGAGAGGTGTGCTCCTTCTGCAGCACAACTCTCTCTCACTCTCCGATTTCTTAAAGATGTTACAAATCTCATGTTTGACTGTTCGGAGACAGCAGTCGCGCTGGAAAGCGGGAGGTCCTGAAGGCTCTTACTTGACGAGAAGTTTCTCGAGCATCGGAAATGATCAATACACGTCAAAAAAATAAAAAATAAAAGTCATGGTGGTATCTGCCCAAGGAGCAGTTTAAACAACCCTCCTTTTGTACTTTGATACTTTGGGCTTGTCTTTCAGAGCTTCCTCTGTTTCTCACGCTCGCAGCAGCACGTCTGAGCCTGCTGCCAGCTGTTTCCTTTAATATCGTTCACCTCCTAATCAGATGATGTCATGCCCAAACTTTTGCAGAGTGAGAAGTGGCTGCTAGGCTGTGTTTAAAATGCTTCCATCTAGTGGTCACTTAATGACACTGTTGATGAGCAGAGGAAAGTGTGTTGGGTAGGCAGGGAGACGGCACAAACATATGACAACGCGATCCTTCGGTCTAGTTCTTTAAGAAAACGTCTGCATATAAAACACATTTCTCCTACATATCATAAAAGGCGTGGAGAGACTGACAAGGAGTTATTAATGACTTTCAACTATAATGGCTCCATTAAGCGTATATAAATGCCTTGCGTCATAATAAATCATTACTTAAATTCAGAAAATATGATCCTCAGTGGCATCACCGCAGTGCAGACGTGACAGTGGAAGGGCTAGCTCTGACTGGAAGGATTGCCCTGCGGGCTGATTCTCGAGTTAGCTGAAGAGCGATGGTTTCTTTCATCTCGTCAAATCAATACAAACTCTGAAAACTCAACGTCTACAAGAGAATTTCACCATAGTTTCCACTTAAGCTGCTTAAGTAAGGAAAAGTAAGGAAAAATGAAGAAATGCAGACAAACAACAACTTACTAGACATTAAAGGACTAGTTCAAAGTAGTGTTTTGACCATCCTTACATAATACATGCGATGTGGACTGCTCTATGACAGGGCGATTGTGAGATAAAGACATCACCAACCATCGATTAAATAAAAGTTTCAGTATGTACACATTGAAAAATAGAAAAAAGACATGATTTGAGGTTACAGCCAACAAATATTTCATTGCTAAACAAAGCTACACAAAGCCAGCTACTGAGGAGTCCTCCATGTCCAGCCTCCGTGCATGAGCACTATGTTGGATCTGTGTCCTCTGGCACCTTTCTCCTTTCTGCCGTTGATGTTAACATTAAAAGCCTGCACAGCTTGCGTCCCTGTGAAGGTTTTTATTCCTTCAAATGTGGGAAAATCCGCTTTTACTTTTACTAAGGAGGCATTGTGCACAACCGGGGTGAGGGCGGTGGGGGAAGGCAGATATAAGCGTGACAGAAAGGTTTCTAAAAGATGACGTTAGTCCTTCTAGACTACTTAAAATATATTTTTTTAATATATTTTTCTAATCCATTTCTGTGAGACAGGTGTCGGTGGTAGTAAAGCCTCTCCTGGTCGACCAGTGCAGCCTCTGGATTGTAATCAGCCGTGTTTATCAAACCTGCACACGATGAAACTGGAACAACAGCTCAAAACATGCTAAGAAACGATGAGACGATAAACTGGGGAAGAACAAGGCTGGGGCTGTGTATGTGCTTTTCTTTTCTGCCGTTCAGCGCTAAGGTAGCAGGTGGCTTCCAGGTAGCGTGGTTTGTCCCCTCCCCCTTCCACCGCCACCACCACCCCCGACGAGCCGCTAATGCCTCCAATAAGATAAACCCTTGGCGGATGGGCTCTTGTTGACAGAGCTGCCACCGATAAGAGCGTGGGGATCGCTAACGGCCAAGACAACTAAAAAACATGAGAGGCTGGTCTGGAGATAAAGAATGTAGGAGGTGGAAGGAAAATAGGAACAACAGCGATCAATTGCTGGCACTGTGCAGCGATGCTATCCGACACCATCCCTCTCTTACATCTCCTGGAAGAGTGCGTGTGCAAGTGTGCGGCGATAATAGTCTGAAGGGAGAGGAGAGGTGGGTGGCGCGCGCGTGTGTGTGTGTATGAATCTAGGTCATCAAGTCATCAATATCCACCTGCATTAGTGGAAAAAAACAGGCAGGCAAGGTCAAAACTGACTGAAATCCCTTCAGACATGAGGATGAAAGGGGAAAAAAAGAAAAACTGAAGTGTCTCCCAACTCTCAGATGACTCTATTCCCACACGGAGCGATAAGGGAGGGGGTGTAGATGGATGAATGGATGAGCGGATGAATGGAAGAGTGGCGTTTGAGTATCTGCTGCTGACAGTTCAGGCAACGGACGACTTGGCAAGCGGAAACAGGTGGGAGTTGTGGCGCTGCGGCTGGCTAGGGCAGGGAGGAAGGAAGTGGAGGATGAATTATGGATGGACGGATGAAGTGAGGGCGGGGGGGGGGGGGGGGGGGGGGGTGTCTGGCGAAGACCTGTGCCCCGCTGACAGGCAAGCTGCTAGTCGGTGGAGTCGCTTAGCCACACAGAGTCAAGCAGAAATGACTGTGCATCTCTGCATCTGCAGCGTGCTATAGCCCTTTCCTCTCCCAAAGGCTTCCGGGATGGTTTTAGGCAACAGGGCACCGTGGAGGTGAGCGAAGCCGTCTGCTTCACTCTGAAAAGTAACGCGCGAGCAGACGGGGGTGCAAAAGCTCACTCAGTCACTGTCATGAGATCGGTTTGCTTACTCCACCGCTGCCCTTCTTCTTTTACCTTCCTCTTTTTTCCCCTCACGCGGGCCCTTTCACTCCTCGCACTCTTCAACGTATGTGGATGGAAACCAGCCCACCTGAGGGGGGAAAAGAGACTGAGATTAGTAACCAGACAGGGGTCGAATGTCGCCATCAGTCATCATTTTCTCAGTCCGCTTTAGCTGTTGCTACTTCAGACACTTTGCAGATGTAACCAGGACCCAGAAAAGAGCTGTTGCTGCTGCTTTGATGCCTTTCTACTGCCCTGTCCAGCTCTCCTCATTTAAAGCCCACCTCCTGGTATCTCCTCCATGCTGGAAAGCACAGCAAACATTTTTAACAAAAGCACATATGGATGCGCCATCTTGGAGGAGATGGACTACCAGTACAACCTGAATGGTTTGCAAACACCATCAAACGCCGTCAGCAGTTACGAATCTAACAAAAAGCAAAACTAGGGAAAAACAGTCAGAAGGGATAAGGACAAAGCCACGGTTTATCGTCACCACTTCCAAAACGATTCCCTTTTTTTGGGCGTTTCCTCTCCAGTGCAGCTGTGTTCACTTGGCCTTGTGTTATACTGAGCTGATCGAGTGTTTCTGTCACGGTCATCCTCGTCTTTAAACGCCACAGGTCTGGGTCTGTGTTTACATCCTCCTGTTTTAGTGCTATTGTGATGGTTTCCTTCATTTTTTGAGAAGTGTAGTGAAACTGTGAGTCAACACCCATGACATGTCATAAAACCACACATAATCAACTGTCTGTCTACAGTAGGTCAGTGGCAAAGGGAAAAAATAATGGGGTAACTGACTTTAAAGAAACTTTATAGCATATTTATCTGCATTACGCTCAGAAAAATTGTTTAAATCAGCACATACCAGACGAGATGCATGCAGATACTGATTGGCCAATAGCAACTTGGTAAAATTAACAAAAACTGTTGTATTGCTTTAATGATGTGATATTATTGTTCTGATATATTAGAATTTTAAATAGAAAAGAGCCAACAAAAGTAATACCAACTGTTTTTACTGGCTGTTTGCCCTAAAGAGACACTAGCAGCACTTCACAGACTCTTCTTCCCCTCCTTAGTTTTTTTTAAGTGGCATCAGTGCACACGTCAGGCTTAGTAAAAGTGAAAAGCTCCATTTACCGCAGCTGTTCACTTCACACTCGCAGCGCAAACACATTATTTACACACAAGCACGCACTCAGCCCGCCGCTCGCCGCCGAGCTAAACTCCAGCCACGAGTGGGAGTCGACGCACAGATTTCCTGCCTTTTCGCTCAGAATTTAACACCTGATTAGAGAGCGCTCCCGGCATTGGGAAAACGTATGCATTTAAGTGATATAAGAGCAGCAAATGAATCCTTCCAACAGGATATGTGGAAACATAAATACTGCACACAACTGACTAATGAATAAATAGACTGAGTCTGAACAGCCCCTTCCAGGTACCCACAGACAAAAATATCTGCCAAATTTTTCTTCTGCAAAACGCCCGCTTTTACTGCTACCCAAAATTGGATTTAAGAATTTAGCAGCTAGAATCATTTCAGAGTGAAGACTGCTAATACAAACTTCTGTGCCTTGATTAAACAATACTGACAGATACGTACTTTATATCAAGGTTGATTGTTTTTAAAGGAGAATAATGGCATGCTGCCCACCAACATGGGGATTTTTAGAAAAAGATGATATCCTGGAAGGCAAAACCAAGTCCCCCCTCCCACAATTTGCCATTGAGCACCTTAAGGTTTCCACTCACCCTGCCGTTGACCTCGCCCCTCCACCAGCCATTAGCTCCCGACTTGGTGTAGATCTTAACCACGTCTCCCTCCTGCAGAGAGAGCTCCCGGGTGTCGCGTGAGCTGAAGTCGTACCGCGCTATTGCCACACCGATCACTTTGGGGGTGAACACTGCAGGGAGAGAAAAGAAAATGACGGGGATGCAAAACAGGACAAAAAAGAGAGAATGTGCTCATCCACGGTTTGTGCTGACGACGAGTTCAAACACATCGGTTGCAACATGTAGACGCTCATACGGACAGAGAGGTGGAGAAGCCTGGAGTTACACACGTCTAACTTTGACACCTACAGGTTTCTTTTTGGTCACCGATTTTTTTTTTCTTCCTTTCACACAAAGATAGAAAGGACCTTCAGCGCCCCTCCCCCACAGCGTCAATACAATCCCAGCATCTCTGATCCTTTCATCTAAAGTATTCAAGAAAAAAAACCACAGAGCAAATATAATGACGGAAAAGTTTTAATTACGCAGCCAAATTCAGCCAGCTGTTCTTCATAAAACTAGCTAGAATCTACTATGAACAAAAGGAACTATTTTATGTAAAAAACTGCCAATTTTGTACATAAAGCTGGAATTTCAGCCAGGTAATTTGACCTCTGGCGACTTTGTACAAACTCACTACTCTGAGTGTGAGAGCTTTAGAGCCATAGCTTTAGCTTTAGCAGGGTTCTGACAGCAGTCTGTGTTAGACTACATGTCTCCTGTTGAGCAGACAGCGGTGTGAGAGACACATGTGGAGCAGGCTAGCTAGCTCCATCCTACCCCTGCCAGCTCTCTTCCCTTTCAGGCGCTGACCGGTGGTCCGACTGGGCAAAGCTGACATGTGGAAATGGAATGTCAAACCTCTACAAGCTGGCCGTAGGGATAGAATATCTAATATAGAGGAGCTCTGTGTATTTGGACACTTCCACCTTTACTTTGACAGACAGACCTGGACAAGCACACACAAAACCCAGCCACATACCAACTGTGGAAAACATCTCACACACTCTACTCTTTTTCTTAAAGGTGCACCTCACGCACACACACACACACACAAGCAGGCACATGCAAAAACGTGGACACACATCGTACAAACGTGCAATTTGTACAGAATGGCATGTATGTGCGCAAAACTACATAAGAGGTGAGACGGCTCAATGAGAAGCTACATGAAAGATGGAAAAGGCCCAGATTTTCATGCGGTGACGCAAACGGACAGCCAGCATTCCCGAGCAGCCATCAACAGGCGAGGTGAAGAGAGAAAGAGACCCAGTGTTAAAGTGACAGGCAAAGACAGGGAGAGAGAGAGAGAACCAATACCTGTACCTGACCAGAAGGGAGCAGAGGAAGGAGGTACAAAGCTGTAGCCGGCAGGAGTTAGAAGAGAGAGGCCGCAGAGCAATGGGGCTATGGCAGGGCGGAGGCAGTGCAGGCCAGGCAGGGGGGGTGGAGAGATGCAAGACGGGGAAGAGGAGGGCAGGAATGGGTAGGGATGGAAGGAGAGAGAAGCAAAGGAGAAGGAAAAAAAAGCATGTTTTGTAAAAATATTTTGATCTTTCTTTTCAGAGGTATTTAAAAAAAAAAAAACACAGTCGCAGTTTGATGAAAAATAAATGATGACAGGCACAGGGGGAGAGCCAGTGAGACTTATCTACACAGCCACCGGAAGCAGCTCTTTCACTGATGTTCGGTGGTTAATTAATTTGTGCCCCTGAAAGTGTTTACTGTGTTTTTGGAACTACAATTATAATTCTAATCTTTTTTTCTCCCAAACTCAAATATGAGATCAAACCATAACATTTATCAAAACTTGCAGCAATTTGTCGATGACTAAAGGTGAGAATTTTGAATTCTAAAAGCCTCTCACGTTCAAAAATCTTCTACAGTCACTTGATATGGAATAGAAAACACAGTAACAAGCTATCAAACGGCCGTTATGAATGTGCAAAAGCGAGAAGAGGGTCTTTATCTAATTGCCATCGCTGAATTAAAGGAAACACTGAAGGTCCTAAAAATGTGCACTGCTCCTAAAATGTTGTTGAGACACTAAGCGATGACATATCTTGTTCCACTTTGCTAAAAGGACTTCTGCCTCGCTAATGAGGGATGACATCTTCGCTTTATTGCATTTAATTGAGAAGAACATGCAGTCTACTCACAATTACAGCGCGAAGGGGGATTTTTGCACAGTTGGAGACGTAGCTGTAATATTCGCCCCGACTTGCAGATGCTCAAAAAACACGGTAATGTACCCCGTTTCTTTATTTCACATTCAACTATTACAGGATTTTTCGAGTGTGCTCTAATTGCTTTTGTGCGGGCTGTTTCTGAACCTGAAAATGTTGCAGATACTTCTTTACAAAGACTAACTGTGCCTTTATCTCGGCTTACAGCTTGAAAAACAACCCACCAGAGAACCACTGCATTTGTATTTCCGTCTGTCTTCCAGTCTGTCTCCTATTGGCAGAGGAGGCAGCTACAGAAACTGATCCTGTTCCAGTAACGTCTGAGAGTTGGCAGTGTCACTGCCTTGCTGTGGGAAATAGAACCTCTAACCCTGACAGTATTAGCACCTTGGTGTTCGTGGGTTATTTTGGAACGTAACTAAAGAAGCAGTGAAAGTTTGGCATGAGAACAGTCAGGGTAAAATGCTAACGCTGAAAAGGGTTCTTTTTTGCTCAGTTGTGTTGCTAAAGTACAGAAACAGACCGCAGAGAATAAATGTAGTCGACTTAAACAGATGCCAGTGATTATTTCAGTCCAGAAAAGTTAAACTGTGGTGAACAAAACAACCAAAAAAGAAAGGATCATGGAAAACGTATTACACATACATATAGTATGCAGAGTGCAGTGTTGCAATTGCAATTGCAATGAACACTGGAGGGAGAGCCTTCAGTTTTCAGGCCCCTCTTCTGTGGAACCAGCTTCCAGTTTGGATTCGGGAGACAGACACTATCTCTACTTTTAAGATTAGGCTTAAAACTTTCCTTTTTGCTAAAGCATATAGTTAGGGCTGGACCAGGTGACCCTGAATCCTCCCTTAGTTATGCTGCAATAGATGTAGGCTGCCGGGGGATTCCCATGATGCATTGAGTTTTTCCTTTCCAGTCACCTTTCTCACTCAGTATGTGTTAACAGACCTCTCTGTATTGAATCATATATGTTATTAACCTCTGTCTCTCTTCCACAGCATGTCTTTATCCTGTCTTCCTTCTCTCACCCCAACCGGTCGCAGCAGATGGCCGCCCCTCCCTGAGCCTGGTTCTGCTGGAGGTTTCTTCCTGTTAAAAGGGAGTTTTTCCTTGCCACTGTCGCCAAAGTGCTTGCTCATAGGGGGTCATATGATTGTTGGGCTTTTCTCTGTATCTATGAAGCGCCTTGAGGCGACTTTTGTTGTGATTTGGCGCTATATAAATAAAATTGAATTGAATTGAATTGAATTGAACAACATCCAGAACAACCAAAATGATCAAACATGAATCCTGAAATGACACAAACCTCGCCTAAATGCAGCTGTGTCACACTCTTATGAGCGGGGGGGCTGTAGCTCAGGATTTCGAGCAGGTCTACTGATCGGAAGGTTGGTGGTTCAATTCCGGGCTGCCTTTTCTGCATGCCAAATATCCTTGGGTAAGAGACCAACCACCCCAAGTTGCTCTCTGATGCATCCAGAAAGCACTTCTGCACTGAAGCTCTCTATGCACTGTTCTTGAGCTAATCTGAAGGCCTCATGAAGTTTGGAGGTCTGCAGAACGTTGGTGACCTCTGTCCACTACGCGCCTCAGCATCCACTCACCCTGCTCGGTGATGTCACATGGCCTACCACTTTCACGGCTGAGTTGTTATAATACCGCTAACAGCTGACTTTGGAATATTTAGTAGTGATGAAATATTACGACTGGCCATCCTGGAATTCTCTGAGCTCCTGAGAGAGACCCACTCTTTCACAAATGTTTGTAGAAGCAGTCTGCATGCCCCGGTGCTTGACTTTATACATCCGTGTCCATGGAGGTCCATGAATTCAGTGATTTGGTTGGGGGAGTGAATGCTTTTGGCAATATAGTGTATGTCATACAGTAAGTAATTATGACCAATGCACAGTTCATTATTTCTGAGAACAGAACGAGCACTTTAAATTCAAGTCTTCTGCTCATTTTTCAAATCCGCTGCCGTTCTTTTAAAAACGTGCCCCCAGTCTACCCCTCATTCGGGTTTCTAAAGCCACCTCTGCACAGGAGCCTACATTTCAGCCAGTGGGAATAGAAAATCTAATCCCCGCAATGACTGATAAATGCCCAAACTTTATGAAAAATGTGCCGCTCCCAACAATACTGCTGGCAAGTTAACTGGCCTGGGTTATTGATATGCTGTAAGAGGAGCAGGGCTCTAGTGGTTTTTAAAATGAATACTAATCAGCGCACTGAGAGACAGCTCAGCAACCCCTAATGGTGTCTAGGTACGAGCAATATGAAGAGGGATCGCGCTCCACTTCAAACAGCCACCGAAACACCAGCTGCATCTTACATGCTTCATTTTTGCACAATCTGATTTGTGGACCACACCGGAATGCACAATGTGAGCCGGGTGAATAATAGAGGGGAGGAAGACCGACAGCGCACTCACACATGCACACACACACACACACACACACACACCCTGCGGCTTCCCACAAAATGAGGATGAGAGTTAGAAACCTGCACACCACGGATACATTTCAGTTAACTAAACGCCAGTATTTCTTCCTTTGTAACGACGGGCAAAAAAGGAAATATCAATCAATCAGTTTCTCTAACTACGAAGCAGTCGACAAAAACAAAGCACAAACGTTAATTGGGAGATTTCCAGCAGTGCTTTGGGAAAGTAGAAATCAAAACACGAGTCGTTTAAAAGCGAAAGCGAGAAAAATGAAGTCTGCACACCGGGAGCAGGCTGCCTACAAGACAGAGGGGCACACCACAACAACCCTCCAAAACAAATTTGGATTGGAGCTGTCTCAACTTGTGTCTTGATGCTGAGTTTGAACAACAGGCCCCGCTTTAGAACAACCAAACAGCTCAGTACAATCTGTTCACATTTCTGCCGCTTGAAACGTGATCGTCTGCAAGCCAGGGACTTCTCCAAAGCACGCAGCGGCATGCAGGCATCAAATGAAATCATCATTTTACCACTGACTGTGATCACTTGGTTGATTTTCCATTTAGCAGTCAATGGGCAGTGGTGCTTTGCCTGGCGTGCTGAGCTTAATATTTATGTTTCTTCTTGCGTGGAGTAAACATTTATGGTTTTTAAGACAAGGATTGCTCTCTACTTCAGTTTGAAGATTGCAATCAGTTAACTGAGTGGATTTAAACCCCCGATAATGAATTTTTCCCATTTCTAGTCAAAGATAAAGGGATTTATGCATGCCAGCTTTTCCCACAACGAAAGCTTGTTTGTTTTTGTTTGTCTTTGTCTAAAAACACATTTCTTCACAGTTACAAACCCCACCCCTGCTTGAAGTTTCTTCCTGTTTAAAGGGAGTTTTTCCTTACCACTGTTGCCAAGTGGTTGCTCATAGGAGGCTATATGATGGGGTTTCTTTCTAATGTTGTGGACCTTTACCTTACGATATAAATGCGCCGTTGCTGTGAATTGGCTCTACATAAATAAAACTGAGTCGAACCGAATTGTTAAATTACAAAGAAGAAACCGTGTTATCGGAAACTGCATTCTCCTTTATTCATTCATTATAAATCAAAGCAGTGGCTGCATACATAAATAATCTTAATCATCATTGTGTTCTTGTACAGCCCCAAACCTATCAGAAGTGTTGCTGTCAACAGCTGCTTAGTCTTGAGATGTCACACGTTTTTTCATTATGACACGGGTAGAAAAAGAAATCCTGCTGCTTAAATCGTCACCCTAGACGCATTCACGAGTTGTCTTCGGTGAGGATGCTTAAAGGTTTCTGGCTGTCTGGCATGTGAAATAATGTGAAATATCCCACGTTCGATACAATTACTCCCATGTGAAATGCTATCTTATTATCAGCATTTTTTAAAAATCATTTTTACTCTTAAAATAACAAATAGATTAGGGTAAAAATTAATAAAAATAATAAAAATAAAAGTCCTAATATTATATCATATTATATAACGCATGTTATATGTTCAAATTGTTTAAAGAAATATACAGAATCAGCTACAGAAGTCCTTCGTGGACTAAAATTAGCATCTATACTGACACTGTTTTAACTTCTGCAACATTTTATGTCTTGATGACCTCATAGTACCACTTTGCTCTCAGACTACAGGCTTAACTTGTAGTTTGTAGAGTTTCCAGAGTTCTTAAAGTAAAGGTAGAGGCAGAGACTTCAGCTTCCTAGTTTGGATTCAGGAGACAGACACGCTCTACTTTTATGATTAGACTTAAAAGTTTCCTTTTTGATAAAGCTTATAGTTAAGGCTGGCTCAGGTGACCCTCTCTTAGTTATGATGCTCAGACTGCTGCAGGACTTCCTTTGATAAACCGAGTCTCTCCTTTCCACTCGCCATCTTTTCACTCCCCTAGTGTTTATTCATCACCGCAGCATGTGATTAAAATTTTCTCCTGTAGTTTTTGTTTTGTCCTGTTTCCCTGTGCTCTCCTTTTTCTCTCATCTTTCCCCTCTGATGGCTGCCCCTCCATGAGCCTTGTTCTGCTGCGCGTTTCTTCCTGCTAAAAGGGAGTTTTTCCTTCCCGCCATTGCCAAGTGCTTTCTTATATTGAGGTTATATTTGAGTCTTTACCTTACACATGTGATTTGGTGCTATATAATCAAAACTGAATTGTACTGAATTTAAATTGTGAAACATACATTTTTTTCTTAAATAGATCATCCAAAATAACACAGATTTAAAAAGTGACGAGAAATAGATTCCATTTAAACTTAAGTCAGATTAATAGTGCAAACTTGTTTAGAGTTCTAACTGGTTTCCCCTCTTTTCCCCTGGCATTCAAATTGATTTGATCTTCAGCAATCGGCCAGAGACTGTTATCAAATCTAATGACATGCTTAGTAGACTCGCCAACCACCGTTTGACAGCCGAGTCAAAAACAATTAAAGTCAGGAGACTGGGCTGTTTATAACAGTTGTTAAAAAGCCATCCAGTTCTTTCAGGGCTTAAAAGATCCTCCTGTGTGAATTGAAGCAGTGTGTAACAGAGCTGTGAAGGATGACAGATGAGAAAATAGAAGAGAAAACAAGAGCAGAGATGGCGGGAAATCGTCAGAAACAGCAATAGCAGCGTGTTGCCGGATGAAACAAAAAACTTAACAATCAAAAGAATGACTGGCTTCAGTGTGAGTCCACTGATGCTGGTGAGCTGACGGCGTGTACTGCTGTCAGATGTCTCAGACTTAAAAAGTCATGGCTGCACATGAAATTACTTAATTGCTAACTATTTTGGTTAACCAACTGTTAAAGTCTGCTTTGATGCAAAAACTAGGCAACCATTGCTTCTGGGTGGCTGCGGCTCAGGTGGTGGAGCAGATCAGCTACTGATCGGAAGGTTGGTGGTTCAATCCTTGGCTTCCCCAGTCTGCATGCCAAATATCCTTGGGCAAGATACCGACCCCGAGTTGCCCTCCGATGCGTTCATTGGAGTATGAATGTAGTTTAGGTTGCACTTGAGTTTAGAAGTGCTTGTATGAATGGGTGAATGAGGCATGTTGTATAGAGTGCTTTGAGTACTCCGAGAGAGTAGAAAAGCGCTATATAAGAATCAGTCCATTTACCATTCATTGCCATATTTGCTCTGTTTAGTATGATGATTGCTGTCGTACCTCAAATGCAAGGAAATTAAAGATCCCTAGACAATCTGCTAATGTAAACACTGGTCACGAGAGCCACTAGGCTCCGATTGAGAGTGAGTCTCCACTGGACAAACAAAAGCAAACAACCATCATATTTTTACTTCAGCTCCTCTCTGACTGCGATGGCCTTTAACATGAAGGATGTATTGGGGTCCAGTCGCACTGCTTTCATTTGAAAAAATGTGGTGTTTTAGTTTATTGCATTATTTCCATTCTAGGTCATTCTCGGTATACTCACTGTTGCCACCGGATCGGTTGAAGCGGTGCATAGCAGCGTTCTCTGTTTCTCGGTAAGGAAACTGCAGCGTGGTGTCTAGACTCCTAAAGCCTTCTCTCAGGGAGTGATGTTTGTAGTACTCAATCAGCTCCTGAACACATTCAAACGCACATCCAAGTATTTTGAAATCATATCAACACATTTATGTCCTTAAGAGGATTCTTATTTTCCCCCAGTTATAGCAAATAAAGGTTGACTTTAACCTTTAAAGCTTTTGCAACCAGTATCTTAATATTATATTGAAAACCTCAGTAACTGGCACATAAATGGTAAACCTTTCCAATATGCTCTGGACTCTATAAGGCTGAAGCCCTCGGGTCAGTATAAACATGGCTCTAATCATAGCTATTTTTGTGCACATTGCTGAAATAAAATTCAGGTTTTTGACACTTCATTAAGTGAACAGGATTATTTATTTATGAACTGCAGCGGTGGAAGTTTAAAAAAAAATAAAAGACTGAAAAATACTCACTACTATGCTCCTGAACTTTTTGTTCTCTGCAATGTAGAAGGAGCCCTCCTTGGTCAGGATCTTTATGTGCTTCACATCGTTGTTGTACCTGTGGGCCATTGAATAAGTTATGAGTGTAATTTCCCTCTCTGATCACCGCCATCGATCGGTGGCCGGCACCTAGCCCCCGTGGAGAGCCGGGCCGTCGCAGTAATGCATAGGATCCCAAAGGTTTGTGACATGTGAATGATGGGTGGTCAGGAGCGAGTGTGCGCATGTGTGTAACTGAAAGCTGCATGTTCGTGTTTGCATTAACAGGGTGGCTGATAGGGGTCTAAGGCTGCAGGAATAAAAAAAAAAAAAACATTTTTAGAGGTGCTTTGACAACAATATCAGGGATTTTTTACTCCATTTAACATTTTTGTGCATAATTCCATGAAATCAGATGACGGTTGTTTCAGGTTGTGCGATTCTTTCAGTATTTTTAGAATTGTCTTTTTTGGTGCAAACACAGATGAAACAGCAAAACTTGAGAACTTAAAGAGTGACTTTATTCTATAAACTGATGAAACCGTAGAGAGAGCAAATCTTAATAATTAACCTGCTGTATCATCTTTTATTAAAGCTACGCTAACATCAAAGACTTGAAGTTGTGTAGTAACTATTTATGGTGGATTTACTGTATTTAGCGCACTTACTGAAGTGTGACACAGCACTGGTACACATCCTATGCTAGCCTGCGCTAAGCTAGGCTAACGTGCTCAGCTTTAGCTACATATGTAGCGCACAGTCGTCAACAATATTGGGCTTTTCATCTTAGTCTCAGCAACGTAACAATTGAATGTCTTTGTCAAACCATGAAAATTCAATTGAAATCCAATGAAATCAAACAGTGACACGCTAGAGCTAAACATTTTCAATCGTACTAGCTGTTAGTGTTAAAAAAATAACCCTGTAACAGTTTGAAAATGTGCTCAGAAATTTTAGAATCAGAAACGGGAAACTTTATTAATCCCTGAGGAAATTATGTGGTTATGGATTTTAAGATTTTAGCAATATAATACAAGTTTATGATTTATATACAGAGCTAAATAAAAACCCAACCCTCTTCTCCGCGGGCAGAACTGTGTTATTTCTGGAGAATATAAGAGGGTACAATGCTACAGCCTAATTCAAACGTAACTGAGGCCTCATGGCGATTTGGACAAAATCATCAAAAACAATCCTGTGCCAGCTCTGCTATGACAAACAGGAAATGCAGCAGAGGGCATTTTCATTTGAGAGTAATAATTTTCAGTGGTCATTGCCACATAGCCACACATGTCTCTTTATACCCTGCGTCTCTCCATGGGGAGGTTTTAATGACCTTGAACAGTCTTATTCATTTTCTGTGCTACTCAGAGCTCAGTGTCTGTGTGCATACATGCAATTAAGACTTCAGCGTAAAAGGAACATGAAAGCGCTCCTTCCTTTGAGGGGGAAAAAACTCAAATTAAGTCCAAAGGAGTGTCCACTGCTTGCTGAGAAGCATGCTTACTCCTTGTTAAGGAAAGCATTCCAGCTCAGAGGCTCCACAGGAGGACATGACGGGACTCTTTTCACAGCACGGAGATACGTTACAGAGATGAGTACGGTCACCAGCACCCTAAGGCTTTGTTAATTCCTCATTACCAAGATTAAAA
This sequence comes from Neolamprologus brichardi, assembly GCF_056152115.1. Taxonomy (NCBI): domain Eukaryota; kingdom Metazoa; phylum Chordata; class Actinopteri; order Cichliformes; family Cichlidae; genus Neolamprologus; species Neolamprologus brichardi. The sequence goes on along the minus strand of NC_142112.1, from coordinate 15,914,312 downwards.
TGGCTGTATGCATCTAATTATAAACCACTGAGGCTGTTTTGTGGGTTTTAGGTCAAACCATAATGAATACTATTACATGTGCCTTAAGCCAGAAGCTGCTCCATGATAGGCATCTGGTTTGGTAAATCTCACACATATCACTGTGGTTAACCACAGACTCAACCTCAGAGGAAAAGCCCATCATCCTTACAAAGGACTATAAATCGATCTGTCAACTTATGGAGCAAAGCTGGGAGTTCAATTGGTCAATACTGTGGTTTGGCTTAAAGCATCATCAGAGGAATCTCACAACAGTGGAGCAAGAAACACTGCCATGTAAAACAGAGACAATAAAATCTATATACTACAAAGCTCCCCTCTCAAAAATTGCAGAAAAATATGAAGGAATTATTTGTTTTTTTACTTTCGTGGATACTTTTTTTAGAAGCTGCTTTCATAAGCGATAACATTTAATACAAAGATGTAAAATTCAAGCAATTAATCAAGGTTTCGGCACTACAGTCAAATAATGTTTTATACCCAGCTGACTTTACATACTCTGATTACACGTAATTTGTTGCACAAGCTCAACATTAAAATGTATTAAAATTAATGGAAATAAAATGAATTTCCACAATGATTCGTAAAGCTTTGATCTGATATTTGATATTTGAGGACCAAGAATCAAATCTTGACTGTCCTCTGTCACGAATCTGCATCTGAGGTAGCATCTTTTATTAGTGGCACAAAGTAGGAGACTTACTTAATGCTGATGGCGTACTCTGTGTACTCTCTGCTGCGATGGCGCACCAGGTAGGTGCTGTTGACTCTGTTGATAAGCTCCGCCTCTGCCTGCAGCCTCTCCATAGGGCCTGCAAACCTACAGCACAGCAGCCAAACAGGTCCAGTTGTAAAAAAGACTAAAACTCCGACTACATGTGAACAAAAGAAGGTGAAAACAGCACAAAGTGGGAGGGCTGTTTGGTGAACCTACCAAGGTTGAGAGGAATAATCGACGGGCTTCGGGACCTGAAAAAAAACAACACCAAACACGAACACGTGTTTTTGTTATTCTCACGATGCTGACACTTATCAGACACAACGCAGACAAACCCCTCCAATAAAATCTTGGTGCCTGTTTAAAAGCGAGTGCATCGCTCCTCTATAAAACACAAGCTTTTCCACCGTGCAACCTCAATAACACAGCTTAATGCACTTCTTATCTTTACAACAGTGAGATAAGGTGATAAGTTTGTTATTTACTGGAGGCCTCATGTTCCTAAGGCAGCTGGGACAGACTCTAATTTTCATTTTATCAAACAGAACATGACAGTCCAGCAAAACAATTCATAGTTCCCTCATGTCGATGAAGGTGCATGGAATTTTCTCTTCCTTCCTTCTCCGGATTAGTCTGAACAACATGAAGCATTGCTTGTTCCTTAAAAGATCATTTTGTACTTTGCTTAAATTAAGTGGTGAACTGCTCATGTCTCATAAAACAACCCAGACTCCTCGTGCTTTAAATATAGAAGCTTGTGGGTTGTTTTTCTACTTTTGCCAGGTAAAATAAGCGTAATTCCCAATTATCTCCACACGCCTGGTGACTAAATGTAGCCAAATGTGAGTTAGAACTACAAGAGGACTGTAAGGAAATGCTACTTACGCAGGGGCAAGGCTTCACAGCATCGCTTGGAAAGAAGCCAACCTCTTTGGTTGACAGGATTTTGCCCTGAAACCACACAGAGATAATTGCGTTACATACATCTGGCTGACTGCATCTCTATAATTCAGGAACAATTAGCCTTGCAACGCAGCGCTGCAAATTTACACCAGCAGTTATCTATTGTTTAAATAATTCCTGGCATGAGGAATAAAACAGGATGACTTCCTTATTCCTCCCATGGCGGAGACTCTTAAAGCTCAGCGCCTTGATTTACTAACAGTGGCGAGATGCAGTCCAAATAAACACAAGTTTTGTGGAAGCCAGAGTGAATCCGTCTCCCTCACACAGCGCAGTTGTGACGCCGTGTTTTTGTCTCGACGGCGAGTTGGTTCATTCGTGAAAAATTATTCTTTTTGGCGCTAAGTATGTAAAATGATCGTGCGGGGATTTTTTTAATGTGTCTCTTCAATGAACCCAGTGAATATGTGGTTAACTGTAGCGTGAAGGAGTCAAAGGTTTTATTTGTCACATGCTCAGTCAGTGTGTGCAGCGAAATGCAGGGTGGCATTCTCCTGAGGCGGTGCTAAAAAGGCAGGCGTGCAGAAAACAAAAAAAAGTGCACGCGGCGTTGTCACTTTACTGTGTGCGACACAGAGGCTTATAATAATTATAGCACCTGAAGCATTAGTTGATATTTTGCATATCCACCTGCCTGTGTAAAGCATAAATGCATGAATTCAACTCTCTTATGGAGAAGAACGCATTATATTTATATAGATGCAGAAGAATAACCAAGCCAGCAGCTTTAGCACCACTAAGCTGTATATCAGCTGCCTCCTGACTGTCACCCCCACCAATCAGTTTGATGTTTTAGGGCTGTCCTAGGTGTTAATTAGGTGTCTGAGGCGGCCCACCTTGGAGGCAGACTAGCAGCGAAGCCTATTTTTTTCAATGCTCTGGTCATCGCCTGTCACATCGCTGCCACCTCAGGACGTTGTATCAGCTCTTGCATAAAGCAGTGCTTTCTGCTGCATGGCTGCTAAGAGTTTGATAATGTTTCGAGCCGGTAACATTGACAGAGTAAACAGATGGTTGCTATTGAATGAAATTAAATTACAGGGATCGATTCTATTTGTCACACAAGCCCAGAACAGAAATGATTACGGTCTGTTTGCCACAAAGGTGATGGATATTGAATGCATACTGGCTGCCAGGCCGTAGCTGCCTCCAGTAAGGCTTTTTACACACAGTTAATTGAATTCTTTATCTATTTTGTCTGTTTTGTATGAACCGCAGTAAGACTTGTTGGATTCCAAACTGATTATAATACAATAATAGTTTGCATCAATAAGATGCCCCTTTCAGCGCCTCAGGTAAAAATCTTACATCTTGTATAATTATTATGATGACTTTTATTCAGCTTCACGTGGACAGAGTAAGTGACTGCTACACGGCGCTGCTGCGACTTTTCAAGGAACTGTTTATCTTCCCTCCTCTTGCGAGGCTTAAATCGCATGTGCTGCTTTCGCATAATAATAATTGCTTGCTTAAAAGAACTGTGTGGGAGTGTCGCTTCCTTATGAGAAGTTCCGCGTTGTGTGAATAATTGCTTGTGGGTGTTTTCGTCTTTCTTAGAATTTCACTTTTCCATGAAGCTTGTTAGCAAGAAGTCTCCGCATACAAACAGCTTGCCTGAGCAAGAAATGGAAGTTGCTAAAAGGAAAAGCAAAGCGCAGGTATAACTCATGAAATGTCCAAACATATATTTGACCGATGAGGAAGTAGATGAACAGGACGTAGCTACAAACTCTGACTTATCATATATTATTCTAAAACCATTATGAAATATTAGGCGGGGATAAAGGTTAGATGGAGCGACAGTAGGGGGTGGGGGGGAATTGAAGATTTAAACACAGCGCGTCCATTTTACAGTTCTGCAAAATGAGTGATTAAGAGATAGCGTGATCTCTGACCTGCCACCAGGGGCTGTGAATGTCGGCGCAGATTAATTCAATGATGTCACCCGTCTGGATGTGGAGCGCTGGACCTGAAGCGGGGCTTGGCGATCCAAAGTAGTTCCTGATTACCAGCATCTTGGGCAGACCTGCAACATGGACAGCATGAGTGAAACTACTGTCTGAAAAATGTGAACAAACGTGTCTTTCGATATATTATAGGAATTAGAAACAGGTCTACAGATTAGTGGTTGGAACCTCAGAGGGAGCGACGGTCATTTCTATGTCTGGTAAATTAGTCTGGAAACCTCAATATTAGCCGTCATGGAAACAAAATACTGATTATACTGACTGATCTATAATTAATCCTGCAGACCAAGGTACAACTGTTTTAAAGTGAGATAATTTTTATGAAACTTTTATGTAACACGAACAAATTAATTGATCAAAAGTAATGCCGTGACCTCAAGTCTGAGAGTTTGAGTGAGTCTTTGTTCTACTAAACTATTCATGGCCCCATTATAGGTGGTAATGAGAGGAGTATACATTTGTACACACACACACACACACACAGATGCAGCTCTTGTCAGCAGTGCACTGCCCTTGCAAATCATCTCGACCCATTATTCATTATCATATTCCAGATAAGCAACAGTACACCATGGAGCATGGCAGGCTATCGAGCCCTCAGATAAAAGATAAGCAGCAACGAGCCCTGTTTACTGCTTAATGATGTTTTCTGGTAGTTTTCACTGAATTCCAGTCAGACATATCTTGTCGCATTAATGAGATTTGATGAAAAGTAATTTGATGTGACTAATACAGTAACACCCCTCAAAAAAAAACCCACTTCCTTATTTTCCCGACTATATTCAATCATGTAGTGCGCACATTTTTCTTCAATTAAACTGCACCAGTCCGGGGTGAGATATTTACTCCAATATACAGCAGTAAGGTTTACTCGTGCACTAAAAAGTGGAGTACATCACAATCAAGCTGGATTTGTTATCAGCAGGCACTATTTGATTTCAAACAATACCCTATTAATCCTATTATCCACTGAGACTGAATAATTTGTCATTATGAAGCATCCGCCCATGCCAAGCAAACAAATCCCAGGTTTGTATCATTTCCAACACAGTCAAATGAACTGTGCATATCTTTCTTTGCCTTATCAGGTGATAACGTTCTGGAGTATTATGATAAAGCAAAATAAATTAATAATAAAGCGATAGCACGAAGAAAGCGGTAGGGCTACAGGCAAACAACAGAGAAGTCAACAACATTGTATTGAAAGCTAATACTGTACATCTCTATGTGTTGTGCTTCTCTTTCAGGATCTGTTCCAGTGCTGTAGCACTGTGGCTGGCAGCCTGACATGTGCGATCTTGCCTGAATAGGACTTCTAAAGACACAGGGCCATGGAGAATTGAGTCTCGGGGGCATGAATTGCATTCCTATCCACACAAGGACAGCGTGTTAGTGCACCTTTGAAAATAGACAAAGAGAGGAGCATTGAAATATTATGAAATGCCGAGGGCTGGGGCAATCAAACGCCTATTGATTTTAATGCGTCTTCAGTCAGAAATGATTTTCTGCAGCATAATGGATGGAGGGGTGGAAAAATGAGTGTTGAAGCCAGGTTTATAAGAGATTAGAGCCCCTTGGTGCAGTTGTTAGTCATGTTCTTTTGCAGAAAGATTGAGAGACAGAAATCAAAAAGAGGGAGACAGGCATATGTGCAATGGCTACATTTACTGTAGGTGCAGGAGTAACTTTGCTAGCTAAGTTATGCATTCTGGGTTTGGCCTTCTTCAGTTTAACAAGGCTCTTTTAGTTATAGATTAAGACTGAGCTGCAATGGCAAAACCACTTAAGAGCTGCCTGGCGCACCTTCTTCTTTCACTAAGCAAGGTTGCCTCTACTTCGAGGAAAAACACAAGCTGACACCACGCCAGCGGCATTTCACGCAAACCTACTGCCAATCCTGATGAACCACTTAATAATTAAAAAATATTTTCTGGGTGATCTGGTTATGTAAAGTCGGGGGAGAACGCAATCACGAGGAATCCCAGCACGGACTAAAAATAACCTCACGAGGACACGATCTGGGTTGTTTTTGTTTTTGTCTTTGTTTATATGGCAACTCGGTCGGGACGCTAAAGGAACAAGACGTGAATGACAGTCAGAAATACAATTACACGGAAAGTACAAACGATGCTGGGTTTAAACGTTGATGGAAACATTGGTGAAGATGCAAGAACACTTTCTGCCTTTACTCATCTTAATCCAACATGTAGTCTAATAGTTCACATTTTTGCCATGTTTTATTTGAAGCCCGACGGGTTATCTTTTATTTTTAGTGTGGTGTGATGATTTCACGGTTACAAAGTATCTTATTCAGCTCTTGTTTTGATACATAGCTACTTTGTAAAATGATCCCTCCTCTGATTGGTTAGAGAACATTTACGAGTCAATAACATCTCTTTTCCCGCTACGTTCCGCACAGTTACGTGATGGACTGGGATGAATATGTTATTTCTGGTGCTCAGATGTCAAGTTGTTGTGTCCGGACTCACAGGAACTGAAGTGACATGGTTGATCTTAGTAAGAGCCGATAACTTGTGTGGTGCTAAAAATAATATTGGGAAAATGCTATTAAACAGTGTTATCTGGATATTCTGTGGACTAGCAATTTTTTAATTTCAACTGATGCTGTTTATGTTGTCTGTTCTCCTTTTATCCTCTCTTCGATCTGGTGTCTTTTTGCCAAAAATGTATCTGACATTGGTTTTGTCACTTTCACATGTACCTTCAAATACATGAAAATGCAACACATTTGTTTTGTTCTTGGTTTTGTTTTCACAATGCAAAAGTCATTTTTAGTGTTTGTCTTTCAGGCATTTTTTGTTTTGTTTTCTCTTGTACTTTTTTACCTAATCCATTAATAGGTTTGTTGGAAAAATATCTTCACATCAGTACAAAAGTTTAAAAGATTGTTATGTGAAGTCCTAAAAGTCTGCGTTTAAAGGGTGTTTTTATGTTCATCATACTGTTGACATAGATCGACAACACTAGCTTGACTGTTGTGACACCCATCAAGTGAAACATTAGTAAACAACAGCTTGTTCAGCCTATACAGCCTACAGTATACAGCAGGCTGACAGACAGTATTAGTGCATCTCAATAGCTGTCTAAGATGAATAATTTCCCTCCTGAGTAAGGACAGATGGCATATGCGAGGTAGTGGGATGTTGGGAAATGTGGAAATTTCTTACCTGGATCTCGATCTTTGCCCTGTAAACATACAGAAACATAGTTAGACTTACAGGGATGGACTAACAACATTTTTTTTTTGTATTCATTAAATGCATTTTGGGTCAAAGTTCATCAGTTTCTCCATCTCAAGCACCTAAACAAGCAACCTGCATCATTTTGTACACGCTTCAAAAATGAATCAGTTATGAGACTTACTACTTTACACATTAAGTGTAAAGTTGAATTGAATCTGGCCTGCTAACCCCCACATACAGACCTTACATGGTTAGACTGGCATAGGCTCATGTCACATGACCCCAGGAGCAAGTTTTAAAGTTGCAGAAATAATTAAACCTGGGCTTAAGAGCATTTCTGAATCAGAACCAGAAATAAACAAACTTCAAAAGTGCACAAAACTCTTAGCCACAAAGTACAGTTTCAGCCACAGTTGCTGTCATACTACTAAAGTAAAGTGCTGCAAGCACAGTTTAATTTCCTGCTTGGGGTTACTTGTAAGCATTGTAGCAGTAAAGTGCAAAACAGTTTCAGAAGCAGCACACACAACTCGAAAAAAAAATCTCCCCAAACATTCTAGTTTCTGGCATCAGGCAGGGCTGCAACAACTAAAGTCAATTGGAGTCTCCTTGGCAAATAGCTGCAGGAGAGAGCAGTGTTCAAAGTGCAGCAAAGCTTTGGAGAGGAGACGAACAGCAGACACAGACAGACGCACACACGTATACACACACACACACATAGCAGAAGCTCACCTGAGTTCTGACGGAGCCGGAATCTGAAAGAAGTTTGAGAACAGGCATAGTGAATGACGGGTTAGCGGGTGCACGCAAACACTTGCACACACTCATCGGTACAAGGCAACACTCCCTCATTAGTGGAGAAGGCGGACGCTCATGTCTGACCGCGGCTCACTTTGTTTTGCTGCGCTGCCACTACCTGACAGCCAGGATAAAGGAGGTAACGAAGCAGGGGGTGGGGAGGGAGCAGGCGAGCGAGCGAGGAGGTGGGGTGTGGTGGGTGGGGGGGTAGACCTGTGGGTTTTGCTCCACCAGTTTCTTTCATTGGCTCCCTCTGGGATGGGTTACACCCCTCTGTGCATGCACACAACCGCATGCCTGTGCACACACACACAAACACACTTTGGTACCTGTGCAAACAGAACTATTGCATAACTCGACAGGCGCGCGCGCTAACTGGCAGAAAGCCACAAATATACGCTCTGTACTTAAAGCACCTGTGCACATGCAAGCAGGGTTTACACATACGCACGCCTCCCTCAGTTCCTAAAGTGAACTATGACCTGTTATGCAAAATCACAGCGAGTGAGCTGATAACAGGGACAAATGCGAGTAAACAATGGCTTATCTCTCTCCCTCTTGCACGCACAGACAGATACACTCAGGCAGCACAAAAACACACGTTCGTTCACTGTGATTGCGTGTTTGCACACGTAGCAAAACCTCTGGTGTATTGATATAAATAAATAAATAGATTAAAGAGCTAGAGCCAAAAGGGTATAAGAAGAAGTGGACCACTTCTTCTTATAGTTATCCTCTGCAAGGAAAGTTCCACATCTCTTACAATATTTTGATTTAAGTGTGCTATGAAATGCTGGTCCACAGCCCTGCATATATTCCCTGCACCGGCAGAGGTTGAATACTGTGTGGAGTAATGAGAGGGCGAATTCAAGCCAACATCCCAGCCACTGGTGTCGCCCCAATCTACTCAGGTACACAGTGTGCCCAGGTGGGCCTGGCAGTGGCGTTATTGCCTCTGCGACCTGATAGCACCGTGACAGATGCCAGGTCCAACAGGAGCTGGCAGCTTGCCACGGGGAATACAAACACACCCTCATGCAATTGCAACAGGCTGTATCAGCGGTACAGCGTGTGCAGGCTGTGAAAGTTGCTTGTAAAAATATTGTGCAGAGGTTTTTTTTCGTGCACTCTCAAAACCTAAAAAAGAAACTTACACAAAGTGAATTTAGTTTTTCGCCCCTTCGCGCTCACTTTGAGACAAACACACACGCATAGACACGCACGCACTCACTCACGCACGCAAAGGACAACATGTTGGGTTTCTGAAGGCCTTTGTTTGATTCCACATGTCTGAAGTTTTCCCTCCATGTCTCTCAGAGCTGTCAGCGCTTCTGCACAGGGAGCTGAGTGACAGATACACAACAGGGGCATAATAACAAAGTCAGGAGTTTCTTAAACTCCTCAGTAAAACTACTATCAGGTTTGGGGAATATGTGCAATGACACACAGTGACATTGCCTTTAAGGTGCTCTGAAGTGTCAAAACCAGCCAGGGAAGCGAGGGAGCTTCAGAATGAGCGACTGCGGTAGCGATCGAATACGTGGATGACCTTGGTGCAGAGGCGCAAGGACACGTGCAAAGTAACAAACCCTCGTCCTGTTTAGAATGCCACAGTGCAGCGCTTTCTTTTTTCAAATCGCACCGCAACAAATCCCACCCATGGCCATAAGTTGTCACAAGACACTCGTACATCAGGTTTTATGCGCCACTTTGCGTCATCTGTCATCGTGTTAATGCGGCCATAAAGGTGCAGTTCTATTCGTGCAATTAGATTTACTGTCTCCTCTTAAAAACATTCCACTCGGTGACGTGCAGCTGTGAGTCGTGTGGTGCGGAAGTTTTGCAGACTCGATCTGGGGTCGAATAAACTTACCTGTTTTTCCACAGCAGCCGAAACGGCCCAGGCATTCTTTATGGGCACCTAGACCACACTTAGAGCACCAGTAGCCCTGGTAAAAGACGCCCCTGCAGACACAGGAAAGTTCATCATAAGAATACATGGCAGTCACAAACAGGGGCAGCAATGGCTGCGGAGGAACAAAATAACCGGAGCTGCGTGTTTACAGGCGGTCAAAGGATTCAGTGTCATGTGGAAAAGTTTGCCGCCTTTTTTTCTGTCAGTTTGTATAGTTTGCAAAGCGACCTGTGCAAATAATTTACACTGACTGACGCTGCAGCGCTGCCTTTCCATTTCATTTAGGGGTGCTGCGAAGTTTGACATTTATGGCAGCTTGATGGTGTAACCCTGAGGACTGTGGCGATCACCTTACTTCCATTTGCACCGACATGACTGTGACATTTGGGGTGTTGAGTGAAATGCCTCATAAACAATGGGGGGGGAGTTGCCAGTTTAGTTGAAGGGCAGATTGTTTCAAATTTGTTACAATTACTAACTTCTTCCTCACCTATTTTAAGCGCCTATGGATTGAGGATGCCAATTGCTCAGCAGATGGCTAAGCCACCAGAGGGACATCGAGATATACAGATAAAACAGTCGCTAATACCTCCAGGAGTCTTCGCGTGTGGTCACATGGTTGATCTGACACGAAGCATTAACAGTAGACAAGGCCTTGAATGTAAATGTTGCTACAAAGAAGCTACTAAGCTCGATGATACTTCAGCATTCAACCAACCATGATCACGGTCTCCTCGTGACCATTTTAGATGTAAAATATCATTTTATCTTTTTACAAGTTCCTAAAACACGGCCACCCTGACCTTTGACCTTTAATCATTAAAATCAAGTGTGCTTATCCTTAAGCTTGAGTCCAAGCTAACATTTGTCACTGTGTTTCTGCTGCACACTGTTAATGGGAATGGGATGGAAGGACAACTCTAAAAAACATAACGAGATGAAAGCAAAGACTTATTTTCTTATTTGGAGAACGAAGCAGGAAAGCGAATGTAACCTCTTAAGCCCTCCTTCTACCTGAAAAAACATCAGCGACAAGTGTAAGACTAAAATAAACAACCTCGAGCTCCGCGAGTAACATTTAAATTAAATTCTGAAATACAATAAGCCTTCTTATCCTCATCACTGGACCAAAGAGAAATTCAAAAGCAACTTTGTATTTGGAGAGCAAATAAGAGCAACTCAGCAAACACCAACATCATTTCAACTCTTTTAACACCAAACCCACTTGAATCAAACTAGTGTTTGGTGGCCTTTTCACTAAAGGTGACAGCCTTTGACAAATGGTGGCGGCTACAATAATAACAGGTACACCATGGTCCCAGTCCAGGGACATCTGAGATGTAAAGCATTAAAACACGAGGAGATCGCGCTTTGTCTGTCGCAGAAAGAAGCCAGAGTGTTACAATAGCTCCCCTGCTCTCACGTTAACCTACAGATAAAATTGATGCGAGGTTAAATTCACAATCATCGAAACTTTAGGCAGCAGAAGAGAAATGCTGTCGATCCAAAAATGGACTTTCTTACATCAAAATTTTGTTTCAGCCCTGAGAATTTCTGCCAAAGTAATCTCTGTATCTCTTCCACAGGCAGACACAGAATGCAAATGAGCATGTGCAGAGTAAGTGTAATCACTCTGGCTTCTTTCTGCTTTGAGGAATTTGGTGTGTTACAATTACCCACACTCTCCTCTACACAAGGCAAAGTCTTGTTTAAGAAATACTTTAAAGTTTTAGAAAATAATCTTACAGTCACAGAATAAACGTGACTTCTCAGTGACTCCATTCAAATGCATACATACAGCTACAGGTAAATGAAGAGCTCTGGAACAATAGCCGTAACACAATACTCTAAAGGAAGAATAACTATTAGAGGAAAAACTTGAGGTATGATAAAAGATGCAGTCCAGCGTCCTAAAAAAGAAAAGATACACTTCAGACAGTTTTATTATTCTGTTGGTGAATCTGCTGCATGGCTCTGTATATTCACAGTGCAATAATCTTGTCCCCGTTCCCCACCCATTGCCTTGAAGAAGTGCTGAAGTGTGACAGACATTTTTCTTCACCGTCTGTGGAAGGTGAGACCACTCAGTCGTTCCCACTGTGAGAGAGACCATGGGCCGCAGTCCTTTGGGTGCCGATACCATTCAGTGAATTCAAAAGGAACTTTGTGTAGCCAAGGCAGAAAAGAAGAGGGGCAAAGGCAAAGTGACGAATAGATTGTTAGGGTACACTGGAGAGGAACAGGAAGAGCCGAGGTCTTTCAAAGGAATCCTGACAGTTGTCTGAAGGGAAAGGGTCCACAGCGCCTCAGTCTTTATGTCTGCCAATAGCCTCAAAGCAGATTTTGTTCTGCTTGTACAGTGTGTGTGTGTGTGTGTGTGTGTGTGTGTGTGTGTGTGTGTTTGTGGGATAGCAATCTCTTACCTAAGCAGCATGTGGCAAGAATTGCAGGAGGTGATTCTTTCAAAGGTGTGCATACGAAATTCATGGTGGTTGTTGGTCGCATTCTCTGGCCGAATGTTGGATCTAAAAGAGATACAATGCACGATAAACACTAGATTCACAGACATCTCAATTTACTCCGCATAAACCAGGCACTTCGGGCACTAATGTAATGCTAAACTGCAGCTTTTGACACCACTGATTCCATTCTTACTAACAAATTACAGAAATGAGATGACATCACTGGTTTCCATCATACATTGCACTTACTTCAGAATTCATATTAACAACCTCATCTGCACCCCTTCATACGTGGAGTCCCCCAGGGCTCAATCCTAAACCCATTCTGTTTTCTTTATAAATGTTACCCTGGGTCAGGACTAACATGTATAAAGGCTGATAGTGTCCAATTATGTTTTGTTTTTTTTTATCTTGGTATGTTTTTACTGTATTGGCAGTGTGTTTGGGATCGTTGCTATGCTGAAAAACTGAGCCACTGCCAATCAGAGGCTCTCCAGATGTCACTGTATTGTATTGGTGGATCAAAATCTGAAAATACTGAGTTCAAAATTCTGTCAATTTTGAAAGACCTCCAGCGCCACTGCCTGAAATACAGCCTCAACCCATGACAGAGCGTCCACCAGATTGCTACAGATTGCTGTAGATACTAACTATTGTACCTCACTACTGACCTCCTCCATACATTCAATAATTTGAACCAAAAGTTTCAAATTAAGAGCTTTTGCAAAAGATTTTCAGTCATGTTCTTATCAAATTTGGCATAGCGCAGCCTACTCCAGTTTTTTCCACATTTCTAAACATTATTTATCTGTTTCTTTAGATACTGTTTGCTACTGAAGTGGAATCTCTATTTTTTTGTTCTCCACTTGTCTAATTTCCTCAACTTTTTTGAGGGTAGACTGCACACCATGCAGAGATGCAAGTCTTTGGCTAACAGCTCTTTGGGAATTAGCTTGTTGTTACAAAATTACCGTTTTATTCCTGTCAAACTGTGTAATCTTTGGCATTTTTCATAGATTCAACAAAAAAATGGGAACAAGTTACGCGTAGGATGCTAGTTACAAAGTGCTAAAGATACCATTAAAATTGATTATTAGCTGAGGTGTCTGGAATCACAATTTGAAAAAAAATAATAATAAGGAAGTGCGACTCTGTGGAATTAAAAAAAGAGGGGTAGCTCAAGACTTTTGCACAGTACTGCACAACAAACTTTTGTTTAACTCTAAGCCTACAAGTTATGGATGTACCTGATTAGCAAAAATCAAACTATAATATACAATGACCAATCTTCAGTCAATTAGTGAATGAAAATTAATTCTTGCTTGCTCCCCTATTTGTTACACTTTCCAATCAGCTGCGCTCTTTGATGAAAATGTCAATTTCAAAGAACAAAAAAGTACATTTTTTTTCTCCCACTTATAATTGCAGCCAACAAACTCCTCCATGGCTACAGCAACATTTCCCTGACACGCTTCTTTGAAGTGGGAAGGAGAGAATTGCAAGCACACAGCCAAGGTCTACTAGGAGTGAACACGAGAGGTGTTCTCGGCCCCTTGGGACATGGTTGCATGGGTGGGAGTACGGAGGAAAGCAAAAAGGAAACAAGAAAAGAAAGACATGTCTCAGCTTTGTCCATATATTTATGTTCCAGAGGTCATTTCTTTGTTTTCGGCATTAGTGTTTACATAAGAATTTAGGTTGCTATGTACAAGTGCTTAATCTCAGACTAAGGTAATGGGTTACAACATGCTCAGTGGAAAACAGGACAAACAGGGCTGAGACAGAATAAAATAGCAGAAAGGGGAATTTCAGCGCTGTCTTCTCTTCTGTACCCGGGTCAACCAAGACATCGGCTTTGAGGTCAACACTGTCACTGGCTAGAAATTGTGTACCAGAAGAAGGAGGTCTGCTTGAAAAATACAGAACTTAAAATATGTGAAATTTGTAACTGTGTCATTGTAAAAGCATTTGCACAGCTTCATTTTTTCTTCGATTTGAAGCTTGTAAAGCTATCCAGTGCAACATTGTGCAGCGTAAACCTGCCTTGAAAGGGAGCCTCGATTTTAAAGACTTATAAACTCACAGTGTGACTTCATTTGAATTTATCTTCAAGGATAGAGCCCTTACTGTGTGGTGTTCAAGCAAAGGTTTATGTTGAATTTTCATTTCCCTGCATACACGGTGTGACCACCTCTACCTCTCGTGGCTGCTAAATCTTAGTCAAGCAGTAAATTCTGGGTGGTTTGGACATAAAGGCAGCGAGTAAGAAAACAACTGTTCACAGATCATCTATTAAACATCACCGTGGGAGCGCGTCGCTGTTTGGCAACGCCTCTCAAGTCTCATAGCTCGTTAGCTGAGCCCCAGATATTAATCAACCAAAGCTCCAGTTTTCTCAGTTTCACATCACACAACACTTCATGTTTTTGATGCCTTCTTGAAGATGTTATTTCACAGATTTTGTTCTATTGTTGTCTTTTTCTTTTTTTTTCATTTTTATGTTTTAATTGAGGCAGAGCCTGCAGGAGAAGCAGACTGTTGTCAACTCACTGCTGCTACAGTGAGAAGTGTAACAACAAACTAATACAATAACAGCTGCCCTATGCCATCGATCTATAGGAAAATGTAGTAATCCACAGATTTAATGACACTGATGTTTATTTAATGATAATAAAACTGATACTGCTTCTCGTATGAAGGGCCAAGAGTGCCAAAATGAAGTAAATTAAAAATATATATAAAAAAAAATATTTAAATCTGTCAATAATTAATTAGAGATAAATAAATATATAATTATTTAAATGTCTTGATGCATGCTCAGTCATCCAGGTAAGTAATTCCCAAAAGGTGATTTACACCTACAGACCAGTGGACACTCTTTCAATGATAAGGATGTACACATCCTGGACAGGGAGGAACACTGGTTTGAGCGCAGAGTCAACGAGGCTATTTATATGAAAAGTGAAAGACCATCTCTGAATCGAGGAGGGGGCCTAAGGGTACATCTTTCACCATCTTACAATGCTGTGATTGCAGCCATTCCCCAACTCTCTGTGAATGGTACTCATGGCCATTTATCAGTGGGCTTTGATCAATGGTCATGACGTGTTTGAGGGGAGATATTATTTCACGTCACTATGAGCATTTAGTAACACATGAAAGGAAATCCTGTTCGTGTATTAATCACCAGAGCATGTCGCATAAAAAGAGATAAAAGAGGCAAAACCATGCGCCATAGTCAGGAGTTAACATGGGCAGGATTTTTTCTTTGTTTGTTTTATTGGCACAGCAACAGGACTGAGGTGTCCATAAGTTGTTGGCATCTGCCCTACAGAGGAAAATGTCTGTACTTTTGTCATCTCTGCTACTATTAATTACTATATTCATTCATTAATTACATATTTAATTATGTATTTATTTAATTCATTTTGGCACTTGTGGCCCTCCATACTTCTGAGGGGGTGTTGGTCTTTTGCACTTTAAAGCCACTTTCAGCTGCTCACTTATTCACAAGGGGTCACCACAGCAGGCAGCGCCGCATGTCTGATTTGGCAGATAAATACTCACATAAAGTCAGCACCACCAACACTGATCAAATACTTCGTTTATTTATGCAATATATTTACACATCCGTCAGTTTACTCAGCTGGAGGAAAACCAGTTAGTGTGTGAAAACAGCTGTATAATCTCCACTGTGGCTCTGTAGATGTCATGTTCATTTCATCAGTGTTGGTGCCCAAAACTTCACTAAATATAACACTGTCCTGCACTGTAATATACTTCCCTGTCTAAGCCTCTGCCCTCAGTGTTTTTCTTTCTCCGTTTTGAAAGAGGGATTCCGGTGCACCTCTTGGTCTCGACAAATAAAATTACTATAATCCTGATTAACAGAATCACAGCTTTATTTCATGTTTGAGCCCCGTGCTGTCACACTGTGCATTATCGCATCATTGTGCAGGACTATCACTCATGCTTGGTCAGGACCTGCAGGTTTCACATTGTAAGGTACTCTGTAGGCCCTTTTAGCATCATTTTTCAGCGTGCAGTGACTCCAATAGAGTTCAACTGGAGTCCCAAATGCAACAAAAAAGGAAAAGTCAGATACAACAGTAAAGGTCAAGTGATACCAAGAAGGTTTCTGCAGGATTTTTCTATTTTATTCTTTCACACAATAAAAATCGGCCCTAAAAAGGGACATCACTGTGCAGGGGTTCTGAGCTGAGACGGGGTTCTTGGCCAAGAGTCAGTGTGTGAAGTTGTCACTGTAGATTGTCATCATACTTATGTGACAGGCACGTCATAATATATAACAATAACTACCTGTCTTCACCAGCTCCTCCCCTATATGCAGTCTCCCATCTACCTAACAGCAGTGGCACCAAAACATCAAATCAATCACAACAACCTCAGTGATTTAAAAAAAACAGATTGGAATAATAATTGGAATAATTACAGATTTCAACTTTTACTCCATCTCAGCAGAGGTGGGAAGTAACAAAGTACAAATACTTCATTACTGTACTTCAGGAGAATTATCAGGTGTCTGTACTTTTACTTCCACTCCTTACATTTTCAAAATGGGCTCGTTACTTTTGCTTTGACATTGAGGGGAGTCATTATTAAACGGATTTGAGCCTAAACAGTAACACATGACAGGCAATCCTGTTTGTGTATGAATCACCAGATTTACTCATTTTCCTGTTTACAGATAAAGACATGCTCTACAAAGTACACAACAGAAAATAGAGCTATTTTTGACTTTCTTTCCTTTTCTCTGCTCATTTTTTACTTAACTGATTCAAGCCGAGTACATTTATTAGAATTGAAATGTATCTACTAATATTATTTATTATTACATCAATATACCACAAGGTTCAGTTAGCTTTGCACAAACACATCAGGTATAAATGTCCTCCAAAGAGCTACTTTTTACTTTCTTACTTTGAGTACAGAGAAAATACTCAAAGTTTTCACTTTTACTTGAGTAAAGAAGCTGAATCAGTACTTCAAATAATAGTGGAGTATTTTCCAATAGTAGCATCTGTACTTCTACTTAAGTACAGAGCTATCTGTACTTTCGGTACCTCTGCATCTGATATTCTTGTGTCGGCCCCGAATCACATCTTCTACTAACAATCTTGGTATTGTTGTTTAACAGCATTTGAATTTTGAACATAACATCTCTGAATTCATGCAGTCCTGTATCTTACATCCGAGAAGCTGCAAAAAATCTGAATCAGCCAATTGGAGATTTTATTGCACCCACTTTAAAGTCTGAATCACGAAATACTGTAAATGTCATAAAATTTGTTGTTTTTTAATTCTCAACTGTTTATTTAACCTTCTGACAAACGTAAAAGAAAGAAAAATTAAATATTAATTTGCACATGTGGGTTTTAATTGTAAGTTTATTTTTGCTACATCTGACACTTTGTGCAATTTATTATTTTAAATGTATTGTTCATTATATACTCTAATGATGCAGAGGTCTACATACAGATTACTGTAACTCGTTTCACGTGAGCTTCACAGTCCTCCCTAACCATCTTCACTTAGACTGAAGTATGCAGCAGCTTGTGTGCTTGTGTGGCTGTATTTCCATGATTATAATGAAATATGAAAGTAACTGTGTGTACTGTGTGAAGGGATAAGACTCCATATAAAAATAAAGTCTGCTTCTTCATGCAATAAAATACTGCCCTTCCTAGTATATTATCTAATTGTGAGTCAGAGAATACAGCTGGTTGCGTCTTCTTTCTTGGCTCTACAAGTGAAGCACTAGTTTGACTTTCTTGGAACCAGTTTGTCACTTTGGCTAAATATGAATGCATTTCTGGGTGAAGGGTGGTTGATGCGGTTGACACCTGATGTTTTAATGAAACGCATCCAAGTTAAGCTTTCTGAGTATAAAGTTTCGCGTTAGCGCACACTATCGTCTGTTCATCTTAGTGTCACGGTGTCAAGTTCCTCATAAATGGAGATGGAGAAAAGTTCCTCATAAATCAAGTGGCCTAACTTGAATAACAGGACTAAAAGCGCTCTGCATTTAGATGTCGTGACATTCTTGTGACGCAGCTGCTCACTTACATGGCCATGCTGAACTGTTCCAACCACTTCTTTTTCAGGTCTTTGGTCTTGAAAAAGAACTCAAAGCCGCTCTGGCCCTGGTTATGAGTGAGGTAGAATCCGTAGGACCACTGCAACAGAGAAAAAGAAAAACACTTGACTCACAAGGTGCAACAATGCCAAATAAAAAAATGGAGGGTTTCGGAGAAAGACAAACCGAGCGGGAGGGAGCCGAACGAGACAGGATGCAGGGAGACAGATGGAGACAAAGAGATGCAAAATGAAAGAGGGATGCCTCGGGGAGAGCAAACACAAAGGCTGAAGGGTTGGAGGGCAGAAGAAATGACAGAAAGAGACAAAACATCGAGGCAGAGCGTGAAGGAGAAAATGAGTGCGAGGTGGCTGGGCCATATAACTGCTAGGCATCAGACTGCATGCACAGACCCAAGTAGTGAACGGGCCTGTAATCTGTTACCATTATCCACTTCAAAGGCTAAATATTAGTCCATTAGCCTCTGTGTCAACACAGGCATCTGGGGTTTTTTTAGACAACATTACAAGACAGATGCTCGAGAGATACACTTTTTATGACTCGCAGTTGTGGTTTTAAACTTGTAGCACTCAGCTCTGAAAGCTAAAAACAAGCCAAACTCACAGCGCTGTCAGCGAAGCACAGCGGCTCATCTTCTCTATTGAATGAAAAGAGAAAAGGAAAGCAGCGCTCTACAGAAGCATTCCCAGTGGACACCAAAACTTGCACTCAGCAAAGATATCATCTAGCTACCAATTTGTAAAGAGAAGCAGGAGGTGCTTGTCTGTCTTTCTGTCAGTTCCTATGCTTTTGCTTGGCATTCAAAGGGATTACACACCAAGGCTTATAATGTCAAATATTTCTTTGTGGATCTTGCCAAAATATCAATTATTTTGACCCATGCTTATATCTTTGTCATGTGAATCAATGTCGAGAGTGAACTGTGGTATTTCAGAAAGATTATAAAATGCTAGAGACTAACTGGTGGTGGAGTTCAGACCCATGAGTACTCAAAAGTCATTGCTACATTAATACATGAGTAGATCAACTCGATACTCATGAAACATATTCAAAATTCACTCTTTATTTTTTTCCCCCGTACTCCTGGAAACACTCCATTAAAGACAGAAACACCTATGAAAATTAGCAAAGTGCCAGCTACAACACACTGACTTATAATTAAACATGTAATAGGCAATTTTTTTGCAACAGCAATATACTGTAGTATTTGTGTTTTGGGCATTTTTATGTGACAAAAAGATGTAACACTGTGATATTAATGATATAGCCACTCACATGTTTATACAACGAGACAAGCCCAAACATGTCTGAGAGTGAGAGCTACATCCCAGCCTCACAACAATTTAGCATCTAGAAAGGGAGCAACTACAAAAACCTTCTGTATTATCAAAAATGGCATTATTGCAAATTTCATTAAAAAACATAATGATACAATTTTGAGGGAACATTGTCCAACAGTAATGTTGACAGTAAAGCAGTAATCTTTCCTTACAACTAGTTGTTTACACACTCAGAAGATGCTAAGCGTCATTAGCATTAGCATTAGCATTTGGATTTACCTTTTTGAGACATAATCCAGCCTAATTTGAACTCTGTACTAGTTGTCAATAACAACTAAAGGACATTTTTAGCTGGTACCTTTATAAAGTCAACATTTGGGACAGTAATCATATGGATGTTTTTTTTTAACATTTTTCATTTGGGGCTAAATTTGCCCTCAAACAATGACCTAAAAGACTAGTCTGGTATTAATGTAGCACTTTTTGATTTTAGCTGAGCACTCAAAAAATTGTGGCTACAAATCCAATCACAGAGCCTTTTATGTGCTCTGTCTGAGATTCACACGTGTTGAATCTACTGGAAGCGATACAGTTAGTCGTAGCCAGGGATCAAATAACCGACCCTTTAGTTAAGAGGCAACCCGTGCTGCCTCCTGAACCCCAGCTCCCCCTCCTGATCATCTTTTGTCCTTCCCACCCCCAACAGGTCACTCCCTGATCCTGGTTTAGCTTGAGGTTTCTTCCTGTTAAAGGGGAGTTTTTCCTTCCCACTGTCGCCCAGCACTTGCTCACAGGGGGTGGTCAAATTATTGGGGTTTTCTCTGTATTATCGATGGTCTTTACCTTACAATATAAAGCACCTTGAGGCGACAGTTGTTGTGAATGTTTGTGATGCCCTGCATGTAATTATTTGAGCTTTGATTATTTGCTACAAAACCGTAGGCTATAGCATTGAGAAGTTGGCTTCCACACAATGACGGTAATTTGGCAAAAGTTTTCTTATTGTTGTTTGCATTTGGCTTATGAGTTAAAGGAGTTTAAGACTCTTTTACCTCCAGATGACTTGCACATAAATGCCGCTGGTTTGATGGAGGTTCTTATTGCCACTTCCCTCAGACACCACTGTCATCTCCATCATCTCGAACATAAATATGCAATCAAACAAACTGCTTTATATCCATCAAGTCAGAGGTGAATGACGCAGAGTTGGCTGTAAGTTTCATAAAATATAACCATATAAACCCATATGGGTCTAAGCTTCCTAATGTCTGCTATTTACAGCATCATTATTACCCAAATCACTGTTTCTTGGAACGCCTTAGATATCATTCCTCATTATGATTGGCAATATTTCCCCCACTTGGCATTTAGTATTCACCGTGTGTTTGTGTGTAGTCAGGCCCAAAGCGAGGTTTAATGATAACACCATCTGGGAGGAGGCAGACTGTTGTAGTCCGACACTGTGTCAGTGTGATCCTTGCAAATGAACAAGACAATGAAAAACATGTGCTGGAATAAGCGTGCACCAAATTATTTAAGAAAGATTCTTTGCAGCTGATTATTTCATTGTTTATGTCGCGAGCTGGAAAGATTTTTTGCACAGAACCTACTTAAGCAGCACATTCGGGGACTTGCGGCACAGACGGCAGCACCGGGGCGGAGAGGTTGCTGTTACAGGTGGTTAGAAAATAGCTGTGAAGAAGCAAGTTGAGTCAATTTTGTGAACTCGCATTTAACTGATAAATTGTTATGGCGCTTCATTATGCAGAACTAGCGCTGTTAATTGGTTTGTCAGGAGTCCAACGCGGTTTCGGAGCTTTGCTGACTCAGTCGTAAAGAGGCGATAATGGGCTCAACAGTGCAAGACTTGCCTCCATTATAGCTGACTGGTTGTTATATCAGATTGTTGTTTTGTTCTGTTTTGTTTTACAGCATAATAATAAGCAAGTTTTGTTATTATTTTATTACTTTTTCACATCGTCTATTACAGCAGCAGAAAAGCCACAATGTAGAATGAAGTCGTGCTGAGACAGACTCGATGGCACGGAGCCCTGGGTGAAATTAAATGTCATCTAAAGCTCTTTTTAGCTGTTATAAAATCACTGTAACTCACAGCTTAAAGTGGGTTATTGCTTTCTGAAAGATGATAACACGCCATAAAATTAAAAGCTAAATGTTCAGGGCATATTTTCTTATTCAGTTAATGAAGCGGATCAGTGCGGCTTCAACGGGACTTAGTCACAATCATACTTCTCTGTCAGCTGTGATGTGTCAGGTCAGTTGACTGACATTTTCTTCCACAAGTCAGTCTTCAGCCTAATCAACCAGTTTTTAAAGCGCTTAACACGCTTGTTTTTGTGCAGCTGTGAGGAATAAACCTCACAGCTGGTAGAGACATAAAATGCCAGCATTGGTTCATTTTTGACAGCTCGATTGAATTGTGGCGAATGTTTCCGCGTGTCTGTGGTACAACATCACCACTGTGGCTTTGCCAAAAGTGGAACAGAGTTACTTCTTTTGGAACCAAAGAAAGATAAAACAAAAAGAAAAAAAAGTCTGAAAGGACTGAGAAATGCCAATATCTTTCCTGAAAGTAGAAAAGCATGTTCCTTGGCAGGTACATGCTAGCTGAATACACCTGAGAGACTTATTCATGAGCAGTGTGGGGGCCTGGCCATGTTCTACAACATTAGAATTTCCTCATGTCTTTACATAATAAAATCTGAACACATCTTCTCAATATTGATGCACCATTGTGTTTACTGTATTACTCCTGAGTGATTGGTATATGTGATGTGATGAAGTATTTGTTCACTTTCCCAGTTCCCTGACCTGATATTGAACTGCTTCTCAAATACCATTAAACACTGCTGGTGGTCATTCAACAGCCAGCTCTTTCTTACACTGAACGCCTGTCAAACATAAGTACACCTTACATCTAATAGTATTAATTAACATTATGTAGTATAGAGTCATGCGTACAAAGATTCTCAGTTACCTGTGTTTTATTGAGACATGACAAATCCGAATGTCTGCAACAAAACAGCCCGGTGTTATTTTGGCTCTGCAAAAACCTCATTTAAAATCACGTTTACCTCTTGTCCCTATTTATAACCACATACTTTTATTATTATTGTTCAAAGATTTTAGAAAAGTATGGCTGATGCCAAAGAAGGGCCTGGGTTTGAATCCACTGGCTGGAGCCTTTCTGTGTGAAGTTTGCACGTTCGCTCTGTGCCTTCATCCAACACTATTCATTCAATTTAGTTCAACAGTTGCCTCAAGACACTTTATTTTGTAAGGTAAAGAACCTACAATAATCAGATGACCCCTGTGAGCAGGTACTTGGTGACAGTGGGAAGGAAAAACACCCTTTTAACAGGAAACAGTGCAAAGTTGTGCATGTGAGCGGCTGCCTCACTCTCTGCGTTAGCCCTGTGACAGAGTGGTGACCTGTCCAGTGTGCACCCTGCCTCTTGCCCTGTGACAGCTAGACTAGGATCCCACATCAGCTCTTCATGGGCCCTTCAGTTTTCCACTCCGTGAAAGCTTTTCTTATTCAGATTTCTTGAAATCATTAGAGCCACACTGCTTTATGAGCTGTAATTTCTGCACTTTGTGACTGCAGCAGATGCCCATATAGATCCAGGTTCAGCTCATTGCTAGTGATTTACCAATTCAATATTTGGATCAGATACTGGTTCAGTCCAGACTCACAAAGCTTGATACAGTCTCTGACACAAGAGGGGGCCGATCTATTCTTCAGTTCTGTATTCTGTGTTTGCTAAGCAGCAATGCACCACTCGTTAGTGGGAGAGCTCACATAGCGAGGTAACATTAAAGGGGTTGTGGTTTGGAGGCATTTTCACACCTACGATACCAATGGTTCTCCTTCATATGTTTGCAGTAGTTTTTCATTTAAGTGCACGCTGTGGTCAAGCAAGTCGACAAAACTTGAAAGCTATAATGATTTCCCTATTGGCCTCTCTCTCTCTTGTTTGGTTTGGTGTAACACATGGGAAGCTTTTATTACACCTGCAGTAACATAACGTTTGTCATCAACTCGATTAATATCGATTCACTACACCTGTCTGCTGTCAGCTACACGTGACATGCCAGTGTGTGTGTGAACAGGTTCACTCACACCAACAGCAAAGCTAAAGTAAGAAGCTAAAGCTAAAGCACGATTGTTTACTATTTAATAATGATACAAATTCAGTAAATGCATCTTGGACATATTTATTGACTGTTCGTGTCTGTGTGTGCGCAGACCTTTCGGTTCTCTTTGTCCGACGTGGGATTGTTGGTGACTTTGAAGAGGTGCAAGTCGATCACTTCTTTCATCTCGTAGTTGTCTCCTCGCCGCTTACAAACAATGACCGCAGCGTCAAACAGGAAGATGTGCCTGCAATCCAAAAATGTTCCAGTAAATTCAAGCACATCTCACTTAGTAGTTCATGTTATTCACACCGAGGAGTTGTGTCAAATTCAGTATTTAAGGCAAAAAGTGATTTTTATGATTCGAACAAGCTTGAAGGTCAATATTTGGTATGACCACCTTTATTCTTCAACACAGACTGAACTCTCTTTTTTTAAAGTCTTCAGGAATCGTTCTCCAGGCTTCTTGGAGGACATCCTCAGCTCTTCGTTAGACACGGGCTGCCTTTTGTTTTACTCTCTCTCAACATGATCATACTCTGTTTCAATAACGTCGAGGTCTGTGCTTGTGGGAGTCCAATCCATGATTGATTGTTTGACAGGATGCCCAACACAACTGACTGAAATGCAGTCCCAAACCATGGCAGAGATTGCACCATGTTTTATTCTTCTTCACACATATTGACAATGGTACGATTCAAAAATGTTACATTTGGATTAATCACTCTATACGACCTTTTGCATCTGATTTTTAGTATAGTTCTTGTGTATTCTGTCTAAGGAGCTTGGAAAGAAAAGCGTCTGGACTTCTTTAAGTTGCTTGAAGACGTTTCACCTCTCATCCGAGAAGCTCCTTCAGTTCTAAGGTCAAATGGTGGAGAGTTGCAGATTTAAACCCAGTGGGAGTTTCCCCCCACAGAGGGACAAAAGGACCCCCTGATGATCCTCTACCTCAGGGGTGTCAAACTCAAATACACAGTGGGCCAAAATTCAAAACTGGAACAAAGTTGCGGGCTAACATTAATATTTATTGAAAAAAAAATCTTCCTCCAGATATAAGAATGAATCTTTTCTTATGGATTCAAACAAGTTTTGCTGAAAAACTGAATATGGAACAAGCAAAGCTTAATACTGAACGATATATATATTAGCTGTATAATACCAGTAGGCCAGCTCTAATAGTAATTTGGTATGGCTTTGTGGGCCAATTGTAATTAGGCTGCGGGCCAGAGTTTGACACCTATGCTCTAACTAATCACATGAGCCAAGGTGTGAAAACGGGTGAATTAGAACTGAAGAAGCTTCTTGGATGAGAGGTGAAACGTCTTCAAGCAACTTAAAGAAGTCCAGATGCTTTTCTTTCCAAGCTCCTTAGACTACGATGACCTGGATGACTGAGAACCTTCACAGACATATGTGTATTCTGGCATATCTCAGCCTCTTCTCCCTGTTTCTCCTCCTTAAGAATGGCTTCTTGACAGCCACCCTTTCACTGAGACCATTTCTGATGAGACAAAGAACCGGATACATCCTTCAGGTCTGGTATCAGGCCTTTACTTTCTAGATTTTTGCAAGATTTTCAGATACCATTCATGTGCTGTATGTAGTAGTTTGTGCAGGTACCACTCTGTTTTTAAAGACATGCTGCACATCATGCTGAGGTATGCCACCTTTTTAGCTAACAACTCTTTGGGAGTCAGTTTGTTGCCACTGAAATACTATTTCATGTCTGTCAGACCGACTCAACTGATTCATAGTATCAACTAAAGAAATCAGAAAAAAAATCCATGTTTTTAAAACTGGTTCTTTGCTAGGGTGTCTGCTTTGTGCTGACACAACGCTGGTTCATCTCTTGGGTGAAGTGCCCTTTTTATGCTTGAATTGTTTGCAGGTCAGTGTTAAGTGGCTTAACAAATAAAGCAAAAAAAATGTTCAGGTACTGGACTGAGTGACAAGCCCTGGAGAACTATTACTCAAGACAAAAGAAAGTCTGGCTCCTTGGAAGCAAAATATAAAGAAATGAGGGGTGACACGAGACTAAGAAGTAGTGCATTTGGAAGCAGTCGGCTTCTGCAGTTCCTGTAATGGCTTTGCAGAGACTCTCAGGCTGGCTGTTATTTTAACAGGCAAATTAAAGTTTCAAGGCGTAGCTAACAATACAAAATCTCTCTAATGGAAAAAGACGCCCAGCCCAGTTTCATCTATATGACTGGTTCAATGTTATTGTTAAGCTCCTAAAGAACAACAGCATAAGCTAAATGCTCATAGCATGTGCTTTGTTTTAACTGAGTAATAATACTTCACTGGCTTCAGTTTGCACAAATCTCACGGGTTTAGTCTGAAACAACACTTTGGCAGGTTTCCAACCGTAACACCTGATTCCCTTTCGACTGCAGTCATCCAGCCATTCGCGGCATCTCACCTGTCCTGCTTGGCTCGTTTGTCCACCGAGGCCACCCGTACTTCCCCGTCAACTTTGGGTCTCCCGTAGTTACTCAGACGCTGATTCTGCAGGCGAGAAAAATGAAAGTTATCTGGAGGAAAGACATTCTGAAAAGCTGTCAGTCATTATCTCAAAGAAAGCTGTACCTTACCAGATTTTCAATGGATTTCTGGTACTGATCTATTTCTCGCAATGTCTCGTTGTCCCTCTTGACTTCGTTAACATACTGCGCCAAATCCTACACACACACACACACACACACACGCACACACAAAGGAAAACAAAGACGCATCTTTTAACTTACTTACATACGGTACAGAGTATCCAGCTGTGCCGAGGAGTTTGTTTCTTTCATGTGCAGTTTCATGTCTCTCTCTTCCAAAAAGATCTTGTGCAATGAAATAAACTTGACTTTAATTAAGCTGAGCGTTCAGCTTTACTGAACAGATTTTCAGGGTTACAAAATTAGGACTAAACACTGCATTCACTGAAGGCTTCGTTATTTATCTGCAGTTACAAAAAGTTGAGCAAGTGAAATGAAGTGGAACTTTTTATGGTAACTTTTTTAGATACTATATGGTGACCCCTGAGGTACAAAACACACAAAACAAAGCTGTGTTTATTGTTTACAATGGAACCAGAGTCCCCAAAACACATGAACAAACTAGGCAATTATATTCTGAAATCTTGTGTTTTTCTTCGTGTTTCTAACGACCACCTTCAGCTCTCAAAACACAATTATCATGTCAGGTACCCTAAACAAACATGAACGCACTGTGTTTCTTACCAGAAGGAATTATGAGTACAATGTGAAGTAAAATCAAAATAACCTTTTCTGACATGAGCTGTTTTTTTGTACATTTTATTAGCTTTTGATGGGTTGTTCTGTGAAATTAGTGTTGGGGGTATGTATTTCTTCATCTGCATTCAGTACTGGGCTTGAGTCTTGAGCCAATCTGCTTCCGATTGTCATTTACTTTGAAAGTGGAAACAGCAGATGAACTGAAGGACCAGATATCCTTCAGGCTTATACTGAAGCCTCATCATTTCTCATCAAAAGAGCCCATGTAGCTTTGTCTGCACTTACCTTTTTAAAACTCTTATTTCTCTTTCATTTCTAGGATTAGTTTTTGTACGTTTTGGGTGAATGGCCCTGTTCTGGACCCTCAGTGCACCCAAGGATAAGAGCATATGAAAAGAAAACGTACCTTCATTGCATCTAAGGCGGTCCGTAAATTCGTCTTCTCAGTGCCATCGTGGGTGTGTTTCACAAGCTCCTGTTGGACAAAAAAAAACAAACCACAAACACAAAGTAACTAAAATGTGAAAAGGAGGGAAAGGCTGTGAATCATAAAACAAAGGGTTACATGAGATACACACATGCCACACGCCACGCGTGGACTGGAGGCTTTAGCTTTCCAGATACGACAGGAAAACGGCCGCTGTGGAAGTGAATCAGATACTGCGTATGTGTGCGCTCATCTATTGCAGGAGTGTGTGCGCAAGTAAGTATCTGAAATTGCTTGGCGGTGCCTCGCCGCAGCGTAAACAAGACATCTAGACCTCGGCGGCGGAGGATAAGGAAGGATGCCATGCATGTCCTTCACGCGGGCGCACACCCACTGTGTCCACACACACTGAGCCGCTAAGGGAGATATATGCGTCCGCTCGGCGCTGCTCAAATCCCCGGTGTCAGTCAAGCTCGACCTGGGCATTATTATCACTAGCAAGACGACAGAGGCCTATTTATCAAGGCTTGCTCCCACCTCCACGCAGCCCCCGAGATACACAGTAAGGGTGTGGTCACACTGATATCGGGGGCCCGTGCACGATGAACTCATTCAGGGATTTGTGTCGCTGCAGGTACAGCGGGTGGGGGGCCGTGATGAGCGGAGGCAGCGAAGATGAAAGAGCAAGAGATTGATGAGAAAAAAAGAGAGAAAGAAACCGGCTAAGAGAGGTACTCGGGGAGCGAGAGGAAGTGACAAGACATTAGTTGTACAGAATCTGGCTGTCACCGTGTGGGAAAGTAACTCAGCGGATGCTTTATTCGCTGCAGCTAGCTATTACCCGGCTGTTCCGAGGGGATCTCAGCCCATGTTGACACAAACAGAATCACTTTGTTCCTACAGATAGATTTTTTTTATTTTTGGCGCTACTTTCTTGTTGCTTTTTATGGAGCCCTGTTGGAATAAGCACATTTCTGCCTGAAGAAAAGGAGTAAATGAGTGCTTCGAAGTGAAAGAAGCAGCGCACGCGTCGACTTTGCTGTCATCCAGCTGCAGATGCACAGATGACTATATTATTAATTGCTTTTCTATATAAACCCTCCTCATAGATTCAACACGTGCACACACACAGCTATCATGAAGAGAGGAGAAAGCATGATGGAGACACTGTTAACTGTCACACATTTATGCATACTCAAGTTTGTCTCTGGGATTGTGTAAAATGTGTCAAATATGTCCAAATGAAAATAATGGAAAAACTCAACGGGCCATTATATGTGATCCATTCAAAATTTATTATAAAAGACAAGGATGGCAAGGTTTTGGATGATTAAAAAGGCCTAAATGGGGAATGTTTGCCTTTTCGGTGACACATTAGTAACTTGTCGCTGACTCTGGCCGAGCTTCCAGCGGTTCAAAATAATACTTCCCCTTTCTGTTTGTTCGTCTCGCTGCTTATTTATCTTGTTCTGTCTGCCGCTCTCCCTTTCAGTCCCCACTTCACTTTATCTATTTTCTCTCACCGCCTCCTTGATTGTCTCCATCAGATGACAATTACGTGCGGGTCGTTTGAGACTCGCAGTCATCAAGGAGCTACAGGAACAGAGAAGAGCCCCGGAGCCTGAGCAGTGAAGGCAAAGAGGAGGGGAGCAAAAGAGAAAATGTGGTCAACGCTGCCTCTGGTGGTTGCAAGGAGTAGTGTCAGGGAGTCCACTTGCTTATAAACTGATTTTATAATCGAGAAGGAAACAAACTTCTCTCTCTCTCGGTCACAGGGATGCATCTGTAAACTCCGCGAGCTCCCTGTCACTTACAAAGTCATCCACGAGAAGAGTAACTGTGCAGCTGTGAAGCAGGAGCTTAGGTAGAAATAAGAGGACGCTCAATTAGACAATCTGCAATCATTTGTGTGTTATAGCATCTTTTCATGTCTCTTATCCCATACATTATACCACAAACTGCATCCTCGCCTTATCATTCTGCCTATTTAACAAAGTGAGTGACACAAAGCAAAGATGACACAGACATAGAAAAGTATCTCAATCTTCAGGGATACACATTTAAAATGTATTTATAGGCCAGTCCAGGCTTTAAAAAACATTAACTCTGATGGTCTACAGACAACAAGATGCTGTGTGATGGTCTGATGTCATCTACGTGATACAAAAATAAAACATATTTTAAACACTATAAAAGTTTACTGCAAAGGGTTCAAAGTTGTTAAAGAAAACTTGGGCTGAGATTTACATGCGAGGATGCACGAGGACGGAGTACAGTACCTGCAGGAGGAGGTGGTACTTCAACACTCGCTGCATAGGAACCACTAGCAGATCTCTCAGTGTGAACTTGCCATAGTTGGCTCTTTTTGAGCATTCCTGCACAAAGACAAGGATCAATAAAATACTAAATTCACTTGGAAAAAATGGTTTTATTTTACTTTCTAGAAGCAAATGCAAGCAAACTCGAGCATCACAGCTTTTTAGAGTAATTTCTGCTTCCAGCTGCAGTGTCATCACCGGCAATGTCTCAGTTAGACACTTGAGGGCGTAGTCTGACCATCCTGAGAAGCTGTGGAAGCAAACAGCTTCCACTGCAGTGCACAATAACCACTCACTCATCCTTTAAGAAGAGCACAAAACTATTTACCTCTAGCTTCATGCGTACGTCTTCTCTGTTTTTGCTGATGTCATCGAGGGTGGCGATGGCTGTCTCCACATGGCTGCAGTATTTCCCATAGATCAACAACCTGGGGTAGATTTGACAAGTGAAGAAACTACAGCAGGAGTGGACACAAGGTCCAAACACAACATGTAGGACTTTAAATGTTTTCTCAGTCTTCACAGTGACGATCTTAGGTGCGATACATAGGTTCACACCTACTCACTGTTTACACACAACACACAGAAACCTGTCATAACACAGCATATAGATAAAAGTTTGCAGCTTCTTGGATGTACAGAAAGAATCACAAGAGCTTTACAGAACTGTTAAAGGATTACATAAAACACTAAATACAATATATAATATATATATATATAATATATAATATATAAGCTACAATGTTTTTAGATAAAGGTCCCCGTGTGCACCTCTCTTTGAAAGTGATGAAGATCTGGTAAAGGTTCTGGGCACTTCTGTGGTGGACTGAATCTTGGATTTCCAGCAGTAAACACTTGTGGACTTTAACCAGGTCCTGAACAACAACAAGAGCAAATCTTCAGTGCTGATCATTAAACTCCTGCATCTAACAATTTCTTTCCCCTAATCTACAGATCATTCCAATAACTCCATTAATGATCTATGACTAAGAAAATCATTAGAAATGCTCATCACAGCTCACTAAATGTTGAGGTACCGCCCTCAAATATGTCAACACACTCAATAAGAATCTTTGACCAAAATTCTGACTTTAACTAATTTCATTTAATTTTCATGCTTCATGTTTACTGAGGTTAAAAAAACTTTTTTTGATTGTATAGGCCTGCAGCAAAACTGATATCATGTTCCCTTTGCAAACCTACCTAAAAACTAAAGACACTGCTATTATCTTGAGGTGTTCTTGCTACTTTCTGGACACTGTTAGCATTTCACAGTCAAACAGTGAACGTAAATCAATCAGTCAGCATATTTGATGTCAGTATGTTAGCACGCAACACAAAGCAGTGACCTCTTTTGGACAGTTAAGGCTCTTAAATAGTAGCAGTAGTCTCTTTGTCATGTTAATTTAATGCACATTTAAAAAAGGTTTAAAATCTTTTTTTTATTGAATTTTGCCATGTAGGTGTGAAGCTAAGCCATCATTCCTTTCATTATTTACACTTCTACATTCCTCCTATTGTGACAGTCGGTGGGGAAAAAGACCATTTAAAGGAGAATTTTGCAACCCCCTCAACGATGACCGCTTCCAAAGGCGTTGACTTACCGGAATATTCACAAACACCTTCTCCATCTCAGCTGGGGACAAGAACGTGTTGAGGGGAATCATAAAGTGCTGCAGGAGAGAAACACAGAGAGGGAATGAATGGAGAGAAAGAGCCTCGTTCCTCTAGAGTAAGAGCGGGAAAGTCATTTTGCGTGAGACGCTATTATATTATAGGGCTAAGTTGCAAAGAGCTGCAGTCAGCGAAAACAAGCAGGAGCGTCTGGGTCACGACAATAATCTCATTTTCAGAGTTTGCAATTTAATGATTTCCTCTCAGAAAACTCCCACAGTGTAGTCACCTCTACATTTCAAAGGAGCGGGCGAGCACAAACTAAATTCCACCATCCACTTCATATCGAAAGTCATCTACTGAGGCGCTCCTCTGGGAAATCAGGCGAGGTCTTTTAGCAGACGTGAACGTACACAAGAGGTAGAAGACAAGTAGTCCAAGACAGTCCTGTAAAAAGTGCGGGGTAAGGTGGAACACATCCACAGGCGAGCGGCTGCTCTCAGAGCTCTCTGTCAGGGCGTTTGTTGGAAGGAGTGCTGGGATTACATTTTACTCACGGCTAATTTCAAAAATATAAATATATCCTTCACCTCGCTTCTTTCTCTGGGTGTGCGGAGTGTTACACCGCTTTTTTTTTGGTTTCCATTACACCCGAAAAGAGGTCATTACAGTTTCACAGTTTCTCATATTGAAGGTGATAAAGAGGCCAAATTGATTTCCAGTCATCCTTCGTAAAGTGAAACAGAGCGATAATACTTCCACCTAATGAAATAAAGTTAGTTAGACTGACACCAATTTATGAAACAGTGCTGGCAACCTGGATATTAGTGAAAGATGTCCAAAAGCGCTTCATCCTATGTTCTTTCACAACAGCTTTGTGGGTAAGTACTCGTCACTCACGCTAACTGAGACACACTCGCTCAGCAGGTTTAATAGAGAACTCCGGAGGGCCCGCAGCTTCAAACTAATTCAGTCATGTCACATTAAACCTGTGATCGGGGGCCGCTTTTTTACTTCTGAGATGTAACCAAATCACAACAACTGGCAGTTATAATTCTGATTACTTCAACGAGACGGTGTTTCCAAGTATCGCCAGCGTACAAACTCAGCATGGGATGCAGATGAGATTACCTGCTTAAAATTTCAGTCAGCACGTAGCAATGTGAGGATGCCTCGGCTGCACAATGACAACCACCAGTCAGCCAGTGTGTACCTTCTCTATAGACTCCAGGGTCTCAGTGTATTTCTCCTCTGTCTGCTTGATCTCTGTCAAGCAGCAACTCCTGATGTCAGTCTCTGCTTGCTTCTGGAACGCCTACGCGCACACACACATTATACACTTGAATAGATACATTGATAAATAATCACTTAAATTTTAAAAATGCATATTTGAAATTTAAACAGCATTTTAAAGGCATTCAGAATCTGCTTTGGCACCAAGGTTCATCTGACTTTCTTTCAGTGCTTTTGTTCAAGTTTGCCAAGTTTCAGAAGAACTCTTTTGAAGGATATTTCAGATGGAAAGATAAAAGAAGGCCAATTTTTATTTTGTAAATTTTCCTATTCCAAGTTTCATGGAAACCACAAAGCAATGAAGACCAGCTCCATACAATCAAACGTCCATTCAGAATTCAAAAAAGTTCAATTTCTCATACTATATTTTCTTAAACAGATACCACATTCTGAGAATTTCATTTTTAGTGCAATGACTAATGTTTTAAATGGTTTCCAAACAAGAACCTACAAAAAAATATGCCATCGGTGCAGGATGTGGTGTTATTTTTCCATACTGTCCCCAATGCTTTTACAAACCACACATTGCATTACATTTTGCCTGCCCATAAAAGATTCCTTGAGCTTAAAATAAGATCACAAGTGGTCAGCTGAACACTTGGAGACACAAGTAGGGAAGTGCCATCCATGTCTGATCCCATCACCTAAGACAGGGGTGGGGGAACTCCAGGCCTCAAGGGCTGGTCTCCTGCAGGTTTTAGATGTGTCCTTGATCCAACACAGCTGATTTAAATTGCTACATTACGTCCTCAACATGTCTTGAAGTTCTCCAGAGGCCTGGTAATGAACTAGTCATTTGATTAGGGTGTGTTGACCCAGGGTGATATCTAAAACCTGCCCTTGAGCCCTGGAGTTCCCCACCCCTGGCCTAAGACGTCAGATATGATGGTAGCATCACTTCTTTCATCCAGGCTTTGACAACAAGAACAAAAACATTTTCAAGTGAAGTTACAGAGGTGGACAAACCGGAGGAGGGACAGCTTCTGTCTTCATCAGGTCCTCGTAGATCTCGCCGCCTTCTTCGTCATCGTACACACAGTCATAAAGGTCCTCCTCATCCTCCACTCCATTCTCACTGCCGGACAAATGAAAGAATATGGCAGTGACACTGCATTACATCACGCTGCTGTTTGATCCTGAGTGAGTGGGATGAAATGGTTTTCACTTCTCTTGACAAGCACACACGGTTCTGGTTTTACAGATGTGGATTTTAATACCACACTACAAATCTTGTTAGAAGGGGACAAAACTTAATCCCTTGCTGTGAAAGTGGCTGAGGAACACGCAGACAAGAAAAGACTTTTATGTGTGACGCCACCAGCCTCTTCTGACTGCTCACATCGGAGCCAATTACTGCAGCCTTAGCAGGTGGGCTAACATGATGTGACTCAGTGTTTGTGTGTGCCTTCTTTTACTTTTCATACATTTATTTTAGAACCAAATGTTCCCAAGTTCAAAGAAACCTAAGGGGATAATTGGACGTAAACAATTAGCATGTTTTATTAGGGTAAGGAGCAGGAGGTAAGGTCAAGGATAAGAGATCTACAGCATAGGTGGTGGACCATAAAGGAAAAAAATATATTTCTCTCTGTGGTTTGCTGCTCTGCTTCAACTAATGTATTATTGTCATGTCTTATAGTAAAGGGCAATAACTCAAACAGAGAATGTATCAAAATTCATTTAAGACTTGAGGGTAAAGTGGGCCTCTGTAAGCTAACAAAGGAGCTACAGAACGAAAGGTTACGTTGTAACCTTGGTTCTCTGAGTGAGAGACTATCTCTCAGTCTCAATATGATAGAGAAAGACAGCTTAGCTTGGCGTTATCGTAAAAAGAAGGTATAGGTAGAAATAATCTAATCTACTTTAATTCATCTTTACCATAAACAAAATATGTAAATGCTAAGCTGCACTTCCTGTTTTATAAGCAGCTTTTGTGTGAGGGATTTTGTTACTTTTGTTAAGAAACAGTAGTAAGTAGTAGTAAAAAAAACAACTAATTTTTTTATGCTAGGTTTGGTTAATAGTCTAGTACAAAGACTGATAGCTAACAGCCTAGCATAAGGCCTCATAGCTAACAGCCTAGCACAAGGCCTCATAGCTAACAGCCTAGCATAAAGCCTCATAGCTAACAGCATAGCATAAAGCCTCATAGCTAACAGCCTAGCATAAAGCTTCATAGCTAATAGCCAAGCTAGTCTATTTCAATAATATTGCCTACACTTGTTTTAGTGGGCATTACTAGATATCTAGAATACAGAGAAATAATGCCCTTAACTATTACTTTTAACTTATACTATCTCTTCAAAAATTAGTGCAGTGAATTTAAACACTTTGTTAGCCTTGCACATTAAAACAGATTAGAACAGATGAAATCTCCAGTGATGAGAGAGAAGAATTTGCTCTTAATCCTAAACGCTTTGCACATATAAAGATTTATTTTGGTCCTAGATGGGCAACAAGATTGTATGCTTAGCTAAAAAAAAACCCAAATTAAATGAAACCTCTTGTTGTGTGGAACGGCGTGCGCATGTTTCAGTTGCGTCCGTTATATGGCTGATAAACACTGAGCAGATGGGAGAATGTGGTTCAGTTCAGTGAGATCCAGGCTGACACATCAAACCTCCCGTGCTGGCTGCTATCAAGCCACTGTTTTGCTGTCACTACTCTTAGTGTGCCGCTTCCTTCTGTAGGCGTTAAACACGAGCCAAACTACTGTGTCACTGTAAAGGTTTCCAACAGCATTTCTGTTGTAGGATTATGTCTCTCTGCTGACTTCAATTACCATGCAAGTGCCAGTATTTATGATCAGAAACAGACAGGAAACTGCAGTGTTATGAGCTATGAACTGGAAAAACAGAGAAGGGACAAAAAATCTGTCCATGAATTGGCATCTGATGCATTCAGTCTAAACAAAAATGCATTCAAAAATCCATATCAGATAGACCAGAGTCAATAATCCTACAGCTGCATTTAGATGAAGGCCTATGAATGGGACTGTGCCAGACATTCTGTCTGCAACGGAGGAGGATTATGTCATGTTATTATTTTGTCCCTGCTTTATTTCCAAAGGTGAAAAAAAGGTTGGTTTTAGTTGGTATCGAACACCGACCGACCTACATTGGTTGCACGCAGTGTAGCTAACACCCTCTCTATGAACTTTATTTTTAGACAGAAAAATCTGTCGTTTAAATCTGCTAAGCTAACAGGTGTCTGCAGAGCAAGGCTTGAACAACAAATGATTAATTCACAGTCCCACACACCCCACTTGTGGCTAACTAAGGAA
The DNA here is from genome assembly GCF_056152115.1 of Neolamprologus brichardi. Taxonomy (NCBI): domain Eukaryota; kingdom Metazoa; phylum Chordata; class Actinopteri; order Cichliformes; family Cichlidae; genus Neolamprologus; species Neolamprologus brichardi. The sequence goes on along the minus strand of NC_142112.1, from coordinate 15,878,511 downwards.
AAGAGCGGGGCGAGTTGATGGTGAAAATGGCTGCCTTCCAGACAACACCCAGGGAACAAATGGCAGCTTTATCCTCACAGGCGTGGAGAGTTTTAAGAGTCGAGGAAGCCGAACACTAAAGTAGAGAGACTGCGGTGCAATGGGATCACAGCGGTGAGCTGTCAGACCCCAGACTGCATCTTGACCATGGCCACACATGTGAAAGGTTTAATGACTGCATCTTGTGCAGCTATGCTGACAAAAGCTGTCTGCACACATCCTGAAAGACGTGTAAACATCTGCAAATAAGCTCAGAAACCCCTTTTTGTTGGAGTATGTTACTCATTGTGCCATAATGACACACACACGTGCACATAAAGACTCACAAGGTTGCTGACTTTTTAAAATGTAACATGTGTATTAGAAATCCATCTTAAAATGTTCTTAAGGATATGGCTGGAAACAAAAGGGTGGAGAGCATACTCTATGAGGTCCTCCAGGTGGTTGTAGATGTCCTCGTCTTCAACACTGTCCTCTGTTGGAAAGGGCCTGAGAGGAGAAAGCAGTCCATGTTTTAGGATTAAAACACCTCACAAGCTTCCAATGGCAGTATAATGCATCCATTACATTAGATTTTATTGTTCACTACTAAGATCACAAGATGCTATGAAAGAAATGCGTTATTTTGTATTAAAACATTTCACTTCCACATACCTGATTCCAGTCTGTTGTACAATCACAGTGTGGGAGAGTTTAGAAAGTGTGTCCATAACCTGAAACATAAAACACGTTTCAGGACATCACGAAGGTGCATTTCTGATAACAGACACATGAGGGCAGCATTTTCAAACACTTGTGTGTTGCCTGTGCTCAACAAACAAACTGGGGCATATTTTACAGGAACGTGTTCATATGCTGTGTTGTTTTTACATCTTCGTGTGGAATTATTTTTGTACTGCGTTGCCTCCTAAAATACTCACTTTATATTTAAATCAAATAGAAAAGGAACAAGGAACAGAAAGAGAGAAGAGAAGTGTAATACACACAAAAAAATATTGCTTTGGCTCCCAGTCAACAGCTGCAGCAGTACACCAACAACAAAGCAGTGTCACATGACCTACTGTCAGTGGGTGTGATGTTAACTGTGTCAGCTGACGCTGTTAGTGTGATATGTCATTTAAAGCTGCTTCCAGTGTGTTTAAACATCTCTACCTGTGTGCGTGTGTGTGTGTGTGTGTGTGTGTGTGTGTGCGTGTGAGACCGGATTGACTAATTACCACTGAACTCAGCTGGCTGAATGTAGATATGTTATGTAAGTCAAAACTCAACAGGGGAACTCTGTTTATTCTCCGTTTTTGAAACCTGCCAAACGGCCCACAAACCTCCTTTTTGAGGCCAAGCCTGCACTCACGCACATCACAGATGTAATACAGATAAATTTGCCTCGGAGCTTTCTGAGATCAATACCGATCGCACGGCTCCCTTCCCCCCCTCCTGAAAACAGAGGCACTAGTGCTGCACGATACTGCAGATTTCGGTATCAGTCCGATACCAAGTAAACATAGGGCCAGTACTGCCGATATCAATACCGGTACTTTTACTCTATCAAGGCAGTTCATGTAGGGTAAAGCAGTGTGGTATGACTTATGTGATGAATCATCACTGATTTTCAAATTCTGATCTCATTTTAATGAATCACTGTGATTTTTACATTCCACAATTACTTAACACAAAAAACACATCTTTCAGCTACATCAGCTTTTCGTGTCTGGGGTTTTGGGGACCTGGAATATAAATGTGGGCGTCTCTACGGCACTTTGGCTCAACTTCTGTTGTTTAAATGTGCTATAGGCTATAAATAAAATAAATGTGACAGTCAACACATTTTTCATAGTGCATGTGTGAGGTATATTTTTGATTTTCCAAAAAAATTGTTTAACATAAATCAGCAGGCTACAGAGTTAACTTGGAGGACAGAAACAAAGAATCCATCTCATCACACTGGTATCGATACGAGACCGATACCAGCGTCAGTATCAATACTATCGATATGTGGATCGATCGGCCCACCTCTAAGAGGCACACAGAGAGGACAGACAGAGAGTGGGACATATGTGCAGAACTGTGGGTTGTTTTTAACACCAGTATCAGCTGGAAAGGATGTCTGATAGATGAGTCGTCTGCTGCTTATCATTTTCACGTGATGATGGAAATGTTGTGAAATCCTGATGCGTCACGAGCAGCAACACATTGAGAATGCGCAAAATAAAGAGTGGGAGGATGCAAAGGAGGCATTTCAAATCAAACCAGCAGTACTGACGTAGCTGCCCAGTGAAGGACCTGGGCTTGAACCTCATGTCTGACTGGGGTCTTTATGTGTGTGTGGCTTGTTGGGCTACTTGGTGCTTGTAAATCCCTCACACCCTAAACGTGCGTGTAGAATGTGCTATTGTTGTTGTTTACAAGTACACCTGCAAGCCACCTCAACCTTCACAAATAAGCTATGACAGCTTGACAGACAAAATCCAGGCGAAAAACAACAAGAAAAAAAGAGTATGTCAAGCACCGCGCAGCTATTTAAGATCACTGCTCTGAGGGCACTGACACATGTTTTTGTCAGACGCTCTTTTATTTGGTTTGGACAGGTAGAACACTAATAAAATAATTTAGTGGCAAAATCCAAACACACACACACACACACTGGATGTAGAGTTGTCACACAGAAGACGCAAGTCCTGAAGCAGGTACGTGAAGGTTAGACAATAATTAGCCCTTTATCAAGCAAAGAAGGATGATAATAAGGATTCAGACTTTAGACAGCACTAATGCTTTAATGCAGTCTAGGCAGTGCTCTTGCTTGTTTTATGAACACAGAAATGGGCATGCATGTTGGTATTGTGATCTAAACAGAGCCGCGAATGAGATAATAAAGAGCTGGAGATATGCGTACAGTTATTAGACAAAGCTGATGTAGCGCTCTCTCTTTCTCTCTAATAATGAATGAAGGGCTTGACATCCGGAGAGCGTGTTGGCAGGTACAACATGTTCAAATGCTGCGACTCGGCCGCGTGTTGAACAGAGCTTCTGGAGGCCCTCCAGCTGTAGCTGGCAGGCGATTTTAGGGGACGAGTTCTGCGAAGCGCTGTGATTTTTTGGCTCCGCTGACTACATGAGTCACACGTAACTAAACTGACCATCTGCACAAGACTTTTGGAAGGCTCGCCACCATTACATCCATCTGCAGTCGCGCCGCTAATAAAAGAAATGTCAGGAAAATGTCCATAAAGGAAATGGGACTTTTTACGAGATGGCATGATCTTGGTGCAAAGCTTAATTGGTCAGCAAAGTAAAGATGTTCTGTAAGACTGTAACATACATCGAAATCCTACGTGAAAGCAGCATCTACTGTAAGAACTCAAAGTTAAAAACACACACACACAAAAGATCAAGCGTTAGATTTGGTGTCCAGAGGTCACGGACTCGGCAGCAGACACGTACAGTACTGCAGCAGCAGATGATGAAGGCTCACAGGCCCTTTGATGGAGGCTAATAAGCCTGCCCTGTCTGACTGTGGCTGCACCCCTGGATCAAGTGATTCACATCAGGCCAATTAAAGCAGGATGAAGGATGTGTCTGCCCACAAGAATGGAAGACAAGCACACAGAGCCTGCGTGGGTGGGCTGACACAGAAATCATACATATATACATATATATATATATATATATAGATAGATATAGATATAGATATAGATAGATAGATAGATAGATATAGATATGACTTGTGCATTAATATTTAATCTTAAAATTGGATCACTGTCATACAGCGACGCCACTGGTTGGATTGCAATGACACGAGTGCCATGTTTGCTCTATTTAGAGGAAGATCAATAGTAACCCATATATCTGTCCTGGAGATCAATCGGAGCCTATTTCTGATCTCCATCGACGGCCTCTTCTTTGTTTATCCTCGCTTATCCTTCCCTTCCTCTCGTGGCGGAGAGCAGATCAAGCAAATGGTTGATGCATTGTGAACGTATGAACATGTCAACAGCTTTATTGGTTTCACACACAGCCCAGCACGCTGTCCCAGTTTCCTGCTCTCTGCTTTTACTCCTCCTTTCTCTTTCTCCTTTTCTTTATTTCTAAATCACCGATTGCCAGCTAAAAATAGGCATCACTGTGGCTCACATGAAGCTCATCATATTACATGCTTCGCATAAAGACTTCCATCTACACGATCAGCTGTCTGGCAAACTCCACATTTAAGATTTTTCTGGCCGCGCTTGTATAAAACAAACCAGAGGTGTAACACTTGAGGGGCCAGTTTAAACCACACCAAACAAACAGGTGTGAAAGCATCTTGCAGCGTGTTGGCGTCGGCTGCATTCTTCTCTCGCTGCTGTGGCAGTTATTTCAACGATTGCGACGCTCGCTGTCTTGAAGCCGCCTGTGTTTGGAACAGCTTCGGTTTGCTCTCTGCACAAAGACTGTGTCTAAGAGGATGAGTTTGAGGGTGTTAAAGTGAAGGATGCTCTGTGTGTGAGTCCCTGCAGCAGAGGAGAAACTTAAAGCTCCGATTTATCTTTTGGCCCAAACAAAAAAAAACAAACTAGCTCTGCTAAAACATGCAAAACAATATTATAAAGTTCTGTTAGTCTCATCCACAAATGTCTTTTTTTCATATCAGTCGTCGTTTTGTTTGCTTTTTCTCCACTGCCTCTGTCGGAGGCCACGCTTGATGAAACTTTAATGAAAGCAAGAAGCTTTCAGTACGTCCAAAAAAAATCTGTTTGTATTTTCAGCAAGAAAGACCAAAAAGCTCTTCCAGTTCAACTGTTTTTCCCATCAAACATTTACTGTTAAAGTGGAACAATGTAGAAGAAAACGCCATCAAACAACACCACAGAGAGTGAACACGATGCACTCTGGTTTATATCGGGTGTAGGTGTAAGTGAGAGATGGGGGGTGGAGTACACGTGTTACTTAGACTAATTGATGTCAGTTTGCTTCTTGTGTTTTGTGACTGTGCTGTCGGGTGTGAGATTTATTATTGTTATTTGTGTCTACACACACACACACACGTGGATGTGGGTGTATGCTTGTTTGGGAGTACATCCAGTTGACGGATGCAGCTGGTGCATAAAATCTAATCCAGATATAAAGGGGAGAATAAAAACCTGATTGGCACAGAAAGAGAAAGGGAGAGCGTGTTTGACAATCAGTGCCACGGCTCATTAAGGCCCATAATACATCATTAGTGTGTTTGGATATACAGATGTATAGCTGATTGGAATGCAGCACACGTCGGCCATTTCCCTGCATTTTGCTGCCTGCGTCATTTAGACAGCCATTCTCTGCATCAAGCTAACACTGCTTTCCATTATTTCTATGGTAAAAACAACTTCTTTTAAATGACAACAAGTCTCAGAAACCTCAGAGACTGCAGAGTTCCTCCTCTTCAGCTCTTTGAGACGGCTTCTGAGTCAAACCACATGGACTTTCAGGTTTAATCAAGTGTCAGACTCAAGGACTTAAAAATGAACCAGGGAACCAGTTTAGCTCAAAAGTTCAAAAAGTCTGATCTCTTAAAAAACTGCAGCTTTGACAGTGGTCACTAGAGACTGGCTCCAAAAGCGAGTCAGTCCCCTCACACTCCTGACTTCATAACATTAAAAACATGGACACAGCTGCCGTGATGTCACTAACAGGTTTCTATGGTGCTATTTTGATGAGCAGTGGGTGTGGCCAGAAGGGGGCGTGAAACAGCGAGCTCACTATTAAAAGACTTGTGGTTGACAAGTTGTTAGCCGCCGAGCACATTATTAGATCATCTTCCTATTTGAAACACAGCATGGACGTTACTCAGTATGACCCGACATGAGTGACTGAGCCCATAAACTCAGTTTTCTCACTGACGTCCGCAGGACTGGAAGTTATCGCCACCTGGTGGCCTTCAGATGCTACATCCACATTTTATACCATTGATGATCACAAAACACATTTACAGAATAGGTATAAAGTAACTTTTTCAAAATCTTTTCATCTTTACTAAACCTCCCCTGGTGTTTTATTGTGCCAAACACATTTGTTTTTCCAAGAGGAGCACTATAGACTAGGCTCAACTCAACAAATCTCATCCACCGTCATACTGGACTCGAGGACATGGCCACCTTGACTGACAGAGGTTGATCAAGTTACTTAGCACGTAGCGTGTATCTCTGTGCGTGTGTGTAATGTACCTTTGTGGTAGCTTTTAAACCAGCTTGCTTGCATTTCTCTCGTTTCTCCCAATGCTCACATATTAGCTATTTCCATCTATCCTGAAAATGTCCCACAGCCCAGCAAAGTAAAAACAGCTTTGGTTTCTATCTACTCCAATTAATAACAGATGTGCTGATAACTGGAAACAAGCAGGGATTGTCCTTACCAAAACAAGATTTTGAAAGTGCTATTAATAACTAATTAACTAATTATCTGTAAGTTTGAGGCTGTTTGGCGCTCAAGAACTTGTATTCCAGCATGAAATTAGTCTGATAGCTGACAGCTAATTTAACATCACAGCTTCACTCCATGTCTTGATTTGAGCTCATCAGTCTCTGTGTAATTCTAGAGCAAATATTCACAACAAACATTACAAGCGTCTGAGTTTTGCCTTCATTTCTTTCTCTCAGCAGAGTAAGGTTAGAAGTAAGGTCATCCTCACTGTCCAGGTAAATCACATCAACCTCCACGGACCGCAGCCCCTCAGGACACACACACACAGTCGCTCACACACGTAGTCCCAGCCTCACAAGCAGATCCTTCACTCACACACATGCTTGTCTCCAGCCTCTCTGAATGGTTGACATTCACATCAGTGGGGGAGCGTTTTACACATGTGATCACACATTTGCATGGTTTTCACACAACGTGAAAAAACACGAAACAAGTGATGTTCCCAAATACACACATCTGATCTGCCAAATCCTCACTTTTCTGGCAGATTATTTGACTCCAGCTGAGCTTCACAGTGCCTGAATCAGCAGGCTGCTCACAACTGGCCAGCAGTAAGCAGACGCGCCAGCACATACATGCACATAGAGAGCGCCGTGAAATCAAGGAAGACCTCATAAATGAACATGACGTGGTGGAAGACTGAAACACCTTGGCTTTCTTCTTTAGGGAATACCTGCCATGCAGTGAAAACTGTGACGGTTCTGGGTCAGTTTGACCCAGTATTTTGAGTTGTTATGTTTTGGTGTGTTTTTGCATTTTGGATTCTTTCCTTATTATTAGGAATGCACCGATACCGATACTGGTATCGGGGCCGATACTGTAAAATGTGTGTGTACTCATACTCATAAAAGTTAACCAATACCATGAACCGATACTAACTTATTTCATTAATCAGAGGGTGGCTTGTCATTTCTGTTGTAGTTTTTTTAGATTACTAGGGGGACATCCCGCGCTAAACAGGCACAGGGTTAGACAAGTGAGACTGGCAGCTCCAGATAAAAAAGAGAAACTGGAGGCTGCTGTAGCTAGGCTAAACAAAATGTCAGCAGTGTGGACCGGAACAGCCAACTTTAACTCAGGTTTTGGAAAAGCGATGAAAAATGTCAAGAGAAAATCCACGGGCAGTTAAAATAACAGAGGCTCTGACTCATTTTATCGCTCTGGATGACCAGCCAATGCCGGTCGTGGAAAACGTAGGATTCTTCTCAGCATACTCGAGCCGCGATATGAAATTCCCAGCCGCCCACACATCAGGGAGATAATGGTGCCAAAACTTTCTAAAGAGGTAAAGACAAGCAGTGTGTGCGCGATGTCAGTCCTTGGTTTAACAGCACAGTGGACTGATGATCCACAGGCAGATGGGGAGTTCGTTCGTTAATGCCAAATACTTTACTTTGTTTGTTTGTTTACAATATGGACACTCTGCAACAATTTAAAAGTTTATTTTATTCTCAAACCTAATTTGTATTTATTTTATTCCAAACAGAAGTGTTTATTTATTATTCCGAAAGCTCGAGACAGTGCCAATAGTTCAGTGATATTTTGTTAAATTACAATGTGGAGACTGCAATAATTTAACAGAAGTGCTTATTTTTCACTTGAAATTTTTTTGTGGTCATTTTTATTAAGATATTATTTTTTATCGGCAGAGAATAAAATAAAACCTGTCTTCCAATTCATAGCATTTGTGTGTGTGTGTGTGTGTGTGTGTGTGTGTGTGTGTGTGTGTGTGTGTGTGTGTGTGTGTGTGGTAGAAGTATCGGTTTTTGTACTCTGTATCGGCAAGTACTCAGATCCAAGTATCGGTATCATATCGGTTTGAAAAAATTGGTATTGTTGCATCCCTACTTATTATGATGCTGATGATTATGAATGTATGTTTCAGTTATTCTTGTTTAGGGATTAGTTCGTAGGTTTTGTTCTCATGTTTATTGCAGGTTTAGTTCAGTATCTAGTCGGTCTCTGTGTCGTGTCTGCGTTTTTGTTTAGTGGTGTCTTGTTTCCCGTTTTACTCTGAAGGTTCATGTTCCTGTCTTATGTCAGTGTTTCTAGCTTTGTTCCCCCTGTCTCGTTAGGTCTTATTCCTCCCAGCTGTGTTCCCCTTCTGTCTCTAATTCCTTGATGACTTCCTCTGTGTATTTTAGCCCAGTGTGTCTTCGTGTCAGTGTCGCGTCGTCTGTTCATGCACCCTATTATTTCTAGCTGCACGTCATGATTCTAGTCTGCAAGATTCAGTATTGGACATGTTCATAGTCACTTTCTCCAGTCATGTTTCCCTGCACTTCATGTGCCAGTACCGAGATCTCGTTCACAGTTTTTCACAGTACTTCGTCATAGTTCAGTCCTGGTCTTCGTTCATAGCCTAAGTTACTCCCAGTTTAGGTTTTTAGTTTTGTCATTCCCATAGTTTATGGTTTGTTATTTTGCCTTCTGTATCAGCCCTGATTAAAGGCTCGCTTTGAGCTTAGCGCAAGTTTTGCCTCCAGCGTCTGTGTCCGCACCTGGGTCCACCAAACACACTCTCCACACGGTCTGCCCTCGCAGGCCGTGACAGAAACCCCTGTGCACATCTAAAACCTGGGCTCTGTCATAAATTTAATGTTTTTGTACATAAATATAACTAATAAAGGTTTTTGCTCATTTAGAATCAATATTGCCAAAAAACGTCTCATGTCTTTCATCTTGTTAAGGATTCACATCTCTGTATATGAATGCTAGTTCAGCGTAGTTTCTTTGGACAATCTTTAGCATTTTATCCAGTCTGATGTCTTGAGAGCAAGACCAGTTTTTTCAGGCTTCTAGTAGAGCAAGCAGAAATCGTTGCATCTGTCATTGTTTATTCGTGCAAATTATTTTAAAAGCTAACAAAAAGCTAAATGTTTGTCAGATATGTTCACGTCCCGTTTCCCTTTAGCTCTAAAGACACTTTACCTGCATGCATCCAAAGCCTGTTCAAAGGTGTTCGGTGAATACGAACCTGACTACAAACTAACCACAAAAAACTGAAGACTTTCATACATATTTCAGGATGTCAGCGGGGCAGCTTGAGTTCTTGCTGGCAGAGCTGGGAGCACATCTGCGCGGGCAGAGGAATCATTTCAGAGATCTAATTGACCAGGAGCGGCGTCTAGCTGTGCGCCTGAGGTAAAATAGTTTTATTTAACTATTTCCACATCATTAGATATTCAGTACTGCTCTGTGTTTTGAGACACAGCAAACTTATTGCCAAATGCAGCATCTGATTGGTCAGATTGGATGTTCGGAAAAAGCACCAAAAGGTTCCAAAAAGTAAAAAAAAAAATGTGTGAACAGCTGCATTAAAAAGCAGCAAACCTGGGTGCCAGCTTAGCTCAATGCGTTGAGCGGGTGATCACATGCCAAAGGGCTGAGAGCAGCCAGGCCGGGTTCGAGTCCAACCTGCGTCTGTTACCGCATGTCTTCTGTCTTTGCGCCTGCTTTCCTGTCCTCTTTTCATTGTGTCTATTGAATGAAGTTGAAAAAGGCCAAAAAAAAGAATAGGCGAGTCTAAAAAATGCTTTTAACATGCAGATAATTCATTCAGATTTTACAGGTCTACTGTGTCGAGGCCTTAAGGTTGTCCTTGCTGTCCTTGAGCAGCGAAACTGTGGTACTTTTTGATATTTTATGGCTACATTTTCACTTTTATGCTCAACAAAAGTGTTTACACAAAAGATTCTCAGCAGTCCTTGCAGGCTAAGATCCTACATACAGAGATGAATCCTTCACGGAGGACCCCCCACTCGAAGTTAGTACGACACAAGCCAGAGCTTCTTGCTATTGTGTTCACTGCTGGTATTATCATTGACTTCATTGCAGCAGCCGTGCTAAAGACATAACCTCATCTCTTCCACCCACTCCTGAGCCAATCTGCAGCACAATCTCCATTGTTTCATCACGTTGACATGACAATATCAGTCCCTCGCTGCCGAAATACTATCTCGCAGTTAACTGGGGATGAAATGAAGCAAACGAGGGGAAAACAATCTCCCCAAAGCCTCTTTGAGGGGAAAATACAAACTGGTTTTAGTAGTGCTTTTCTTTAAGTGAAGCTACAAGGACTGTGTTTAAAGACTGCACATTTCAGCTCCTAGTGGGGATCATTTGGCGAGCAGAGACTTGAAAGACTGCCAGAAACCTTAACAAAGTGTAAGAGCAAGCTCGAGTGGGATGTCTGTGCTGAAAACGACGTCCTAAGGCGGTCAGTGAAAATCCATATGGACATTCCTCTGCAATTTTTTTTTTCTCGAGAGCCTTTGATCCTGCAGCGTCCTTCAAAGAGCTTCAGCATGCGCCTCAGTTTTAGTCTGCCCCGTCTCACCCCACAGGATATTATGAACCCAAACGGGGGGTGTGAGTGAGTGCTGTGAAAATGGAATCACAGGCAAATTAATTAGAAAACAAGTTTGAGATCTGTTTGGGTCAGGACTGGGACACAAACACGTCCTCGAATGTCTGCTGCTTTTATGTAGGCTGACAAACTGCAGAAGCACGCTACGAGAACATGACGGGAGCGCTGACGAATGACAACAGCAACGATCGTTACTCGCTAAAGACTCTCCACAGCTGGCAGACTAACAAAGAAACATGTAAATTGCTTTATATAAAATAGTTTTTTGGGTTGTTTTTTAACAGCATCGGCCAAATTGACTTGAATTTAAAACTCAAACTTTTATTCGCTTTTACTTCAGTCGTTTAATTGGGGGCTGAATCCACCGGAGACACCAGGAGAATGTAATTAAAAGCTGGAAGGTCAGAAAAGTCGACAGATCTGTGTCTTAGGAGGCGCTCAGAAGAGGAAACTGTCGCCCAGTGCAGAGAAGAAACATAGAGCCGGGAGCTTCAGAAGACACATCCTTCGCTCTGCTTTTTTCTTGATTTACAGCCGCTCTGAATGTAGGTAAACAAAGACTGAATCAGGGTTATCAATCTTGTTGCACTTCGCAGAGCTATTCATCGTGCTAGTTTACATGTCAGGTATTTTACGACCTCTTTTCGTCATCGCCGGATTATACTGTCGACTGTCGAGCGGCATGAGCGAAATCCTCAATGAGATGTTACCATAAATCCAAATCTCGGTGGTGTAAAGTAATAACACCTTTCATATTGGCTCCAGACAATAAAAGCAAAGTAAATGCAGACTTTCCTCATGTCAGGCCAGAAGCGTATATTAATATACCACCTTTTATTGGTCATCTTATTATCAAGGGTAGTGTATACAAGATTTGACAAGCTGGATTAAAGCTAATCATCTCATCCAGGATTGTCAAATTAAACTGTGCAATGAAGGAGGCCTGTAAAGTGAAACTTCCCTTTCTGAGAGTGTAAAGATGTTTTACTACACATTTAAAACGTGCTATAGTTTTTCCACATAATAAAGAAATGCTGCTTTGGGCTTAAATTGTAAAAAATACATGTGTAAAATTACAGCTCATTGCGCTGAAAACCCAATGTAAAAATCATAAATCACTAGACTAGATAGTTCTGTTATTTAATTGTTGATCCATTACTTTTTTATTTAGGTGTGATATGAATGGCCGTTTATTTCCTCCTTCACATTCTCCAAAACCTTCCAAGGGGCCAGATTGGAGCCTTTGGCGGGCCGATGCTGCCTCCTCGGCCAGGCTTGGCCAACCTCAGGCCTCGAGGGCCGGTGTCCTGCAGTTTTTAGATCTCACCCTGAGTCTACACACTTGAATCAAATGATAAGTTCATTACCAGCCTCTGGAGAACTTCAAGACATGTTGGCTGTGTCCCAATTCAGGGTCTGCACGCTTGAAGTACGCGCACTACGCGTACTACGTACGGTGCGTTCTATAAGTACGAGAAGTGCGGAAGTGAGAGGCTTGTGAAATGGGACGGTCTAGCCTTCGTCGCGCTGTTCAGGTTGCCTAGCAACCATGATACTAACCGCGAGAAACGTTACATACAGCTTTGTTTGACATAAATGAAGGAGAAAAAATGTTTTGTTGGTCATTCATTTTTGTCATGACATCACTTTGACTAGTTGAGTATCTGCGGCTGAGACCACAGGACTGTAAAACATGATTGTTGGGCTTCATTTCTGTACTGAACAGTTATTTCAAGAGTAGTTAGTAAATAACAATTAGCTAATGTTGTTCATGAGACTAAAATCATCTCACTGTGGTAATGTAAATATAATATGCCCAATATTATAGTTATTGTCAGATTATTATGATATATATATATACATACATACATATATATATATATGTATGTATATATATATATATATATATATATATATATATGTATGTATATATATATATATATATATATATATATATATATGTATGTATATATATATATATATATATATATATATATATATATATATATATATATATATATATATATATATACATACATATATATATATACATATATATATGACGTCATATTCAGTACTCACTTTTGACAGTTCACTCTTCGGCTGCTCCCTTCTGCCGTATTTTTGCGGCAAAATTATCCACACCCACCGCCGCGTGGGTGTGGAATATATGGGACCACGAAGCGTGCACCGGACCACGCTTGATATTTGGGGAAATCGACGGCGCATTTGGAGTATGCATTCGAAGTACACTTCGAATTGGGACAGCCGTCGTCGCGTGGCGGTGACGTAATCACACTTAAAATGTGTACTTCAAGCGTGCAGACCCTGAATTGGGACACAGCTGTTGAGGAGGTCATTTAGCCATTTAAATCAGCTCTGTTGGATCAAGGACACATCTAAAACTTGCAGGACACCGGCCTTTGAGGCCTGGGTTTGGACACCACTGTCCTACACCATATGTTTTGAAAATTGTTGTGAAAATATGATTGGTAATTTTTCTGTATGCAAAGAAGGGAAGTTATGTAATCGCATTATTGGTTCTGCCCACATGTGTTATCAAAACTATATGTGGTTCACAGATTAAAATGAGTTCGACAGACCTGGTGCAGATGAAAAAGTAGATCTGCAAAAGCAGCCCGAGTTAAATTCTGATGTAAGTTATGGTAATGTGGAAGCGCTTCTTGATGTACATAACATGACACATCAAACCAACTGATGAAATCCCAAACTGACTCTGAAACTGCAGCCAAAAAATAGCCAGACTGAATAACCAAATACATTCGTATCCTCTATAATGCAACAAACGTGTCGGCACTTCTGGATCTGTGTTGCTAACGCGCTGGCCGCAAATAGCCAGCTTGTCAGATCTATATGGCATAAGTGGGTTAGCATCATTTAGCATACCCCGAGGAGTTACCATCATAATCACGAGTGCTTAAAAAGGCACTGTTTCAATCAGCCTGTAAAGATTCTGCACATTAGTCATGCAGCTGTGTGCAATCTTGTTATGGTGTTTTACTTTTGCTTGAATAATTAAACGCCATAAAGGAAAATACATCACTCATCTGTCCATTACGAAGGCTTAGAGGAACTCAGCTATAGAAAAGCAGCTTTCTGATGAGTACATCAACTCTAATAAACCTGTTTGTAGAGGGTTATTTTTAGGGTCTCATCATATATTTGCAGTTAACATTCAATTTTATACATAGTTTTGAGTGGAAAAAAGCAAAAGGAAAATGAGAAATGAATAAAGAAATACAAAAAAGAGCAAGAACAAAAACCAGGCTGAGAATTTAAATGGAAAGTAAATGATTGTAGGGTGTAATCTGTTTATGCCAAATTCTGACTCTACCCTCCAAATGTCAGAGCAGGCAACCTTTTGAGGACTCATTCAGCAATCACAGCCTCATGTTCCCGTTCTTAGCTGACAGGAGTTACACTCGCTGTGGTCTTCTGCTGCTCTGGCCCATCTGCCTCAAGTCTGACATGTTGTGCGTTCAGAGATGGTCATCTGCATATCTTGGGTTTAAGTTACTGTTCCCTTCCCATCATTTCCAGTCTGTCCGTTCTCCTCTAACCTCTGGCAACAACATGGCATTTTCCCCCAGAGAACTGCTGCTCACTGGCTATTTTTCGAGCTGCTTCCGTGTTACAAGTAGAAGCTAAACAGTCAAACCTAAGAAAGCGAGTGCATATAAAACAGCTGCACAGTTTGAGAAAACACATCAGACTCCATTAGAAGACACACATTGATTAACACCTCCCCGAAGACACGATCTCCAATGCATCCCGCACGCCATCTTCCATCATGCTTCTTTTTATAATGCTGATGACATGTCAGCAGTGTTGGGGAGTAACGGAATACATGTACCGCCGTTACGTATTTAAAATACAAAATATGAGTAACTGTATTCCGTTACAGTTACCGTTTAAAAAGGTGGTATTTAGAATACAGTTACCTTGTTGAAATAAATGGATTACACGGCGGTACTTCCCTGTTTCATATTGTCGCGGGTCAGGACTGTTTGGGTTTTGTTTGACAGCTACGTTCTGTAGTTCCAGGCGGCAGCGTTGCGGTTGCCATGGTTACAGGGTGACGCTCTCGCTCTGTGTGTTTCCTGGGTGAGAGAGGCCTTTTTGTTGTTGTTGTGCTAAGCTAATAGGCAGAATGCTACAGGTATAGCTCTAAAGAATGTAGCATCATAGGCAGTGTAGTCCGTGCTGCAGGGAGAATGGACTGCCATACACGTTATGTGTCTGTGAGCGAGGGAGGGAGAAAAAGGAAAAGTACGAGCTGTCATCGAGCAAAAACGGGAGCTGGAAGCATGTAAATATAATAATAACCACTGCAGCCAAGAAGAGAGCCTGACGAGCCCAGTTGTAAGTAAGCTATTAAGACTCGACTGTACACCGTGTTCGTGTTTTCCTCAGAAACAATAAGTTCTGTTGGAGCAGCCTTTCAACGCCTCTCTCTGTCTCTCGCAGGCAAAGTTGACCCAGACAACAAAGTAAAGCTAGTTTTCAGCCATGAGCCCGACACGGAACCCACCGTATTAGCCAGAGGTCCCTTTGCTACGGTTCGGAGCCGCGGACCTTCAGTAACAGTAATAAATTACAGCAATAGTACATTCATGTAGTTGTAAACAGCATGATAATATATTAAGTAATCCAAAGTATTCAGAATACGTTACTCTCATTGAGTAACGTAACGGAATACGTTACAAAATACATTTTGGGGCACGTATTCTGTAATCTGTAATGGAATACATTTTAAAAGTAACCTTCCCAACACTGCATGTCCCTAGAAACTAATGAAAAACTGTCCATTTGGAGGCTGTTACTGAATCCTATTAGGATTTTAATTGAAGTAAATACACGTTTCCTAATTAAATGAGGCCGCTTCATTGTGTTTAAACAAAAGGAATACTCCTCTGTTGCATGTCTGCCGCTAAAGTGAAGCCAAAATCATCGTTTCTTAAACTGTCTTATGTCCAACAAAAGCAATTTTAGCTGCTTCTCTTGTTTCGTGGATATTGTTTTGATGGATTTATGGATTAAATCTCATTAAATAACCACACAGTGATTAATATTATATTACTATAATCCCCATCAGAATCTTGACCACGTTCACCCAGAAACCCAAACTGCAGCCTTTCATGTAAGATGAATCACACGGCTGCTTTCATGCATTATTTCATTTACTGCGCAAACTTCTCCCCATGTGAGCTCATCAAAACTGCCTCTTTTCTGGATATTATATAACTTGGAGCAGTTGCTACGATGGGATAGAATTCAAAGAGCGTGGAGGATGGAGATTAGCTATTTAGAATCGCCCCCACTTTTGAATGACAGCGCATCCACCCACTCCACCTCCACCTCTCCGAAGCAACACAAAGAGGAAAAGACCCCAACCCCCCCTTCCTTCTCCACAGTTGCATCTGGAAAAAGCTTCGTTGACACGCACACAGTCCTCTGCAACGATTCTGCACAATCTTTACATTACAGAAAAGCATCTCGGCGAAATCAGAAGGACGTAAACGTCCCTGTGATTCAGTGCCGTTAGCTCCGACGCAGAGATGACAGATGCTGCCTCCGGCACCTCTTGACAGGTTTTTGGTGAAAGTTTTTAAAGATGTGTCAGCGAGGGATTGCCCTTGTTGAAAACAAAATCTCCCTCATTCATCTCCCTTCAGATGAAGCTTGCGGGCGCCCAGGGGAAACTGGCTGCACAGCGGGGAGAAAGTGGATTGAAGAGAGCGAAATAAACATGCAGAATCTAAACATTCTCGGTGAATCGCTGCTCATCTGGAAGAGAACACTGACCACAGGCAACTCACGTTCTGAATAAATTCACCTCCAACGCTCATCTGTAAGCAGGATCGGCATTTTTTTTAAAGCTCGACTCTGAAGTCTGCACAGCACAGTGGAGTTTGGGTGTTTCGTCTATGAATAGTGTGTATAAATACGGCTAGTATGGAGAAATCTGAGTTTATCGTGTCAGAAAACGTGAAAAAAAGTGGAGTTTCCTGTCAAGTAACACATGAAACTCACAGTATGGCACCAGGTCAGCTAAACTGCGAGGATATCTAACCAGTTAGGAAATATAAACCTTTGTGAATCAATTTCAACTCCTTTGACGCACATTTAACTGACAACAGGTGCACCTGAGAGGCAAAAACTAGACAAGCTCCAAAAAGGAAACAGATTTGCATATGGTGGCCAAGGACTGCTGCTCTCTCTGTCTCCCTCCTGACTGATACCTGCTGGTAGCTTAAGATGACGCCTACGTGGAGATACCCAGATCACCCACTACATGAGGAGAGCTGGATAGAAGCATTAACTTAGAAGTGGAACTGGTATATCTGGTATTTAGAATGGGAGAAGGCCGCCAGGAAACCTACAAAATGACCTTCAGGGCCACTCATATGCTTGATTTCACCAAACTGTAAGAACGGGTCTACAAGAGGGTGAAATGAGAACCTGAGATCCTTTAATGCGATCGGTGCTTACAGTCCAGCATTGCATGGCTCAACTGGCATTTTTCGGGGAACACCAGAACTGGGAGATCCGCCACCTTGTTGTTTTCACTGATGGCAGCAGATTCACACTGAGGAAATGTGACAGGCGTGAAAGGGTCTGGAGACGTCTGCCTGAAGCATCCTTCACAATGACTGGTTTGGAGGGTCTCACTGACCTCAGTGTGGTGGCCGACATCACCCTGACAGCTGAATGAAATCCTGAGACCCACTATCAGACCTTACTGTATGTGGGTACAGTAAGGTCTGATATAGTGGATTGCTTTAAATTTATCGGCACTCACTGCAGTTTGCACAAATGTAACTGTATCTACGGAGTGATGAGATCAGAAAAGATGGAACAGTAACATTACAAGAAGGTGCAAAATCTGGATTTTGTCTTCTTTTTTTTAGCAAACCGCAAAAATAAGACGTCCTGTTCAAAATTTGACTGTTCTTGAGTCTCCAGGGGTTGCCTACAAATCGTATTGCAACAAGACTTCAGGAACTCGAGCCACACGCTTAAGACATCTAACAGCAAAATGTGTTGTTTTAAAAAGCATCTTTGATTTTGCATGAATTGTATGAACTTTTACGTAACAGAAAAAGATCACGTTTTTTGTTGCCTTTACAGCCGGATGAAAAGACTCCTCATTATCCAGTTTGTACAAGCAACAATCGTCCTACTACAAATTTTAAGAGCAGATCTCCAGCTACAATTTCTAGGTCCCAACTGGTATTCATGCAAAACAAGTTGCTTGTAAGGTTGGAAAAGACACTAAAATAATGTCAAAAACTGAAGCAATCCCCGCCGATGAAATGTAGTCCATTACTGCTCAAAATAACAGTGCAACCAAACGTTTACTTCATTGTCTTAAGAATGGAAAAAAGAAAATAACAAAAATGCCCTCAAATGCATTTGTACCATTTAGCCACACTGCGATGTAGGTCAGTAATTCCAGGTAGCGAAACAGTCCATATTGAAGCAGGGGTAAGAAGAAAATCTGTCAGAATGTAGGGCAGAGAGGGGAGGAGGGGAGGTTTTCAGTCCTTCAGTCTCTGTCGTCTTTCCTGACCGCGGTGGCTTAGCTTCACATGCTCTCTGGCTGGCCCGGTGTCGGCAGTGGCCTAAAAATACCTGCCATGTTTAAACGCCCAGGTAACCTCAATACCGAACAGCAGCCTAACACACAAAGCCTTTACCATAAGAGCGCTGCAAGCACAACCGCTGTTGGCCTCTTACTGTTTCCTGATGTCAATCGACATGACAAGAAGGCCACAACGCTCATTTGAGATGCAAACGCAAAGAATTAGAATGACGGTGTTGCTTTTATAAGTAAAAAAAAAACTTCACTGAAGGATCGGTTTCGTTTTTTTAAACTAGTGAGCTCCTTTTAAATCTTTTTACAGTAGGACTACCTGAAGGGTTAATGTGTTTCACGCTCAACGGGAGGCTCCCTTTTGAACTGGTATGGGGCAGGGACATACAACACAATGTCTTTACACAAAGATACATACACACACACACACCACTGACCAAAAGTGGCAAGAATATAAATATAAATTCCCCTTCCACCCAGTTTTCCAGTCAGAGCACACTCTTTTTCCTCTCTGTGTCATAAACTCTCCCACATTCACACACACGCTTCCACTTCCAGGGGCCGGAGCCTGGTCACAGGAAGAGTGCGGGCTTGATAGAGCCTGTGGCAGAACAAGACTGAGGAGGTGGAGAGTGGTGGTGGGGGTGGTGGGGAGGAGTCCAATTGTCTAGGCCTGGCTCACCAGAGCACACTTACACAAAATATACTGTAGGCCTCGACAGGCTGGTTGGCACCATGGGGCCACAGTGGGTGGTTTGGATTTTAAAGGCATGAGTCAAAATGCAGCACATGCAGACAGATAGCAGTGCACATGCACCCTTACACCTGAAGGCAAATTTGAATATAGAAACAACCCCAGAGGGGTTCTGTGGTGACCGTTTCCTCTTCCTGTTTCCTGCTGCTTACTGAGACTTGAGATGAATAAGTCTTCGGAGGAGTCGCTGTAGCATGCACGCAAATATAGAGGCACTCTCACACACTCGTATGCAAACACTACCACCTACACTATCAGGCATCTTTTTCCCTAATTCAACGTTAGAAGGCCTGTGTGGCTTTTCAAATGTCACAGAATTATTGTTTGAGGGCAAGTTTTAGCTTTTCTTTGAGGACGTTGGTAGCCGTGGTGACGAGTCTTAGCTTCTGCCTCACTCTGGCCATGTGAGTGCCGGCCATTACAGTGAGCCTCGTGCTTCCATTCTTCTCTTAATCAGCTTAATTGCAGACATTCAGTTGCCTCCCTGATATATTTAAAAGAAAGTCAAATATGATCATAGTGGAGTATAACCAAAGGCAAAGAAAGGGTTGTTGGAGAAATCTGTGTATGTTTTGTCACCTGTGAGCTGACTAATTGAAAAATTTAATCCAAGGAAAAATTTGCAATGCAGAAATTGGACAGAGCAAAAAAGTTAAGCATATGTTGTCTTCAGCTCACACATCCATCACCAAAAGATCCCGAGTTCCCATGACAGCCTACTCTTCAGCTCCGTTTGTGTGTGCACAGAGTGAGGTGATGGTTGCCACGAGCTAAGACTTCCAATCAGCTCACACGGAGAGCTCCAACAGATGTCCACAATCTTCAAGTTTTTTTCTTTCACACTCTGAAACAATCAAAGAGACAATCCATTCCTGCAGCCGGCAAGCAGAGCTGCAGGGGGGGGGAGGTTGGAGGGTCTTCAGAAAGACACGACTGGGCTCGGGCGGTTGGTGTGTGTGTGTGCGCGTGATGGGTTTTCTGTTTTTTGCACGAGTGCACGCGCTCATGCTTGAAGAAACCAGTTGTTATGAGAAGTGTGTTTCCAGTGAAATCAGCTGCCGTGCAGTCAGTCACCAGGAGTCCATGAATTATCCACAGAGCTTTCAGCAGGTTCTGTCAAATTGTTTTGGGGTTGACTTTAAACCCACGTGCACAGCAAGTGAACCAAGGAAGCTTTTTCACACACGCTGGAACTCAAGGTCAACAAAAAGCACTGAATGGCCAACATTTCTCTGGTAACAAGACTGTGGAGAATTCTCTGGAACACCTACTGAACTTAAAGGGATGCAGGATATGAAATCAAACAGCATTTACAACAAGAACACTTTATACTTCGTGGTTAAAATGTTTGAGTCCTTGAGCCATTCACCTGTGTGCAGTTTCAGATATTTGTGGATGACACCCTTGCATCTCTGAGCTAATTACAGCGAGCCACATACACAGATCTATGGATTGAGGATGAAGAACAGATTCTCTTCATGCACAAAGTCACTGCAGCACACCAGGAGCGGAAAGAGTAGATGTGCCAGTCAGCCAGCATGCACAATGCAACTGGAATGCAGTGATTTTTAAAGTTAAGGCTTGCAGATGCATTCTGTATGTTGAAATGTCCACCAGAGAAAGCTGTGGTCTTGAGCCGCCTGCCAATAAAATCTGATTAATTGCTTTTGCAGAGGTTTGGACCGACTTCTCTCTCTGAAGGCCTCATTTAGCATTATAAAAACCACACAAAACAGCCATAAACCGAGCTTCTTTCTGTGTTACTGACATCTTTGTAACCTTTTGTTGTGTTGTCACAAAGCAGAAAAGTCATTACACCATGATGGGAGAGAAGGCTACACTTTCAAAGCCAGACTAATTAGTCTGTTGTAGGTGGGTTCACTGCTCCGCGAGGCTGAGAGTTTAATTGCAGGTTTAATCGACTGACACCTACGACACCACCAACCTCCAACGCCATGCCGGAAAGATGTTAGCAACAACCCGCAAGGAATCTCTACCATATCTGGGGCGGAGAACAAAATAATGACCAGCAATTACTCTGATCATAACCTAATTGTAGCCTTTAAAATGTGCCTCCGAAGCAGTTGCGACTCATTGTTCCTGCAGCTCAGCCCTGTGGTGCAGAGATACAACCCGAGGATCCATTAGACATATGATATCTGACCACAGTGATCAGCAGTGCAGCTGAAGGACAAAGGAAATAGACAGAGAGGGAGAAATGATGGGGGGGGAGGCTGGTCAGGAGATGCATCAGGCTTTAGTGGATTTCCACAGTTAAATTTATCACAGTCAACTGAGGAGGAAGACAGCAATCAATAACCCCTATCTCCCTGCTGTCCTCCAAGAAGGACAGTTGCTTTCAAGGGTCCAGACCTCTTTTAGACACCCCATCCAAAACCAAAAGAACAAAAAAAGAAATAACCCAAAACAACCTGCATCATATTATATTTAAAAAAGAAAGAAAAGCTAGAAAGCCACTGTTAGAGCAGCGGACCCCAACCTTTTCTGCGCCACGGACCGGTTTATGCCTGACAATATTTTCACCGACCGGCCTTTAAGGTGTCGTGGATAAATACAACAAAATAAAACCCGTACCAAAAAAAAAGATTTATTCATAACACACGGGAAAAGGGAAACCAAGTTAGCGACAATAAAAACCCTGAAAACCATAAATTTCACACCCAAGCCTCAACTCTCACGGCCTGGTACCAAACGGGTCCGTGACCCGGGGGTTGGGGGAGGTTGATTCCTGACTGGATACCTGCTCCGTTGTAACCTCTTGCTGATATGCTCAAACTCAGCATCTACTGGTAGATTTATATTATCTGAAGACGAAATCAAACCGTAACCGTAGGACTGTGGAAACCTGGAAACCCTTGCCTGATTAATGAAACTAGAACGCGTAATGAAAACGCAGGGATCTGGAAGCAGATGAATGAGTCGGGCGCAGCTGCGAAAACAACAGCATGCAAGAGTAGTCACTCATTACCAGATGATTTACATGACACACAGCTAACAATATGCAGGTGTAGCATCTTCTGGCACATGCGAAGCTGTAGAAAATGGGATACAGTACATAATGGAGGGTTACTACACAGGGGTGGAGGCCTGAGCATCCACCAGTCATCCAGATGACCACAGCACCAAAAAAAGCTTGGTCAGCGCAATACTCTTTAAAGACTGGAAACAAAAATCAACTAGCCAGCACTTCTTAAGCTACCGGTTGTTGCACGATCTTGTTTCCTTGAAGTGTAAAAACTGAAGCTGAGAAGAAAAAAAAAGCGAGTCATTGTTTCCAGGATAAACTGCCCACCATGTGACTGTGTGAGCATGGAAAGATCCCGTCAGCACTTTCTATTTAAAAAAAAAACAAGTTGGAATTAGCAATAAAATAGAAATGAGACAATTAGTCACTGACAGAGATGATGATGGCAGTATGTGTTTTCATTCATTTAAAACTTTCCTAACATGTAAAACTTGCACACTAAGCACACGATGGCACATTTTTCCTATGACACGTAAGGAAAAGGTCTTTTTAAAAGCTCATACATTTTGTGCGCATCTTAGCACACAAAAGAGCTTGGAGACAAAACAATATTGTTTCAGTGTGTGTGCAACAAAATCGGGCTAGTGATGTCATCTGGGGCACATAAGCTTCAGGATGTAGACATTACACTGATTACACCCATGTAATAGCTACGCATTGTATTATTATACATTCAGTGGACACACACTATGGTAAAATGACTGTAACCCTTATAGTGAAACACACGTTGTGGATTCTTCGCCCACGCTGCCAAACACTTCCACAGATATAACAGTGAGGGGATATATCGCAGCTCTATTGGCCTGAATATTGCACACAGATCAACTCTGGAGCCCTCTCGCTCTTCCTCTCTGTCAGCCAGGTGTGTGTCAGTGTGTGCACGGCCTGCACATCCAAGTTTCTGTTCTCCCTGCAGGACCCACAAGCCCTCATGTGTCTACAAGACAGATGTTCAAACCAGATGTTCTTGCACCGAACAGAAAGGTCTGCAGACAGACCTGCTGCTTTTGTCTCTGTGACTCGCTGATATCGCGGCGCTGTGCCGAGGCGAGTTCAAATTTCAAAAGCAGTTAGACAGATGCAGTTTTACAAATTAAACGCGCCCTTGATTTTCCTAGTCTGGTCATGTTTTCTAAGGATTTCTCCCTTTAATGCTCCTTCCCAGCTTCTAAAGTAGCAGAGTCAAGGACTTTAATACCTTTCAGATTACACAGTGCGACTGCTGAAGCAGACAGAGATATTCCCAGCGCAGACTCTATATCTAAGTCTATAAACTCTAAAATAAACAGGCCGGCTGATGTTTTATTCAGAAGCAGGCCGGCAGCTATTTTTAAAACAACAAAAAAATAAAATAAACTGAAAAAGTCACGTAAATGGCAGCTTCGCTCATCCCCTGCCCGCCTCGCTCCATTAGCCTCTGCGGAGCCAGCCGAGCGAGGATTACCAACCAGCTTCCAGTCTAATTTCAGAGATGGTAGAGTCACTCAGGGCAATGTGGGATTCACTCAAGAATCATCGAAGTTCTCCCTCCACCAACTGAAAGCAGTGGAGAAAAATCCGGCCAAAATCAGACACCAGAATGATTCTCCAGCAGCAACACCCTGAACTTATTGTTTTCTATCTAACTCTATCAGTCTGTAAGCCATTAAATACTTTCACCATACACCAAAAAATAGCTCTACCTCATGTACTACTTCCAAATAAATAGTAGCAGCGGGTTAATGTGGCCAATATCAAAAAAGCAAACTCTATGTAAATCCTTCTATGTGAGAACATTTTAATTTCCTGTTTGAAAGCTTCTAACCAAATATATAATCATGTGAAATATAGTCACAGGACTCTCTACAGTATTGTAAAAAATAATTTCTACATGAGTTTGCACATCATCCTGGAGGGAACACAACCCACTCGTTACAGCATCGCCTCAGCTCGTTGAGGTTTGAGGCCATTCATTTACCAACTGTGGTGCTTATACATCATCATGGCCAGATATCGCCACTTCAGTCTCATCCGTACAAAGGATGTTGTTACAGACGTCATGAGGCTTGTTCAGATTTTGATTTGCAAACCTAAGCTGCGCTGCCACGTTCTTTATAGAGCGAAGAGGCTTTTTCTTGGTCATCTTTCAAAGCAAGCCATCCCTGTTCGGTCTTTTTCTAACTGTACTGTCACGAACATGAGGCTCTGACTCCACTGGGACGTCCATTCCTGTAAAGATTGTGACACTGTGTTAACACACACAATGAGGGGTGATGATTTGGTATGAATGCAACCAACAAACTGCCAAGACCGCTTTATAGAGGTACTCACACTCACTGATGATCAGTTAATCGAGTCCATTAGAAGCCCCCGACTGCTACTTAACCTCCTAATTCCTATGGAGTCAGTAAGGGTACACAGGACCTTATACAATCCTGTGAAACCGTTCTCTTTCACATTGCTGTAGCTAGCTAACCCAGGATAAAGACTAGAAACAAAACAGCTAGCATGGACCTGCCACCAAATCTTATCTGGTTAACACAGAACTGTACAAATCTGTGTTTATCCTATTGGAAGGACAGGAGTTAACATTTGAATAGTAAAATATGAGAATGTACAATTACAAGCATAAATCAAAAAACCTGATATTCCTTAAAATTTGTTTGTTTCTGAGAAGCAAGGATACAGATTTGTATTTGTATTTCGCTCTACCAGGAAATAAAGAAATGAGCATGCCTCAGTCCAAATATCTTTTAATTATAACTGATTTAATGAATGGATGGCTTAATTTTCTCAGCTACTTAATTCAGTTTAGTACACCAGTTTAAAAGGAAAAGCTAGAGAGAAGATCTTCATTATGTTCCAATAATTCAAAGCAAGCTGTGAAAGTGTAGCTGAAACACCGAGTTGAACTCTAACACAAAGTGAGCACTGAGTGTTGTTGCTGTGCTCTTCTGAAGTTAACTTTTACCTCTCAAGTGTTGCCACCTGACCAGTGAGCTTGCAGTGCTCCAGTAGTTCGTGTTTCAGAGTAACTTTTCATTCCTATCGATGCTTTTCAGTCTTTCGCTCTCACACACACACATTTTAAGCTCTGGATTTATGACCCTGTCATCTTGTAAACACATCGTGTGCACCAAAATGCAGCAGCACCCTCTTTCTGCTCAAGCCTGGTATTTCTAAATTAACCTCCTGGGGACTTCCCGAGGGCTGCCGGAGAGCCGCAGACGCTTCCACAGCCCTGCGAGTGAAGACTGAGAGCCCTATCAAAGTAACGAACCGGAGGCCAGACGTTTAACCCCCCCCCCGTTTAACGTCTGCACGCTGACTTTTTTACTTTAATGAGAGGAAGCGATTAAAGTGCTGGGTCATGTTGCTGACTTCAGCTTTAGCTCGTGATTTGAGAGTGTGAAGCAAGCCAACCTGTGGCCTCAGACTGCATTTATTAGCACCTGTGACGGGAAAACCGGTGTCTTCTAATTACACTTCAGATGCTCTCACAAAGACCAAGTCTGCCTTTTAAGAAAGAAATCACTGAAAGACTAATAAAAATGTAGCTCCAAGTTGCGTGACTTAAAGACAAAGGCAAAAGTGGGTGTAACAGCACATTTGACTAATTCAGAACAGTCTTTGGGGACAGCTGGCGCACACAGCGAGGGTGGATGCAGGCTGCCGATGCCAAAGCCTCCGTCTCGTTCTTTAACGGGCCTGTAGGAGTCGTGCCTTACCTTTCCAAAGTCCCTGACGTCAAAAAGGTCAAAGGCCTCAAAGAGCTCGCTTTTCTTCATGCCAAAGACGTCGCTGCACGCTGCCAGGAAAGTCCTGATGTTCTTCAGGCACAGGAACTGTGTCGGGGAGACAGAAAGGGTTCATGTGTCAGTGGCAGGACAGTAAATTTACAGGCAGTATCGTGATGTTTCACTTTTCTTTCCAAATGGCCGCGTGTCTGTGCGCGTGTCTTTATGACATCACCGTACAGTTTCTGCTTTTTGGATAGTGCTTGACAGCTTTCACTGTCAAATCAGGCCTCGCAGTTTAGGACAATGGAGGGCCGCAGCTCTGAGAGAGGGGGGAAGCTGTGCTTAAAGGCGTCGTGTTTCACTAATATGATGTATCTGCTGTTGAAATAAGGCAATGGGGTGCTGCATAATAAAGGAAAAGATAATTCAACAGAGAAGGGAGAGAAAGGCCGAGATCTTGGTTACTCCTCCCCATACAGTACATCGTCTCTGCTATCGTCATGTAAACGAAACAGAAATTTTAAGAAACTTCCTTATTATTGACTTATCAGTTGAATAGTTGGCTAACTGCACATGCCACATGTATACACTAATTATGTCATTGCATTATCTGGATCTCACAGTCTAAACTGAGTCAAAACTCATTCAATTAATCTTTCGACTGTTGAATCCTGGTGTCACAAGTTATGATTGTGATGTTTATCTTCAGCAAATTGCTGCACAAGAGCAAGTTAAAAGCTAAAATATCAAGAGAAATTGGTTATTTCAAATACAATTTAAAAAGCAATGCTTCAAACACAGCTCATTAACAATCACCAAACATACAAGCTGGCTGGTTCTAGTTGCTGCATTTCCAAATTCAAAAGTACATTACTAACATTAATGCATAGCTACATAACTCTTGTTCATTTGATAATATTGGGCGCACAGGCAAGTACATCTGTATATACTGTTGTGGTGTGTTTATGTTCAGCCTCCATTTCAGCTTAGGACAATGTGCTGCGTTAAATCAGTTTCAAAGTGGCTAAATGTTGAAAGATAGTTTGAGAAAGAGCTGAAAGACGTTACACTAGCGTTATTTATTTTTAAACTGAAGGTTTATTGTTTACCTGGTATAAGGTTGGAAGTAAATAAGTACAAAAACTGAAGGAAACAGAAACGTTTACTGGTATTGGCACTAGCTATTGGAGCCAGACAATATTTAAATATTATCAGCTAATATTTGCTATTTGCCAATCTATCAGTATCAGCATTTATATTGTCCAATAGATTTATCTATATAAATTTATCTCTCTATATATATATTAGTCAGCATTAACGCAGACTGATCCGCGTTAATGCATTGAAACGGGCTAATCCGCGTTAACGAGCAGATCAATCCGTGTAAGGGGTTACTCGGCAATAACACGTTAATGTGGCTTAAACGGTTAACGGCGTCATCACGGCTAACATGATTAACAATTAACCCATCTGGAGCTCAGACTGATTCAAAATCCCTGAAATGTCTCTGTCAACATATTTCGGGTAGTTTGTCCAAAGTTTGAGTTGAGTGCGTTAAAAATTTTAATCGCGTTAATCGTGATGGTGGCGTTAATGCATTTAAGCTGCATTTAAGCCACATTAACATCACGTTAACGCTGCATTAACACTGACCCTATATATATATATATATATATATATATATATATATATATATATATATATATATATATATATATAAATACACATACGTATATTTTGTCCACTAGAGGGCAATTTCCCAGTTGGCAACACGTGTTTGGAAGGCCACAAATACAACAGCCAGCTGAGTCAAACAGAGTCAGATTGAGTGTGAACAAGTAAATAACCGTACATAGTAAATGTTAGGGAAATCTGTTTATATATCAAGTGTATGGAAAAGAATTATTGCCTCATATATCGAAATATCACATTGTAAAATCACCAAATATCGGTATTGTTCTTAAAAATCCTATATCTGTTGGGCTTTACTAGGTATCGACAAAGTGTTGTTTTAAACATCACCACCGGTATGCGTAACAGACATCTGTAACATCTGATGCCATTGTTTCATGGTTGTGTTGCCAACAGGGAGACTGTAGAGTGCCCTCTTGTGGACAAATTATGCAAAATCAACGATGAAGGGTGTTTCTTCTGTCTCTTTTTTACCCTTTTGTGTATTGAATATTACAGTCTGATAATGACAGATTAGCAAATGGCTGATTTGGTCTGACCACAGACAGAATGTGAATACTCTAAAGCTACTTTCAGCTGCTCTTTTATTCACAAGGTGTAACCATAGCGTGTTTGATTTGGCTCTTCCTGATGCAGCCCAACAGAGATTTGTCTCTTCCGAGGACCAAACTGAGGATCTGAGGATTTCACCTCAAAAACTGCCACTATATTAATTTTTCTGCTGAGCACAGACGTCTATTTTCCATACTAGGCAAGAAGGTTATTAGCAGGCAAGCAGCACAATGCAAATACACTAATGAAGATGAAAAGAAACTCTTTCTGAGCCTTAGAGCTGAATTACAGCTGAGGGTGCACGTTGACACATTAAAATTGAATCAAATGATCAATAAGTAACTCTACTAATAAACAAGGTCATTTACTGAGCGTGCAAGTGTTTTGCTTCATCTGCAGCTTGAAACTTTTGCTAATGATCTTAATGGAGTTCAGCCCAGAAACTGTTTATCCATATTATGTGGAACCACTGAAAAACACGGGTGGGGGGGTAAGGTCTAAAGTATTAAGTAAAAGACGTTTAACACTGTTTTCGTAGAACTGCTGGCACTAAGTGAGTGAAGGGGGGTGATGTCAACACACAGGGCTTAACCAGCATGCAGCATCCACGACTTAGCCTTCCTGTAGTTAATACAAGATGGAAGACAAAAAAAGGATGCTGATGTAAAAGATGTTTCCGAAAGTTCTGATTTTGTACTGGTTTTGGCCACACCACTATGCACCAAATTGCTGGGAACACTTTTTTGGTTGGTTGTTTGTTTTACATCGGAGCATTATTAGACGTGTTACGTGACAAAATGACACTTACATGATGGAACTATCAGTAAATCAATACTTACACGTCAGGTACAAAGACAACACAATATCACAGCCAACACAGAGTCACAACAGGAACGGCTGTGTGGTTTCGGCTTGTGCATTTGAGCAGTGACGACTTATGGTCAAACCAGGACAAAGGGATCAGAGTCTACAATGAATGTAGACAACTGAAAGCACTGCACTGCTGTGTATATATCAGCAGCTGAAGAAGTAAGATAGACTAACTTCATTGCCCATCAGCACCATCAGCTTTGTAAAATGTCTGGAAAATCTCAGGAGCATCTGAATTAGGGGCAAAAACACTCGGTTACTTTAGGTGACAGCCAAGTTTAATTGCGTGGAAGCATTTTAGCAGAAATACAGCTTTTTTTTTAAAGGCCACGATCTTTCTATAGGTCCTTTTTTTTAGATTTGAGTATCTTAAAGGAGACTGTCTTCTTCTTTTTCTTCTTGGGTAACAGGTTCGCAGGAAACAGATTTCATTCGCTGTTTCCTGTTTGCTAAACAGACCACATATATGAGTCCATACCTTTAGGCCTGACTGCAATCGTGTATGGCAACTTTTGGTAAACTAATTGAGTCAGTGTCGCCTCAGAAAACTAGGAGCATGGGAAAGGATGCAAAGCAGCCCAGAGTTACTCTGTTATGCGTGACACACCTTCCCTCTCATGGTACGACGCAGAATCAGATTTGTCTGTGCAGAGCATGTCCACGCATCAAGTATAAAATGGCTCTCTGCCGCAATTGAATTACACTTTACAGATGGCTTCACAGGAGAGAGAAAAGCCCCCAGCCAGCGAGCTCCAGATAAGAGTAGAGCAGCAAGCAAGCACTGAGTGAATAATATTGAATGTTTACACTTGTACACATCACTTTCTTTTATCAGACGAGCACATCTTGTCTGCCTGGAGTCTCTGGAGAGTCCCAAAGGACCTCACTATATTATCTAAGGGAAGCAGCTTCACAGAGGACATGCTATATGAAAGACAGCTTCTCTACTGCACTGAGCCGAAGACAGCAAAGAGGGAATTGCATTAACAAGAGTGGAGCAGGATGAGGCAACCGCTAACTGTTCCACTGGCAGCTTTTGTTCTGCAATAGTGACTCTCTGGGGCGCAAGAATCGAAGGGCCTTATGTGTAAGTGTGCGTGTGTGTGTGAGTGTGTGTGTGCGTACATATGAATCCAGACTCCATGTCCAGGCAAATGAGAGATTGAGTTATAAAAGAAAATTTCAAAAAATCTGAATTTGCCATTAAGAGAAAGTCTGATATTCACCAGTCAGCCATATCATTAAGACCACTGACAGGTGGGGTGAATAACATCAGTCATGTTTCAGTGCGATCTTCCGCATTCACGCGGATGTTAACATGACAAGTCGACCCACTTAAACCTTAGAGACCAAGAACATCAACTAAACTGCATTTCCCAGTGGCAGCAGCCTCATCCAGCAAGCACAAGGAGAGATTGTGCCTTGCCATAACGTCAAAACAGCTCAAAAAACAGACTTGAGAGCTGGAGACAATGGCATGGCCAAAATCCCTAATGTGAGAAAAGATTCACAAATCAGCAGCTCAACCCATGAAGTCCAAAAAAACTTAGAGCTTCAGAATATCCCAGTTTAAAGTGGTTTTAGCATCTGTGGCTAACCCACACGCAAGCTAACATCAGCTTGCAGGTGGAAGCTAAGTGCGTAGAGAAGATGAACTAAAAAGATGTTTCAGAAAGATACAAGAATTAAATAGTTTAAGTAAACAGAGTCCCCTGAGATTACAGACTTCCTTTACTACTACACTCACTGGGGATCGATCCTCTGGCTGGAAAGCTACATCGTTGCTAGACCTAGACCGTAAAACTCTCTGAAAACCTTTACCGCAACCTACAGCGTAAACTATGTGCAATGTAACTACACATCGGGTCGATACAGTCCGCAAATATCGTCAATGGCCTGTTCGCTTGTGACTTCACAATTGTCACTAGTCTGTCTTGTATCAATTGAGGTAATGTAGAAAAGTGAAAAACCTTGAGGGAGAAATATGTTAGCCTCTAAAAAAACTGACTACAACAAAGGCTTTTTAAAAATCCCAGCAGGTTGATTGTTTCTTTTGGCTGGTACTGCATATAAAACACCAGGACAGGAGTACAAGGTAATTAACACATAATACACCGCCAAAAGATTAAAGCAACGATGTCGACCACTTATGTAGGTTACGTTCTAGGCTCTACAAAAATTTCCTGCTAAATAAGTCTAAATAAGGGCTCGTTCAAAGTTTGTACTTTGTCTTATTTATTTGATGCTTTCCTTTTATGTCTTTCCTTTTCCCACAGACCCCAACTAAGCCCGGTTGAACTGAAAACGTCTTTAAAATGCTGTTAAAACAGGGTTAACATTTGCAGTATCTTTGGGGTTTTATGTCTCTCACATCCAGTCCCAAAAACAGATTTTACTCTATTTTGCAAGTGAAACGTATGACGTGACGTTGTGACACGGTGTCCCCTGCAGCGACCCTTATCAAACACGCTTGTTTTTGTCGTGTATTTACGAAATAGGACGAGCAGTAGCTTTATTTAAAAGCCTTCAATTCAAATATGTTCCTACTGAAACTGCACAGCATCCAAGGCAGATGCATCCAACGATGTTCACGCACCTATTTCTGTACTTCAGTGAAAACAGCAAACAGCTTCATTGTGGAGAACAAGGATTTAAAGACAGATTAGGCTGTGAAGTCTCAGCAGGAAGCTCTAAACACACGCCAGTTAGGTTTGGATAAAATGCATAGTTTATACAGTACAAGACTGATGTATGGAGGGCTTAAAATCGTACAAGTGTATTTCATTTCTGAGACCAACCATGTGGAAGTCAAAGAGAAAAAATCTTGTATATCAATGTAGTGTTTTTGATATGTCCCTGTATCCACAGTAAGTCTCCAGTTTCTGTTCATGTATTCCTTGATACAAGCCTAAGCTCCATAGCAACAAGCTGGAGCATTTTATGGGCGCCGTGTGGATTGTGTTGCTTAATGAAATCCTGGTCTCATTCTCTCATAGATATACACAATGAAATACAGCTATACGTTTGGCCATCGCCCCACATGAACCTTGTTTATGATCAATTAATTACAAAGCATATTTTGCAGAGGGACCCAAAGCTTTGTGCAAAGAATTCAAATTCTCAGGTAAGAGCTCCCCAAATGTCATCTGCTTGCTGACAGCAAAATGGGACAGCAAAAAGAAAACCATGAAATGTAGAGGAGATGTATACATTCGGTGTATTGTGTTTGACTGTCTTGCTACTTTCCATCACTCAGATATTGTATCCGGTGTGAATTACATCATGTGCGCAGGCCTGATCTGTGGAGCTCTTTTGCCAAGACTCTTAAGTCATAACCGGTGGGTGCGATATCACTATCCAAGCGCTCGGGTCACATCCATGTCATGTAGGAGCTTTTGTCAGCTGTGTAACCAGGAAACGGGAGGTGGGAGGCAGGCAGAGGTCTGCTGACACCGTCAAAAACACTCCTTTCTTTCTCCGCCTGGGCTTGGGATCATCACAACAGGCAGCCTAGCCGGCCAGACGCTCATCATCTTACTCACCCTCACAGAATATTATCAGCAGCTTTTCTTTCTGGTGTAAAGCAGTAACCCCGTTTTTTT
Organism: Neolamprologus brichardi; assembly: GCF_056152115.1. Taxonomy (NCBI): domain Eukaryota; kingdom Metazoa; phylum Chordata; class Actinopteri; order Cichliformes; family Cichlidae; genus Neolamprologus; species Neolamprologus brichardi. The sequence goes on along the minus strand of NC_142112.1, from coordinate 15,845,815 downwards.
AAAGTGCGCTAAAACTGCACAGCTTTTGCTTTACAATATAATTCAACGCAGTGTCTCAGTCCACACTATTCTCCCATTCACTCGTGACTCTGAATATTCACTGCTAGTTAACGACAACTTCTTTACCACCTCTTCATCAACAGCTTTTTTTTTTTCATATGTGACTAGGCTCATTTGTTCCCACCCCCATTTGGACGTGGCGAGCTTTAAAAGTCATCTGTGTGTCCAGGAGCTCTATGTGGTGCTCTAATCCTTCCATTCAGTATGCGGAGTAATTGTCAGGGACAAGCATTATGGTATCAACGAGAGTGAGAGAAAATGAGAACGTGCAGGTTTTTCCCAGCTGAATGACTCAAGCTAAATGCTCATTTTGAATTAAGAATGGAAAAGTGTGTAATTTAAAGGGTAATTTATGATGGCAGAAACATGAAAAGTCATCACCTTTGTCATTATTCATCACTCTGTCGATGATGGTCGGTCACGAGCAGATGGTCCATGTTCCCGTCGCCTAGGTAACCCGCTAATGTTTTTACCACCCTGTCATATCTAATCAACTACATCCTTCGCTCTCATTGGTAGTCACTTCACTCCCTTCCCTCAAAGTTGAAAAAAGTTTATCTGGTAAAATAAATTGTTAAAAATTTCGTGAATGTCGTTGGTTTTCTATGGTCTCTGATCACCACATCCCTTTATTGACACCCCCGTCACTCTACAGGTTCTTTCAGCTGATTGTTTAGGATCATTGATCTGATCAGCCTGAATCACAGATGCAGCAGCCAGTTATTTTCAATGCAGATGTTCTGCACCATATACAACCTTCCTAACAGCAAAAAAATACAGAAAGATTAGGAACATGTCTCATAAACGGCCAAAGAGCTGTTTATGAGAAAAAGTTACCATGTTAACGTTAATGTTTCATTGTAAATATACAGAATAGTAAGCATCACTGAAGCATCATCATCATTGTAAATATACAGAATAGTAAGCATCACTGAGTCAAACCTCAGTCACACTAGAGTAAAAATAGGTCCACAACCACCCAGGAAACTACAAAAGAAATCGGTGGTTGGCTGATGATTTACTTTTCTTCACATTTCAGCACCTGATTACAAGTAGTTGCAGCAAACAGAGGTGGAGCGTGCAACACACTCGTCTGGATGACCAGTTTCAACTGCAAGGTGATTGCACAGGTCGCTTTGTGGGAGGTAATCTATTTCCAAACAATCACGGTCCAATTTTGACATACTGTAAAGACTCTCAGAGGGACTGGCAAAGGTTTGCAAGCAACTGCAAACCGTCTAATTTATACATACAGGCTTTAATTTCTGGATTATTCACTGTTAATTGCTGCTTTATGCAGTTGTCAACCCATTCAGTAACAAACTCATATCAGACTGACTCCATCTTATTGCCCTTTTACCACCAAAGTCATTCTGCAGACTGCAAGTGGTCTCCAAGTGGTTGCAGACCTTGATCCTGTCTTTGATTCAAAGACAGTGAGATCGAAAATTCATTGTATTTGATCGCAATAACCGAGTTTGTGCCACAGACGGTCCGTAACTGTAACTCCACTCTTTGCTTTAGTGTTATTGTAGCATTAAAGAACTGCAAGACTTTTTGAGTTGGTACTAAACAGTCAACCAAGATTATGAAACAAATGGTTGATGCCCTCTTTGGATTTTGTGCAACTAAACAACAAATGATTCAAGCTCAAGTCCACAAGTCTTTATTTTTATAAGAGGTGCTCCAAACCACACAATTGCATTAAAGTTTCCTAAAAATAAAGGCCAGAACGATCAGTAATTCAAATACCATCATGTTGCCCAGGCAGAGTTTTGAAATTCATGTATGTAAATGTCATCAGCGTCACCTGATGACATTTACATACATGAAGGTGAATGGCGCCCTAAACTGCACGCTCAGCTCCCCCGATACTTAAAGTGAGAAATCACAGGAAGAAGTGAAGATGACAGGAAGTCTTTCTCGTGACATTTCTGACATCCACACAAAAGAGCCAGGCGCAGGCTTACAGTACAGCTCCCCGAGCCTCTCTGTGGCAACAAAGAGGCAAAAGGGGAAAAACCTTGCTACCTCCCCCACAACACCAGTACGTGACTCGGAAGCCATTTTCCATTAAATCCTGGTTTGAACCCAGATGACCCCCACATGTACACAAAGCTTACCCCTGCCCCCACCCCTGACGATAAGCCGAGTGAATTAGTGTTACTGTGTGAGATATGAACCCTCGTAGCTGCGGCAACGCAGGTCAAGCAGTTTCAACTCAACTGTGACCGGCTCGGCAGGATTAAAAGGGGTCAGGGTTGTGGAAAGTGGAGAGTTGAATGTCATATACACTGTGTCAAGCGCTAAATAAAACGTACACACTGAATGAGCAAACACTGAAGCGTGAATGGTGAGCAGACAGCATCCCTCCTCCTTCTCCTCCTCTTTCCTCCTCTCCCTTATTTTCTGCCTCTTGGAAGATTGTGTTCAAAAATGTGAACAACTCTGCCGTGTTACTTGACAGAGCCAGGTCAATGGCTATCTGACCCGTGCGTGTGCATGCGTGTGTGTCGCTGCCCATTCAGGCGAGTGGGCTTTGACTGATATGGGTTTGTGCAGGGCCTATTTTTGGAACCACGCTGTGAAAAGACGCACATTTAGAAGGATAAACTGAACGTTTTTCCGTTTCCACCTTCCACAAAGGTTTATTTCTGGCAAATTAGAGCCTTTAATTCGTCCTTTCAGGCCTTTAATTGACCTTGTCCCTTGTCCTCATCACCTGCATGTGCTGTGTTATACATGTATTGAGTCACAACAGCTCCTAATCTATTTCAGTGACTCTCCCCCTCTCTGTCTCCATTACACAAATGCAGACATTCCCATTTCCGACAGACAACGGCCATCCATCACCTCCGCACTGTCAGCACAGGGCACCTTACACATTACTGTCCCTGCAGGAAAAGACAATAATCTTGTGAACTGCAGACGGCTTTTCTATTCCGGGTCCATACACTTGTACGAAAATGTATCTCCCTCATGTGCACAACAGATATATGCAGCTCCATTCATTTCCACCCATCTCTCCCAGCTCCAGGCTTCCTACAACAGTAAACCTGTCAATAAAAGGTTATGAGCGTGGTTGGTGGTTGTACGCTGGTATCATCAATGTGTACAACTGCAGCTCCCGACTATCTTCCAGATAGTATCCTGACATTTCCGAGCTTGGAAAAAAGGTAAAACTGCAGTTGTTGTTTGCTAATGCGCCTCTTTAAATGTTCATAATCATACTGTACGCTGAGGGTCTCCTTGAAAACTGAATGTCACTTGTGATGATGATTGTTTGCCAGTAAAGACAACAGACAGTATTGACTTTCTTAAAGCTCTCAGAGCACTCAACGGTGATTAACTGAATCCAAAGCACCACAACTGAGTAACATAATAAATATTGATTGCAAGTACATTCTCCACCAGCGAATAGCTCCTAATTAAATCAGCATATACATTACCTATAGTTTTAACGTGCACTGGAGCGTAGCCTTTACCGGTTGGCTGTGGTTCGGCTTGTTACCTTGGTGACAGGAAGAAAGGTCAGTTTGCTCTGTGCACAAGTGCGATGCAACGCAACGGCGTCTTTGCAAATATCTACATCCATGTCACTGTACATAAAGCCGCACATGTACGTGCACGTCATCGGGGTGACACGCTGGAACAAACTAGCGCGACTGCACCGGAATTGTAAATGGAAGGCCGTGGAGCCTTGCAACAACGTGGCGTGCATGATCGCAGTAATGTGGTGTTTACACTCTGACAGGTGCAATCTTTGCTTCGAAATGAACCAACGAGGGCAGCCGAGCTCCAGCAGCTCAGATGGAGTCATCATGGGACTCATGAGCTGTCTCTGAACCCTTGCATACTGCATACTAATAGCATGCGCTTAGTCGCGTGTGCAAAATTAGCATGCAAAGCGGACTCACAGGTGTGAGTGCGCATACAATAAGGATGAGAATATTAAGTATTAAGGACCGTCACTGGTGCTAATTTTCTGCACAACAACAGAAAGAAGCAGAAAAGCTGAAAAAGTACGCTTCAGTGCAAAAACTTAATGAGATATGATACCAGAGAAGCAAAGTGACGTCACCGGAAGCTAGCTGAGAAGGTTAAATCCATTCAGATATGAAACTCACACTTTCTGATTCTATGTATAAAACTCCACAAACCTCATTGTGCTTGAAAAGCAAGAAGACTCAACTTCAGTTTCTTACTTCCACAAAAACATTAGAAGTTCTTTTCAGACTTGTTATAACAAGAAAAGCACACTTCGTAGTGTCCATGTAACCCACAGAGCAGGTCTTTGTGAGATGCGAGTCTGTGACGTGCAAATAAAGCATTTACATTGAATCTAACAGCTACTTTTTAACATTTTGTGATATGGTGAGTATCGCAACAGCACATATTGTAATTTATAACCTTTTCTTTACTGGAAATTATGTCCTCAGAGTTCAGTTTTGTCAATATCTGTCTGATGTACAATATCGTCAAGCACACATACACAACACTGTCACTAAAACCTGCCATAAATGTTGTCATAAGGCAGAGTTAGTCTGCTGTCGATCTGATATCAATAATCTATTGGTAAATGGTAAATGGCCTGTATTTGTATAGCGCTTTTACTAGTCCCGCCTAGGGACCCCAAAGCGCTTTACACGTCCAGTCATCCACCCATTCACTCTCACATTCACACACTGGTGGAGGCAGCTACAGTTGTAGCCACAGCTGCCCTGGGGCAGACTGACAGAAGCGAGGCTGCCATATCGCGCCATCGGCCCTTCTGGCCAACACCAGTAGGCGGTAGGTGAAGTGTCTTGCCCAAGGACACAACGACCAAGGCCTTCCGATTACAAGGCGAGGCGAACTCCCAACTCTTGAGCCACGATCGCCTATTGGTCTGATATCCGTCACACTATTGTCAGTGAGTTTTTTTTATCAATTTTTACTCGTGTGACTGAGCCATTAGCTTGCTCTGAATTAGGACAAAGCTTTGTCCAGGTAAGCAGTCCAGCCTTTTGTTTTTCGGTTGAGACTATTTAAGTTTGCTTGGCTAGCATTATCTCAGGATTGCGGTGCATAAGATTAGCCCTTTTCTTCACAGTATTTTCACAGTAAAATATCAATATTTGGTGTCTCTGTATCAATATAAGGTCACTATGTGAAATATCACTATACTGTGCTGTCTCCATTTTTCCCCCATCCTTCCTGTCTATACCCTTGCTTTTTATTAAAAACTACATTAGATATTCCATTCACTAAGCTTTATTCCTCTATAAATACATTGTAATTACACTCTGATACTTCACACCAAACCCTCAACTTTGCTACTCTAAACATTCCTGCAAATGCAAATTTAGATGCTGACATCTTGTTGCAGAGGCACCTTCTTACACATCTTTAAACAGGATCGCAATCTGTTGTGTAGATGCAGGTCCCCTTTGCTCAGCTTATATGACTTGCCTCATTGCACAGGCACTGAAAAGAAAATGAAGACACGCTCTCTCTGTCTTTCTCATTCTCCCACTCAAATCTCTGTATCTGACTTTTGTCTCTGCAACTGAAGCGCAAGCCTCTGAGTCTTTGAAGCCTGCTGTACACAGAGCTCACAGTGGGAAAGTGGCTTCTTTGCTTTGCATCACAGAACTTTGGTCTGAGTCCAATAAAATATACATATGTGCCATGTATAGTGTATAATACCATTCTCTAAGCGTACCATGTGTACAAGACCTTTAAAGGGTCATATCCAGGTCAGGTGAAACCACACACCTGTCAAAATGTATTATGGAAAATGATCAAAAATAAATACATTTGCTGTTTATTAGTTGTTTTAAAGAGTATAATGGATAGATTACATCACACTAGTCTGCATCGCATGAATAGAATTCATAAATGTGTTAATTGGGTCTTCGCTGGTATCTGCGCAAAAATGAAGAAAGCATCCTCTGTTGCTTTTTTTGACTGTTAATCAGCTTCAGTGCTCTCTGAAAACCTCTCTGCTGTTTGAGGCGTGTTAAAATTAGACCAGACTGTCATTCACACGCCGTCATTCTCTCACTTTCGCTTTCCAAAAATGAAGACTCGGCCTTGACATCTTTGAAGACAATTCTATAAAGAACAATTCTTTTTTTTCTTCTTCTTCTTCCGTGCACTGTGAAGAGAGAAGTTTCTTTACTCTTAATTGCGTTCTTTGGTCTGAGCTTCATCGAGGGCATGTTTGGTTTCACTTCCTTCCTCTATTCCATTTCCTGATTTCCTGTGCACGTTGAGGCTCACGGCCGGTCCGACTGACAGACTTTTAGCAGCTGGTTGGTTTTGCGGCAGCGTTCTCGCTCTGAAGCTGCAGTTTAAAATCCTGTGTCATGGAACGCAACAGCAGGCTAGACAAGTTTGGGGCACAAGGGCAGATTTCAACTTCAATCAAATGATATAATTATATGCTTTTAAACCCAACGCAGTAACAATTTCATGGCGTTCTTTGCAAATTCACAGCCAGTCACTGGTTGTCCTTTACCCTATCCTTTTCCTATTGTGTTTTTAGTACATTCTGTGACAGACACTCAGACAAATGCAACCAGCTCACACAGGGAGGGTTTGCTGGTTGCACCATGACAAGCAATCCACGGTTCCTCTTAAAGCTAAAGCCTGAATTCCACTGAGTCAAAAACAACTACTGATTATGTGGTCTTTGTTGGGTAGAAAACCAGAATGCTGCTTGGGCTGTGGTTGAGCTGTGTCTAGACTACAATTATGGTCGTGCCCTGCAATGTAAAAGCTCTGATCAAAATGGGTCAAAATCTTGCTTTATATTGACACTAGGTCCTGATACTGATATACTGATGCTAGGTAAAAGCAAATACCGTGCCGTTTGCACAATTCCAGACACATAAACAGACGAATGTCTACTTAACCAATCTTTGTTCATTGTACTGACATCTTATTTTTTTCCTTTCACCAAAGGGCAACCTCTTAGTTTGAAAAATGATGCCTACACACCAGTGGCAAAACATAAACTGCAGTTTTCTAGAAGGCTTAAAAACAAGTCATCCCCCACAGACTCTTCCATTGCCCAACGTCGCTTAAGAAATAAGCATGTTTACTCTCTTTTTGGACAACTTCCCTTTAATGACAACTGCAGCAGAGGTGCATTTTTACATACCTCGTTTATTTACATTGTATTGAAGCCTAAATAAATGAGACATCAGCCACTAAGACAACAGTTGTCTTCAAAGCTTCACCGTAGCTAACTGGAGTCAGTGAACTAGACCTCATAATCCTGTTTGTGGTGTTGGCACTGTGTCTTTACCTGATTAAAAAGTATTCTTTGCTGTCCAGTTGGTAGCAATAGACCACCTAAGAGGTTGATAACATGCATATATGACTGTGTTCCCTATAACTGATGGATGCACTTTGCTAACCAAGTAAGCATTAGCGTTAACTTGGCCCTCCAACTTCTTAGCCAAATATGGCCACTTCAGGCTCCAAAAACCAAGAGCAACAGAAAAAAATGCTAAACTCAAGGCTTTAAAAAAGTAGCCTTCACCAGAAAAAAAGCTACAGTACACATCAACTCATTTCATTAGTATGAGCTGAGAATCCCCAATAGATTGTTGCCCCTCCCTAAGTCTGCCAGAAATTTCTTCCTATTAAAAGGACGTTTTTCCTTCCCACTGTCGCCAAATGCTTGATCATAGTCGTCTGATTGCTGCTGTTTTCTCTGCATTATTGTAAGATCTTGGTCAACTATTGTTGCTATTTGGTGCTATATAAATAAAAAATATACAGACATCAGGTACTTTATTTGATCATTTCACAGCTTTTTCATCCAACATCCGAGTGACCTACTGGGGGTCTGATGGCCTGACATGGTCCATTTCCTAACAGAAATGAAACACAATATAGACCTTACCAATAACCTAAACACAATTAATGGTTCAGAGAGAGAAGCAGCCCTGATTTCGACATCACACACATGAGCTCTCCAGAGATTCTGAAGCATCATACATTAATTAAAGCAGCCAACCTCAATGCAGCAGGCTAGCCCTGCAGGTCCCATTATGTCCTCTGAGATGCCTCTGTGGAGGCTAGACAGGCCCTTTGTAGCCCTGTCCTACCACTGCCTTTGTCTTTCCCTCTCGTAGGTCCCATGGGTGAGGCCACAGTGGCGTCCCATGTGTTATTATTGGCCAATGATAAAGTAGCTGCCACGGTCCTCATGAATTATGCAGGGTGAAAGAGGGAAGCAGCTCCACCCTCAGTTTCATAAATTTAACTTAGAGGAGACAGAGGGAGGAAAGTTGTAGGGGGGCTTCTGTCACCCTTTTTTTTTTTACGATTATGTGCATGTAGAAGGAGTTGGGGGTGTTTATATCCAGCCTCATGTGGTGTGAATGTGCTTGAAAGGAAAAGCTATGAGTTATGGTTTTACTGACATGCCAGCCTGAGAACAAATACTCGCTACTCATAGTAATACTTTGTAAGCAGAACCAAAGCTTGGAGTACCTGAACCTATAAAGAGGTCATAAAGGTGTATAACTGCTGCTATGATCTCGTAGATATTCTGTTCAGCCAATGGGAAGTAATGCACTTCACACCCTACTGCAAAAAACAAAAGGTGAACTGCAATATGTGTGTTGCGTTAGCAATTACAACAAAATAACGCCCACCTAGAAACCTCGGACTTAACAGAGAAAGCTATTGTACACTGTTTAACTTGAATTTGGGAAATACAAAAACACAGTGGCAACATCACCAAATGGACTTTGTAAACGTATGGGATCGTGCTCAAGCCTACTACTAATGCTAATTTGCCTTTGAGTGTGGCTTCATCACTGACTCGGTTTGTGTAAGCCATCCAACCGTGCATAAAACGCAGTCTGTCTATAAATAAGCTAGTCTAGGCCGGGCCAGGCCGGGCACTGAGCGTAAATGCAGTTCATAACCTTTCCACACACAGCATGTCATTATGTCACGGCTGACAGACAACACTCAACTACTGATAACTCTGCGTTAGAGCAGTGACATTGATTCAAACGTAACATCTGCCAGTAAATGGACTAATAGGCTTCTCTTACAGCCCCGATCAGATTTACACAACTGACTGTGTAAGCAGATCCTTGAAAAGGATTATTTCCACTGCCCCTGATAACATTAAAATCTTCTAGGCTTTCTTAAAACGTCCACTTGACCCGGACGCAGAGCTCAAACAGTGGATTCCCAATTCAATTGTGAACGAGCGGTAACTGCATATCCTATCGACTGTTCTTTTTTTTCCAGGAAACCAGCCTAATCCCCTCCTCTCCATCAGACGTGCAGTACATCACGGTACAGATATCATACCTTAATCACCTGTTTGGAGTGGATGAGAGCATTAGAGCATCGATTACAGGTAACACACGGTAATGTGTGTGCACGGCTGTGTGTGTTATTCAGGCAGTTTAATACTCCTACAACAGGCCTGCAGACTCAGTAGGTGAGTGGCTATGTCGCTGTGTGTGCTGTCACCACGCCAGACGCCCAGATTCACTGTTATGAAGGTGAATATTAATCTGGTCCTGGTTCAAGCTGTCCTGTCATTGAAGCAGATGGTACCAAAATAAAAGTAGAGCCACATGGCCACATCTATCTGTCTATCTATCCCATAAAATAAAGACAAAGGAGATTATATGGTTGCCTTTGTTAACTCTTACTCTTCCTTAGGAAAGCCAAACAAGCCATTTTTTCTTGGTTTCTCTTTTCTTTTCTTTTTTTAAAGCACTGCACTCCTATCTGTCATCGTGAATCATATTTTCTTTAAAGCAAAGAAATTCTCTAATTAGCATCGTTTACAAGAAAACGTAACGGCTTAATCTTATGCCCTGTGTACAAACATCATGTGCAAAGGGCCTGCTGAAGAGCCCATGTTTATTTTTTGACCTGTCTCGTGTATAGCAACCACCAACCACCAGCTACTAAGTGAACTGACAGAATTTGAGAAAGTCAGCTTGTGGTCGTTTTCGCTCGCTAAAACTTTCATGCAGCGCAAAGTTGGCTACCAAAGTCCGTCCATTTTTTCCTATATTTTAGCGATTTCCCCTCCGTCTGTCAAACCTGTTCACTCCGTAAAACAGCGAATATGAGCTCTCTGAAATGGAAAGGAGCACGTTTTTTTCTTCGGCATACGTTTCGCACACGGACAAGGCCCTCAAGTTGACAATACGACAACAAGCGTGAGCTGACACCGTCGCTTTTGTGCCGCTTTCCGCCGCTGAACCTCACAGTTTGGGGATCGGCGGCAACCAAGATCTTTGGAAAAGTTCGACATTTGTTGAAACCGTGCCTTTATTTGTGAACCACGTTGTGCCGAATTACAAATGAAGGCTCTGCAGTCGAGTTAAGATTTGATGGTGTTGTAGCAGAAGTCCAATTTTTACCGAAAAGCAGTGAAACTTTAAAGACGCTCAGTTCTAACGGAGTCTGGCCCTCTCAACCGGGACCAAGTTTCGGCGACGAAAGGGAGGAACGGACAATAGGGGGTGTCTGCGGTCCGCTTCTTACCTGTGACATTTGCGGCCGGAGGTTGATCTCCTTCAGGTTGATGGTCTGGGGTCTGAGGTTGTTGAGCAGATGGCACAGGAGGACTCCATCCCGGAGGGTTTGAGCCAAGTCAAATACCTGAGCAGAGTCCCACGTAACCCGGTGGTTAGCTGGGAGCACCTTGCAGTTTATCAGCCACAGCGCGCATTGCCTCCAGTACTCCATCATTATTGTGACTTCGGCCGGGAGAGCTTCAGGAGGTTTCTTTAAATGAAACTAATGACTGTTAGGTGGTGTCTTACGCGTTAGCCTAAATCGTATCCATGCTACAACTCTAAAAAACAGATGAAAGCTGAGGAGGTCCGCTGCACAGGGTGGCGGAGATTCAGGCGACTGCTCCAGGGATGACAGTCCGACACAGTGAGAGAGGCTGTGGATGGAGCGCACCCTGCACCCTTCCTATCTCTCTCTCTCCCTCCCTCGCTCCCTCTCTCACTCACTCGCGCTCTCTCTCCATCTCTCTACGACTCTCTTCCCTCCCCCTCACCCAGCTCTTCACCTCTTCCGCTTGCCACCCATAGGCTCGTGGAGATGCGTCTATTGCAATGCAAGAAATAACCACATAAAGCATACAGTCACACTTACACTAAATACACACAGGCGCTAAAGCATTTTAAACTCCTGTTCACCGTCAAGTATCAGAACTACATCAAGTCCAAGGTCTGCAAATATCCCAGCTGCACAGACAGAGTAATGGGAGGTGCTGCTTAAATGCTTTAATGATTACACACACTAAATGAATATCTGCGTGAGACACGGAACCCACTTTCATTCCACTTAGCACACATGCATTTTTGCTTCCCATAAAATTTGATATTATTTAAATACTTTTTTTTGCTTAATATCTCTTTGTACCCTCTTTTGAGATAAGCCACAATGGAGTGTTTTACAGCAGTTATATCTGTTGCATTAAGTATGACCTTCCACTCAGGACAGTATTGAACTGAAGCATTTTGTCTGCATATGTCTGCTTTGTATTTTCTGCAGTCAAGGGTGGCCACACGCTCCTGTTCAGCGATGCATCGGAGGCGTTTGAAGAAGAAATCCTGCATGAGTGAATGCACAAGAAGGCAGATGTGCCTTATCTGCTGATGTTCAATATGCTGGAGACACGCTGCGCACTCAACTTTTAACCAGGAAGACTGCCGCTGATTTGTCAGACGCAGGAATGGAGAACTCACGCTTTTTGTCCGACTTTGTCATCCTGGAAAGTATTTTGTTATGTTTTTGTTATTTATTCCTTATCAGATAAAACCATTCCAGGAACATGAATTATTATGGAACCTGCATTACCTGATTATGGAACAAATACTTCTGTTTTTGCATCTACTTCCATCCTAATAAAGCTTCAAACAGTCACTAAATAAACACTATAAACAACTGGACAACCCAGTGATCTTTACCATAAAAACGGTACACGATTGGCTTGTTTTTAGAGTTCATGTTTAATGATCACTTTGATACAATAGTGGAAAAGGCGAATGTATGCTGCAGTCTGCTATTTCTTCCAAAAGAGTGGCATGACTGAGCCAACACATGGTTCTATCTGAAGATGGATTCATCTTTTATTGGTTCTGTGTGGGGAAAGAAAGAAAAATTGACTAGATTTAGACTAGAACGCTAGTCGCTGACTCTTCAGACTTACATGCATCAGATCAAGTGTAGTGAACTGCTTGGTAATGGAAATGGAAAGGATGCGGGGTAGTACAGCACGTGCGAGCTGCCTTTTCATCTTTTACCACGTGTGAGATTATTGGGTAGCCTTACACAGTTGTTTGGCCCAACACACACCTAGACTCCATCCCATGTGGCTGGCATGATGTTGTTGAGCAATGCAATTAAGCTCCAGGCATGAATGTGGAGCAGGAGAGGGCACCTGAGAGAGGAATTAGACTACTTTTATTGATTCCTGTTGGTGTGCTAGCACAATAAAAAGCAATACACGACAGAAAGTCTGCAGAGGAGACAAAAAAAAGCCTGAAAAGTTAATAGCAGAACTATATACTGCTACAGAAAGATTTAAAAAGCGGAGCGATCTACCTGCCCGTTGCAAAAACTGTATGAATTACATAACAGCGACTGGAATGTGAGAGTCCAGCATGTGAAAGCTAATACAATCCCTTAAGAAGAAAGTGCTGGTAATCTCATTAACAGGGCTACATGAGGCTGCTCTCAGAGTGGGCCCAGAAATTAGAGAAGATGAGACGAGATGAGACGCACATCTTCCAGTTTAATTTCATTTTCAGTAAGATTCTCAGTGCACTAAAGCAGATAACCACTCATAAATATATATGTGTATATATATAAATGCAATGCAAAGAATGCATGCAGATGAATACTGCCGAGTCTATTTCCATGAAATGACTGAACACATGGGGTCCGTGCAAACAATGCCGTGAAGATTAGTCTCCAGCATTTTGCGGTTGTAAACACTTCTGTGATCCCCACCCCGCATCTCAGCTCCTCATCTCCACTTCTTCTCCTCTTATTTGTGCAGATTTGGACTTGGATGAATGTCAGGGTTGGAACAGGAATGCCTGCTCGTTTGTTTATCCACATTGCATTTAGATTTAGTGTGATTAAATATGGAGGGAGGTTGTGCGGTTTGGTTGTAAGCATCCAGCTTTGTCTTCCACAGGCTTTACTCTGGATGCCATGGCTGGCATAGCACAGATGACCGGAGAGATGGCTAGCAGCCGGATGCTGGCGGACCTCTCTGCACCCTTCTCCTGTTTCAGCTTCCTCTCCCAGAGTGGACAGCCATGACAATTATTAGCATACCTCTGATTAGTGTCCATGGGGACTGTGGGTAAACACACAAGAGTTTAAAGTGTAATGGAGGATTTTCTGCCATGCATTTTCAGCCTTTTTCATAAAAATGTATAAATTCAGCTCAAATCGCAGCTACACAGAGATGCAAAAACCCAGTGATCTGAAGTAAATGCACCAAACCGTGGTGTTACTGCCTTCGATCTGAGTGTTTCTGGGTTATTTTGCTGCTTAGAACTGAAAGGTAATGACTAACCATTTGAGCGTCCAAGAAACAGCATGATAATGTCTGGGCACATATGGCAGATGTGATCTCAGTGCCAGGATTTTTTTTTTTAATTTTTTTGTCTTGTCACAGCACATAATTAAAGTCAGCAATCAAGTCAACGAGCTGTAAGGTTCACTGAGCTACTGAGGAGAAGCAAAACCAAAAATATGGCAGAAAAAGAAGATAAAAGACTGAGCTGAATATATCTCAGGAACAAAAAGGATATTATAAGAAGACTCCTCTTCACCAGAGATCAACTTGGTTTTTCCTCCTGCTTCATTGGGTGTTTAAAATGTTTTACTAGCTGAGCTTTTTCCTACAAATAACCATGATGATTTGATTAACTTACTGCTGTAAAACTATCAAAGACCCTTATATAATTTAAAGTAATACAGCTGTTTAGATGCAGTCAACCAGAGAAAAAGTTTATATTGGTAATATTGAAATTGGGTCATCCAACAGGACAAAGATCTGAAGTGCAGCATCAAAGCTAGAACAAGAAAAGAATCAAGAAGTTCCAATGGTCCTGTCAATGTCCAGACTTCAATCGGACTGTAGCAGGACCTTAGGAGAGCTGTGCATGAATGAATTCCTACAAACCCCAAAGACCTGAAGCACTGTTAAAAAGAAGATTGGGCCACACTGACACAACAGACTGATAAAGTCAAACAGAAACCAGTTACTGAGGCTAAAGGTACTGGTAGTTTTTTACAGGACTGCACAGAATCCTGCAAAAACTTTCTTTTTCACGTCACTGTATTCAGTCATGAACTACAAGAATCTAATGATTCACACAGCACGGTTTACATAATATTTCTCCTTTTGACCTGTGGACATGAAAGTGGCCCTGTCACCACATTAACCACCTGTACCTGTTTACCTTGAAGTGGTGCCTGAGATATATTTGTATTCAGTCTTATGCTACTTTATGACACAGAAAAGAGACCCAAAACGAAATTAACTACTCCTGTTTTAGCCATCCTGTATGTGTTACTCCGTGCTGTCAGCATTCACACCCCTTACACATTGACACTTAGCTAATATTGACATCTGCTAACTGAGTGCCATCTCCTCCTCTCCCCACTGTCTTGCCAGATGATCAGAGCACCCAAGCTTTAGCAGTCCCCCGAGCATGCGGGCGTTGCAGCGTTGTTCACACTCTATCAATATCATCTTGTCCGCCTGTAAATTATGGCGCTTCAGCCCTCTCACTGTGTCACTTGATCTAGTGACAGCATGTGATCCGTTATGTGCAGCTCTTGCATCCCCTCTGTGAAAGGTGTGCTAGCTCCCTGACAGAGAAAGCGAATGCTCTCCATTTGCCTCCTGAAGATTGATCTATCTGTGGCTCAATATATTTACATGAATTCAAACGGGCTGTACGTGTTCATTAAACCGCCCTTGTTAGAAGTCTCTTATCTGAGTGAATGTTTTACTATATGCAATTCATCATTTCATTCACTGTGTAAAAGGTACATTTAAAACAGAATTCAATGATTTCCAAATCTTATAAGCTCCCAATATTACACAGATGTTGTGTTGTAATGGTGAAAATGAGATATTTCACAATTTCATGAAAATATTTGATAATATATATAATATATAAATAAAACTGAGTTGAATTTGTAGTAGAAGAGTCCCGGTGCTGGAGCTTTCACCAACTAAAAACATCTGGCACATCATGAAATGAAAAGCTATAACAAAGAAGACCCAGGACTACGGAGCAGCAAGAACAAGAACATTAATATCCAAAATATCCAGCAGCTGGTCTCCTCAATTCCCAGATGCTCATGGACTGCTTTTAAAAAAAGAAGAGGGGACGCTACACAGTGGTAAACATGGCCCCATCCCAAGTTCTCTGAGACATTTCATATGGTTTCTCTATTCTATTGCGATTACATTTTACACAGCGTCCCAGCTCTTTTGGAATTGGGGTTGTATAACCCAGAGGTAACACTGAAGGCGACCGTAACAACGGCGGCAACTGTAACTGGTATTGATTGTCTGACCTTACCCTTAGTACTCTATTTTGCTGTTTTAGGAGGCCAGAAGAGAAATCAATGCCCTGGGATACCCATGAGAGGTCTGGGATAAATGGAGACCGGCCAGGCTTTACTGCAGCAGTGCAGTGGAGAGGATCAGCTGGGAAAGTGTCAGAATGGAGGCAATGGAGTGGAAGATACATAGAAAAAGAGCATACCAAATCAAAGTGACAAAGAAAGTCTATGAGGGCTATTTTCTGTAGGGAGAAATTTGCCAGGCGGTATTGGAGTAGAGTTTATTAAGTGCAAGTTAACCAAAAAAGAAAAAAAAGAGGTTATTCAAACAGTTTTGAGTTTAAACACATGCAGTCAAATGAGGAAACTCTATGTGTGATAAAAGAGCCAGACTGAGACGATGAAGGGTGTGACCCCCAGTGTTAGGTCTGCAGAATGGCACAATGTGAAATGTGTGTTTCCTTCCTCTGAAAGTGTGCTCTCACTTCTCCTTAAATACAAAATGACCACGGACTCATGAGATGAACCCAAATTATTCAAGGTTGTCTAGTTTTTAATTGTGTGAAGTAACTGGATGGCTTGCTGGAGATATTTCTCTTTAAATATTTTTATTGTGAAGCACAAATAACAATCACAAATTGTCCCATAGACTGACATTGCTTCCTTTTTACAGTTTTGGCATCAAAAAAAAAGGGGGAAAACAAAGCGAACCAAAAAAGGGCGGTCAAAAAAACCCAAAAAAACCCTCCTCCCTTATCCCAGAGTGCTATCAGCTTATTTTAAGCAATGTTGAAGTCCACATAATAACTTTCAGGTGCTCAATGAGTGGCCTCCAAATCTGATCAAAGTCCTCCAGTTTGTCACTTATAATGTAGCGGATCCTTTCCAGATGAAGAGTATCTGTCAATACTGAAATCCAGGCTTTCAAGGAGGGCACTTCTTTTCCCTTCCCTTCCATTGCTGGAGATATTTGTAGTTTAGTAATTCTCACTATATGTACCATGAGGTCTACCATAAACCCGACATTTGTGTGGTTCTGTGAGAAATCAGTCTGTCTATCAATAATGGCTGGATGTTTTACAGCAATCTTATTAAATGGCTATCTTAGACTCTCATCTCATTTGATAATGTCATTAGAACTGATGACATTATCATCAGCCTCCCCGTGTATTCCGTTTATACTTTTCGTTGCATTTCAACGTCCAGTTGGCCTCCACTTTTCTTGAGTTGCCGTGTGCTTATCATTGCCCTCCCCTTATCCAAAACTGTCAGTGACACAAGAGCACTCAAAGCGGTATGGCAAAGGGAGAAGACTGGACGTAAGGTAGGAACCAATAAAACATTTTCTTGTTATTAACAGAAGTTATACTTTATGATGCACCATATACAGTAAATGCATGCTCTCCCTATAGATATAAAGTCTGGAATAGACATGAATACCTCTAATCTTTTCACCAGATGTTACATAATCACATATAGTCAATGCTGTGTTGTGTAAGTTTACATGGTAACGTCTTTTTCTTGTCAAAATAGGTGGTATTTAAGTCCATGAAGGCAAGTTTGATCCCATTATAAAAGATCTACTTGTGCATCTGGATTTCCAATAGCAGCATTAACCACCGAAAGCAGTGAATTAAAATTAAACATGTCAAAGCATTTTAGTTGCTGGCAACATAAAAGCATTTCCAACGTCACGGAGAAACATTCCTGTTTCTTTAATGAAAATTACAGACATTTCAGACAAGAGTCGCTTTTTATGGCTCATGCTTTATTGTCATAAGAATACCCATTTTATATAAGAATGCAGCATTTCCTGTTTATACTGCTGTTTGGCTGTAATGAAAGCAGATGTCCTCGAGTGTTGCAGACAGAGCCATTGGGGCCATTATCGGGGCAGCAGTGGCAGATGCAGCAGGTAAGATAAACCGAGTGCAGATACCGGGAGTGAGTTAATTAGCAGATTACATATTGCAGATCTTTCTCTTTTAGTCCCCGTATCCTAATAATTCATAGACCTGATGCTTTCACAGGGTTCATGTTGAATTCATGTTTATTTCTTAGAGTAAAACTGAGAAGCCTTTATACGTCACATTTTATCCCTTGTTTGGTGTTATGACATTTCATATCAGTACAATGAAGCAACATCTGTATTGACTGATAAAGCACAGGGGTGGTGCCTGGATGTCATCTTCACCCATGATGTTATGGAACCAGAGTTTCTGCATAGCAACCAAACACCACATACTGCCGTTTGCCATTGTTAAAACATGCTTGTTATTGTAATGCATTAGGATGTCTGTATTTTAATAACTCTGGGGAATAATATATCCATTATTGAATGTTCCACACACATACAGCCCAGCCCATGCACTGGATCTACGACCTGGACAAACTGAAAGAAGTGCTCCGTGATCTGGAGCCCTGTCCAGAGTTTCGGCCTCAGTCAGTGAATCCGTTCTACCGCAGGACGACAGGCGAGCAGACCTGCTATGGAGACCAGGCATACGTCCTGCTGGAGTCGCTGAGTCGGTGTGGAGGTAGTGAAAGTCGCCCAGACAGGCGGCAACTGTGTGTCATACACCTGCCAGCGTGTTTAATTTAGAATTTAACAAATCACGTTTTTACTGTAAGTAAATTTAGGTAGTGTGCAAATACTTTTAAGTGATCATAAATAATTTTATATAGTGTATGGGTAATTTTAAGTTCTGCATAACTTGAAAGTCTCCTTTCCTGTAAAACACCTGCAATTTAGACGAGGTAAACCATAATATGAAAAGTTAGCATACTTATGATGTCATATGGGGAAATATTGTTTTTCTGCAAAATTACGAGGAAATTATGCAGAATTTAAGATTACTTAAATAATATATTTCTTCCCCCTTTCTTGTAAAAACCCAAAAGTCATGCACTACTACTTAAACATTACTTAAAATGACTTAGATTTTCCTCACCGTGTAATTATGTCTTTGTTACCCTCCTAGTGTGCCTACCTTTAAGTATTTATAGGTAACATAATTGCAAATACATTTAAATTCCATTTAATTATCCCATATGGAAAAGAAATAGTAAAAACATATATGATTTACTCATGAAAGTGGCCACTTTCTCATTACTTTCATATATTTTTTTAGTAAGTATACAAAACATACAAGTTTCATTATATAATTTTTCAAGGGATCTTATATGTGTTTTCACTCTTGTATGCTTTTCATACAAGTTTCATACAAGACAGATACAAACTTTATAAGATTTATATATATCTTTTCCATATGGGTATTGGGGAATTGTGCCCTCAGTCGTCAGCTGTTATAAAGTGTTACCCAACATTTATATTATTAGATTATAACATTGTTAAACCATGACCTTTTAACGTGAAGCCTGTGAGAACTACTTACACTGACGCAGAGTGTTGCCCCGTTTCGACAGGCGTTAATGTGGAAGACTTGACCAAGCGCTTTCATGAGTTCTTTGGACCGGGGACGGTCTACGATCTGCCCCTGAATGACCCATACAGAAAGAAAGGAGGTACTGTGCTTGTGTGGCTGCCATCTATCAATTTCGCAATTTCCATGAGTTAATCACCAGCTTAACAGGTGGTGATTAACTTTGTGAGAGCCTGTGTTTCTGCATGATAACTCTGTGCGTGCTGTTTTTCGTCCTGCTGATGGGGGCATTCCCTTTCCATGAAAATGTTCCAAAGTCAGACTTCCTTTTTTTTTCTTTAGTTGGTTTTTGTCCAGCACTTTGAATATTGGCTGTTTTTTCTGCCGCCAGGGTGTCGTATAAATATTGTTGTGCAGTAAATTGCCATAGCACCACGGGGCACATTGGGTACAATGAACTGCAGATGGTTTTATGTCTTCTTGGAATAGTATAAGAGGAGCTGTGTCATCATGGCCAGCGATAGCCATCATGACTGAACAGAGAACAGAGCTCCACCTGCAGAAGCTTAAACAGCTCCATCAGGACATCCAAGGGAATGTTTCTTTTCCTCTTCTTCCTGCTGTATATCTACCAATTCTTCCCTCCCTCATAAAGCAGCTGTTTGTTGCATTTGATAGGCCCTAAGGCAATTCTCCCCATCGATGGCCCATGGAGGAATGCGAGCCTGAAGGCTTTCATCAGAAATGTCGATGCTGGCAAAGAAGAAACTGGTAAATATCACAACTGCGCAAAGACTTTTCCATGCCCTGATTTGCCAAGGTTGTAATCTTCACGTGTTTTGTCTTTGAGGCTGTGACGTGGACTGTCAGATAGACGGTGTCACTAAAATTGCTCCTGTGGTGGCTATGTACGCCGGGCGACCTGAGATGCTGGAGAAAGTGGAAAAAGCCATTCGCGTGACCCAGAATAATGACATGTGTGTGGCTGTCACACTGGCTGCAGCGAGGTAAGTGGACACGTCATGGCAGGCTAGGGAATTGCAAGCCTCTATCCATCTGTCTGACTTTGTTTGTGCAACATTAGGTTTTTGGAGCATTTCATTGTGAAGGGTCCAGATCCCAACGCTCTGGATGCAGTTCTGGCTCAGCTGAATGACCCCAATAGACAGAATCCTCAAGAGCTGGACAAGGCTGTCATTGGTAAGGGTTTGAAGACTCATTCGATATGGAATTTAAAGGAATAATGCAAGAAGAATACAGGAGAAAATTGATGCTACTCTTAAATAGAAGGATCACTATAAAAAACAAGAATGTTCTGGGTGAACCTTTCTGGGTGGATTTTAGCATGTTCTCAGTGCCTGTATGAGTGTCTGGTTGACTCGTGAGTCTAAATGGCCTTAGCTCTGAATGACTGTCCTTGTTAACCATGTGATAGGCTCTTCCCCAGTGACAGCTGTGATAGGCTGCAGATTACTCTTGAACAGGAGAAGCAGCCGTGAAAACAGACGGATATAAATATAAAGCTAGAACCAAAGTTTGATTAGCCTGCTTTGGTTTGGCATATGAGGGAAATGGCTAGCTCAACTCTCACTAAATCTTATAAATAGCCCAAGAGTGAGCAGTTTAAACAAACAACTAATGAGCTATAGAGCTGCTGGACAGAGACAGTATAAAAGAGCTACAGCAAAATCAGCCATTAGTTTCCAAGTCCTGTTTTAAAGCCTCGAGATAAGTGTTTCATCTTTGTTGCACAAAAGGGAAAAAAATGAATGTAACAGTGAGAGGAGGATCTGACTATAAATTTTGACTGGAAACATTGGCTAATGACTAAATTCTTAGCCAACTAGTGTGTAGTTTCATACCATATTTCAAAACAAAGTATAACTTAGATTTGTTCAACTTTTACTCAGCATGACTTAAACTGAGTGACTGAGCCAGGGAAATCATCCAAAAAGTGTTCACAGAGAGCGAGACACAAATCAATTTCCCCATAGATTTCTATAGGACTTTTTTGCCACCAAAGCATATCGCCATCTGGTGGCCTTTACATAGAATGCATTGGCTTCATTTTTCTGACTAGAAAGCTAAGTCCATCTTTGATACTGTCTAAAGTTTCCCTTTAAGCCTTTATGTTAAACCAAGGTTAGCAGTTTCTAGCTTCATAGCTTTAGATTCAATCGACAAATGTTTGAGTGGCATCACTTTTCTATTTGACAGTTAACGTTTCACAATAAAATGAAAAGGTAGTAGCATATTTACTCATAGAAAATCACAAAATGTCAAACTAGCTTTGACTCAGAAGCTAGAAAAAGGATAAAGATATTAAGCTTTTTGACCAGATGCACCAGTTAGCTTAAGCTTACTTATGCTAACTGGTGCATCTGTCTTAACTACTAATATTAACACACAGGATGGACTGTCTTTAAATCCTTTACTATAGCAAAAGTGTTTATGCCTCACTTTAATCATACTTTACAATGATTGCATTCACAAACTTAACAGGAAAAAGTAGAAAACATTATTAGCATGTGAATTTAAAGTATGCTGCATTCATGGTTTTGTTGTATTTGACTGTTTTTTTTTATGTTCACAGATGTTTTAACTGCTTTAACTGTGAGAACCACATTCCTATAAAGTCAGCTTCCATGAGCTCAAAAAATAAAAAGTCTTGCTTCAGCTTTATCGCATTTTGCAGCTAATCCAAGAGGGTTATGAAATATTTTGTTTAACTTAAGTTTCCAAAGCCATGAAAAAGCACCAAATGATTCAGTTTATCACAAACATTCCTAATCACCGCATTTGGAGATATCCAGCTTGCACTGGGCAGAAATGGCATGAAAACAGTGATAAAACTGCAGTAAATCTAAACTTAAGTTTGCACTGAAGCGCAGTGATTAATTGTAGCATTAGTCACAGTCCACCACTATCTTGACATAAGCTGCATTTATCTTTTATAGATATGATTTGGTAGGACAGTATAGACATGGTCAGGAAGGAGGCAGCACGCTGTTATGTGGTGTGATCTGTAGCCATGAACAAATCCAAGGTCACAGCTGACTGTAGCCTGTACATTGCATACCTGTACATACAGTCCATGTAAGGCACTATCGTAGGGTTTGTTACAAAAAAGCTGCATATTGGTGGTTCTCTTTGCATTACTTCTCCATTATGTCCTTTAAATAAGCCTGAAGACAGAAAGCAACTTTTCCTTTAAGACTTGTCAGTTTGTATTTCAGAATCAAAAGTAATTTGTTACAAGAAAAACAATAACAAACAAAACAATACCTCTCATCTCTGTTCCCGTGTCTCCACTCAAGCTCATATCAGCCAGGTGAAGGACAACCTCACCAAGACATCCCAACAGCTCATACCTGCCGTGTTCACAAACACATGAGGTAAGCTAGCAGGCAGCAGCAGGACCCTTCCTGTCAGTGTAGCGCTCCAGTCTTTGATCTCCTGACTAATGGTCTCCCTCCTCCTGGCTTTTCATTCTCCCGTTCCCGCTGAGTTGAGTGTCTCGGGTTTTACAGGGCTAAAAGGGTTCAGATACTTAATGTACACGTGGAAAGTTCTGCTTGCCAGTTCACACCATTAATATAATGTACATTTTAAGTATAGTGTAAAGCCGCTAAAGACCTCATAGTATCTTAATATGCTAACAGGGCACTTCATTCTCAGACTGCAAGCTAACTTGTGGTTCCAGGGTATTTAAAAGTAGACTGGGAGGGAGAACCTTCAGCTTTCAGAGCCTTTCTCTTTGAACCAGCTCCCAGTTTAGAGTCAGGAAACAAACTCTGTCTCTACTTTTGTGATAGAGCTTTTACAGTTAAACCCTCCCTTAGTTACGCTGCTGGAGGCTTCCCACGATGCACCGAGCTTTTCTTCTTCACTTCCTGTGTGCTTTTATACCACTGCTGTACTTAACTATTATCAAACTCTGTCTCTTTCTTCCATAGTGTGCCTTTTGTCCTGTCTCTCTATCTGTTCTCTTCTCTTTTCCCTCACTTGTAACCGGTTGGTTGCCCCTCCCTTCTGGTTCTACCAGAGGTTTTTCCTTCCCACTGTCGCCAAGTGCTTGTGCACAGGGGGTCGTCCAATGGGGTTCTATCTAATATTGCATTGTTATATTGTCTTTACTGTACAATATAAAGCATCTTGTGTTGACTGGCTGATGGGAATTGGATACTGGATTTGTTTCCAGCTTTGCCCGGTGCGTTCCAGGGAGCGCTTCATGGAGTCCTGACACTCAACCAGCTGGTCGAAGCAGTCAGAGACACCATGCGCTGCGGGGGATGCACCGCCAGTCGAGCCTCCTTCATTGGAGCCTGCTTTGGGGCACAGGTACTGTAAGAACATGGTTGTTGGACACGTAAAAAGAGCCATGGGTCACTTATCCAAATTAGTGTATGACTAGAAAAAACGTGTTTACATTCAACACTGACACTTTTTACATATTGCTCATTGAAAAGATAAGGCAACATGGAGTAAGTGGATACTGTTGCTACTTTTGTACAAACAAAATCAGCAAAGTCAGAATCAGGAAAAGACATTAACGGCACCTCATACAGCTGTGACACCACCAGAATGTGAAGACGTTCAACTGCGAGCTCGTCAGCCAGACGACATTGCACCAATACCAATATTTGCACAGCTGTAGGTGGGATATCACCAGCGTCAGAATAGCCACAAGCTTCCAGTACAGATGTGAGGTATACAGCACTAATGGGAGAAATATTCTTCTTGTTTATTGCCATCAAGCACAATCCAGTCCAAATGTATCTACTCTGCAAGAGACGTGAAAATCCATCCTTTTATACATGTTGTTCTGTGCACTCCTGGAGCTCCTTTGATGAGTTTCACAGTGAGCTCAGATATTCTGAGAGCTTTGTGCTTGCTTGATACTTTCAGCTGTCATCTCGATGTGCTTTCAGACCGGCCTCCGGGGAATCCCAGAGTCTTGGAGGAAGAGGACGCTCAGATACCCTCTGCTGTTGGAGCTAGCTGAAAAAGTGGTCAAAAAGATTCAGTAATCATAGTTCAGTTTTAATTTTTTTTGCCCCCATAAATTCATCATCTATGTAGAATTTGTGGATAATTGCATTTTAAGAGACTTTCTCAAGTTACAGATGTACTTTGGCACAGCTATCCATGACAGTTGCATTCTAAAGTCTTGTGCTGAATGAAACTCGAATCTATTTGCTCGGTCGAAGCTGCATCATGTAAAAAAAATAAAATAAAATAAAAGCTTGTTTAACCTATTCTCAAATAAAAACTTGTGTTACTGAGACGTTTGTATTTGTCTGCTGTTTGCTTTCCTGCGGAGTGGAAAGTAGGGATTTCCTAATCTCAGGAAGCATGTCTGATGAGAGAGAGTAGTTTTGCTGAACCATTAAGTGGGTTTCTGTCTTCTTACTCCTTTGAGAACTTTCTGTTATTGTGAAGTGAAAGAGCAGATACACTTTACTTACTACTGGAACACACGGAGACTGCCACTTATTTCTCTCTCACAGGAGCTGTTCTGCCTTCCTGAAAGTGCTGACATTATTATTCACATGTTTAATGCACCCGCCCCAACACTTCTGAAAGTTAGCCAAACATAAGGCAGTGCCAAATCTTTGATATCTTTGACATGGGGTGGGTTTAGTTAAGAAAGAAATCTGAGCGTAGGCTGCAGTTGGAGACTCTGGGTTGCTTTTCCAGTCAAAGTTTTACATTCAGAGATTGACTGGTTAACACAGTCAGTCAGTGTATTTAAACTGGTACTGTTTGTTATCTTAGCAAAGAAATAAAGGGAGCTATGTGTGAATTCAAGCTATGTTTCCTAAACACTGACTGCACTAATGTTTGGATGAAGAAATCTCAGAGCCAAGGCTTTGGTGAGTGGAAAGGTTGAGGCTGACTGTGCGTTGGTAGCCTGCAAGGGGAAGTCATTTGATGTCTCCCTCTGCCTGACTTCCTCCCACACAGCAGGTAACTTTGGCATAATCACATCCAGACCTGAAGAGTGTTTTTGTTATTCCAAATTCTGCTTTTGTTAAGATGTTTTTGGAGAAAGGGCTGATGTTTGCAAAAGATATTGTGTTACTGATGGGTTACAGCACACGTGTCAGCAGATTTTATGGAAAAAGTGTACTTAACAGTTCTGTGTGTGCACTAATGTGCACTTTACTTTCAGTGGAATTGCAAATTAATTTATAGGAGGCAAATGAGCCTCCACAAACCCAACCAACACCACCTCCTCCTGTTGATGTCAAACGTAGAAATAATGTATCCTATTATTATTATTATTATTATTATTATTATTATTATTATTATTATTATTATTATTATTAACAACAATCTTTTTATTTGTATTTATGGTATAATAACGAAAGATTCACAGAATAGTTTCACACAGTTACCAAAGGCACATGAGAAAGTAAATGGCAAAGGCCTTAAAAAAGAAACTTAACGTGACTTAAAAAAGAAATAAGGTTTTTTTTCCCTTACTGTTAGCACCCTGATAAAAACGTGCCCTCGTTAAAACTGGATTTTTCCCACATGTCTAGCTTATATTGAAATGTTTACATAATGAGTGAGAAGTATAAAATGAAGTTGTTATAGTTTAGAAGATAAAAATAGTTTATTTTTCCCAAAGGCTGGGACATTCCTGTGTTGCAGGGGAAAATTAGAATAAGTAAATAAAATAAAAGGAAATCGGGCTCAGTTAATTTAAAAAGCAGATTAAAAAAAAAAAAGACAGAAAATTAAAAATTCGCTTTTTTTAAGAAGTACAAAATCAAAATAAATACAATGGCGGCTAATGTTTCCGTGTGACGTGAATGCATCCAAAGATTACTTGTAAAGCAAGAGAGAAATCTCCTACTCGCTACTGTGTTCCTTTGGTCATACGGCGACACCATTGAATATTCAGGGTACTGTTTGGCTGTTAGAACAAAATTCACTTGCTTCAGCACTTGCATATAATTTCAGGCAAGTACTGTCCCTCGCATCGTATCACGATAACGCTTTCTTTTCTTTTCATAACATTTAAACTGCATTTTCAACGTCCCCACCCAACGTCGTATATTATTATGCGCATTCGCAATATCCACTGACAAGTTAGAGAAGGGAGCAATCTTGTCACTATACTATCTTTGCCTGACTCAACAGCTGGGTGGAACTTGGACAAAAAAAGTTGCTTCAATGACATTTTGTATAGTGATGGCTCTTTGAGGGCGAGACAAGCCAGTTGTTAACATTAAGTGTTTATTTTCGCTGCTGTGCCATGGATTTTAATGTAAAACGGCTAGCCGCAGACGCCGGTACTTTTTTGAGCCGAGCGGTACAAGTAAGTCTACTCATTTAGTTCATATGAATTGTTGCTAGCCAACGTTAGCCACTGTGAGGTAGCCTTAGCTTCCTTGCTAAAGAGCTAACGTTACCGTGATTGTTACTTTGTAGCTTAGCAGTTACACCTAATTGTAACTCAATTTCTATAATTTGCATTGTAGGATGTATTTAAAAAGCACGTGCTTCACCCAGGTCGTGTTAACACTAAGCTATTTGTTCAACTTAACTATCACTGAAGGCCTCAACACCGTCACATGAAGCTATCAACAGCAGCTGGCAGATAGCGCTAACCTTTATTTTCCGAGCTTAATAACGTTGCTTAGCTTTTTTACTCTCAGTCATCTTGTGTGTATCTTTGAATACATCTGTGAAAGCTACAACTCGCATGCGCAATGTAAACGCATATTTTTAATTTTTCAGTTTACAGAAGAGAAGCTTGGTCAGGCTGAAAAGACAGAATTGGATGCCCATTTGGAGAACCTTTTGATCAGAGCTGAGAGCACCAAGCAATGGACAGAAAAGATTATGAAGCAGACAGAAGTCTTACTACAGCCCAACCCCAGTAAGATCACTCTTTTTGACTTTCGAAGGACTGACACTGACATCTCTAAGCAGCACAGGGCACCCACCCACCCACACAATGTTCTTATAGACCTGCAACCTGATATTCAGGAATCAGGAATTCCCTGAAGAGCAGCTCAATAAAGATGAAAGATTTGTTGCTGCCACTAAGGCTCACATTAAAAGCTTTACTTCTCAGAGAGGGTGTTTGACTACCACGGGTTTCTGTGAAGTCTGTAAACTCAGCTGTGCATCCTCCTCACTTCACACCATGATGTCGCATCTCTGCAGCCGAACACCAGCATAGGCACAACAAACACAGACCGACCATCTGGCGATTGCAGTCTTGTGCAACAGTCATAGACATGGTAAACAGGAGTTTACTGTGTTCACGTTAAACACAGCACAGATAATCTTTCACGTGATGTAGTAACATGAAACAAATTACAGCGGTTTCCGAGAGACGCTGGCTTGTAGTTTGTCATAGCTGTCACAATGAAAGCTTTCAGTGTGGGTCTTTAAGTCAGGCTGTCTGAAGCATACTAAAGACACTCCCTGCATTTGGCTCGCTCACTGTAGTCCTGTGACTTTGTAATTGAGTTTTCTTCTTGCGCTCTGCAGATGTCCGGCTAGAAGAATTTGTTTATGAGAAACTGGAGAAGAAGGTCCCCACACGTATGAACAATCATGAGCTGCTGGGACAGTCCATGATTGAATCAGGGAATGAATTTGGTCCTGGAACTGCCTATGGTGAGTGCCACAGTGAAACACTGACAAGTACTGGGGCTGTAGTCGATCAAAGACTGTCTCTGCTCAGGGAAAGAAAGTCTGCACATTACCTCCAGATTAAATAAATCAGCTACACAGCGGCTAGCCCAGTTAGACTGCATGAATTATAAATACGCATAAAAACCTAATATTTGCACCATATTTAATGCTTTTCACTTTGTTTTTTGTATTAAAATGGGAAAAGACTTTGAGCCAGGTACTCTGCACTTGCACATAGTCTCATGATATCTGAATAATGCTAATAATAATGCTAATAGGCCAGTCTCAGCTGTGGCTGGATGCATCTGCCGTTAGAAAGCCGATAGACCAAAGCTACTCTGGCTTTGATTTGTTCACTCACAAAGCCTCATACATTAAACAGCAAATCTGGCAGAAAAACCTAAATCATGCCCCAGTTTCCCCAGGTAGTCTGTTCCTTTTCCAGAAATAATTAGCTACTATTGATGGAGATTTTTTTTGTCCTTCTTAAAGTAATGTTGTTGTGAGTTTAATGAGAATTTGCACAGTCGGAGCAATCAGCCTGAGATGACCTCAGTCCTACAGGGAACACCAGCTGAGCCGAAACTTTGTGGTCTTTATTTTGCTGATTTGAATCTTTAACAAAAAATTAGTTTAAACCCTACAAAGGCAACTAAAAGAGGCCTTATAGCAACTCAGGTCAGAGTAGCTGTTTGATCATTAGCAAGCCTCCTGACATTACACAATGGACAAAAGGCTAAAAGAAATTACAGTTGCTCTAGATGTTCAGTTGTTAATAGAATATAAATGCACGATTGACAGTGGGAAGGAAAAACGCCCTTTTAACAGGAAGAAACATCCCACAGAACCAGGCTCAGGGGGAGGCAGTTACTTGGTTAGCAGGGAGGGGAGGGAGACAGGACAAAAGACACACTGTGGAAGAGAGCCAGAGATTAATAATAACTACTGATTACATGCAGGGTGGTGTGAACAAAGAGGAAATGCAGTGCATCATGGGTAACTCCCAGTAGCCTAGGTCTGTTGCAGCATCACTAAGGATCCAGTCACCTGATCCAGCCCTAACTATAAGCTTTATCAGAAGGAAAGATTTTTAAGCCTAATCTTAAAAATCTCTAAATATTTCTCAAAACATCATCAGCTTGTTTGGTATTCCAGTATTCTGTCTCATGAAGACTTGTAAAACAGAGTTAAACTCTGGTTTGTTTGCTTTAAAGAACATTTTGATGATTTAAGAACCATCTTCTGCTATTTTCAGTCCCAGCCAGGCCCTTTATCAGTGTCAAGCTGAAACAATATCACCATTCTCCCTCCCAAGTTTTCTGCTGGCACTAAACTTTCCTTTTGCTGCTGACCATTGTAGGAAACGCTCTGATAAAATGTGGAGAGACGGAGAAGCAGATTGGTGGGGCAGAACGGGAGTTCATCCAGAGTGCCGCCATCAACTTCCTGACACCGTTCAGAAACTTTTTAGAGGGCGACTTCAAAACTATTCTGGTGAGTTGGAACCGCAGGCTACCTGTCCTGAATCACTTTCGCTTTTTCCCGGACTTTGACCTTTAAATCTGGATCTCATTCACAACAGTGACGGCTGCAGAGGGTCGACGAGTATAGCTTTAGTGATTATAGCCATTATTTTACAAAGTACTGAAAGATCCTGTTGGAGTCTGTACTTTATGCTTACTTCAGTTTAGAGTCTAGTGTTCACACTGTCAGGTGTGTGCAAACTCACACTGTGATTATAGAGAACAAGCCCTTTTAAGCGTGTTATAATCTAAAGTAAACACCTGATGAATGTAGAAGTAGAAGTCTTGTTTACGCTGTGCTGTGTCCATGTGTCGTTTATCTGTGAGACTTTTGTGTTGTGATTTGTGTCCAGAAAGAGAGGAAGCTGCTGCAGGTCAAACGCCTGGATCTGGATGCAGCCAAAACCAGACTAAAGAAAGCCAGGATGGCTGATGCAAGAGCTGCGGTAAGGACACACACACACACACACGCACACGCTGATAGAATAGCTTAAGTGAATTCTGCTTTTAGTACATTCACTGGCTAACGTCTTTGCTGGGGAAGAAAATCCATCGGGCGTGTCCCACTGTCACTCTGTCTGAAGTCACACAAGTACTGCCTGACACACTATGTTACACAACACAAGGCTGACCATTTTATTTCTTGTGACATGCGAAGAGTCACATGAGCCACCATGGGAAGTTTTAGAGTTCCCTTTTCTTAATTTAATCTCATGCTTTGTGTTCGTGTTCTTCAGACAGACTGTTGAAACTCTTGATTAAACCAAGTGTGGCAACAAAGCATGTCCTTGTTCTGGTTGTGAGGTGGCCAGGTGTGTGGGTGTAGGTGTGTGTGGGTGTGAGGAGCATGTATTTGTCCTTGTACCACATGGTGTGCCACAGTTTGCGCGTAAAAGCCTTGTTTAATATGTAAGCTCTCTGATTATGCCGGGCTCACACTGTGCGATTTTGTCAGTCGCGCGATTCAGCTCCTGCTCAAACTGTACGATTGACTTGCAGGGGTTAGAAGTTCGTAGGTCACGATGCAGGGTCTCACACTATACGACCCGATGCTCTGATGCGACCTGAGTGCTCACACTGTGCGTCCATAAAATATAGGTTATAACAGAAATTCTGTCGCTCGCTCTCCCTCTCTGTCTTTCACTCACACAGACACACACCACCATCAACTTTGCTAAATTACTAATGAAAAACATTGATCAGGCGGCTGTGATTGAGCAGCAATGTCCATCCAACTATTTTCACGGTTGTTGTGGTCGTGATAATTTTGTGAGGCCACACCAAAAAGGCTCGGATGAGCTTTCCAAAGTTCTACAAGTGCCTCCATCGCTTGTGTCCAGATCGCGCTGCGCCGCCGTGCTGCGCCGCCGTGCTGCGCCGCCGTGCTGCGCCGCCGTGCTGCGCCGTCTTTTTCGCTGACATTTGTGTTTGCGCGTGCGCAGTGTGAGAAACTGCGGTGACACCCTCACGACAAAGCGATTGATGATCGGGAGCTGGTCGTGAGGTGTTAATCGCTTCTCGTTACCCCACGTATACTACACGATGCACGACGCATGATGAAGGCCAAAGTCGGGCCGATCGCCAAAACGGTCGCACGACTCAAAAATCGTCTCAAAATGGGCCAAAAATCGCACAGTGTGAGCCCGGCATTAGGTACACGTTGTTAGTATTAGGTTGGACCTTCTTCTGCCATCATAACCTCCTTAATTCTTCCTGGCAAGCATAAAACAAGGAGCTGGAAACAATCTTCAGAGATTTTGGTCTATAATGCAAATCCACAACATCCCAAGGATGCTAGGTTGGATTGACATCTGATAACTCTGTGTGAGATATGGTACGTTATCCTGAGCCATGTTAAAAATGTCACTGGTTTGTGTTAATGAGTGGTTGAACCTAACTGTCCAATGAATGATATATGAGTGGTGACGTGTTTAAAAATATTTTTTTACATATTTGCTCTTAGTAGAAACTCTTGTGTTCTTCTCCACTGTTGTCACATAATTGCCAATTAACAATATAACATTAAACCGTATATGAGGAGTGCATATTTGGCTGTAATTTCTTGTAATGTGTGTATTACTACAAATTCAAAGCTGCCCCTATTTTTCTCTGCTCCCACTCAAACTGAGCTCAGAAAGTTGTTTAAACATTTAGGTTATTAAGTGCTAAATATAATGGTATGTATTCATTTTTAATCTACGTGCATAATGTGTAGTGCTCAATTGTTTTTGTCTACAAGCAAAAAGAGTTTTCTGTAATGTTAATGGGTATTTATGTGCTTTGATTGATTTTGTTTAAGGGGATATGACTCTCACAGCTAAGACTGTCTAAAGATGGTCTCACTAATGACCTCAGTTTTTTTTATCATCTAAGGCTTGACTTATAAATTATTTTCAGAAAATGCCCGCTTACATCTAGAGCATTCAGGTTGTCAGTAAGGAAATAGGTTAGGTGAGCCGATGTTGCTGTACAAATACTGAACAGAAGCAGTACAGTATCATGTAAGAGCCGTAGATGTCAGTATCCCAGCAGTCCCAGTCTTCAGTGTTTCCAGAAAACATTCGTATCTTTTGCTCACAGTTTCCCTTGGGAAGAAACAATCTCACTGAAACAGAGTGAGCATAACTTCCTCCTCCTTATGATCGTCTGTTCTATTATCTCTTGTAGGATATTTAAAGTGTTTTAATGTAGCATTTTCAAACAGCACAGTCTAGTGAGAACTGTTGCTTTAATTGTGTGTTAAATCTCTAAAAACAGCTTTTTGTATCCACATCATCTGAGTAAACATGTTCACTCATGAGTGAGAACACTGTAAACTAAACATGTGAGACGTAGATAGTCGTTTCTCTAATCTCCAGCTGAATCATGGTGTGACATAAAGGGGGGTAGCACACAGATCAGCGGGCGTCTGAGGAGAAACAGTTGATGTGCTACATTATCACGGTGCGGTTTTGTCAGAGCATGCCACTGTTGCACTTTCGCACAAACGCAGTGTGTACGCTTGTTTTGTGTTGGCTGTGGCTGTGCAGCAGCTGGAGCTCTAACTACTGTGTCACTGTTTTTAAAACGCAAAGCAGCAGATGTGAGCAGAGGAAGTGACAGAGGTGAGTGGAATGTTGGAGCCATCTTTGAACTGAACACACACGCACAGACCGAGCCTCCTGGTAGTAGTGTCAACAGCTGCTGTCGATTTCTCCGTCTCCTCCATCACACATGCTGTGATACCTCATGGAAATGAAATCCTTGCAGACAAACCTGACAGGGACCAAACACTGCAGAAGCTTCCATCCTCCACAGCTCTCCCTCAGCCTGTGAAGTAGGCTGTGGCGCGCGCAGGACAGCGAGGCCATTGTCCACATGTTTATCGGACCTCTTAGCCATCCCAGCAGACCTCACATTGAATTGGCTTGCTCAGTATACGGAAAAGGAAACGTCATGTTCAGCTGTGTCTTTGTCCCTGTTTATCCATACTGCAAATCTTGTTATTTTTCTTTAAAGACATCTGACTTATTCCATTAAAGTCGTATATTGTGAAAAGCACAGATCCACACTCTGTAAACTAAACCCATCTTTTTTTTTTTTTTCATCTTTAAATCATATTTCCTTTAGCCTCGCCTATGCTTTTCCTTGTCTGTGTCATCTTTGTCATCTACAGCCTTGAAAGTTTTGAAATGAGGTTTTTCTGTAAATTATAGTTTCCTTTCTTCATTCACAGGCAGAGCAGGAACTCAAGATGACCCAGAGCGAGTTCGACCGGCAGGCAGAAATCACCAGACTGCTGTTAGAAGGTGTCAGCAGCACCCATGTATGTAGTAAGGATGTTCCTGGTGACTGATTTCTTAGTTCTTAATTAAACTGACTGACTAGTTAGTCTACAAACACTCAGATATCAAGTTAGGTTTGAGGATCCTTTCATGTACAAAGTCTGTCTAAACAAATCCATTTGAAACCATTAACCACATTCTTCAGTAATGAATCATAGTTTCAGTGCTGGTACACTGTGCGGCACCTCACACTGTGCATAAGGAACGTTGCACATTATGAACATTTCACACAGACGATGAAGAAGAAAAAAAACCCTTGAAAAAAACTGATGTTAAACATGATATGAAGCACAGACCTCGCTCTCTACAGCCATCTCCTCCAGCTTATCTGGGGGGAACACAGAGGCGTTCCCAGGCCAGCTGAGAGATGTGTTCTCTGCAGCGTGACCTGGTTCTACCCCAGGAGGAAACCACCTCAACTGGCTCCTTTCAATGTAGAGGAGCAGCAACTCTACTCTGAGCCCCTCCCGAATGACTGAGCTCCTCAGCTTATCTCTAAGGCAGAGGCCGGCCACCTTTCGGAGGAAGCTCGTTTCCACCGCTTGTATCATGATCTCATTTATTTGCATTCAAAATAACTAACAATAATAGGCTTAACAAAAATTGATGGTGTTTTTTTTTCCTACAACATGTGGAGGCTGCAGCTCCATCTTGTGGAAGATGGAGCCATAACTTTTAGGACACAACAATTTACCAGCATTTGGCTTCAGTTAAAATGTTAACAATTAGATTACACGACTAGTACATGTGGTACCTACTAGTAAGAATGGCAACGATTAGTCGACGTGTGGTGTACGGCCCTAATATGTAGCCCAGCTAACACTGTTACTGTGTTATAGTGCTGCTTTCTGTGCTGCTGCCTGTCTGAAACATTATTTAACACTGGTAGGACTGCACTCTTGTTTTCCTCTTATTGATGTTTCACTAATACCGTCTCACCTTGTGCGTTTCTAGGCACACCACCTACGCTGCTTGAATGACTTTGTGGAGGCCGAGACTACTTACTACGCACAGTGTTACCATTACATGGTGGATCTCCAAAAGCAGCTTGGCAGGTGAAATACTACTGCTACGTTTCATTCCTTATGTCAAGAATATATCTTACTCTGCTGTTAGAAAACATGAGGTTTTTGATATCAGCGATGATACATAACTGTTCTGAACCACACGACTGGAGCCTCTGTGAAAAGTGCACAAGCAGTCCTCATCAGTATTTTTCAAACGGAACCTGTGTTTTGTTATTACTCATAATAGTTTTAATGTACTCTGACTGTAAAGAAGATGAGTCATTCTGCTCCTTATCATTTTGATGTTATTCACTTTTAGAGCCTGACTCATCAAACAAAAGTGTTTTAACGATGTTCTTGTCATTTGTGTTTGTTAATATCTAAGTTAGCAAGTCTGAGGAGGGTTGCAAAAAATTTCCTCCTTTTGAACTGTAAAAAAATGAAAAAGATTAATGCTGATAAATTTAATTGAGAGAGAGAGATAACACTGAACTTGAACTCAAACACTCATTGTGGTTCTGGGGTTCCCCAGCAGTCCACAGTTGCTTATCATCTCCTCCTCCCTCCAGTTTCCCCACATCATTCGCTAACAACAACCAATCGTCAGTGTCGGGGGGGGCCAGCATCTCGGTGCCCACCATACCAATGTCCGCCTCCCTGCCCAGTGTGTCTGCAGGCCGCAGCAGCTCCTCGGCTTCGGGTGGATTCAGTGAATTGCGCAGCTCCAACGGCAGCCGGAAAGCCCGGGTCCTTTATGACTACGATGCTGGCAACAGCAGTGAGCTTTCCCTGCTGGCTGATGAGGTGAGGATGAAATATTCACTGTTCCTTCTCAGTTTAACTTCATGCAAGAATCCAGAAGATTGAGAAGCCTATTTTATAGTCATTTTCTTCACGTGTCTTTAACCGCATGGTCCTGTAGCAGTTCCTCTATCATAACCTCTATTCAGCAGAACATAGGCCACTCCTCTTCCTTGCGGTTGAGTAACCATGAAGCAAGATTACCTTATTTTACATTCAGAAAAAACCCGAGTCTGACGCTGCGATTGTGAGCTAACGTTGCAGCCCGAGCCGCCTGAAAATAACACGATCTATAACAAATGTGCATCTCAGAGAGTGCCTGTAACAGAAAAAGAGATGTGATCATTTAATGCAGTTTTGCATTTGTGCTTCCAGGTGATTGTAGTCAGCAGCGTCCCAGGCATGGATTCAGACTGGCTCATGGGCGAGCGAGGCAGCCAGAAAGGCAAAGTGCCAATCACCTACCTGGAGCTACTTAACTGAGACCCACAGTCCCTTCTCTCTCTCTCTCTCTGCTCCTCTATCTGTCCAGCCCTCAGTAACCAGCTGTGATCTCATATTTATATGCAGGGGCAGGCGTCACTTTCTCCTCCATTCAGCCGTTTCAGAATGAGTTTTATTTGCACGAAGGAGGCGTGCCACTTGTTGGAGACATGAATTGGGATGAATAAAATGGAGAGAAGGGAAAGCAAACTGACCCATCCTCTCATGTGTATGCCATACATTTGTAAAACCTGCTTCCATGCCTTTTTTCTGTTTGATGCCATACGACCTGAAACATGTGCCAGAACATCTCCCAAACTGTAACTTTGGAAAAAAACAAACTTTGTTTACAGCATATATATATCTCAGATGGTGACCGTCATGTTTTTCCCTTGCATTTTTTTTCTTGTGTGTAAGTAGTGATACAGAGAAGACTTTTAATTTGGTAAAAAAAAAAGAAAAAGCACTTCAGTTTGAAGTGATGCTGATCTTCTTAAAGTCTTATTTTATAAATGATCTTGTGATGCAGTAGCAGCTGTTGTGGTTTAGTCTGAATATGAATTGTTTTTAACAGTGTTGTCAGTCAGCTTTATTCACACGGAGCCTCGAGACAACATGTGCCCTCTCACAGTCAGTGCCTTTTTGCAGCTAAACCAGCAGTATTGAGGCTGTCAGATAAGCCTCCTCTACAAGTGTTCAATCCTGATATTTGTACTCGGCTCATGCACAATTTAGGTCGAATATTTATCATCCACAAACAGCGACTGCGTTTGACACATTGGTGGTTTTGGTCAGCTTGGTGTTTGATTTTTTTATTTTTATTTAAAGGCCTGAAAGAAAACATTTCATTTAACATTTAATCTACCTTTTTTCCATTACTAACATCCCTCATCAGTTTCCCATAAACATGCATTTCAAACTATTATATAGACAATTTCTCCAAAATATTTTGTTACATTCTGGGAGATTTCAGTATACTATCCCTCGGCTGCTTTTTTGTTTTGTGCGTGTAACTGATAAGATGACACAGTTGTAAAAAGAAAAAAACCCCAATAAGATGCATAAAATAAAGTGTTTAGAGACTGGATGCGTGTAAATTTGCTCCCCTCACTCTCGAGTGTTCATGTTCACTGATGGAACCACCAGAGGGCAGGCCAGGCAGGGAACACACACAGTCTCGAGTCAGCTGGATGATACATTTGTAGCAACTGCTTCCTTCTTTTATGTGCAGATAAACATACTAAACAGATTTTTGTTGAAGTAAAAATTCAGACATCGGAAGACTTATTTCAAAAGCGTTCTTTGGTTTGAACACGTGCTACTGCAGCAGTATTTACAAGGCAGTTACTGGGCCACAACTGGGAGGAGAGGTCGAACCCGAGGACTAAAATAAATGCATAATGTCCACTATACTTTAGAGCCAGCTGCTTTGATCACTGCAGAGATTTTGTTAATGTAAAACTGACCCCACTGATTCTCAGTATGCTATATTTTCAAATTAAAGTAGCCTATCTTTACCCCGGTGTTTGGGCTCTCCTGACCTATTCTCCGGTGACTTCCACATCTCCCAGAAGAGCCTCATGCTGCAGCGCTAGCAGCTGTGGACCACAAACCTACCTACAAATCCCCAGATAATAACTGACCCAGCTGGACATAATATCATTATCTGAAGATGATTTAACGGGTTAGCTAAATCCTCTTGGTCTGTGTACATTAATCTGTGTTGTAGTTTTTGCCTTTTTTGACCTTAACATGTCACAGTAATTTCATTAAATGAGCCTGTAAAGTTGTCTCTAGCTTCTGTTAGCCAGATAATCAAGAAAGCTCTTTTCTGGCTCAACAGTAAGTCCAGCGCAAAGGGGCCTCATCCTGGCCTTTCAGAGGAGCAGGAAGGGTTAAGAGGAAGTGGAATTTTGCAAACTGCCTGTTGACTAAGAAGTTGCCTCAACATTAATATACACAGGACAATATTTTCATTTTCCAGCATGCACTCATCAGCGAAACTTCAGACATTAACTGCTTCCCTTTGGCCTCAGCAGCCTTAGCACTTACCGAAAGGGTTTTTTGAGTGTATTGTTAACACGAATTACTTAAACGGTGAAAGAGAAAACCTTCTGACAGTAAGAATAAGATCCGTTGAATCATGTGAACTCTGAACTGAAGCAGCAGCCTGACAGTGACTCACTGGCCTCAGTAAAACCACAGCAGTTACATTAACTCGTCGGTTGCGCAGCGTTCAGTGCTCCCTAACTGCATTATGTTTTTCCAGATCTTTCACAATTCATATTGTTGCCTTTCTAAAAATAACCCACACACTTCATGCAGATGATCAGATGAGTGATAGCCTGCCAGAGAAGAGGCATTTCCTCTTTGTTGCACTGAAAGCACTTGTTAACATCTGCCATTTCAGCAGTGGATCTCAGCTTGACATCAGACGGTTTCATCTTTTTGACAGATGCCTCGACAATATCCTGTATTGGGGCAACAATGTTTTTCGAGGTGCAAAAAGTCACGTATTTGTCCATTTTTATCGGCAAAGGTTGGCGCAGAAAAAATCAGGGTGAAAATGTGAAGTGTGATAACCTGAAATGTACCGATGCTCATCTGGTACATCTGCTGAATAAGCCAGTTCAGATATGGCAACATCTTGGCCACATGTTTTTGCCACACAGCAGCTAAATCATACTGATTAGAAGGGCAAGTCAAGTGCACGAACCTTCATGAGATCTCTCCTGGATGTGTCAGAGCAAAAATATGTACAAAGGTTATATCTTATCTACTTTCCCTGCTGACATTTATGACTTTGAGCGACAATAGCTGCAGATATTGAATAGATTACAGTCAAATGTGACGCAAATTTTTGTTTTCTAGATTAAATGGAAATGTCTGTGGTGATTCTTAAAGGTTTCTTCTGGTGCCACACCAGGTCAAATGCTCATTGTTTTAATTAACCAAAGACCTGAAAACAACCTTACTGTCAGTTGCCAAGGAAGTCTTGCCACTCGGGGCATCCTGGTAATTTCTCTGGGCATTACCTTTGAAACCTGTATATAAATGAAATGTGATAGAGACATAACTGTAATTGGTCACGAGTTAATAAATTGTATACAAATGGTAAACTAGCTAAAAGAAAGCTTCTAACACACATCCGTCCTCTAATGGATACATCAGGGGTTGTAGAATTGATAAACTGCAACAGTAACTCAACTAATCACTCCTTACTTGTATGAAGAAGAACTTATCTCAAAGCACAACACGGTGAACCTCGAAGCAGATGGGTTACACAAGCAGATGACCCCAGCTGGTGCTGCTCTGCTGAGAACAGAAAACAGAGGCTACAATTCTCGCAAAATTAGAAAACAAATCTGGAAAAATGTTGCCTGGTCTGTTGAGACGTACAGATAGTAGGTTCGGAATGGCTGTAAACAACATGTAAGCATAGATCATCAACTTGCCTGGTATCACTTTTTCAGGAACGTTTCCTGCACTTTGTTGAATCTGTGCAATAAAGCCTTAAGGCAAAAGGAGGTGCAACCCCGTACTGCCAAGGTGTACCTAATAAAGAGGCAGATAATTTTCTATTTGAATGTTGATTGCTGGTTCAGCCTTTGGAGACAGAGACAGACAAAACCGACCTTGGTGCCTATCGATTCCTATTGAGGATGCAATTATGGGACGTTTTACATTACCTTTGCCCAACACCGATAAGTGTTAAAAGTATTAAGTATTAGAGTTTGTATTAACTATTGTATCAAGCTGTATCAAATTCAGATTAAGAGTGCAAAAAGTGGTAAAAGGTAATTAAAGCAGCAATTATAGGAAAGGGAATTTTGATGGGGCACATTGAATTATTCATCTGGGAAGACTGATCTATATGACTTTGGCTTAAATTCTGTTTGTACTGTTTACTTGCTCAACTTATCTGTGACATTTGAATTGTTTCATGATTTGTGTGGCAGTTAACAACTGGAAAGAACTACTTGTTTTTTTGTTTTTTTTTAAACTTTTTTGCAGTGTTATTTCTGCAACAACTCAACAACAACGAAGAATATCAGAGGATTATTTGATAGTCCCTCTCTTATAATAGTTTCTCTGCTTCTGTTGGCCTGCAAAATCTAAAAAACAAACCCCCCCAAATCTATATGCATACTATATGTTTAGCATGCTTGCTAAAAGCGCGCCAAACATGCTAACGTCAGCTTGCTATTTGTTTAGCATGCTAAACAGGCTAAAGATGTGAAGCCTTTAACTCAAAATGCTATACCTATATGTGACAGTATGCACACCAATCCAGTCACGTGTCACTTCTCTTTTCACATTTCCATTGATTAATCTACAAGAAACTATGACGACAAGTTGAGAGAAGAAATAAACACACGGCACTTTCATTAATTCACACTTGCTTGCCCGTGTGATGTACATTTGGCAACTTACCTCGACTATGGACCCCGTAACCACAGCTGAGCTGTTTTGCAAAGAAAACGCAGCTGCATGAATGCGTGTTTGGCAGCTTTGTAGTATGGTGCATGCCTGTGGCTAACCTGATTTCATATACTGTATATGTGGTCTGAACGTGTCTTAGAAAACTGAGTCTAGCTGCGTTTGTGAATGCCCCCTTTAACCCCCTTTTTTTCTGTCCTTTAACTTTTAAACTGTTATAGCTGAGTAATCAAATAAAGTTCCTCTTGGTCAGCAATCTGCAACCAGTGCCAAAGTGCCTTCCTCAAATGTATTTTTCAGTGTAATCCAGCCCTTAAGCCATTTTGTCAGCCCAGTTTAACCACTTCATCATGGAAGCAGGAAGGTCTACTTCCTGCTTTCATGGAGGTGATACATCACCGCTATACGGGAAATATATAGGTTTAATTGGCATCCCTAAATTGTCTGTCAGTTTTGAGTTCCAGATACCTGTGGAAATCAGTTTGGAAATCCAAGAGAAGTCGTTGTTCCCACCCATTATCTGTGACTTAATGACATTCAAATGAAAAGCCTTCGAGTAATGAATCTCTCATCAACGACTTCAGTTCTTAAAGCTTTGCATATCTTAAACCAGTTTTCATCAATTCAAATTAACAACAAAGGAAATAAAAACTTCATTCAGTTTCTCTGCAACTGATTTACTGGCAACTTCATATCGTAGAAGATATGTCAATATTAATAACATTTCGAGGCTTTGACAAGGCTTTACTCTGGTTTCTCTTCTTACGTTCCAACCACCATGACCCTGAGCATCACCACAGCGGTATTTTGGTTACTTTCTGGTTAGGCCTCCAGCACGCTGTACAGCTACACAGTAATCTACCAGCCTTCCCACTCCTACGCCCCTGAGTACTTACATTAAACTCGAAGAAAATGCGTTAAATGCATAGCACGTATATATATAAATGTGTGAGTGTGCGTGTGTCTGTGAAGGCGTATGCATGTTTGTGTGCACCCATGTGTACATGTGTGTGTTTGTTCGTGTGTGTACGTGCTCCCAGCACAGTAAACTGAATCAGTCGTGTGAATCGATCATTTTTGGGGGGTCCAAACCATTTCCTTGTGTGTGCTGACTTACTGGAATTTCACACTGATGATGCATCTTGGTCTCACTGATAGGAAGGAAACCTCAAACCCCTCCTCTTTGAGATACAAAACTGGGCAGTTGCTGCACATCTTAGCAAAACAGGAAATTTCATGTTTCCTCTGCTGCTTATAGCAACAGCTTGCATCACAGTACTTCTGCATATCTTCACATACAAACACACATACACATATACGCCCACACACGCTCACACACTCACCAAGTCAAGTCCCAGAGCGCAGCCACATTTTTACATTGGGTTATCAGGATGAGGGCCTTGTTTTAAACCACACTTGACTGAACCGAGCAATCTAAAAAAAACCAATTGACCTTTTTCTTTTTTTAGATACTTCATTATCATACACTCACACATGTTGCGGTAAATGTATTTATTTCAGATATGTATTCGGCTACATTTCTAAATAATGTACTGGACAAAATACAGTTATGGTGACATCAGTAAGACGTTGGCTTCAAACACTTCTTTTTGATGGATTTTTGTAGCAGCGTGGGCTTAAAGGTGAGGAGAACAATGATAGAGACTCCTGTGAAAAAAAGAAAGACGGGGACAAACAGCAGAATGTACCAAAAGATCGACTCCCCTTCATCAAAGCACAAAAACGACTGTGGATTCTCCACTCTGTGTGTCCTTAAGAAGAGATCCTTGCATGTGATGCCTGACTGTTCGACCATGTGGATGGTTTTTGTTGCTTCAAATGTCCTGAACCATTCGGTCTGGCAACAGTTGAATTGATTTCCTGTGAGGAAAATAGTCTGCAGCTTTGGGGCTAATGCATTAGCCTGACCAGAGGGGATGGTAGAAAGCCTGTTGTCCCTCAGATCAAGCACTTTCAGGTTGAGGTTTTGAAGTGAATGGGGAAGATGTAGCAGGAAGTTATTTGAAATGTTTAAAGACTTCAGACTCTGGAAATGGGAGAAGTCGATGTCTTGTATGTGAGTGTTCCCTAAACCTAGATGCTGTAATGTTTTGCTAAGACTTTGTATTGATTGATGGATGGTTACTCCGGGGTTATCGGATAGCTCCAAGTGCGTTAGCAACAACCCCGCAAATGCAGTGTTTGGAATTATTTTAAGGTTGCATCCCTTAAGGTAAAGCTGTCTCAGGGACATAACATTCTTCCAATTCATGCAAGTTGAATTAGTGTGCATACTGATCTCAGCTTCCTCAGAAAGGCAAATGTCAATGTTGTTGTAGCTGAGATCCACCGACCGGATGCTTTGCAGTGAGGAAAATAATCCCATGGGTACCCACTTAAGACCATTCAGGCTCAGGTTAAAGTATGTCAAATTGCCAAGAGTGGTCAGAGTAGCTTTATCCGCTGAGATCTGGCTTAGTTCATTGTTGCTAACATCCAGCTCATACAAGCTACCAGAGAACTGCTCAGATGTTAGATTTAAGGTTCTCAGGCAGTTTGTGTGCATTTGAAGTCTAGACAGGGTGGGCATTTTCTGGATGAATCCTTTAGGGAAATACTCCACAGAGTTCCCTATCAGATCTAAAGTCTCTAGAGAGGATATATCACCGTGAAGGTTTTCGTCCCACAACTGAGCGGTCACATTATTGATGTCCTTGTTAAAGTTGTAGAATTCCACAGTTTTTGTTGAGTTTGGGAACGTATCGTTGTCTGCTAAGTGTTCGTAGAATTTAATGGCGTTGTGAGACAAGTAAAGGTACCTTAAATTACTCTGGCTGGGCAGGAAAGGAAAGAAAAGGAGTTTGTTGTCTGATAAATCGAGAGTCTCTAGCTGGAAAGTGTCGTTGAGGTCTTGTCTTGAGATGAACCACTCAATAAAGTTGTGGCTGACATTGAGGACCTCCAGCTGAATCATGTGGAAGTCAGTGAGACAGGGCAGATAGTTAAAGGCCAAGTTGAGTCGCTGTAGCTTTGGACTGCTGTCAAAAGCATTAGCAATCTCAAAAATCAAATTCCTTTGTAGGTCAAGTTCTTTAAGCTGATGCAGATCCCTGAATGAGGCCTCATCCACTCTCAGCAAAAGATTCCCAGAAAGATTGAGGTACTCTAGTGACGTGAGATTTTGAAGAAGCAAGGCAGCCATTTCATCTGTAAGCTTATTCTCAGAAAGATCTAGCGCTATAAGACCTAATAGCTTTCTTAATGCAAGGCTGGTTTCTTCGTAGCTGTTATAAAGACTGTTGTTTGCTAGATTGAG
The DNA here is from genome assembly GCF_056152115.1 of Neolamprologus brichardi. Classification (NCBI taxonomy): domain Eukaryota; kingdom Metazoa; phylum Chordata; class Actinopteri; order Cichliformes; family Cichlidae; genus Neolamprologus; species Neolamprologus brichardi. The sequence goes on along the minus strand of NC_142112.1, from coordinate 15,802,720 downwards.
GCTTTTTAAAAGTTTTGAGTCTTGAAAAGTGTTCGATTCTATTTCACTCAAATTGTTGCAAGCTAAGCTCAGGGCGGTTAGTGAAGGGTAACGGAGAAGAGAGGCATTCTGTAGTGTTTCAAAGAGGTTGTAGTTGAGCTGAAGCTCTTCGATGTTTTCTGGAAGTCCTTCAGGCACAGATGTGAGCTGACCATTATTGCAGCAAGCCGTTTGTTGTATCTGCAGAGGAGGTAAAAAAGCACATGCTTTAACACTTGCATACTGGTTGCCACTTTGCAGTGTTTCGGCTTTTTAAAATTCTGGCAGAAGCTGGATTTCTTTCTTGCACAGCAGATACATTTTAAGATCGTCATGAATAATATCCATGTGCACTTAAAATATTTTATTGTGGGAAGATTACCCTCTTAAATTACTTCTGGTGTGGTTACTTGTAAACTATGCTAGCATGCTAAACTGAGATAATGAGCAATGCCTGCAGTACATTAGCATCTTACTGTTAGTGGAAGCATTTTAGCCTTCCTGTGTTTCGGGATTTAACTGAAATTACTGTTACCCACTGTACAGGCTCACAGAAAAACATGGTGGGCTGTAGTTTCTTATTCTGGTAGGTCATACCACAGCTTACCAAAACTTCATTATTTCCTTGACAGATCACTTTTCCATTAGCATTCTGAGTCACTGGACCGCTCTAAAAATACTTTCTGGCGATACGCCTTTAAAAAAAAAATTGAAGTTTTCAGTTTAAATAACTTATCATTTTTCCCCTCTAGGAGTTTTATTGGTTTTATTGCTTTAGATGTTTCATTTCTAGAGTCATTCATATTTATATTTATTTATATGACTGATAAACACTCAACAAGAGAGATTTAATTTCTTTCTCATAATCGACATCCGCTTCCAAAACCCTGCATCAGATATTAATATTCACAAGTTTAGACTTTTTGTGGCTTATTGAAAAGTCATTAAATCATTAATACAGTGTAGGAATGTGCCAATGGATTTAATCTGGATGGATTTTGATCTAACTAAAGTTATAAACCACATATACAGCGTGCTTTTAGAAGGTGGGTCCTATTAGGGACTGGATCTTTGGTAATAATACAGAACTTTCCATATTTCAGTATCATTACTTGATGCTTTTCATGTTTACACATTTATGTTTGAGTGCCTTAGGAATAACTTTTTTTTTTTTTTTTTTTTTTAGAAATTTTAGCTTTGTAGTTGTCTTACCAAAGTCACTTTTTAGTTTTAACTAAGCCAAACATGAAATCATTTGACCTTTTCCATGTGATACATTGTAAAATTTCCTCAATATTCCTGAAACTTGCTCGGGAAAAGCTAAATGAAAGGAGAGCGTCTTACCAACTGACATCGACGGTGCTGTGGATGACTCGAGACTGGCGTCAGCGTTCTCCATATGTGCAACAAGCAGAGAAGGATGGGTGTGAGCCTGTGGACTGGCATTTTCTCATCCTTACTGTTGAGAACACAGAAGAAGAAGAAACGCGTGAGCCTGTTTGTGTCACATACTTTTAGATTTTTTTCCCCTTTGCTGAAGTGAGCAGGATCTGGTTGTTCGATATAGGCCTGACAATGAGCTGTGATCTTCCTCTGTTTTAAACCATAGTTATTACTATTTGTATATGGTGAAAAACCTTGTATGAAAAAATTGTGTCATTATAAACTTTGTCTTAAAATGAATATTTGTGTCTGAAAAGGAAATTCCATCCTAGCAATGGACAAAAGCAGCTTGACATTAAAATGCTAAAGCAGACAGAAGGTCAGAGAGTGGACAGGGAGTTTACAAATTCAACTTTAATAGTCGAGGTTCATTTTCACAATTATTTGAAAAGCTTTGATAGTGTAAAAGTCTATAAGACTATATTTGACTGTCTCAGGTGAGAGTGGAGCTCATCGCTTTTTACAATCTACTCATATCTAAATGAAAATTTCTGTAAATAGTAAGTACAGTAATATAATCCTTACAGCATTTACGTCAACGTCATGTTGACAGGTTTCATTTTTATTATATGTGAATAACTCCAATTTTCAATTTTTGACTTACGGTCTGTCTCCAGATGTTGGAAGTGATGGCATATTTTATCCTGAAAACATCTGCTGTGTACATTTTGCAAAAATTTCCCAGATTTCAAATCAGACCACTGCGTGACTCACTGCACGATGAGGCCGTGCGTTTCTTTTTGGCTTTTGGCACGTATTGTTGACCTATCCATTATAACGCAAGCATGGTTTCTAAAGAACACAAAGGTTTTCTTGAACATTTTTTATGTTTCTTTATTCGTCTAACCGATTTATTACCATTTTTATTTATTTTTTATTTTGCATCTGCGTAGCTCACATTGAGTAACTGTGCCACCGCTTTCAATATAATTTCTAAACTATGTTCCTGGGGAAGAAGTTAAGCTCATGGAAGAACATATATTTGCAGAATCTTGCTTTCTCTATCTGATGCAGCCTATTTTTTTTAATTAATAAGACCGTGCACTGTGTTAAAAAGACACGGACACTTACTTTGCGTTTGCATTTATGCGCACTATATGTTTACATACATCAGGCAACATCTAAATGACTCAAACATGGTCTGAAAGCTGTTATGCTGCGCTCACATTCGTTTGTCAAAGCGGTGCGCTGGTGTATGCACACATAACACTCAGAAAATGGAGCGTATTCAGAAACAGATGATCGTTAAAGTATCTTGCTCAAATGCACCGACTGCAAAATGACCTTAAATTAGGAATTCCTCATTTAGCCGATGCGCTTTGCTTCATGCAGCAGAACACCGTGCAGTACAGAGTTCATTTACTTACACTGGTGGTTAGGTGTGGATTTGCCAAGCCACTGACGGTTGCTCCCCTGACCATATCGCTGGTTGATTCGCTGTTGCAGAGTGCGTTCACATGTGTGTCAAGTTCAGCTGCTCTCCCCTGCACTGACTGAAGCACAGATGCCCCTTCTTTACTATTCACGGAAGTAGGCAGGCAACGGAAACCGAGTCACATGGACAAGCTGCAATCAGGCAGGTTCTCAAGCTCGGGGCCACAGGAAGGCGAGTGCAGGCTCAACTTAACCACCACTGCGCAAGTGTTTTCTTTCTCTTCTTTTTTTTTTTTTTCTTTTTCTCCTTCACAGCTTCACAGCAGAATAGCGTTATTATTCAGACAACTGATACTGGTAGCACAACTGCTACCACAAAAACCCAATGAGAACACACCCTTCACACCCTCTGCTCGTGCTGATCAGCCAAGCTCTCAAGAGGAAACCACTCAACGCACACACCCTTCCTGCCTTATTTTCGGCCTGTCACTGCAACAGACAAAACACACATATATATGTATATGTAAATATATATGTATATATATATATCTACACACACACATAAACAGACATTTAGCACTCTTTATAAAAACATACCTTCAACGGTTACAGGGATTCTGAGTCAGATAAGGCACAAGGGCTCAGAGCATAACTGCAGAAACTAATCTACTCTGTTTGGCTTTACTGATTTTATTTTCATTCTCCAGCTAATAAATGTACTAAGGTTGCTTTCAACATTTGTGAAACTCCAGCTGTTAGCTTGTATCTTATTTGTAATGATGAGTGGGTGCAAGAATGGGGAATTAGGAATCAGGAAGTGATGGTGCCTTCTGTGGAGAGTTGATTGGTCAGGCATTCCTTCCTGTTTTCACACAGGACGTCTCACTTCTGACTCTGTTGCAAGGTTGGGTGGCAACAAGATTTTCTGATCCATATGAGTATGTGTGGGTGCTGACTTTGTTGTTTGTTTGACACTCGTAAAATCGAATAAGGTGGCTGCTTATGAACTACGAGAAGCTCCCACAGGGCACCTTTAAACGTTACATGTGATGCATAAAAAAAGAGATTTAAGACTTGTTGTTCTTACTACAGAAACGCCTTTGCAGTTGAGATGAAATCTGTTATACATTCACTGGCCATTTCATTAGGTACAGCTTGCTAGTGCTGCGTTGTTGCCTACAGTGCAGCGTTAATTCTTCATCACACTGTCGCTGCACATCCATGATGTGAATCTGCTGTTCCACCACATCCCAAAGGTGCTTGGTTGAACTGAGATCTGGTGACTGTGGAGGTCATTTGAGTACATTGTACTCACTGTTATGTTCAAGAAAGCAGTTTGAGATGATTTGAGCTTTGTGACGTGGTCACAAAGGTATGGACATGGTCAGCAGCAATATTCAAAAAGGCTGTGACAGTCAAACCATGCTCAACTGACAGTAAGGGGCTCAAAGTTGTCTGATTTCGGGGAACCCGTGTGAATCGTAGCCTCAGTTTTCTGTTCTTAGCTGTGAGGAGTGACACCCAGTGTGGTCTTCTGCTGCTGTAACCCATCTGCTTCAAGGTTAAAGGTGCTGTGCGTTCAGAGATGCTCTTCTGCATACCTTGGTTGTAACAACTGGTTGTCGCCTTCCTGTCAGCTTGAAGCAGTGTAGCATCTCTGCAAACTCTATAAACCCTCGAGATTGTTGTGTGGGAAAATCCCAGTTGATAATCAGTCACTTCGGCGGCTCGTCTTGACCGTGTCCGAATACCTGCGTGCACTGAGTTGCTGCTGCAATTGACTAATAAGATATCTGCACAGGTGTACCTAATGAAATGGCATGTGTGTTCACCTGTTAGCGACGTGACCTACAGTGGCTTTAGGTGCATCTTTACATGTGGCCTTGCTCACGTTCAGTTGTAGCAGCGTGCAGTGAGAGGCAGTGTGTGTCGGTCTAAGCACACTGGGTGAGAGCAGCTCCTGCACTACACTCGCACAGTGTTGTGAACACGTGCAGTGCAGTGTGTGAGCACTGTTTTTTTTGTGTGTTTTTTTTGTCTGTTTCAGCAGCTGAAGCCATTTTAAGACATGGCACACTACTGATATTTGCATTCTATTTTTGAGAGCTGCGAAAGGGTTCTAGCAGCGGTGGTGTAAAAAAAAGTCCCATGAGTGTGTGTGTGTGTGTGTGGGGCAGGGTAGAGGGGGGATGTGGGCAGTTGCTATTTGACGAAACAAAAGAGATGGAGACTTAAATGTAAACACTAGAACGCTTTCTTAGTTTTTGAGAAAGTTTTTGTTTCTTTTCTTTCTTTGCTTAATTTCTTCAGATATTAAAAACAGCTTCTATAAATATTCACACAATTCCCATCTTCCTGTTAACGCCTTCAGAGCATACGGAGCATACATCAGCGCACCTCAGTCTTCTGTTTAAGGCTGTAGGTTGTGAGAACAGATACAAGCAGCAACAACAGTTGACGTTACACTAATGTGGGAAACCTCTATCCTCTCGAGAGGCTTTGCTGCATATCATCAGGCTTTCTCTGTGGTGGGACGATATTTGCATTGCATGCACAAAACCGTCACTGCCCTCTTGTGGAAACATCTCGAGGATCAGCGGCGTTTTCGTGGGCCCTTAAATCTCGACTCTGTCGAGATTTAAGGGCCCACCAGTCAAACAGTCATCGGAGGGATTTAGAAACCTTTGAGAAGGTGTAGATGTTACTCAGGGAAAAAGCCTCTCAGTGCTGGACAGCGTCTCAGCAGTGAAGGAGAGAATTCATTGAATGATTGACTGTCTATGTAATGCCAAGGCAAAGAGATTGGCTGCTTCGCGTCTGCCCATTTGTGCCTCCAGTTTACAGCTTGCCTGTTAGAGTACCTGCTAATACTCCCCACTTTCTGTTCTGTCCTTGAATGTCTGTTTGCCCCCCTTGGGAAGCGTATCTGTAACCGGAAGGTCGCCGGTTCGATCCCCGGGCTCTCTGTCCTGGTTGTTGTGTCCTTGGGCAAGACACTTTACCCTACCACCTACTGGTGTTGGCCAGAGGGGCCGATGGCGCGATATGGCAGCCTCGCTTCTGTCAGTCTGCCCCAGGGCAGCTGTGGCTACAACCGTAGCTTGCCTCCACCAGTGTGTGAGTGCGAGAGTGAATGAATAGTGGCATTGTAAAGCGCTTTGGGTGCCTTGAAAAGCACTATATAAATGCAATCCATTATTATTATTGCTAAGTTATACGTGTAAATGCAACTTTCCTTAAACCAAGGGAAACATAGATTTACATCAAAGTGAGGCACTGGCCTCCACCAGGATTTAATTTCTATTATTGAACTGATTTTAAAGGTTTTCATTCTCACAAAATCATTCCCACTTTAATTTAGTTCAAAAGTCCAACTTTTATTTTGACATTTAAGTTAATTCAAATGTTTATGTTTTTTCACATCTAGTTTGTAGTTTAGTTTTAGTTAACTATGATAACCTTGACTTTTAAGTTTTGGAGATGTTTTAAAGGAAATATTTGACAAATGGAAAGGTGCAGTACAGACACTCCTATAAGTCTATGCATTCATTTTAGTGACTGAAATTCCAATATTTCATTATTATGGTAATGGCTGTACAGTCAATAGGCAGCAACTAAATAAAGCTTTAAAAAGGAATTAAAAATAAATTATATATAGTCAGTATCCTTTTTCAGATTCCCTATTAGATCGTTATGTGTGGACAAAACCAAGGTTAAGCAGTTATACAGCAGGTTTGATGGTGAACGGGAGGAGAGCAGCCCTGGATACAGACAGTGAGACGTGCAAAGTAAAAGTATCAAGGATGGAGAAAGTGACTTTGATAGACAGTCCGGCAAACAGACGTTCAAGGACAGAACAGAAAGTGGGGAGTATTAGCAGGTACTCTAACAGGCAAGCTGTAAACTGGAGCCACAAATTGGCAGACGCGAAGCAGCCAATCTCTTTGCCTTGGCATTACATAGACAGTCAATCATTCAATGAATTCTCTCCTTCACTGCTGAGACGCTGTCCAGCACTGAGAGGCTTTTTCCCTGAGTCACGCTGAGCTGATTTTAGAGCATTGCAAAACAATTTCTGTTGGCACTTTTTGAGATGTAAAATGTATCTTTTATTGCCGAGTTGCCTTTAAATAAATACTGACAGAGAGCAGGAAGGCAGAACTCGACATCGCTGTCATGTCAGGTATGTTAGCGATGTGAAAACAGCATTTCACACCTTTACATTTACAAAAAAGAGAAAAGTCAAGCTTGAAAGGTTTTGTTTTGGATGAAACTCTCAGCTGAGGTTATGAGCAGTGCATTGTGGTCTTTAAAGATATTTCACTAGCCGGGCCCACGTCCTCATTTTAGGTTTGACAGCGTTTTAGTAGATAAAGGTGAATGCTTGGACATCGAAGTCCTCGAAGGGGACTGGCGACGGCTCCCAGGCCTGGCAGATCCCCGTGTACTAAATAGGAATGAAGAAGTTAAAGAATTGAGAACAAGGAGGGAGGGTGGGGCACATAAACGAGAATGAACAGTTTGCAGAACTGGGGGGAACTTATATAGATGACAACCGGAAAGAGCGTGTTTGGAGGCGTGGTCCCGCTCCTGAAATTCCGATACATAATCTCCAAATCCCAACTTCCCCTTGGATATGTTGCTGTTTGTCTGAGGCCTTTTGCATGTTGAAATTTGAAATGTGCATGCTGTTCACTCACTAGCTAGACAGACAAGACCAAAGTGGTGCCTCAAAGTAAACCAACATGTTTAAGACATTACTCACACACTTCTCTTGAGATCCCACCACAGCATTTCAATCAAGTTGAGGTCTGGACTTTTTATTCTTTTGCTGCCATTCTGGTGTAGATTTGCTGCTGTGCTATAAAACATTGTGTTTTTGTCTCATTTTGTTTCATGTTTGACTCTAGAACACTTTGACATCTCGAGGTGTTCATGGTTGACGCAATGACAGCAAAGTGCTCAGGTCCTGTGGGTGGAAAATAAACCCAAATCTTCACTCCTCCACCGCCGTGCTTGACAGTTGGTGTGAGGTGTTTGTGCAGATATGCTGCGTTTAGTTTTCTCCAAATGTGCTGCTGTGCATTAGAGGTAAACCATCTCCACTTTGGTCTTGTCTGTCCAAAGGACATTGTTCCACGCGTCTTGTGGTTTGTTCAGATGCAACATTGGAAGCCATGCTGCTATGTTCTTTTCAGAGAAGAGGCTATTTCCTGGCAACCCTTCCAAAAAGCCATACATGTTCAGTCTTTTTCTAATTTTACTGTCATGAACTTTAACAGTTAACATGCGAGCTGAGTCCTGTAGAACAGCGGTCCCCAACCCCCGGGCCTCGGACTGGTACCGGTCCGTGAGTCGTTTGGTACCGGGCCGCGAGAGTTGAGGTTCAGGTGTGAAATGTCTAGTTTTCAGGGTTTTTATCAGTTTTCAGCGTTATTTTGTTATCGTTTTTATCGTTTACTTGGTTTTCCTTGGTCTTTTCACGTGTGTTATGAATAAATTTTCTTTTTTTCGGTACCAGTACTAGTTTTATTTTGTTGTATTTATCCGCGACACCTTAAAGGCCGGTTCATGAAAATATTGTCGGGCATAAACCGGTCCGTGCCGCAAAAAAGGTTGGGGACCGCTACTGTAGAGTCTGAAATCTAGCTCTTGTGTTTTTTTGCAGTTTCACTGAGCATTGCACGGTCTGCTCTTTAGGTGAACTGGCTGACAGGTCAACTCCTGGGAAGATTGGACTACACCTAAATAGTCCAGACATGCAAACCACTAAAACGTCTGCTTTTATAGAGCTGCTCATACGTACTGATCACTGATGATCAGCTAAAAGAGTGCATTTGATTAGTGTCACCTAGCTAATACTTACCTCCCTGATTCCTGTAGAAGCAGTTATATGATATAGCCATGTGAAGTTTTGTGTCCCCACATGATTGTATGTTTTGTTTTTATTTTGCTAATAATTTATTGCATAACTAAGTCATTAATCCTGGTCAAATGTTTTGTATTTATAGTGGTTGATCTTGTATACTGGATATTGTCTTTGCAGCTTGTACCACATACTAATCGATAATACAGTTGTTATGGTAATTACCTGGCTCTTGTTAAAAAACAGAAGAAGAGCCAAGTTTTTAGATTTGCAACAACACTTTGTGAAATAGTCCAATGGTAATAAAGCAATCAAACTAAATAATTGAAATGTATTGTTGTTTATTGTTAGCAGCTGAGTCTTTCGTATAAAAATCCAAGAAATCTGATAAAAGGATTTCCAGAGCGAACCAGCAGATTTTATTTAAACAGTTACTATAGCACATTTAATGAAGCCTTGGAAAATTTTACTTTCATCAAAGTATACAGCCCGACATCAGTATCACAGTATATTATCATTTCAATAGCAAAACTGCTCAGGTTTAATGTCTGTGATGCAAAGTAACTGGAACAGGGCATGTGCCAAGTTATTTGGATGATTGATCTATTTTGTTTTTTTGACGAGTCGCTAGATAGAAACTCAAATTTGGGTTCATATCCCCATGTGTTTCCCTTTCCCCATGTTTTGATACCAGGCTCATCTTCTAAACCATGAATGAAAATGTATCCGAAATCCACTTTTTCTTCAAGTAATATTAGCATAGCTTCTTTAAATATATATGTTATTGTATTGTATTGTACTAAAAACCCAGCTGATTCTAAGAGAAATGTATTTTTTTTTAATGGAATAGCCCAGATATGCTAGCCTGTGCATCATAATCATACAGTTCATGGCTGAGCTTGGCAGCATGAGCAAGATCCTCTTTTCCAAGTTTCCTTAAAAAAAAAAAGCCAGCAATTATACAGCTCTTTGAGTACTCCGGGAGAGTAGAAAAGCGCTATATAAGAATCAGTCCATTTACCATTACCAGCTGATCAATAGCTGACAGTGTGGTGATGGTCGATCTTTCAGACCACCTGCACTCTGTTCACTTATGCAAACAAACATCAAACCGTCTTTACTGTAGGAGTGGCACCATGTAGACTTTATTTTCAGGCTTTAAAATCACACAGTATCTATAGTACCATAGATAAAACCAGGAAATAAATAAATCGTAATACTACAGTAGCACATTAAAAAGACACATTTCATGTTACAGGTTTAGTTTCCACCGTTACTGAGTAAGTACTTGAAAGGGGGAGATGTTTCAGTGCATACGCAGCACAACAGTGCGCATGCATGGACTGCCACACACGTGCCATGGACGTGGCCCATCTGTCCTTGAGGTTTACCTACGCCAGAATGTTACAATACATCTCACATGTTTCATTTCACTGTAATGCAGTCATTCCACAATGCGTTTGTCCATTAACTCACATGATAACGACTGTGTCACATGTTAAAAATGTTGCGTTAAAGTATTCGCTACTTGGTTTAGAGTAGCTCAGGCCTCCTTCAAGCAGACAAAATCTCAAGTAAATCTTCAGCACGAGTCCAAAATGCGGGACATTAAATTAAGTTTCCCCTGTAAGGTGAATAAAAGAGTTCAGCAGCTAAACTGTAAAAGTGGACTTCTCCACGTAGATACACAAACAGTCCCTGCACATTCCTTTCCCCCTGTTTGTCCAGTTTGAAAAAAAAAAACCCAAACCTTCGCTTTTTTGGTGAGTCGAAGTAGATTGCAGACAGTTCTCTGTGTGCTTATGGAAATAAGGTTACTGTGTTTGGAAGAAATGTGACCACTTACCCTCCAAAACCTTAAAACACTACAATAGGGAGGGAATCAGCAGTCTGTCTGCACTTGACAGGAGCGTGTATGATTTCAGGGTGGCACAGGCTGATCTGCATCTAGCCATCCAGAGGTTTTCCCAGGTACACCATGGTGACTTCAGTGTTGCCGTATACTGCAGACACAGCAGGGAACAGGCAGGTTTTGGGCAGTCCACGGAAAGCCACTCCAAGAAACTCAAAACCTCTCTCAAAGGCTAACGTCTTGTCATCCATGTCTAGAATCACTCGTATTCTCTCCCCGATCTGTGGACAGGCACGGTCACATCAGGAGTTATAATCATGTTTTCACTTGTACTCTTTACACAATTTCCTTTTAAAATGTCATTTCAAATCTCGACTCCTACCTGATATTTAGGTGCATTGTTACACTGGGGGAAATTCCCGTTGACCTCTCCGTTGTGAAGCAGGTTATTGTCGACCAGGTTCCAGCCCCAGCTCTGGTCATCGCTGCCCAAGAGGGCTACGTAGCCCTGGCACTGCATCTGCGCCCGCTTCGTAGCGATACCTATCACTGCCACGGTGCCCAGGGGGCCCTCCCACCAGATTTCCCAGGCATGTCGCCCTTCCGAAAAGCCGATTTTGCCCCGCGCGCCATCTGTGCTCTGGGCGATAGGGTTGCGGTGCAGAGTGAAGCCGTTCTTCTTCACGTAAACGTTGCGGGAGCAGTCGTGGGAGCTCAAAGCATGCTGAAAGGCCTTGAGCTGCACAGGAAGACAATTACAGTTAACAAAATCACAGACACTTGCTGGGAAATCTAAATATTTGTAAGGGGGAAAAAAGTTCTGTGAAGCATGCATACAGAAGAAGAGACATGCTACTCCACTTTCCATCTCGCAGGACGCTCATTGCACCATTCAGAGGTGGAGAGCTCAAATATTTTTCATAAGAATGTAGGTCGTGTTTCTAAAAACACTTTGGAACAAATGAATGAGCGTCCTTAGATTGACATTGGACACAGACAAGTTGTTCTCATTCAAACCTTACTTTCATGCCATCAACACTACTATAAACAGTCTCCATACACAGACTGCTTAAAACAGGTTTTGTTCTATTATGCAACAATAGACTGGAGAGTCAATTCAATATGGACTCCAGTGATAAGCCCAATGGCAACAAAACATCTGCTCTACACCTGCTCAGTGTGATCACCAACTGAAAGACAATAACACAACAAGCAGGATTCAGTTTTATGCCCATTTATGTCTTATATTTCATTGAATACGTTACAAAGCACGAGATTACGCTGACATTCAGTAATGTTTATGGCTACACTGTCCCTTTGTGTAAAGGCATCACCAAACAGGTAACCCCAGGACAGATGGATGTGTACTGGTAAACCTACTTTGCCCTTGTAGGTGGGCAGGTTACAAAGGATGTCAGACCGCAGAGCCTCGTCGCCCAGAGTCCGGCTGCAGAGGCTGCGCCACACCTCGCTGTTTTCATCCGCCAGGATATTGTTCCAGTGCCAGCAGACCAGCGAACACCGCATCAGGTCAGTCAGCTCCAGGTAGGAGAAAACATGCTCCAAAACCCTCGCTGGTAGCCTCCCCGCCACCCCTGCGCCTCCTCCGGCTGCAGCCGCATATGGAGAGCCGGTGGAGCTGCAACTGGCTGCCGCTGCTGCGCCCAAGCAGGAGGAGCCTCCTCCCCCACCCGCCGCTCCAGACATTATGCCCCTGCTCTTCACCGACGACGCCAGCTGAGCGAGTAGTTTCACCGTACACCGCAAGACGGTTCCTAATATGAGCTCGGCAGCAACATTTTTTAACCTGTAAAAACCCACACGTAGGTCGCGCTAAAACCACAACAGTATACGGACCCGACTCTTCCCACTTCAATGGCTGAATGGAAACGATGCGTCAAGGTCCTTAAAGGGCACGAAGCACTAATTGTCCCGTTGTCACAGAAACGCGAAAATTATTTCGGAAGAAACAGTGGTCAGTTTAAGAAGTAAACAACGTCTCCCGAGTCCGGAGACGACGAGCTGTTTGATGAAGTGACAGTCGCGCTCGAGTCAAATAAATTTTACCGCCTGCAAGGACCGCAGAGCCGACATAATGAGTTCAAGGAGGGTTGCTACACAGTACTGTTGCAGTGTTGCGATACTGGACGTTACACCGCTGCAACGTCAAAAGTGTTGTGATTGTGTCGCAAAAAACACGAACCGTATTAAAACACGATGCAGTTGTTTACCAATAAAAGGCGTTATCTGACCTGTTACGTCATGTTGGTTGGATTTGATCATTATTTTCAGATCGTGTTTGACGGAAAACGAATAATAATAGTTTAAAAAGAACTACTGGTGTTTTCATTGTTTAACATGAGATTTACACGTTGTTGAAAGAAAACAAAACCGGCATCTTATATAAAGTAGACTATATTATTTTATTTTTTTAATTTGTATACCACGTGACACCACGGAAGTGACGCGGGGTGCTCAAAAGAGTTAAGCAAAGCATCTGGGAGCAAAACAGCAGTTAGCTTTATTTCATTTTAACCCACAAGACCGGAGAAGGTGACTAACTGACGGTCAGAGCAGCTAACAGTAAGTTGTTGTGGGTTTTTGTTACCGGGACTTAAAGATATGCGTATTATCTGGTAACGGGACAGGCTGCACCGCTTGACACAGCTGTCTGGCTGCCTGCCTCCTGTGCTATGCGGCCTGCTTGACGAGCTGTCCCCCATCTGTCTGCTGTCCGGGGACACTCCGGCGGCTTCGCGCGGTCAGACAGGTGATTAGCGGGTCAGCGTGTAAAGCAACGCTCACCTACGGCGCCAAACAGGCTAGGCTAACTGCAGGTGGTGGAGATCGTGAAGCTTGTGAGCTAAGCTAGCCGATGGTAACAAAGCCCCGCTGCGTTCACCTTTCCAAATTCTTCTACTTCAGGTTGCCATCTTAATTTTTGCAGGCGACGTATCGAACGTCATGTTTTGAGAGGGCACATGTTACTGCCGAGGGTTTGTGCTTGGAAGGCGAAAGCAGCCTTTAAGACTTACCGATGAGCAGCACGTATTTAGATTTTAGTCTAAGAAAACCTCCACGACAAAAAAAAAAAAAAAAAAAAAAAAAAACCAAACAGAAACGCATAGCTTCACACCTCTCTCGCCCCTGTCGTCCACTGGGTTTGGGTGAAAGAGTATAGTTAAAGTAACACAAATAAAGCCGAATTGCTAAATTATCTTGTTCCTCTTTCTCTCTTTAAAAATTAGAAGTTTTGATTAATTTCAGTTTCCTCTAAAGAGTCAGCCTATCAAATAAACTGTAGTTAAATCTGGATTCATTTGTAGCGTGACTGTGCTTATAGCAACCCGAGTGAGTGTAATTGTGAATTTATATTTACCAGAGTCCATTCACTTTGAATGAAAAACTTGTAACGAGGTGGAAAGGTTTTTTGTGTTTTTGTTTTTCATGCTTACGGTTTTCTTTTTTTTTTTTTTTAGCTACCGCTAGGTGGAAGCACAGATGTATTAAAATCAACCCAGGGACCGTCATGGGAAGCAAAAGTCAAGGTTTCTTCGGGAAATGCGCTAAGAAAGCTGTAAAATGTAATAACAATAATGATTCATTTTGTTTCAGGCGCCTTTCAAAACACTCAAGGTCACCTTACACACGGTTTAAAGAGATGTTCTGATGCGAGAGGGAGTTAGTGATATGGATATTTGCTGGGAGGGAATTCTAGAGGCGAGAGCAGAGCCAACTCATGATCGAGACCCCATGGTAGCAGGAAGAGAAGGAGATAGCATCATGTTAACGTGGAGTAACATCTCTGAGGAATGTTTATAGCACCTTGTTAAATTTAAGGTTTGACCCGAACAACAGAATGGCATCAAAAATGCAAAATGAAAGGTCTAGCTGAGTGTATTAATTTTCCAAAAATGTCTTTTACAAACTGCTCACGAACATTGTACAATGACTAGTTGCGCTCATCTCTCTTTCTGCTTTAGACAGTGCTGAAAGCATTAGGAACCATGTTGACACCATTTTTAAAAATAGCGCAAGCACCTTCTCTGTGTTATGTTTATTATCAAACAGAATATATAGTAATGCCAATACAACTGTAATAGGTGCATGTCAGCACACAATGTCAAAAAATGCTTATTAGTCTAGTCTTCGCTTTTTTGTTACCGTGACCTTGCAAGGTCATATCATGCAGACCGCTGTCAGTCTTCACTGAGGGACAACGGTTATTATTTGTGATCCCTTTCAGCTGTGTCTTTGGGTAAAAGTAGTAGTTTGTGCACATGCGATGAAATATAAACGTAATGAAATGGAGAGTATGTCAAAGTCTAAGCTCTAAAGAAAGCACACCAAACCAGTTTACATGCTTAAGGTTTCTGAAAGCAGAACTGAAGGTTTTGTTTAAACATTCCGAGGAATCTTTTCACAATCACTGTGCTGTTTTTGGAACAACAAGGTCACAATCGACAGCAGCAGAAAGCTTCATATTCTCATGTCCGTCCTTTCCACAAGAGCTCTGCTGGCACACAGATCAGCAGTTGGTTTCCATGCATGATTGCATCATTCCAACCTGTCTGTGCTTCTCTTATTTACAGCATCTGCAAGTAGACAGCCACAATGAACCCAGTATACAGCCCTGCGCCAACAGGGGTCCCCTTTACCAACACTAAGGGTATAGGTTATCCAGGTAACCTGAAGCATAGTGGTTTAAGAAACAAGCATAATTACAAGAAAATATCTCCCAGCATTTAGAATACTATTATATTCTTGTTTTGTTTCTGGTTTTGGCAGCTGGATTTCCTCTAGGATACGCAGCAGCTGCTCCAGTGTACACTCCCAACATCTACGCAGGAGCAAACCCAGGCTTCCCTAACGGTGAGAAGAAAGTAACGCTGAAATCTGCCGGAGTTTATCTGATAGGTCTTGAAACACATCTTCCCGATGCACTTCAAAAGAGTCAAATTGTTCCAGCTGACTTCTTGATTTGAATTAATTATAAACATAACGTAATAAAGAATAAAACTTCCAAAGAGACTCTTAATAACCCTAAAAAGTGTGTGTGCTTCTCTTCTATGAGGGTCCTTTTTTACTGAGCTGCACAGCCAGTGTTTCTTCCAAGCTTCAGCTATTTTGTCCCAGAACAAACGGCCCTAATATGAGCCGTCTTCCTCCCTCTCCAGGCTATGCTCAAAGTGCTCCCTTCAAAGTGTCCTGCTCTCCCAGCACAGGGACCGTCCCACCGTACTCCTCCTCCCCAAACCCCTACCCGACTGCTGTGTACCCTGTCAGGAGCACCTACCCCCAACAGAACCCCTATGCACAGGTCAGTCCTTGCTGTATGTGTATATTTTTAATAACACGCTGCCCCTCTTCATCCAGTCTCAGTGCTTGAGCTGTAACGTGTGGTTGTTTGTCCACCAGGCACTAATACCTTCACAACAACAAGGCCCTTACTACACACAGGCTCTGTATGCTCCACCGCCTCATGTCATCCATCACACGACAGTGGTCCAGCCCAATGGGATGCCTGCAGCGATGTATGCCCCGCCTATCCCTCCTCCCCGCAACAACGGTGTCGCCATGGGTATGGTAGCCGGCACCACTATGGCCATGTCAGCTGGTGAGCTGCAGCGGTTTATTGAATCTTACCCAGGATACAGATGTGTTCGATTTGTAGTTTTACTTGTGGCTTTCACTCCTCAGGAACTTTGTTGACAACTCCATCACCAGCGCCCGTCGCTCCCCACCCAGTCACGATGCCCACATATCGGCCTCCTGGCACACCCAGCTACAGCTACGTGCCCCCGCAGTGGTGAAGAGAGAGAAGTGTGAGTATGTTTTAAAAGGATCACAAGTTTGGGCAAAGGTGCAGATTAAAGGTTTACGTTTACACCCGGTGTTCTCTCTGCAGGTCCGGAAGATGGTAGATATGCATTCACACTCCAGTGTTTTTCTCTCGTGGTGACGACCTGCCCCGCCCTGGCAGCGTCCGCTACCAATTCTTCTTCTTCTTCCAGCATAATGTGAATTTAAAACCCAACTACATAGAGTCCCATTTGGATAAGCAGGGGGTGACAAATAGGCCCATCCCCACAACCCCTATTAATGGAATAAGGCTGCATTCCATACCCCCCCCCCCCCCCCCGCCCCCACCCCCTCAGCGCCAGCACCTCTACAAACCTGCTGCATATCTCACATCAAACTGCAAAGCCTCCATGCAAACTCTATGTGGACTCTCATGCAGGTTTTTATAGCTTAAATTCGTATGTAGTGAAAAAGGAGTTTGGAATAGTTTTCTTTCTCTTTAATTTGGGGGATTAAATATGATGTTGAATGCATGTGTATATATAGATTTACAAAGTAATGCTAGCTCAATTCTCCCTGCTGTGACAGATGCAAATTCAATAAAAGGCACAAATCCAAAGGAACTAAGAAAAAAAAAGAGTAATAATCTGCAATGCTGAATCACCAGTGACTATGTCTTAAATGTGAAAGAAAAAAAAACCAGACGAGAAACGTTTATTCATGCAAAAACATACCTGCGCCGTCCATCGCGGGCCAAACTGTACTATTTTTCACCGCTTTGTGTTTAGGTAAGTGGTTTTTATCGTTTTCTTTCAGTGATGCAGTGTTTGCATAATGTCTTACCATTTTTGTATTGTAGGAACAAAAGATGGGACTTTGAGTTTGTGCCTCTGTGACTGGTGGCCATTCCAACACTTTTACTTTTTCTGGCCTGTTAAACTTTCTGTTTTTTCTTTTAAACAAATGGTGTTTCAGTTTCTTTTTTCCCCCAAAAGTCTGAAGCTGCTCCTGCTTGGGTGATATATGATGTATTCACTTATTTTAGCCAGAAGTGTTCTTGGTGGGGAACAAGTATAGGAAGTTATTAGAAGTCAATTGCACCCATTTAATAAGAGTGGATGAGCAGGAAGTGTGTGTGCGTGCGTGTGCATGTGTGTGAAAGCGGGACCCGAACGGAAACCATTCTGAATGGTGCCATACAGTGCAACATGCTTAGAATTTTAGACTTACATGTCACTCTAATGAATTTACTCTTAGGCAGATTTGAAGCACTACATCATTAAATCACCGCTCAACGTGGACATGTTAGGGCACCGTAATGATATTAAACTCCATTTGTGAATAGCACTACTGAATGAAGGCACTAATTCCAAACGGTTTGTAAAAGATATTTGACTTTTTCCGACATCGCTCGCTGTCTTACCTCAAGTCTCCAGGCTAAAAATCCACCAATGTCACTGTTTCAGACATGCTTTTCTATGTTGCCTCGGTCACCTCAGTTAAACATGTTTTGTAAATGTTATTTTTGTGACTTTGGTTGCTGTTTTGTATTCTAAAGAAAGACCAAAAATAAAAACAAATATAAGAATAACCTGTGTTGTGCATGTCTTCTCACTGGGTGTGTTGGGGCAGCCAGAAATGATGACAAAATAAAGAAGAACATGAAGCAAAATATATGCTGGATGATTCAAACCGGTTTGAAAGGCAATATTTGGTATGACAATTTTTTTACGACCACATGACATGCCAAATTTTCAAGTAATGGCTCTTTGGGAATTTGTATTTTAAACCTGGAACTCAAAATATAAAGAAACAAGGGCCGACTCAGGACTTTTACACAGTTCTGATTATGATATTGTACTGTAGTCCCCATGGCTCTGTTCTTTATTACAGATTTTAGACATTTTATTCTTAAAGTTACTCATTGGTAATTGAGGTCAAGTCAAACAACTTTCTGTAACTTAATTTCATAAAACAAAATTTTAAGTATTATTATTGTTGTTGTTTGGAGAGAAGTAGTAGTGTAAACCACTGGCTGCTGGTTTACAGAGGATGGCGTCAAAGATTCCTACCTCAATTGGAAAACGAAGAAGAAGATTTCCCAGCTTGCAGTTCGGCGCGCGAATTTGGATTTTGTTATGGTCAAGCCGTAGCCTGTATGGCTCAAACATGGTACTGTACTGTTAAACGTTACTCTAACCATTTTTCTCTTTGGCACTTTATCCTAGTTTTTATTCTTTAGAAATGTCGGTGTAACTCTGAGTCTGTTTGCGGCTGTTTTCTCGTGAGCTCGTGTCATTAAGTCTAAACGTTGCATTTATTTCTTAATTGTAGTCTAAGTGGTTATTGGGAGAAGAAGCCAAAAGACAGAGGCGAAGTTTTATTAATGCTTGTTCTGAAATCCAATAAACAATAAGTAGTAAACACGTGAGTGTTGAGGGGGTGAAAGTTATTATTATTATTTAGCTAATTAGCACTAAGTTTATGCGCTCGTCTGCGCGCGCCATGTAGCAAAGCTAAAGTAGTCAAACGTTTAACTTCCCGTGCTTACATTGACAAGTGCGAATTAACATTAAGCAACACTAAAATGAGCTGAAAGAATGAATTTATTGTTGTGAGGCAAACGCGGAAACAAACACGGTTGATTTGCGTTGGCAGGAAGCGAGCAGAGAGACGCTTACAGATAGTTTTGGAAACGACAGGAGCAGCGGGACAGCCAAATCAGCTGATCGCTTTCAAGACTTGTGGAGGCAACTTGGAGAGTGTCACCAAAATGCACTTCAGGGTAACTGACAGTTTGATCTCACCACGTTCATGCTGGCTTTCATATCTATAATTTGAAGTTCAGAAGCTAAATGAAAACACATGTCGTCATTACACTTGTTGCTGTTTCTAGAATTGGAAGCAAAAGTAAGCAAGCTGAAAAAGGAACGTTGCCTGTGAGTATGTTGTGTCACTTTGCGTTTAATGAGAAGGACACTTGAGTCTTAGTAAGTTATGTATGAAGGGTAAAGTGATGTGTTTGTCCTCTACAGAGATGCGCAGAGGCTCGAAGTGTTTTACAGTCGAAACCAGCAGCTCAAGGAGCAAAATAAAAACCTGCAGGATGCCATGGCTCTCCTGGAGGAAAGGTAAATTACCCAAAGACGAATGCACGTGCACTCCACTGTTATTCCCTTTGTAGCAAATGCTTGTTTGTTTGTTTGGAATATATGTGTCTTGTTGAACCTCTGTTACATTTTAACTATAACTTAGGATGGGAGAGCTGCAATTTGGCACTGATGTGGGATTTCTAATTAACTGGAGCAACATGATACCAAAGACAAGAATAGCCTTTTCCGATTCATTGTATGGATGCTTCAGATTCCCCGCAGACTGAAAGTTAACAAGATTTAATGTGTTGCATTAAAACGGTGTGAAACATAAAGATTGCCAGCTGTGCTTTCCCTTTCCAGGCTTCGAGCAGCAGAGTGTGATCGATGCTCCATCTTAGAGGAGAACCTGAAAAACAGTCAGCGGCAGAATCTGCGTCTTATCGAGAAACTAAGTGAGTGTTTTCATTTCAGTGTCCAGCATCCATTAATAGCCTTCTCTGATGTGCATACACATATGCAGATGCAATCTTTCACAACAATAGTATATTATATAATATGACGAGTAATATACTAGAATAAATGTGAAAAAACCCTAAAATTTCTTTAAGATTCTCAGTTTGTTTAAGAACAGAGAAAAACATGTTCTTTGCAAACCTTTGTTCCTCAGAAAATGAAAGAAACCTGCTGGAGGATGAAAACAATAAGCTGCGAGCTGAGCTGCAAAAACTGAAGAGTTCTCGGTAAGCTGTGTTGCATTAATGTTTTTGTTCATGAGAAAAATATGAGAAATGTTTTAAAAAGTTAAAGCAATAACTTGAAGTACTTTGAAGTTCATCAGTATCTTGCATCATGGAGGAAGTTTGACTCTTTACAGACTTGCTTCAGTTCATTGAGGTCTGGATTTTGACTGGGCCACTGCACAACACCCCAACTCGTCTGTTTTTCAGCCATTCTGTTGAATGTAGATTTGCTGCTTTGATTCAGATCATTGTCTTGTTGCATGAGCCAGTTATTGCCAAGCTTTAGCCGTCAGACGGCTGACTTAGAATACTTTGGTATATATGGGAGTTCTTGGATGACTCAGACACATCAAATCATCACCACTCCACCACCGTGCTTTGTGGTGATGTATTTGGGTTTTGCCAAACACATCCCTCTGCATTATATGTACACCTCCTCAGTTTGGTCTCATCTGTTCCAGAGGTCTTGTGGTTTGTTTGTGAGCCTAAGCTGTGCCTTCATGTTCTTTTTAGAGAGAAGCAGCTTTCTCCTGAAAATAAGCCATCCCTGTTCATCGTTTTCTGACTGTGCTGTCATGAACTTTAACATTTACACACTGAGACCTGTAGAGTCTGAGATGTAACCCCCGCTTTCTTATTTTATTGTATTTCTTTTTACAGTTTCTGAGCATTGCACAGTCTACTCGTCAAGGTGTCTCTTGACATTGATACATCTGTCTCACAGAGACTGTTCTTCATTTGGTTAGATATTGTGAACGGGTTTTTCTTAGTCAATCATCCACTGCACTCATGTATGTCTTCAGTTGTCTTTCATGTGTTTTGGTGTTGCTGAGCCTGGTTTGTGCATTTATTCTTTTTACAAATGCAAGTTTATTCTACTGCTCCGATAGGTTTATTTTGTTTTTATGGCTTCTTCCGTTTGTGCCCAGATTTTAATTCATTCATTTTTTAACCTCATATTAAAAGTTCCAGTGAAAAGATACTTAGATTTTAAATATTTAAAATGGGGACTGTGTCATGACTCCTGCAAATAGCTGTAAACAGTGCAATACTTTTGTTAAACCTCTTGAATTAAAACTTCTATAGAAATGTGTATCACCTACATTGGTCAGACATTTCAGGAGTGAACAATACATTATCCCAAGCTGCTACTCAGTGTTGTTATTTTTATGTGTTTATAAGCTTTTTGGTGCTAACAGCCCCAGTTTCTTCTGTGGCCCCTTGGGAAAATAAATTTCCCTCCTACAGGAGGCTTGTAGGTTCAGTTTCGGTAAGTTTTAAAGTTTCAGTTTCCAGTGAAGCGCTACACGTGTGCTTTTCTTTTCAGGTCTGAATCCAAGGAGGCCTCACCCGCAGAACAGGAGGAGGGCGTTATTCCAGACTCCCCGATCTTGCCCAGCTCACTGCCTGTGGTAAACAGATTGAAGAAACAGAAAAATAACAACCAAATGAAGCGTGTGCGCTATGCAGAGGTGCCTCTACCACAGTCTAACAATTCGCTCTTCAATGGTCAGTCCTCTTTAAAGTAGCTTCCTCTTTTGTCACCTGTCTGAAGACACAAACCAGTTTTCTAATCTAAATTCTTTTTTTAAGAGCTGTACAAAGATCCTGAGGGTGCCACAAAGAATCCTGGAAGAGAAGAAGTGCTCGTCCCAAACACCTGTGAAATGGACGCGTCGCAGATCTCAAGTATGACTTCATCCATTATTGGTCTTCCGTAGATGCGATCGTGAGCGCCGTAAAGGTGTTGCTGTTAATATGTCTGTTTCCATTTTCAGACGATGTGACTGAAGATGAAGAAGAGGCAGCAGTTGCAGAAACTTGTGGCCTTGAACTTATTGAAAAGCAGCAGATGGTGTGTATAAGCAGGATTTGAAACAAATGATGATCTAATAAAAATGTAATGTGATCACGCTTTAATAAAAACGAATCTTAGGTGTGATCAAACAGATTAGCTCTCTTTCTCACCTTAGAATCTCAGGAAAGCCCCAAGCCAGCAAAGAAGCTTCGGCACTCTCTGGAAGCAGGACGTTCGTTTAAAGTAAGCATTGAGACATCATCTTCTGCTGTGGCAGACACCTCCATGTGGAAAAGAGAAAACAAATAACACTTCGGTGCTACAGTTATACTTGTTTCCCTCTTCAAGGCCTTGCTTCTCGTTCTCTTCATCCACACTGATGCACAGTCCAGACTCAACATCTAAAGGGTCCCCATCTCTTCTCCCACGCATCAAACGGTTTGCAGAAGGCGGCAGTGTTTGCAGGGCAAAACGGGTGAAGGAGGGAAGTCCAGAGGTACAGGAACGCAGTCACCGAGGACTCCAAGAAGATGCAGACAACCAGGAGGAAGGCGAACACCTACAGCGTGAACAGATCAGCCAGACTGCCATATCTGTGAGCAATCCAAGCATCAAGAAGGAGCAACTAGATAGGAAGGCAAGAGAAGGCAGTAACATCATTTTCAAATTTTAACCACGTTTAGTGTCCAGGCTGTTTAATTAAATGTAAGACAGAAATATAGAGTTTCAAGGTGCTTTTTATATCACACAGGTACAGTCAGGACATAATATGAGCACCAGCCAAAAGCCAAGCGCTTCTTGTAGCAGTCCTGCTTTCAAGAAGCCAAAAATGAAGGTTAAGCTGGATGCAGACGGGAAGAAAAGAAGCCCTCTGCAGGATGTGAATGCTTCACAAGGCCAGCGTGAAGCTAAAGACGGTGATTTCTCTTCAGCAAAGTCATTTGAAGGACATGCGGATATTTCTGATTGTTGTACAGTTTGAAATGCTCCTCAATAATATTCAGTTAACTTGAACGTGGCTGTGTGTTCCAGCCGATAGGAAGCACACAGTGGAGCCTACATGGAGCGTCGATCCCGCGCTCGCTCTGTCCATGTACGACAGCGAGTGGAAAGGAGACGAGGTATAGTCACGTGATCTGCTCTGCTGAACAACCTTCACCCTCAGCATGCACTGTACTGTAAGCTGGCTCGGGGCCTTTGGGCTTGACCATATTAGGAATATCCTCTCTTATTAACATCATCCAGACCTGGGAGTAGAAAAAACTGCCTGAAATGCGAGCGCTGAGGTCGATCTGAAGCCGGAGTTTTTATCTCACGGGGGCTACTTGTACATATACTGACCTCATTATTTTAAACTGTGTCCCTATTTAATGTGAGCGTTCATCATTTTAACATTATTTAAATTAAATCTATTCTTCTGGACACATCGTTGTTAGAGTCTAACACAGGTTTTGTGTGTTCCAGGAAATGGATGAGCGGCAGCATCATGTGGAGATGGCAGATACAGACTGCACCTGGGTCAGTCACAGCTTACTTCAGCTTCAAAGAGAGAAGGACCGAGACAGAGGAGACAGTGTGATCGGTGAATATACACGGCAACACTTTTTTCTAAAATCTTTAAAATATGCTGATTAAAACTGTTAGTAATCTCAACTGTCCCTACTTCAAGGACTCGGTGAAAAAGCAAATGACAGCTTGGATATGATGTTCGACACAACGGCTTACGGGGAGTACAAATCTTGCAACAGGTCACATCTAGAACAGAGCCAGCCCTGTGACGGTGATGATGATGAAGAGGAGGCCATTGGTGAGCTTTTAGATTAAAAGAAAATGTGTGCAATCTTGTCTAGATCAGTATTTTCAGATATCTATTTGTAAGGTAAACCCCTTTTTTTTGTTTGTTTGTTTTTTTTCCCCTAAATTCTCCAAATAAGGAGAAGATCCTCCTGAAGACAGTGCATGCCAGTCTAAAGCACGGTAAGAAACTGATCAACCTTTTCAGGTGTTTACCTGAAGATGATCATGTTTGCTGGTCACATTGTCAGTTGTCCATAACCTAGATCTGTCTCTGGATTAGACACCCAGCGTTTGCACATGTAGCAGTAGTTCGCAAAAAGGATGAGAGAAGAAAACTGAAGGGCACTACCTGCAAGGAATGTGAAATTGTAAGTATTCTAAGTACTTGAGTTTAATAAAACTGACACACTGCTAACACTGATCCTATTTTAAATAATTGTTTACCTGCAGTATTACGCCCATCTGCCAGAGGAGGAAAAACAGAAAAAGCTGTCTGCGTGCTCAAGGCATCGTTTCCTGTACGTTCCTCCATGCACACCTGAAAACTTCTGGGAAGTTGGATTCCCATCAACGCAAACGTGCATTGAGAGAGGTAATTTAACAGTTATGCACTGTAGATTAAAGCAGCAAGGGCAAAACATTTGAACCCATTTCTCAGCAGGACCATTCTTCATCCTGTCATGCTTTTAAGTGCACGAGAGAGGATTGTACTGTCTTTAATACGAAGACGTGTCCTCTGTCGTAGGTTACATCAAAGAAGAGAAGAATCCTGAGGCGCGCTTACGGAGGAGGCAGCCATTAAATGCTCTATTCTCACCGAAGCGAAACAAGGAGGAGAAATAAAAATGTCCATCTGTAAAAGAACTGATGCTGTGAAGAAGGTTGATGTTGTTTCCTTTCTCCCCTTCAGTCTTTCTGACTTGTGTTTTGTTTTTTAAATGTTTTTTGTGCGGCTAGTTTGGATGAATAAATAATTGTGTAGCTATGGAGTGTTGGGATTGTCACAGTTCATCTACAAATGACAAATAAGTAATAATATGCAAACCTTTAAATTCTGACCCAGTGCAGTAAGGACAGTTTGTACCAAACTTTTATTTGGTCAGGAGATCAGAGAATAAACAAAGTTATAAAATGAATGTAGAAAAATAGAATCTGCATCCCCAGTTAATAAAAAAAAAGTCATTTGAGGTGAACTCGTCTAAAGTGCTGAAATTCGTCACACGTGAGAATCCCTCTCCGAATAGATCAGCAGAGCCTCTCCGACGTGACTGACGACTACACTGCAATCAAAAACACATCAGGGCTTTCATCAAAAATCCAGCGTCACGAGCTTAACGTGCATTAAACTGGAAAACAAAAAGCATTAAAAGTTGGACATAAACCTGCAACTTTTTAAAACCACAACTGACAAGAATTCACGTACAAATGTTCACAAACATGTTAGAACAAATAAGACAGATGCAGAAATCTGAAGCATGGAAAATGAACATTTGTTTTTGTGCTGAAATGAGCTGGAAACAGAAAAGTTTGGTACCTACCACAAAAGAGACGAAGCATTAGAGTTCACAGAGAAAATAAATGGAGACAGGAGCATGGCAGTAACCTGACAGGACATAATCCAACAAGTAAATCGCATCAGTTCGACTTTGACGATCAACACGTGTGTGTGTGTGATGAACTGTGTGTTACATGAGTTTAACATATCTGAAGAGTGAAGTCACCTTAGATAAAAAGATCCAGACCCCAAAGTGTTCAAAGGACAGTCCGCTTTTTAGTTTGACTGTAGCCAACCGCAGCAAAAAGCCCAGCAGAGCGCTGTGAAGCGAGACACAACGAGTAAGAAGGACACAAACCTTCCTCTGTCCTATTACAGAACTGGAACAGGAATCCTCGTACATAAACACACTAAATATGCCGTTATTTAAAACTTTCTAACAAAGATCTACTTATTTTATAACCAAGTATAATTAGAACGGACTCTGAAGGCTTCAGTTTGATATGAACTCAAAGGACGACAGCTTGTTTTCACTGCTAACCAACACCGATGCAATCAATATTAGAGAAAACTGATGGTTTCACCTGGCACAGCAGCCGCAGTGAAATGTGTGCGACTGCAGGGACGGGAACTCCAAGGCACCCGTGAGGTCACCTGCACAGGGACAAGAGGCATAAATTTACATACACACATATATATATATATGAAAATGAGCTGGAGACAGTGGTAGTAACAGAAAGAGAGGAGGCAGAGCTGGAAGTGGAGGTTGAATATGTTAAACTAGCTCAGCAGAGTTACAGCTCAGGTTGAGCGGTTTGGAGAAAAGAGACAGTGGACAAATTGGACAAAGGAGTTTTTAAGGTGGAGATGCCAGGCAGGAGGAAAAGAGGAAGACCTCAGAGGAGATCCATGGATGTAGTGAAAGAGGACATGCAGGGGGGTGGTGTGACAGAGGTGGAGGGTCTGCTGTGCTGGCTCCTAAAGAAGTTGAAGAGGAGCTGCAAAATGAGCAATAACAGAAGTTTTTGTGAGAATATTTGCAGAATCTGTGCGAGGTCAGTCGTACCTGTCGGGTGAGCAGCAACAGCCAGCAGCAGCACACTGTTGTTCAAAGGGGGGAAGCTGTAATTAGGCACTGATAATATCTAAATCTGATTAACGTGAAAGGTTAAAGTTTTGAAATGAATCCGACTGAATAACTTAGACATCACTATCCCGTATATCAACCCTTAATTTTAAGACTTATGAATGGCAGTCGAATAAGGAAACTAAAAAGCTTTTTTGGATCATGTCTAACGCATCAACACTTGGGTTTATCACAATTCTTTACACGTAGTTTAAGTAAATTAATACTCTCACGTTAGAAGATTGAAGGTTCAGCCTCAGATCAAACAATTTAGACTTGAATCTTACCTGAACAGGTAGTTAATGCACTGCTGCTCAAGATCACTGCAATCAAATCACAAAAGCAGCGACTTCAGCCTCTGATGTGCAGCAGAGCAAGCTGAAGCTGAGAAACTGCACCGCATGCTAGACTAGGAAGGCGCTCGTGTGCGCCCATCAAAGGCTTTCACTCACCTCAGGCTGGCGGACTTGTGGTGAACTTGAAAGACCCTATATGCACCTGCAAAACAGTGTTGTTGTTTCAATTTCTGCTGCTGTTGCAGCCGTTTATTGCTATTAAAAGATTTAAGCCTTAGGGCAAAATCGACTCTCAGCTCAAACACAACATCACCTCAAACCCTCGGCCTTATCAAGGCTCAGACATCTTCATGGTCATTCTTCTCACAGTTAAAAGTGTTTGCTTTTTTAAAATCATATTACGATATTAGACTTACCAACACAGGCGAGATGGCAGACGGCCCACAGGTAACCGCTGTGGTCAACCTGCAAGGCAAGGACACATGCTAACTAACTTGATCTACGGCACCGGCAATAAGGAAGCCAGGACTGTTAATTACCTGAGGGTCACAAAAGGGAAGGTTGATGGCTGAAAGCAGCATGAGGCATAAGCTGGAAGAGAAGGAGGGACGTTTACAGTCAGGCTGTTGAGTGAAATGTGTGAATCTCTTTTTAAAAAAATAATAAAAAACATCCATACCTGATAAATTTCAGCCACTGTGTCTTCTGCTAAAAAACAGAGAGAGCACACATGCTGATTTTCTGCTATTTGCTTCCAATGAACACGATTAGGAGCAGGAGTGTGAAGCACATGACTGAACGGATCAGTTTACAGCAGGCGGTGAGCGCACTTACCTCTCTGCGGATGACCTTGAAGATCACGTAGCTAAAGGGATGAGAGCAGTTCTGAAGAGTGAAGAAGAAGGGAATGTCCTGCGTGGAGGAGACACACTTATAACAAGATTGTCACAGTAGCAAGAAAAATCAGCACATGAATGCAAAGGGAATGCTGCATTCATGTGCTATTAAGTTATTTTAAGTGAACTGTGCACTTACTAAACGTGATAATGCCCGGGAACCAGCGTAAATGTTCCCCACAAATAGGAGGGAGCCCGGAAGCCAGGACAGAGCCGCAGATCTGTAATGCAATATTAGAGCACGTGGATTGTGTGGAAATCTCCCACGCAGAAGAATAATATCAAACCCAGCAGAAAGCAGTGCGGTGACAGTACCTGGTGATGCGGTTTATTTCCACCCATCCCAGCTTTCCAGACACTACAAGCAGGATAGCTCCAATAAATGTCTGCCATCTGGAAATGTGCAGTTTGGTGTGTTAGTGAGAACAAACACAAGGTTATTCAGGTATCACACAACAGGGTGCATAATTAAACTAATGAATAATTCCTTTTACTTCTTTAGATTTATTGAAATGTATTCTACTCAAAGAAGAGTCACTTCACTAGATACATATTCAATATTTATTTTCAGTTACTCACCCTTGAAATAAGGTTGGATAGGTGAAGTTTAACACTGACAGGACAAACTACAAAAAAAGAGAAGACAGTGAACTCATTTCATATGCAGGCAGTGTGGTATTAATCATTTCCCTAGAGATGCTTCATTACTCCCGCCAAAACCCATTGAAAAGTCTGCCAATTAGGTTTGTACAGGTGTCTCTATAAATCTGTACGGGACACAACACGACTCCAACTATGTGATATAATCGAGTTTTCAATTCGGCATAACTGTGGATCCTATTCACACTTCCTGCACTTATTTCTACTCCCTGATACCAAGCGCTAATATTACCCTTTACAGAGCTATTGTCTGGATGGATTCACCTGGGATTACTCAAAGCATCTCCGCGGAATCTCTAAATCAGTAACCTCCTTTTCAAACTAAAATTTTTGACTCGTATCCTCGCTAGTACCTACCTTGTTCGTGAAATATGACACAACAAAAACAAGGCTAAAAGCGAGGCCGGTGACGTGTCTCCTCCACTGCATGATGGTCTGCAGACACGCTGCAGCTGGGACATGATGAGAAGTACCAACAAAAATAATAAAGCTTTTAATACAGCGGCTCCTTTTTCAAACTGAAGACCTCTCAGGATCGGAAACTTCCCTCACTGTCACCACGCATGACGCGTCAAGACTCAGGCACACCGAGATCGTCTATGCATGGACAGATCGTTCACTGCGCTGTCTGCGTGTCCCACACACAGCAAGTGTACCACCACATGTACACTGATAAGATACTATTGTTTATTTGTTCTGGCCTTTTTTAATCATTGCATTTGGATTTGGGATAAATTCTATTTTGTGTGTATCTTACTTTGTCCTTATTTTGCAATCGGTCTGATTGTGGCAGGAAAGACGGTGCATGCTGTACGTTGATTGTTTTGGTTTGAGGGTGTGACCTGGATGATGACAGTCTCTGGTGATGTGCTGTGCTCTTTTTTAGCGGTTTTGTGTAATCCACTAATTTAACTTTTAACCAATTTTCAGTGCATTTGTTTCTTGGTTTTCTGATTCAAATTAAAAAAATAATCAAAACTCCCACTATTATAGCAGTGAAAGTTAAATTACTCTTTTTGTGGTTAAAATTACAAAATATTTGTACCGACAAAACAAACATATTCAATTTTATTTATAGGGCACTGATGCAGACGCAGTGTTGGTCCTTGAACGTGCCAGCAGAGTGACGT
Organism: Neolamprologus brichardi; assembly: GCF_056152115.1. NCBI lineage: Eukaryota > Metazoa > Chordata > Actinopteri > Cichliformes > Cichlidae > Neolamprologus > Neolamprologus brichardi. Next base: position 15,773,332 of record NC_142112.1, on the reverse strand, counting down.
CTCCCTCCGCTGCTCTGTGCAGACCGCTCACAGTCTGTCTTGGAGTGGGTCACGTGGTTTCCACCAAGTTTCCGTGTTTACAGAGCTCGGGCTGTTGTGGCTTGTCGGTATTGAGTTTCTGAAGAGGATGCTGTGCGGTCATGGCGTTTTTTCGGGCGCAGGAACGAACTAAAGAAAGGTTGGTGTTCTTTCACCTTCTGTTAGCGGATGGTTATTTCCCTGCGTGGTTTTGTTGGGAGCTGAGCGGCAGCAGCGGGCTGTTTTTCCCGACTGTGGCCGCGTGTCATTGCAGCGTGAGGCAGGGCTGCTTAGCTAATGAGGCAGAGCTCCACTGTCAGCTGGGGGATGCGGTCTTATTATTGAAGTGGGCTCTGGTCTGCGGTGCAGACCGGCTACTTTTACCCAGAAGGTCCCGTGTCTAGAGGACAGTAAAACAAAATGACGCTTAAGTGAGAGTGTGGAGGATATAAAAGACTGTGACAGAGCTTTAAACTAAAGCAGCTGCTTTTTCCAGCAGCCCTCCAATTCTGAGCAGCCTAATGGAAGCGGCAGACCTTAGCACATGATCTATGCTTCAAACTGACCACCAGAGTGAGCTCTTAAAAGGTTTGCGTGGTCCCAGTCTACAGCAGGGCATTGTATTTCCACAGTGCACTTTGATACACAGCATGCTGAGCAGGAAAAGGATGAGGTCACCTCTGAACAATACAGGATGAACAGTTTCTTCAGCGAGTGTGAAGAAGTGCTTTGTACGCACTGGTGACTCATTAGAGCCTTTCTGATACTGGAGTTTTGGACCTCAAGCTACCACAGGCCTCTGCTTCTAATGTGTTATGTTCGGTCAGGGAAATGAATACAAACAATTACATCAGCCAGGATCCAATTTCATCAAAATAAACTGGCTTTTGACAGTCTGGTTAACATAGAAAGCATTCTTCTGTACTTAACAAAAGTCAGGTAGGATGTGGCAATTTAAATCATGTTCAGTGACACTAAGGAGACCAAAGTGTGCCAAGGAAATATCCCCCTAAACCAGGGGTGTCGGACTCCAGGCCTCGGGGGCCGGTGTCCTGCAGGTTTTAGATCTCACCCTGGGTCAACACACCTGAATAAAATGATTAGCTAATTACCAGGCCTCTGGAGAACTTCAAGACATGTTGAGGAGGTCATTTAGCCATTTAAATCAGCTGTGTTGGATCAAGGACACATCTAAAACCTGCAGGACACCGGCCCTCGAGGCCTGGAGTTTGACATATGTGCCCTAAACCATTGCACCACCTGCAGCAGACTAAACTATTCATACAAGCAGACAAGCATTCATCCATTCATGGAGATTTTGCAGTAAATTGTAGCCTCAGTTTCCTGTTCTTAGTTGACAGGAGTGGCACCCAGTGTGGTCTTCTGCTTCAAGGTGTGGCGTGCTGTGTGTTCAGAGATGCTCTTCTGCACACCTTGGTTGTAATGAGCAGTCATTTGCATTATTGTTGCCTTCACATCAGCTCAGAGCAGTTTGACCATTCTCCCCTGACCTCTGGCATCAACTAGGCATTATCAGCCAGAGAACTGCTGCTCACTGGATAGTTTGTCTTTTTCAGACCATTATCTGCAAACCCTGCAGATGTTTCTAGATTGGGGCAGATGCCAGGAGAGTAAATGAGGTCATTTGGCACCAACAATCATGCAGCGCTCAAAGTCGCTCTTTTTCTCCCGTTGCCATGCTCAGTTTGAACTTGAGCAGATAGTCGTGACCATGTCCTCGTCCACCAAATTGCTGAAATGGGATTTGTTAATTAGACATTTGTGTTAACGAGCAGTAAACAGGTGTACCTAACAAAGTGGCCACTGAATTTAAGCAAATCACTTCCTTTTTTAGTGACATATCCTTCTGCCTAATCTGATAACTTTTGCTTTCAACAAGCAGCAGTTCCACATAAAACCTTTCAATACCCTTTGTCGGGTTTGTTAAAGCTGCGTATGTAGAAGACTGAGCTGCACCGGACTGACTCTTTCTAGTTCCTGTAGGTCCAATTACCAAGCTGATGTTTTTGAGATGTCTTTATTGGTTTTGTTGTGAAATATCAGTTGGAATATATATATATGTGTATATAAACTAAAACATTGCTCTGGCATGAAGTAGCTTCTTAAATATGTCAGCAGTTAACTCCTTTCAATACTTTTAAACATGTTAATGCAAATTCAGCAAAGGAAGTGTATGCCACGGTTTCTAAATCCACATTACTGCTCACAGTGGTTTAATGGATTGATTGTCAGTGCAGCAGAAATATTACACACTTAAGCTGCAACATTGCTCACAGCTGAATAATCAACTATGAGGCTCTCTCTCTCTCTTTTAGTGGTCACAATGCTAGCCTACAAAGTGACTTTATTTACATTTTCTTAGGTTATTTAATGTGTGTAATCCTGACAGAACACAACCATAAGGAAAGCTGTGCACATGATGCATCAGCACTGACCAGAATCTGCAGAAACTTGCTGATTCTAAGATTCTAAATGTTTAAAAAGTGCACCAAAGAAGGTTTTCAGCAGGATTCATCATTGCCTGGAGTCACACTTATGTGTTAAAGAGCCAAATTTTTCCCTTTATGTACATTAATAATGTGTGTTTACTGTTAACTTATTAATACAGTACTTTTTTTTTAAAAACCTGGTGATTTGACCCTTGTGTTTGCACACAGTCTAACCCCACCATTGCTCTGATGTTTTTTCAAGCAGCTCTTTGCTCCTTTCCAGGTTTTCCCTCTTGCTGCTGGATTTGGAGGAATATTATTTTGAACAGCACACCGCGTACCATGTGACAAGCACTTTAAAAAAGCAGAGGTAAGTTGGATAATTAAAGGCAACGCTTCATCAGCATCTAACACCTTAAATCACTGCACTATAGAAGTACTTTATAAGCTTGAGTACAAACCGTGCCATCACTTTCCTCTAAAATTACAAAAAGCAAAAGAAGTCTTACACTTTGAAATGCTTCTCTCTGTTTTTATTGGTGCTATCATGTACTCATGTTTGTTTAAAGCTTTTAGGGTTGATGGTAGTTGCTCTGCCTTCTGAGGAACAACTGTTCAAACACCATTTAGTTCTGTAATGAAGGCTTGTGTAAACTTTTTTTTTTGATCAAACATTGTGAACTTTTCAGTGATAATCATGTCCTGTTACCTACATACTGAAAAAGGAGTGAACAGTAAATACACAAAACACCACCTTTGCTTTCTTTGTCTCATTTTGAAGATTTCTGTCCTTCAGGCCATTTGGACAACATGTGTGCCATGTAGCTGTTTTCATTTGGTTTATATTTATCAAATATGTGATCGAGCTGTGGGGCTAACGCTGGCTCTAGGAAGTATGGTGTGGGCTGGATGTGAGTCAAATTCTGTTGTTTAGGCTAAACGTTTATTGCTATGTGGGACGACTTTACACTGTAGCTCTGCTCTGTAACATTAGCCTTGAGACCCATCAATTCAAAGAAAAAGTAATCTGTTGTTTGAATTCATTTCCGGTTTTGATTTTCCCCGATTGAAACGCAGCCGATTGGGAAAATCCGGGAAATAAAATTGATAGAGGTTGCTAGCCTGTAATTAGTATATTTCTCCTAACGTTTCAAGATTTTTTATTTTTTTTTATCAATGTCTATTGACTTTTTTGTGCAAAATATTTGTTCTTGTTTGTTTTACCGGGTTTTTGTGTGTTTTGTTTTGTTTTTTGGGGGTTGTTTTTTTTTTTTTTTTTGTTGTTTTGTTTTTTGGTGGGGTGGGCTAGCTATTACTTAACAAGCTAACATCAGCTGTTTTCTTTCCAGAAAAATCAGAGGTTCATTCAAGATTTGTTCCAAATCGATCATATTTGATCCAGAGGAGCTTGCAGAACCAATTATAAAGGTTTGTTTTTATAATATTCTTTAAAAAAACAAAAATAAAACTACAACCAATAAACATTGTGGTAATGCTGCTAGCTAAATTTTAAATTGTGAATTTTAACATTAAAAAATATACGTTGGTGTCACGAGGCCTGTCTTATCTTTGCTGGGAGATACAGTTACCATTATGTAGGCAGGCTGGATATAATGGAGACAGCCTTGTGTTGTACATTGTTTGTGTTTTTTGTGTACAAAATCTGTGAATGATGGATTTTGTAGTAACGCCACCACGTCTTTAATCATAACTGCTCACTCTGCCTTCAGATTCCTCTGCGAGATTGCAAGAAGATTGAGTTTGTGGAGGAAGAGAAGAACTCTTTTAACAAGTGAGCACAGTAATATCTTAGGCGTTGCATGTGCACGTCACATGCTCATCTTTACTCAGTTTGACAAACCGGTTTGGTTACTTGGAGTGCAAATGTAGCCCGGCTGTACTTGAAAAGCAATTTTGTAAGTAGCATCTGCAAATGATTGGGCTTCATGTGATTTTGAAAAATAAAAACGTGTTCACTACTACTTTGGATGCGGCACATGCTAATGGTGATTATTCTGTTTTATTAATCTTGAAAGTAATTATAGTTTTGATGTCATAATTCTTATTATTTACTATCTGATTTGTGCACATGCTCACAGACCCGGACCATCAGCCATATCTATTCTCTGCAAGCAGGTGAGTTATGGAGTTATTATAAACATGTTGCTCTTCAGAGAGGCACCAGCCCTCGCAGCTTTTTCTCTGTAATATGTGGTATTTGATTGTTCAGGTTGATCCTCTTTACTTTCATCGTGTCTTTTTTGTCTAAGTAAATCCACTCTTTCATTTTCAGGTGATATACATCAAAGAAAGCAACGTTATTGCGCCTTACAGAAATGAAAGGGTGGTGAGTCAGCTCAGCATGAGTGTCTTCTGTTGTGTAGTCACAGAGACTTGTTTGTGCTTCAAATCTGGAATGTCACTGTCTCACAATAACTGCTGCTGACTATTTCTTTTATTATGAAAGGGTGAAAACGGAAGGTAAAACTTTCTTACGATGAGTCAGAGCCCAATGATCACAGCCTCTGGACACATGTGCATTTGTTGGATCCATTTGAACACTATGCTATATAATGACCAGTGTAAAATTCTGGAATGATTGTCTAAAAACACTGAAGTACATTTTTAGGACAAGGTTACAGTGTGTCATTTTATTCAAAAGAAACTCTCTTCTGTTTTTGAATAAACTTGTCTGATCACAGGAAGAAAAGACGCTGACCTTTCAGTTAGAGTTCTGCAGTAAAACAGAGGATGTTGTCCAGACGTTACTTCAGGTATGTATGTCGCTGGTACAAAACAAAATACTGTGGGGGGGAGTTTTGTGTCACGTGTGCGTTGTGAGCTGCTTTCATTCCCTTTAAAATCTGTTAAATTTTGCAGCTCCACAGGGCCTCCTGTCTGGAAAAACTTGGAGACCAGACTGCAATGGTAAGTCGATCATTACTCTCAGTCCACAGTAAGCCTCGAAAGCACTGCCCCACTTCACACACTGACAAAAATCCACATCATAAAATCTAAATAAAGGTCCAATTTGTAGTGGCGTCATGCCACAACAGTGTGGTCCATCTCACATTTGTAGACCATTCCTCGAAACCCTGAAGATGAGGAAACGATGAAAAACAAATGCAATGAAACAGTGAAAGTCTGTTGCACTTCCTGTATTTGTCCCCTCTTACTCCTTCCTCTTTATGACCTTTAATTAGTTTAAAATTGTAAGTAACCAAAGACCAAACCCACGTTTTCCTTTATTTCTAGATTGCTGCCAATCTACAATCCCGAATGGCGAGGTCATCGTTTGACAAAAACTGGTATGTAGATGTCAGTCAGATGAGTATTTATATGCTTTTTCCTAACTTTATTTTTAAGCCTCATTGGGTTTGTGTTATGCGTGACTTAAACTTAATATAGTGATTATTATATAAGGTTTAGATGTACTAGAGCGTGCAGCCAGACAGGACTGTGGTGTTAATGTGCTGTGAAGCTTTCAGAGTGTTGCTGAAAACCCTCACATGGAGTGTGCAGTGGAGATGGTCATGCCTCTGGTGTGCAATCCAGGCCATGTCTGCGTAACAGATAAAAACCTCTACTTCCAGCCTCTCAATGGATATCCGGTGAGATGACAAAGCAGGCAGTGGGAATGGTGTTGGTGTGGCTGTTTGTTCAGATGCTGAACACCAGTAATGTTTCACAAACAAATGAATTGTAATTGGTGTGCACGTCCCCTCCCTTCAGGAAAATGTGATTCAGATAAAACTGCACAATGTCAGGAGAATCTACAAAAGACGGCTTGGTCTTAGACCCCTGGTGAGTCGCAAGTGCTACTAAAGGTAGCTTTAGTATCTTTCTTTACTGCAGTTTATTTGGGTGATCTCATGGGTTCATGTGTTTGGTCTCCCTGCTCAGGGTCTGGAGGTATTCTGTTCTGAGAATGACTTCTGTTCAGACATATACCTGAAGTTTTACAGCACGACCGACAGAGATGAAGTCTACTACTACATCGCAACTTTCCTGGGTGAGACGATACAAGCCTATTAATAAATGTCTGATTTATTTTATCACTTCTTTAAAATATATTTTGCTCTAAAAGCCTGAGTTTGTGGCCTCTGGCTGCTGTTTTCACACATGTGCTGTACTCCTGAGCTGTTTCTGTCAAGAATACACAACAAATTGCTTTAAAATCTCTTTAGGATCTTTTTCTTCTTTTGCTTTGTGTTGTTGGCTTTGTGTTCATACCTAAATCCTAAGAAAGATCGAACGTGTCCCCATTAGGATACGGATTTGTTGGTGTGTGGGACTCATACATGCACAAAAATTTGACCACACAACATGCAATTAATTTGCACAAATGCCTTTGATGCGCTGCACTGAGATGGGGGTGACTCTCAAAGCAGAGCCAATGAGAATGGATAAGGAATCAGAATTGTTAAACTCGTATCAATTCTCGTCCCTATTGTGAATCGAATAAATCTAAACCAAGTGGAGTTTTTCAGAAGTAACAACGTGTCTGTCTTGGACAATCTTCAATACAGAAATGTACCATGCTGCTTCCATTTGTGATACTTTGTTGATCATGCAGCAGTTCTGTCAGTAAATTATCAGAATCACGACTCACTTGTTTTGTTGAGATTTATTGAACAAATTGAATGAAAGTTAACCGACCAGCAGTAAAGATGCAGACGCGTACAGATAGCCCCAGTCTGTGCTGCGTGTTGAAAAGAGCATCTGCAGAAAATGTTTTCCTCAACATTGTGTAAAAACGATTAACAAGTGAATCCCTGTTTGCGTTTTACTGATCAATGATTACACGTGAAGGTGTGCAGCAGTGCACTCGCAGACATGGGTTTAAACCAGGGGTCCCCAATCCCAGTACACGAGGGCCGGTGTCCCTGCAGGTTTTAGATCTCACCCTGGGTCATCACACCTGAATCACATAATTAGTTCATTACCAGGCCTCTGGAGAACTTCAAGGCATGTTGAGGAGGTCATTTATCCATTTAAATCAGCTGTGTTGGATCAAGGACACATCTAAAACCTGCAGGGACACCGGCCCTCATGGACTGGGATTGGGGACCCCTGGTTTAAACAATACTGGATATAAGTGAGATCTAAATGTTCAAGGATTTAGGAGCAAACCGTGTGCCACTGTTAACCCTCAGCTACAGCCATCAAGTGATCACTAAATAGTCCAAAGCTGCAAGTAAACCTGGTTTCTGTGTGACGCAGAAGCAACTTATGTAAAAACTGCTGTTGTCTTTATAAAGCAGTGCCGCTGATGCTTCATTCTCGGTGATTAACTGAACCATGTAACTGTGCTGTTTTCCCCTTTCTCGCTCAGAAAACCACACGATAGAGCACACAGCAGAGAGTTACATGTTGCAGTGGCAGCGTGGTCATCTCAGCAACTACCAGTATCTCCTCCACCTCAACAACCTGGCTGACCGCAGCTGCAACGACCTCTCGCAGTACCCCGTCTTCCCCTGGGTCATCGCTGACTATACCAGCCCACGGTTAGGTGGGTCCGCAGACCTTTGCTGCTTTCTCCTGTCAGAGTGATGGTGGCTGAGATTTTGGGTCTTGCATCTTTGTAAAGATGCTGTATTTTCTCACTGTTGGGACTTCGCTTTGTTTCTCAGACATGACAAATGCTGCCACATTCAGAGACTTGAGCAAACCTGTGGGAGCCCTGAACAAAGAGCGACTGGACAGGCTCCTGGTGAGACGACTGCCTGATTGTACCGTGTTTGTTTTTGCTGACAAGTTCCTTATTAACCGCAGAGCTCTCCTCTTGTCCACAGGCTCGATACAGAGGCATGCCCGAACCTAGCTTCATGTACGGCAGCCATTACTCATCTCCAGGCTACGTCCTTTTTTACCTGGTCAGAGTTGGTATGTCACACAGTTAACATTACTTATCATCTACAAGACGTGTGGAACCAACAGATGTTATTTTTGTATGTTTTATAACCTGCTGGTCACCTAAGTGACAGTCAAAATATAACACTACAGTTAAAAGCACAACATTTTCAGTCTTCATCTTGACAGTTTGTAATGATGCTTGTTCAAGTCAAGCAGAAGTTCAAAGATCAGTCAAATGCAAAATTGTCACTGTAACTGTGACTCACATTGTGACTCACGGTCACATTTTGGTGACACATAATTCTGTTCTCCTGATTACATTGCTAATGCTTTTTGAAGTAACAGTAATGATATAATGATTTCTGATCTTTTAAATTCATTTGCTGTCCTCTAACTGCAGCTCCAGAGCACATGCTGTGTCTCCAGAATGGCCGCTATGACCACGCTGACCGAATGTTCAATAGGTAAATTATTTCCCCCGTTGTTTTAAACGTTATAATGGTAAAGTACAGAAATTTGCCAACTGGCTGATTTCTTTGTCATACTTGCATGTTTTAGATCAGGGTGTCAAACTCCAGGCCTCGAGGCCCGGTGTCCTGCAGGTTTTAGATCTCACTCTGGGTCAGCACACCTGAATCAAATGATTAGTTCATTTCCAGGCCTTCTGGAGAACACGTTGAGGAGGTCGTTTAGCCATTTAAATCAGCTGTGTTGGATCAAGGACACAGGTTTAGAGGGGTTTATTTTTGTTTCTTTGTTTGTTTTTTGAAAAATAACATTGTGATTATCTCTGAGACTTTACTCCAAGACAAAAGCTTAACTTTTTTTTTGAAAGGTTTGAGTCTCATTACATCTGATCTAAAACTAACACAGCATTTCATAAAGACAACACCGTGGCAACAGTCAGACACGGTGGTGGTACTTAAGCTCTCTACCAGAAACTGAAGGAGAATGTCCAGTCATCAGTTTGTGCTCTGAAGCTCAAGAGCACTTGGGCTATGATCTGAAACACACCAACAAGTCCCCCTCTGAATGGCTCACATTGTTCGAGATGCTCAGCGTGACCTTCATGCTCAAAAACCCCTCAAATGTGGCTGAATTAAAACAATTCTGCAAAGAAGAGCAAACCGAAGTTCCTCCACAGTGAAAGACTCGTTGCCAGTTGTCACAAAAGCTTGATTGTTGTTCTTGTTGCCAAACGTGGTAACCAGTTATTAGATTTATGGGGCAATTACTTCTTCCTCATTAATAATTATTTATGCATTTCTAAGGGACGATGTACAAAACAATTATTTCATGTGAGAACAACACTGAGAATTACCAGCTGACATTGGCGCAGGTTTAACTACAAGCTACTTTCAACTAGCTTTACCCCAGGCAGGTAAATGTAAACAGAGCTGAGAAGTTAAGCTCACCTTAACTCTGACTAAAATAGTGCTAATCAAAGAAGTTTGACACATAGATGTGCATTTATGTGTGCACACTGATCCAGTTTAATCTTGTGGGAGGAATGGATCCTGGATAGGTGTCCAGCCTATCACAGGGCAAACAGAGAGAAACACTCATTCATGCTCACATTTACATGCACTGTTGTACAGGAACAGCATGCAAACAGAGTTTGCAGTTTGTGAATACTGTGGAAACAAGTTTGAACACGTACAGTGTTTTGTGGTGAAGATGTGAATGTTGTATTTCACACTTTGAAGTCGTGTTTGGTGACGTTGTGGTTTCTTACAGCATAGGTGAGACGTGGAAAAACTGCTTGGAGGGAGCTACTGACTTCAAGGAGGTAAAGCTATTCGTCTATCATCTGGTGTTGATGCTGTTTCTGTCGAGGAATGTCTTTCTTGACATGTTGCTTTTCCTCGTATGTTTGCAGTTGATCCCAGAGTTTTATGGGACAGACCCCAGCTTCCTGGAAAACAGACTGAGTCTGGATTTGGGGAGACGGCAGAATGGAAGTTTAGTTGGTGATGTCGCTCTTCCACCGTGGGCCACAGGTGAACTTCCTGTCGACCGGCTGTCTGTGTGTCTCTGTAATATAAGGAGTCACGTGAAGAAGTAAGGTTTGCTGTTTCTTCCTCCAGATTCCAGTGATTTTCTTCAAAAGCACAAAGCCGCCCTGGAGAGTCAGTATGTGTCAGAACACCTTCATGAGTGGATTGACTTGGTGTTTGGCTTCAAGCAGAGGGGCAGTGAAGCTGTGGCGGCTCACAACGGTAACATAACCAACAGCTACTCTCAGTACAAGAGGCACGAAAGCATGCCAACGATTAATATTCATCTCATTGTTTTCCTTTCTAAGTGTTTCACCCACTGACGTATGAGGGCGGGATCGACTGTGACAGGTACAGAAAAGAAAATCCAACGAGAATATTTCCAAATGCTCATCCCGCCTCGTTGGCCTAACGTTTCCCCTCTGTCTGTTTGGCAAGCATTGAGGACACCGATCAGAGAATCGCCATGCTGACACAGATCCTGGAGTTTGGCCAGACGCCCAAACAGCTGTTCACCAGCCCTCACCCTCAGAGGATCACCCCGAGGTTTCAGAACATTACGCGAAGCTCGAGCATCAACTCACCCGACGCTGAACTATCTCCAGGTAACACCGCACAGCACGGGAAGTGTGTGAGAGCCCTGCAGCTGCAGAGCTTTCTCCTTCATTGTTCAGGCTTAAGTAGCTATTAACACGATGCAACGGCAGCTGTGAGAGCTGAGCAGTGTTTCTAAAGCCCACACAGTTATGTGCTTCACTACTTCTCTCTGGGAGGATGGTGCATGTCTCAGTGAGTGAAGCCAATCAACACAAACACAAGATTAAAAAGAGTCACAAAAAGATGAGTTATTAATTTAATTTTCTGGTTTTACTGAAGAAAATAAGAAAAAGAGTTTCATTTATGCACTTTCGGCTATATTAACGGCATTTTACTGTGTTTTGATATATAAAATGTTTTTCATAACCATAATAAGTTAACATGTAGGTCGGATCCCTGTGTTGTTTTGCAGCCTCTCAGGGCGAGGACTCGTCTTTCGAAGATCTCACCGAGGAGAGCAGGAAGTTGGCCTGGGCAAACATGGAAAGTCTGAAGCCCGTTTCCAGCCACAAGATCCATAAAGAGTGAGTCAGGAGCTGCTCGGTGGGCTGCAGTTACAGCAGAGTACAAATGTAACCACATACAGTAAAAGTGAAAGCCCTGCCTCAAAAATGAGGAAGTGAATTCAAAGAAAGCAGGTAGCAGGCAGCTGCAGGAGCTCCACACCCCTTCAGAAACTTAATACTAGTTTCAGGACTGCTTCCTTCAATAACAGACTGCTGTGTTATTCTAAACAAATTCTTCATTTCATGTGTTTTTTATATATACATGTATATTTATGTTTTTTAAGTAACTTTGTTTCTGCTGTATGTGCAGAGCTGTGACAGGCATTGCTGTGTCTCGAGGTGGATCTGCTGTTTTCTCCACATCTAAAGGTTTGGAAAATGTCTAGACTGAGAAGAAATGTAGACGACTCAGATCTACTTGGAAACTCATTTGTTTTCTCTTTAATTAAAAAGTTGTTGAGCTAAAAGGTTTAAGAGAATGATGAATTACGGTTTGCTCCGTTCTGTCAGTGCAGACGTGTTTCACACTGACCCCTCTCGCTCTTTATTACAGACTCGACACTTAAAATGTTTTCCAAAGAGCTGAAAGAGTTCCAGAGAAGCATGTCGTTCTCTAACATGGTACGCTCGCCCGTTCAGCATCTCCTTCCTCGGATCTCTTCTCCGAATCTGTTCCATTTCTCTGTAAACAGTAAACCGCTCGACTGTTTTTCAGGCCTTGTCATCGTGTTTGATACTGGCGGACAGTAAAACGGTGGTGTGCTCTTCGTGGGACAACAATGTGTACGGACTGTTTATTCATTATATTTAACGTGGTGGAGTTTTGACGGCTTCTCGCTGACCTGCACGCTCCTCTCTCCCAGGTATTTCTACTCCGTCCCGTATGGCAGGCGGCAGGATACGCTGATGGGTCACGATGACGCTGTCAGTAAAATGTGCTGGTTTGAGGACAAACTCTACACAGCATCCTGGGATTCCACTGTTAAGGTAAAGTATTGTCTCCATAACCCTTTTCAGACATGGGACATGTTACAGCGCTGGACTAATGAATTTACTGAAGGGAGAGAGCTATGCAGTATTTGTCATATGGACCAGATTGGACAGTACATCACATGATGTATAACACACGAGGTCCCTTTACTAATAAATAAGGAGGCAACATCGTAGACACATCAGACTCACACAAACGGTAAAATGATATCCTGAAAGCTTTCCCTGGACAGGAATGAGAATACTGTTATTGCATCGTAGCTCGCACTCGTGCTGTGATGACAGCTGAGAGTCCGGCCTGGTCAGGCTGCATGATGGCTTTTACGAAAAGGACTCCATGTCGGAGAGAGGATGAACCTTTAGCGTTGTTTTCTGTGTGACCTTCACAGGTGTGGGAATGCAACTCTGACAGCTTTTCCACTCACAAGAGATCCCAGTTTAATTTGCTGGGTGAGTTGGAACATGATGCTGGGGTGAGTGACAAAAGTGCAGCCACAGGTTTCATCAAGATCTTACAAACTTCATGTGGATTTAAATGTATCATAGTAACGCTGTGTGCATCTGTTATTGTTGGAAAAACTCTTGAAAATATGAACATTTTATTTTTAAAACACTGAGACATTTTAGCAGCGTTAAAAACATATTTAATAAAAGCATGTTTAATAAAAACATACTTAATAAAAGCATGTTTGGTCTCTAACATTCAAATTCAGGTGAACACGGTCAGTCTGAACCCAGCTGGGACTTTGCTGGTGTCTGGATGTAAAGATGGGACCGTCACCATCTGGGACACCAGCAGCCAAAGGACTCTGCAGCAGATCCACTGCCACAGTGGGACCATCCACCACACGGCCTTCAGTCCTGGTTTGTGTGAACGTGGAACTTTGAATTTTATGTTTAACATTTTAGGTGATCAGATCTGCTCGTGGAAGCTTTGAGTAAATAATTCCCTTAAGCTTAATGTTTGGCTCAGTACAGTTAAAGTGCATGTGGAGAGCACTTCTTCAGCTTTCTTTGAAGCGGCTGTTGGCTGCTCGATTCTTCTGTGTGAATCAAACAACTCTTTACTGCTGAGCAGGAAGAATTTCTGTTGAGAAATTACAACTCCCAGACTCATATGTATTATCCAAAGACATGTAACTGTTTATGTGTGTGATTATCCCGATTTTGCATTCTCAGATAGCCGACACGTTCTCAGTGTTGGAGCAGACTCCTGCATGAAGGTTATCGACGTCCAGACGGGAATGGTGATCTCCTCTGTGAAAGCTGAAGAGGAGCAGAGGTTTTCCTAGCAATCCAGAACTTTGTATTTCACTTGTTTCTTTGTGCTATGTTCAAAGCATTTAGCAGCATGTTTGTGTGTGCAGGTGTTTCTGCTGGGATGGAAACTGGGTGCTGTGTGGGGGCCAGTCTGGTGACCTCCTCCTGTGGGACCTTCTTACCAACACAGTTACCAAGAGGATCCCTGCACACTCAGGTAGAGCTCATCTTCAGTAATCATTGGGTGGAGTTTTTACCCCCGTTTTCAAACTTCTGCTGCTGCTTTGTTTATTGGCTGTAAAACCAGCAACAAGAAGGAAAGAAAATCTGCTACATTTGTGATTTATTTACTGCCAGTTGAACGAATTGGCAGGAATGAATAGACAAATTTACCAGGAACTTCTGCTAATTCATTGTCCTGAATGACCTTGAATCATAACATAAAGTTGTTAGTAAATAACAGAAAATGGTGGGCCGGATTGGAGCCTTTGCTGGTCGATTCTGGGCCCCAGGCCTTATGTTTGACACCCCTGTCTCTAAAGTATTGGTCAGATTTCTGTGAAACTTGCACAGAATAAAAAAAACACAGTTCACTAATTTCCACTAAATAGGTAATATTTGATTCAGAAGATGTCACTGGATGCTAATATGTTTGTGCCGCTAATGTAGTAAAACCTTAAAATGTACATGCGTTATAATAAATGTATCAATTAATAACAATATAGGCTAAGGAATATTATACATAAATCCATGTACACACAGGTGCTGTCACAGCCATGTGGATGAGTGAGCTGTGCACCACAGTGATCACAGGTGGAGAGGACCGACAGATGATCTTCTGGAAGCTCCAGAGTTAAAGTTCCACCTCTGTTGGGGAGATAAAAACTCCCAGTGCAATATCCTGGACAACACAGGCCAAGTATCCTGCTGACTGCCTTTGAAAGAGACTCACAAAGGACTTGAGACATGCTGAAAACATACTCTAAATGTGCAGCATCTCAGAGGAGTTGGCTCTGAACTGTTTTTAATCCAAAACCAAGCAACAGGCCACACGCGGTCGTCTTAGTTTTCATTGATGTCTGCATCTTGGGAGAAAATGTCTACTTACAGTTTCATGCATGAGAGACGGAAGCAGAAGTGTACGTGCCTGATTTTTCACTTCAGTTTTTAGCCTGTTATACATACATGTGGACTTTGCCTAAATTTATTAACTGTTAAACATCACGTAGCTAATCTCTTCCTAACCTCCCTCCACTGCTCCGTAAAGGATAAAGCAGGTGTAGTTGGTGGATGGATTGTACCTTGTTTTTAAATAAGCAATCATGTTTCAGTAGCTTTATGTGAATTTTAATTTTGCAGTGGATTTACAGTGTCTGTCAGAGCTTTATGGTGCTCAGGTTTTATTAATAAATCATGGTTGCCTCTAAAACGTCTCCTTTCTTTTGGCTTTTTCTTTTTTTAGGGGTCTCTGAGGATTTGATGAATGAGCTTGACTTATTCTGATTAAACAAACAGCACAGTGTACTTTTATTACACCAATCATCCTGTATTTTGCAATATTTCCACAACAAAAAAGAGTCAAAGTTTAGTAAATGCTCATGCTTTTGGATTTCATGTCAAGAGGAAAGACAACTTGAATCAATATATCAGAGGTATTTTGGTTATTTACAGTGTCAGTGATGTTTGTGGACATCCAACAAACACTGGAGCTAAACCCAGACTACCCAGTAACAAACAGAACCATTCCTATATTGATATTTGATACTCTTGGTCAAAATTCAAATAGACTACAAGTCCAGCAGCTCAGTTAACAGTTTAAAGGTCACTCAGCCAGTAGGTGGCGCTCTTTGCACAGAGAGAATTCCAGTCAGGGATGGAAGAGCTTCGCATCACCCTGAACACCTAATAATGAAACTGAGGATAATTTTTGCCTTTTTCTTTTTTAATATGAAAAGTCGATCATTTGCATGACACAAATTTCAAACAGTTGTCCTCTCCTGTTGTCACAGACGGTTCTGTGTATATTGAGTGTAGGGGAGATTATTATTGCTTTCTGATCATAGCACTTTGCTGCTTCCAGCAGACGTTTGAACTGAAGAGTATCAGGTCACATAAACCGCTGATTCACAACAGCTCTTCTGGTCACTGTAGACCGGTTCCATTATGGGTCTTTTGGTAGCAATGGAAGAGTAGAAGATACCAACTTTAAAATTGTGACTCTCAATAACACTCCACATCCACTTCCTATTTCGTCTCTTCCATTTTCTGTGGACAAGAAGACAAAGTGAAGACAGGACCCAACCTCACAAATACTTTAGCCATCAGTGCTTTTAAACGGCCTACAGCAGAACACACTTCCCCACATCACGTTTACCTTGAGTTTTCTTATATTTGCAAAGGCTCTGAGTAGCTTGGGCGTTGGTGGCTTTGGTCCAAACAGAGCCAGTCCTTTCTGCTTGTCCTCATTACCTTTAGCAGGTACAGCTCCTTTGGCTTTGACTAGTTTCCTTCACAGTGACAAAAAAAACCTCACACATTTTTAAAAGGATGCATATTTAAATTTCATTTAACGTAATGATTTGGATGGAGGTTTGGAGGGTATATGATACTTTTAAATTTAAATGAAAATACAGTTCCTGCAGCACTAATAAGCGGCTCACCTGCCCTTCCTGGCCAGCACCTTCTCAGACTCCGGGTAGTGGACGAGGATATC
Organism: Neolamprologus brichardi; assembly: GCF_056152115.1. Lineage (NCBI taxonomy): Eukaryota > Metazoa > Chordata > Actinopteri > Cichliformes > Cichlidae > Neolamprologus > Neolamprologus brichardi. The sequence continues at coordinate 15,756,945 of NC_142112.1, read as the reverse complement.
AAACAGGTCTTTCTTCTCCAGCACAAAAAGGTTAGCGAAGCCGTGAGCTTTTACATTGGCTGTGCGCCTGTTTCCTCCATCTTTAGCAGACTGCAGTAAACTGTGGTTGGATAAGAAGACAAAAAACAATATGGCCTACTACTATGGCCAAAATAAAGCAACACAACCACTGCGCAATGTACACAACTTCACAAAAGCAGCATTAAAGACGTGATAAAAACTGGATTTTTTTTCCTTCTTAGATTATCTCCACCCAAAGTTAACGTGACATCATCATAACAAAGGTTTCACAGCATCAGCTGTCCTTCCTGATGCTGCACTCTTACCTGATTTCCCCAAACACGGAGCCGGCCTTCAGCGTCACAAACACAATGCTGTTGTCGGGTCCTCCCACCACCTGCACCGCTCCACTTTTGATGATGTACATCTCTTTACCGATGTCACCCTGCAGAGGACAGATCAGCGCAGTGACACTCAGCTCAGGTCACCTTGTTGCTTCGTGATGATCAGCACAGTTCAGAAATATGTTGCTTGCTACTTTGTAGCCATGTCGTTACCTACAGACATGTATACACATATGTATGCACCAACCTTCTTCACAACAAAGTCTCCGGGTAGATAAATGATTGACTTGAGCCTCAGTAACATGTCCACTAACATCTGCTGGTCACAGCCCTGAAGGACAGAGTGTAGTGAGTACTGCCTTTCACTGAATCACAGAAGCTCTGCTTTGCTTTACTCATCTATGAAAGCAGCCAGCATAACTTCATTACACTTCACTACAGTTCATTATCCGTCCACTCACACGCCCTTTCTCTAATACACTTTCTATGGCACTAGAGCGCTGAAGCTTAAGCAGCCTCACCTGGAACAATGCAATCTTCTGGAATGTGGCAAGGTTGATGTCCACAGCAATGGCAATTCTCATCACCAGAGGCATCTTGTCCAGCAGCTCGGACTCATCTGAGAAGGACAGACAGTGTGATTCCATGTGAGCACATTCCAGATTTTTAGTCTGTGCATTTTTGCGGCTCATTATTAGTCATGCTTGAACCCTTAAGGAATGGCTGAGTCTTTTTCATTACCTCAGCTGTAACGTCAATTCGTTTCAGCTGCATTTTGTTATATAGCACCAAATCACAACAGCTGTCGTCTCAAGATGCTTTATATTGTAAGGTAAAAACCTCACAATAATACAGAGAAAATTCTTACCAATCAAACAATGCCCCGTGAGCAAGCCCTTGGTGACAGTGAAGTAAAAGCTTCCTTTTAACAGGAAAAAATCTCCAGCAGAACCAGGATCAGTGGCCACGACTCGTTTTCTTTTGTTTGTTTGTTTTTATATAGAAATGTATTTGCGTGGATGAATATTCCCTGTTCCCCATTTAAACTCATCAGCTTCTTCCGGCGAGGACACAACTGAGAGGTATACATTTCTCACCCAGCATTCCCTGAGCTGCCCAGGTGTAGTTGTACCAGGTGCGGACTCTGTTCTGGACTAGCTTGGGGATCGTATAGGTGTTCATGTAGGCAACACATCCGTCCATTGACGCCCGGAAGTATGTCTGAGCTGCTGTAGCTGCTCCTATGACATCTCTCATCTGAAAGAAAGAAAGATGTAAAGTGTCACAGAGAAGTCATAGATATTAACAGGTGGAATATTAACATTGAAGAATATCCTCCTACCTGTCCGATCAAACTCGAGAACACAAAGACACCGATAAAGAAGTTAGCCATCTGAAAGGAAATCTCAAAGGTGGTTACAGGTTCTGGTAAACCCCCGATGTTGATCAGACTGCGAACTGCAAAGTAGTAGCAACGCAGGTACCTGCGCAGGGACAGGAGTGAGAAGACAGGAGTTATCCACAGCTACAGACGGCATGTCGTAAATCTTTTAGTTTACTGGGATCAACAGGAGCATGGTACGCCTTTATGCTGTGTAAAGCTCTAACATGGTCCTAAGAGACAGTCCAAGAACTTTAACCCTTTTATGCATGAATTATAACAACTTCAATCAGAATTTTTTTTATAAGTATTTTTATTCATCTTTAGGTATGAAAAAAAGATTTTTGAACTTCATTTTTTTTAAACATGTCGTTTTTTACATACTTACTTACTGGCTGACCAGTGGGTGGCAGAGTATGTAGTGACACATCAGTGTCCAATGTTTATGTGCAAGTATACCATCAACACTGACACATACAAGAAAACAGCCTTTGAATAGCTGTCCACTGTAGTGACCACTATGCATGAAAGGGTTAAAGAACGGCGTCACCACAGATGAAGATAAAATATAAACATTTTTAAATACAGGAGTATTAAAACAAAACAATACGAGTTCTTTAAACTGAATTCAAAAGTGAGCAATGTCAGTCGGGACTGTAAGTCAGCCGACGTCACTCAGTTAACAAAAGTTATCAAGAGCGAGTCACTCTGTCAGCATCAGTATGGTTAAACTTCCTCAGGAGCGCCGCATTTGATTTGCATAACGCTGAAAATAATTATTAATATCAGAGAGTTTAATCAATCTGCGGTTAATTAATTGACATTATTTAGATTTGCAGCTCCCAGCTAAGATGAATGCCAAAACACAATTCTCAATTAATATTTAAAAAAAGGATAAAGCAGAGCTGGTCTTTGTTCAGGAGGCTCTCTTAGGATACAACAGAGGGCGCTGCTGATTTCCCTAAGCACACGCAGCACGGTAAATAATCATCTTCATCTGCATACTGCATACCAGCAAGCAAAAAACATGTGCATATGTGTCATTAAATAATGAAATAGATTTGGTTTTGGAAACACCAAGTCATAATGTTCTTGGTAACTGATAAAACTTTTGTTTCACCGTGTCACAACATCGCTACATAGACACAGCTTGACTTAGCTTTGTTAAGCTTGCCTTTAAATAGAAGACCCCTGCTTTTTGTTGTTTTAGATTCTTTATACACATCTCTCTCTGAGTTTTAAATTGTTTCATTAAAAGGAAAAATGAAATATTTTCTTATGAAATGACATGTTTCAGTGAACTTCAGAGTACAGTGCAGAACTTTAGGTCCCAAACTGGTGTACATACGCTGTGCCATTCCCGTCATACACCCATGTAGTTGTGGCAAGACCCTGGTGCACTGAGGCAACGTAGTAAGCACAGGCATTGAGGTGAAGCATGAAGAGCAGGTAGCCTGTGGTGCGGGCAACTCTGTGTCAGAAAGACAGAAATGGTGACGCTAAAGCTACAAAACAGTGACACCATGCGATTCACGAGCAGTCACCTCCAGATGTAAGCTTTGGCCATGACACTCTCAAGTCGATCACTGAACTCAAAGAAGGAACCAATCTAAAACACACAGGGGGGAAAGTAAAGGAACTTATCAGAAAATGTAATGGAAAAAAAGTACAATAAAAAGAAGTTAGCATCCTCCTGCCTACCCTGATGAAGCGGTTCAGTCGGTAAAACGAGGAGAATTCAAAGTACAGGCAGAGCAGGTCGAAGGGGAGGATGCTGAATATATCAGTCTACACGGAACAGAATACAAACATTTGTTAAACTTTGGATTTTGCTGCAAAGCTCACAGATATGAAAGAAGAATAAAAACTGGTTCAGTAAAAATATAAATATAACAATGTAAACTTCTAACTGCAAAAATGTGGATAAAAAACAAATGCAGTGTCATCTATCCATCTATCCAAATCTATATTTTTAATGTTGTACCACTTTATAATATGGTCTGCAAAAAAGGGGGAAATTCCCCAGTAATTGCAAGGAATTTCAGTCTTTTATTTGAAATTGCAATATAATTTTATTTACCTACAAATACAGAGAATAAAGTGGTAACAAGTCAGGTTTGTAGAGAAAACAATGAAATAACTAGATTGTAAGTAAGTGTAAGTACTGTGTGAGTCATTTTAAGAAAGTTTTGCATGACTTCAGGTATTTTACTGGAAAGGAGACATAAAATATTCTGTAAGTTATTTTTAATTATTATGTAATTTCTTCGTAATATTGCACAAAAATAAACAACATTTCCCATTCTTACATTGCAAGTGCACTTTACAGTCTTTATCACACATATATTAGTAAGATAAAAGGACACTTGAAAAGCAGAACATTGATCGTGCACAGCAACATAATGAATATTAAATAAAGATGTAAAAAGGTAAGATTAATCCACTCTATAATACGACCCACGCCCCAAAAACTACAGCGTTTGTATGATGTAGAAAAAGCATTTTTCTGCAAACTTACCATGAAATTGGACACAACTTAAAACTGCTTATGCAGTACTTAAATTTACTTAAACTATAATCATTTCTTTAGTTTTTTACACTTTAGTTTTAACTTTCTTGTTCTAGTGTGCCTACCTGTCAATATTTGTAGGTACATTTAATTACAACGTAATACCAAATAAAATACATTAAAATTCCATTTAATTACAGGGGGATTACATCTTTAGTCGCCTTTAGCTTTTCATTTAATTCAAACCATTTAATAAATAGGATTTTATTTATTTATTTATAATATATGCTAATTTCATGCCAGTGCCAGTGCTTGTTGTTTTGGACATTAAGGCAAGCAGCGCCTCCACTCATTTATGGAGTCTTGGATTTGGAATATGTGTATTTTGGCTTTATCTTGCTGAAATAAGAAATAAGTACCACAATTCCTGAAATTATGTTAATCGTGTTATTTTTCAGTTGTTGAACAAAACTGTACTTAACTGGAGTACTTAAGTAAATGTATTTAGTTACTTTACACCACTGGACACGTGTTCTCACCTTAAATTGATGTGATTTTCGATAATGCAGCTTAGTCAAAGCTCTGTCTTTCTGCAAGCAACAGAGGTGCGAAAGTCAATTAGACTATTAAAATGTTATCAGGTACATGTGATTGAGTGGTTTGTGACTTACAATGATGTCTCCAGCTTTGACAAACTGAAGGCGAGGCTGCCAAACAACGATGTCTATTATATTTACAATGTCGCTAAGAATGTCGAAGAATATCCAGTAGCGGTTGACAGTTTCACCGTGGTAAGGGAAAGCCAGCCTGGCGGAGCAAAACCAGATGTTGTAATTGTACGCCAATGCCACGAAGCTCAACCAGGAAATGTACCGACGATCTGGAGAGAGAATGACAGAAATGTCTGTCAAGTATTTAAAGGTAAATAGAAGAAATTCATTGAGCTGTGATGCCTACCTGTGAAAGGATCAATGGTGGTCCCCAAGATGACATCCATTTTTTCCTCCACTGGATGGAAGAGGACGTCAAAGCAGGAGCAGCTGATTTCTGGGAGGATCCTTTCTTTCTTCTTGGCCTCCTCTGCCAGTCTCTCCTCCTCGGCTTTCTTCTCGGCCTCCAACCTTTTCTCCTCATCTTTTTTCTTCTTCTCTTCCGCCTTTTTGGCCGCTTCCTCCGCCTTCTTCTTATCCGCTTCTTCCTTGGCTATGCGCTCCTCTTCCTTCAGTCGGATGTAGTCATCCTTTCTCAGAATAGGTGCTAAAAGGCAAAAAAAAAAGAAGAATACGATGACTTAAGACATTAGTTTGCATGTTGTTGTTTTTCTCTCTAAGCATGCTGGCTTGTTTTTGACCACACTTACTGACAGGTGGTGTGACTTCTGGAGATGTGGCGTAAGGGTCTATGGCCTTCTCTTTGAGTATCTCTGTGCGTTCTTTTAACTTCTTGGCTAAAAATCGGATGGTGTCGTCTGTGTAGCGGGAGTAGACAACAGGTGGAGGAGGCGCTTCTTCACTAAAAACAGATAAATTAGAATAAAACACGCAACTCATAGCTTTAGGAAGACACTGGGAGAGACGACAGCAATGCTGCTTTTCCACTTGTTAAATAGGCATTTGTTACATTTCCATGACATTAATATATTCCTCAACATTCCCTTAAAATTCTATTGAAGCAACTCCAGCTTGCATGAGAAAACAGTCAGATCAATCTCAGTCACAAATACCACTATAAGCTCCTAATCTTCTTTCCTGCTTTTAGGTGTCACATGCTGCAAGTCATAGTGTTATCACATCTTGAAAAGTAAGTGTTGAAGGTCTCCAGAGACCTCTCTCATTGGGGAGGGGAGGGGGGGGGGACTCTGTGGAGTCATCAGTCCTTACTGTTAGATACCTGTTAGAGAAACCTGTAACTATTCTTGTCCTCAAGCGGCTCAGAGTTCATGAAAACAGCAGAGCTAAAGGAGAGCCAAGTTATTCTTAGTACAGTTAATGTGTCCTGGTGCAGTGCCCGTACAGGGAGAGTGTAAACCGGGTTGTTCTATAGATGCTATAAATGCCTCACATGTAGGCAACTGGTTGCTGTGAATACTAACAGACACGCACATGATGTTAGAGGGTGTTTGGAGAATGAAACCAGCTTTAAAACACTCAGGATGTGTTTGATTTACTCTCATCTGTAATTCAGGGGGTTTAACAAAAGTATTACACTGACTGTTTAGGAGTTACAGCAAATTTTTTATATAGTCCCCCATTTTCAGATGCTTAGAAGTAATCAGTTAACCATAATTTTAAAATAGTTTTGTTTCTAAGACTAAATAATTTAAAGCCAGTGACTGGCTTGAGTTGCTGTTGCTTGTTTGTGTCTCTCTCTGTATTCAGGTTTGTATTTAAGAACTTGCTTGGGTTGAGATCAGGGGACTCACTTGGGAGTTGAAGAATCGCTCATTTCTTTACCTTGAGAAGCTCTTGGGTGTCTTTTGCAGTGCTGTGGGTCATTATCCATTTGTGCAGAGAGTATAGCTCTGAACACTTCATCCTGCTACTTCTATCAGCAGCACATCGCAAATACACATTAGCAGCCCAGTTCCACTGGTAGCCGTACACGAGTTGCTTGTTTCTTTCTCCATACTTTTCACTTCCTATCATTCTGGTTTATTTCAGGTTTTATCTGTCCATTTTTATCAGAACTGTGCAGATTCTTTTCAGATGTTTTCTGGCAAAGTCTACTATAACCTTTTTGTCCTTGTGCGTAACCAGTTGTTGCCCCTTTTTGTAAAGCCTCTGTATTTATATTCATGAAGCTATTGACAGTGATACTCCCACCTCCTCCCAAGTGTTCCTGACTTTGATAGAAACTTTCTATGAAGGGGTTTTCATAACCATCGAAACAATTCTGTGATCCACTTCAGTAGACTTCTCTAGTAGTCTTTGATGCTGCTGGCTGGCTGGTGCATACCTGATTGCTAAAAATGAACCAGATTGTTGAACTGACTGCTCCGGAGTTTTTTGTATTTCTATCTCCGACCTCTTTATTTTGGTTTTTCGGCGTAATGCCACCTTCACTCGTATCAACATCTCTCTAGAGCTTGAGAGTTGCGAGTCCCAGTGAACAGCTACCAAATACAAGCTCAACACTTAATTAATTAACTCCAGATATTTGATCTGCTCAATTTGTCATGAAATAATGGAGCTGAGCTCATCTGGCCATGAAACTGCTTGCCAGTCAATTACATTTGTGATTCTAATGATGGAGGGTTATGTATAAAAATGGCTGTAATTACAAAACGAATAACGTAATAATTGTTAATACCCTTAAATAAGCCGAAAAAGGAGTACAAGCATGATGAATTCTTACCCTTCAATGTCCTCTGGATTGGCAGGAGCAGCAGTGGGAACAGGAGCAGCAGGTGCCTGCGCAGGAGCTGGAGCTGGAGCTGGAAGAAAAATATAACATCATTCTTTAGTTTTTCATTTCTATGACTGGTACAGGACCCCCACTGAAAACCTTCAGATTCTATACTGTAGAAAGATATTTAAAAAACAATTCATGTGCAAAGTTTAACAACCAGAGCAGCACCATGCACCGCATGCTTATTTGACATTCAGCCCTCTATTCTTACACATCTCGAGGGATGCTGTTCGTATTTTAAACCACTGGTACACGAGGAAAAGATCACCACAGCATGAAGGAAGGCTGTTTCTTATTGCTTACTTTAGTACAGGAGTGGGAACCTAAACCTTCCCAAGACAGTGCTCACTGTTTGTGATACAGGATCAGCCAGATGACACCAATCCCTTTGTCTGTGATTCACAGAGAAACAAGGAGCAGATAGACAGTCTAACAATCCACTAAAAGACACATTTAGTGAATCTACAGCAAGGTCAGAGAGTGTGTTACAGAGCAAAACAACACCTCTCACATCTGTGGACGATGGTACATACTGACCAAAAAGCATTCCCTTCAAACCACTTGACCATCACCCTGATAACAATGTAACTGAATGTGGAACTCAGATCAGATAAACACGCATCTCACCTGTTTTTGGCTCTTCTTCTTTCTTCTCCTCCTCTTTCTTTTCTTCTTCTTTCTTTTCTTCTTCTTTCTTCTCCTCATCTTTCTTTTCTTCTTCTTTCTTTTCCTCCTCTTTCGTGGGCTGATCTTCTTTTTCTTCTTTCTTTTCTGGCGGATTTTCTTGCTGTAAATTAAAAACACAGGCAGAGGGAAGAGAACAAATAGCAGTGATTAGCCTGCCAGTATAGTAACAACCTGTGCAGCACCAGCCTATGTTTTGAAGAAGAACCAGTGACAGCTCCTGTCCATATTAGTGTCAAGCTGCCTCAGAGGCTTTCACCTCCTGTTGTGTATTTTAATACAACTCAGTCCGACAAGCTTGGAGAAGCCAATGAACCTGATTAATGTTTAATTTGAATGGTGTGTCCACTGGATGAACGCAGTGTTTGTCAAATTAAAATAAAGGGAGATTTAAGCTCTTACCGTAGCCGGTGGAGCCGGGGCAGAAGGCGGAGCGGCAGCAGCCTGGGCAGGACGAGGCTCAGGAGCCCCGATCAGCTTCTTTAACCTGCTGAACATGGCCAGACAGAAAAGAGTCTGACCTTTCCACTGCTTCTTCTGAAAACTTTTTTTTTAGATGTTAGGTCTTTGAAAGAGTACCTGAACTGCTTGTTGTGGAGTCTTTACCTCAAACCTGAACAGCAGACTGAAGCAAATAAAATTCTAGGAATCAGTAAGTCCCTCTAGGCACTCCCCTTTCTCCAGGAGCCAACAGCAGCTCAACAAGCTGAGCCGACAATCACTGCCAGCAGAAATAATGGTTCTCCTGGAGTTGTGAGCACAGCCCAGAAAAAAGACTTTTACCAAAAAGCACCAGTGCTATTTTTTTAATATGTTAGCGAATTTATATAAAAACCTATACCTGATCAACGTAAGCTGGAGGAGAGGGCAGGTAAAAAGAGTATAATCAGTATCTGAATATCCTGTATCATGGGATAACATTAAAGTCACTGCAGTAACCATCTGTGCTACGATGAAAGTAGCTGGTGTAATGCTTGGTTTATTTTAGTCTGTGGAGCTCACAAAAACAGAGGCAGCTGAGTTAATCGGCCCCCGTACTGTCACTCTCTGGCAGGTGAGGATTAGCCTGGATCTGAACTCCTGCTCTCACAAACACAAGGCTAACAGAGAAATACACTGAATGCAGTTCAAACATATTTATTTATTAAAACTCAGTCAAATAATATAAACTGTCAACATTATTGTCACCATGCTTCTTACTGACTGATAATCTCAGGCAGGTTTCCACGTCTACAGTGGGAAAAACAAACGATTATACTGTATAAAAACCATATGAACGAAGTACATACATAGCAGTGTCCACTAGGGGCAGTAGTTGAGATACACATGGTCTTGGCTTGTTATTATTAAATTAGACAGAATGACCTCATCACACAGAGCAGTAAAACTATCATCTGAAAGGTGCTTTCAACAGAAATGAGTTCATTTCCATGAGAGATACATTTTCTTCACTCCAAAAAAGGAGTTATTAAAAAAAAAAAAACTTTCCATGCTCCTTATTAGTTGGTACTGGCAGTCTGGGGAAACAATAAAAGGAGACAAACACAAACTGAGAATCAGCACAATGACTTTCATGTAATAATCACTTGGGGTGCATTTATTAGGACAGAACGGTGTAGTTACCTTCACTTTGTTGATAAACCTTTTGTTAATGGTCCCGCCGAAAGCGCGCAGCAGTTTGGGTGTGGGGGGTTTGGGTCCGAACAGCGCCAGTCCTTTTTTCTTCTCTTCTTCAACTTTAGCTGCTGCTGGACCTTTGGCCTTCATTAGTTTCCTACAGAGGTACAGAGGTTTGTTTACTACAGCAGCATTTATTATTATCATGTGGAAACTTCATATCTCAGGGATTACATGTGTACTTATGTAATCCCTGACAGGAAGGGGAAGCTCACTGTTCAAAGGTATCCCAGCCTGATGAACATCACCAACAGCCCTTTTTCTGACGTCCACATAACACTTTTCTTTTCGCTTTGTTTGTGATCATGTGTTGTGTCTTTAAAACAACACAAACGTGCTGTTTTAAAGATCAGGCCTTGAAAATAAAAATAGGTCCACCCACTAACATGTGATTGTTTTCCTTGTGTGTAAAACTACCTGACTGGAATTTTATCTTAAAAATTGCTGCCATTTATACATGTTCACATACTTCCCCCTCACAGATAGTGTATCATTGGTTTCCAGTAAATAAACCACCAAGTACAGAATTTTAAGTTATTTTGTGAAATCAGCAGCAAATATTGAGTCAAATCCTTTGACTCACTTGCCCTTTCTGGCCAACACTTTCTGCGACTCCGGGTAATGAACCAGAATATCAAACAGGTCTTTCTTCTCCAGGACAAAGAGGTTGGCGAAGCCGTATGCTTTGACATTAGCTGTGCGCCTGTTCCCTCCATCTTTGGAGGACTGCAAGAGACTAAGAAACAGAAAGAGAAAACTTTTTCTCTTTGAATATTTCTAAATGTTTTTCTAAGTTCACTGATTGTGATTAAATGCCTCTGATGTTGATTAATTATCAGTATATATTTGTGCGCGTGTATCTGAACTCACCTGATTTCCCCAAAAACACAACCAGCTTTTAGTGTCACAAACACAATGCTGTTGTCGGGTCCTCCCACCACCTGCACCGCTCCACCTTTGATGATGTACATCTCTTTACCGATGTCACCCTACAAATAATTTACACAAATAAATTACTGAAGGGATGTTTTATGTGTATGTGCTTATAAAGGGCATTTTAGCTTTAAAAGAAGCCTGTGGTGGCCTTTTATATACACAGAACTTCTGAGATTAAAGTCATAAATTCAGACCTACAAGAACTCAGACATTCTTTGATATTAAAGTTGTAAATTTTGGAGGAAAAAAAAGTATTAACCTAGTAAAAAAAATCACTGTCATGGGCTGTTTCCTTTGATCCAGCATTTTGAGTTTCATTCCTTTTTGTATTATGATGATCTTGTTTGTGCAGTTTAGGCTTCAGCCAGTTCTGCTGATATTGAGCTCTGTTTCCCTATCTGGTCGTTAAGTGATGACGTGACGAATCCTACTTCCGGGCCTAAAGTAGTCTGCGTTTAATATGGCTTTTGTGTTGTTAACAAGTTTAATGTTTTGTATTTTCTTCTATTTAATCTCAAAAAGCTCCTAAAACAGTCAGTGATCACTGTTGACCTCCCTCGGCTTTTATTACCGCTAATCATTTATTTAAGCTCAGTTTTTAAAACCTTAGGATGTAACTACAGCCCAGCCCATGCAGCAGTATATGAATGACTAACCTCGTATTGTGGATGGATTATCTCAGTTGTTCTCCTGGCTGAAGTTTGGTCCTTTTACAGCATCCTGCCATGTGATTACATTTGTTCCTGACCACCGAGAACACTCAGCTTGTTCATATTATGCTAACATAGCTGTGTCGCTAGCGGTCACGTAGCACATCATTATATACCAGCTAGCCAAACTTCAGTAACCCTACAAACGTCACTGCTGTTTAGTTTTCTGTCTTCATTTATGTTGGAAGTGATAACAGAGCTGTACGTTTTAATTTGTTTCAAAAACTCCGCAGTCAGGACATGCTATATTGTATTTAGATAGAAGCTAGCGAGCTAACTTCCTGCTAACTTCTAACCCCGTTAAATGTCATAAATTCCGTTTTCATGGATGCCTGGATGTTAAACTCAATTGCTACACCTGGTAGAGCAGAACGCTGATCATTTTATTAAAGATGAAAGACTTTAGACAGTTTTTCATCTCTCAGTAATGCCATAGTGATCGTTTGATATATGGACCTGCAGCGGAGTTTAGGCCCAGACACGGCTAGTGACGTCAGACTTAACGACCGGATTTAGCTCTCGTCTGTCTGGGTTCCTCCCATGTCTGTGTCTTTCCACTATGTTGGTCAGTGTGCGTCAAGTCTCTGTGTTTAAGTCTCCCTCGCCCATTGTGTGTTTCAGAGATATCTTTGTCTCCCGTTGTCTCCCCTGTTTGTCATGTGTAATCTCCTTGTCCATTTAGGTTCCCCTTGTGTCTCTGTCCTCTGTGTCTCTCCCTCTGTGTTTGTGTTTATGTGCATGCGTCCCTTTTCCATTCCCTTGTTCCCCCTTCTTGTGCTCTTTCCATGTCTCCTGTCTGCCATGTTTATCCATGTTCCCTCGCCTGCTTCTTAACTGTCACCATGTCAAGTCCGTGTGTCTTAGTCTGTGTGCTTCCTGTTTTATTTTGACGGTGTCATGTTCCATGTGTTTAGTTTTGCTTCCCCTGTGGCATCATGTTCATTTGTATCAGCTGTTTCCCCGTGTGTTTCCACTTCCCCAGATCACCTCCTGTCTATATATAGTCTGTGAGTTTTCGTTAAGTCTTTGTCAGGTCGTCTGTTGAGTTGCCTCCTTGTTTCCAGGTTTTTCCATGTTCAAGGTTTTGATCTTTGTCTCTTTTTTTTTTTAGCATGTAGTTTCTCCCAGTTAGTTCTAGTTAGTTTTGCCTTAGTGTTCATCTGCCTTTTTTTGGTACCTTTACCCAGCCACAAATAAACCGCTCGCCCTTTGTTAAATTATAATTTTGCTCCAAGTGTCTGCATTTGGGTCATCCTACTGTCACCACACGGTCTGCCAGCGCAGACCCTGACAATGACCTATTTTATAAGATTATAAAGTAATTTTTCCAAATTTAAAAGTAAAATATGCAACGCTGTCTGAGGTTTTATCATAATTATGAATTTTAGAGAAACAAAGCTTGGATATTTTTGACGTTAAAGTGGCAAAAAAATAAGGTAGCTAAAAATGTACTCGACAATGGAGGATATGCAGTTGTAACTAATGCAAAAATCTGAAATGAAATAAGTGTGTTTTCCTCTGCCTCTTTACAGTCTGTATGCCTGTCATCATACGGTGAATCAGGGCTAAAATGAGTATCTCCTTATTGCCAAGTTTGATTACACAACATCAGTTTATCCTCCCCAGCACATTTTTACTTTTTTGTATTTAATGTCCCTCAATTGTTGGCATAAAATGATGATAAACTTAAAAAAAATGAAGTAATTTGTTGTGTTTCATTCACATTTGAAGTTGACGGTGATTGTGTAACACTTAACACACCTTCTTCACAACAAAGTCTCCGGGCAGATAAATGATTGACTTGAGCCTCAGCAACATGTCCACTAACATCTGCTGGTCACAGCCCTGTGGAAACACATGAAGATATTTAACTGACCAACCATCTCCCAGTCTCCCAGTTACTGTCTGGGGTATATATTTATTTTTTCTAATGAGTGTACACCTTGAAAAGATCAATCTTCTGGAAGGTCGCCAGGTTGATGTCCACAGCAATGGCTGTTCTCATCACTAGAGGCATCTTGTCCAGCAGCTCGGACTCATCTGAAAACACGGAGATGAAACATCATTATTTAATTCAGTGTTAAAACTTTCTGCACATGGCACAATAGTAGGACTGACGTCTGATTTGTGTCGTATAATTAAAGCGTTTCTCACACACTCTTAAAGACTGAAATGAAGATTTTATCTAGTGTCTACTGACCCAGCATGCCCTGAGCGTCCCAGGTGTAGGTGTACCAGGTGCGGACTCGGTTCTGTATCAAAGACGGGATATGATTGGTCACCATGTACTCCACAGTGTTGTCCATGGAAGAACGGAAGTAAGTCTGTCCTGCTGTCGCTGCACCAATGACATCTCTCATCTGAGACATTATGATGATAAGAAGAAATCCTTTGTTTAAACTAAATAAATGCTCCTCTCACTTAGACATTAGAATGAATGTGCTTTTGTTGTTTTTGACAGTCAAGACATCACAGGGAACCAGTGAAATACTATAGACAGAGTAATGGATACTGGAGTATTGCAGGTTTATTCATCTATCTACATAAACAGGACAAGTGGGGGAGAATAAGAGACAATCGTTTACTACTACTAGTACTACTTGCAGTTAATGATGCTAAAAGGATGCTAATCAGGACTCCAGGTGAAGTGAGGATGCTGGGGGCTGTGACTCATGCTATGGGGCAGAGTGTCCTCTGTGTTACCTGTCCAATCAAACTGGAGAACACAAAGACGCCCAAGAAAAAGTTAGTCAGCTGAAAGGTAATCTCAAAGACGGTTTCGGGTTCATTAAGACCCCCGATGTTGATCAGACTGCGGACAGCAAAGTAGTAACAACGCAGGTACCTGTGGAGAGTTTTGGGGGGGTGTCAGAGAGGGGTGTCATAAACTGTATTGGATGTTTTGGGGTCGTGTGGGGGAAAATGGTGTTTGTTTCTTTGTTTTGCATAAAATGGCAGTGGTGGGTTCTGGGTACGTTTGAGTGATTTCCTTGATGTCTTGCTGAAATTGCTTTAGCTTCCTAAAGAGAAAAAAATATTAAAAGAAAAGAGAAAGTAAAATAACAAAAATGCTACGAGAAAGAAGCTACCTGGCCAAGCATGGTGGACATAAAGAATGCCCCGAAAAGGTAGTTGGTCATCTGAAAGATCAGCCCGAATGTGGTGTCAGGAGTTGGTAACTCGGCGATCAGTAGCAGGGACTTCTCGGCATAGAAGAAGCAGCTGAGGTAACTGCAGCCACAGCATCAGCAGCAAACATGGGACATATGAAAGATTTTGACTGGATGCTTTGTGAGCTGGAACTCATAACTCTGTGCAATAAACCAGAGACTTTTTTTTAGGTAATTTTGTTTCTTTGCTATAACTTTTTGTTATGCATTGCTAACATTATCCTCCTGTGTGCTCATTTTCTACCTTTCTGTATCATGTTGGTGCGTGAACATGTTTAATATGGTCATTTGTGAGTACAGATGTTCCCCTAGTCACTGTTTTCAAACCATCAGCCAATCATTAGAAAGTTGCACAGAGGGAGGGAAGAAAAAACAGTTTGTTGTAACTGTGACTCGTGCACAGTGTTGGGGAGTAACAGAATACATGTACTGCCGTTACGTATTTAAAATACAAAATATGAGTAACTGTATTCCATTACAGTTACCGTTTAAAAAGGTGTATTCAGAATACAGTTACTTTGCTGAAATAAAGGGATTACACGGCGGTATTTTCCTGTTTGATATGTTCGGCTATGCTCTCTCTATTTTTGGTTTCCACGCCGGTGGAAACCCAAACAAAACACGCATTAAGAGGCTCAAATGCCTGTGTCTCAATCTCGCGTCTCATAATGATGTGAAGAAATATTTTAAAAAATGATTTAATATGAAGGCAATAGGCAGAATGCTACAGGCATAGCTCTAAAGAATGTAGCCTGATGGGCAGTGTAGTCCGTGCTGCAGGGAGAATGGACTGCCATACACGTTATGTGTCTGTGAGCGAGGGAGGGAGAAAAAGGAAAAGTACGAGCTGTCATGAGCAAAAACGGGAGCTGGAAGCATGTAAATATAATAATAACCACTGCAGCCAAGAAGAGAGCCTGATGAGCCCAGTTGTAAGTAAGCTATTAAGACTCGACTGTACACCGTGTTCGTGTTTTCCTCCAAAACAATAAGTTCGGTTGGAGCAGCCTTTCAACGCCTCTCTCTGTCTCTCGCTAGCAAAGTTGACCCAGACAACAAAGTAAAGCTAGTTTTCAACCACGAGCGCGACACGAACCCAACGTATTAGCCAGAGGTCCCTTTATGGTTTTACGCCTTTACGGTTCAGAGCCGCGGACCTGTTTTATATACGCGGAATAGTTTTCTATACGAGATCGCTGCAAAAAGTGCAGTTACCTAATGTCCACCCTGTTACTCATTTTATATTAAGATTTAAAAATCTAGTTGGTATTGGTATAGCGAGTAACCTTCAGTAATAGTAATAAATCACACAGCAATAGTACATTCATGTAGTTGTAAAAAAGCATGATAATATATTAAGTAATCCAAAGTATTCAGAATACGTTACTCTCATTGAGTAACGTAACGGAATACGTTACAAAAACATTTTGGGGCATGTATTCTGTAATCTGTAGTGGAATACATTTTAAAAGTAACCTTCCCAACACTGCTCGTGCAAAAGCTACTCTAGCAGAGTCTCAGAATACAGTATGAGCATGCTAGGTCCACATCAAGAGTTGGCAGAAAAAAAGATGAGAAAATCCCTCCAACTCAAACACAAGTGGCTGTATAGAAGTGCTGTACTTACGCGCTGCCTAGGCCGGAGTAGACCCATTTAGTTTTACCAATGCCCTGATATTCTGAGGCCACATAGTAGAAGCAGGCATTAAGGTGGAGCATGAAGAGCAGATAGCCAATTGTGCGAATCACTCTAAGAGGGGTATAAAGAGAGTTATTGATATGGCCACATTTTGACATTTTTGCTATCTCAGTTAATTGCATTGTATACTGGATGGATCAGTGGGTGGATGGATGGATGGATGGATGGATGGATGGATGGATGGATGGATGGATGGATCGGTGGATGGATGGATGGATGGATCGGTGGATGGACGGATCGGTGGATGGATGGATGGATGGGTTGGTGAATGGATGATGGATGGATCGGTGGATGGATGGATGGATCGGTGGATGGATGGACGGATGGGTTGTGGATGGATGGATGGATCGGTGGATGGGTGGATGGATGGATGGATGGATCGGTGGATGGATGGGTTGGTGGATGGATGGATGGATGGATGGATGGATGGGTTGGTGGATGGATGGATGGATGGATGGATCGGTGGGTGGATGGATCAGTGGGTGGATGGATGAATGATGGATCGGTAGGTGGATGGATGCATGGATGGATGGTCTTACCTCCAGATGTAAGCCTTGGCCATGATGCTCTCTAGACGATCACTGAACTCAAAAAATGTGTCGATCTTGAAAACAGGTGAGGAAATGTGAGCCAGATGAGAGCCAAAGTACATTTAATAGGCGTTGTTTATTGTCTCATTCATCTAAACATTATTTAAGTAGATTTACCTTCAGTAGACGATTGAGTCTGAAGGCAGATTTGAATCCAAATTGGATGTACAACAAGTCAAATGGCAAGACTGACACCACGTCTGCCTGTGAAAGAGACAGACAGCTGTAAGGCCGCTGACTCTAATTAAGTACTTAACTTCAAAGCTCAAGGGATTTAAGTGATCATACCAGGAATCTCTCTGAATCTCTGTAGTGCTTCTTTGTCATCACTCTGTCTTTCTGCAAGGGAATAAAAGTGACTTTGTCATTCAGGCCAGTGTTATTCTCTGTCAGCAGTCAGGATCATTTCCCACTTACAATGATGTCTCCTCCTTTGACGAACTGTTTGCGGGGCTGGGAGATGACAGAGTCCACCAGGTATATGATGTCAGCCAACACATCCAGGGTGAACCAGTAAGGGATGGAGATCTCAGTGTGGTAGGGGAAGCACAGACGGGCCGTGATGAACCACGTGTTGTAGTTAATGGCCACAGTCACCAAGCTTAGCCATGCAATGTAGCGACGGTCCGTGAAAGGGTCTATGGTTTGCCCAAACACAGAGTCCATCAGGTCCTCGAATGGCTTCAGCACAGTGTCCACCACTGACCACATTGCCTCGGATATCCTGGTTCTTATACTCTTCTTCTCCTCCTGCTGTTTGGCCTCTGCTGTCTTTTGTTCTGCTTTCTTTTGCGCATCCTCCTTTTTCTTCTTCTCCTGCTCCTCTTTTTTCTTCTTGTCTGCCTCCTCCTTCTTTATCCGCGCCTCCTCTGCCTGTTGTTTCCTTTCCTCTATGACTCTGTTGTAGTCGTCTTTGCGTAGCAATGGCGCTGAAAGGATAAAGGGGCGGAGTGAGCGACAGTTAAATATTAAGAATTAGTTTCCTTACTGCCCCATGAAAACAATAACATCCACAGATGTTAGAAGTATTAGAAAATCTGCAGCACTGAATGGTTTTGTGTTGGCACTCACTGACAGGAGGGGTTATCTCAGGGGATGAAGCATACTGATCAATCACTTTCTCCTTGAAGAGCTGCTTTCTTTCTCTCATGTTTATGATTATGGCTCTGAGGTGCTCATCTGAGTACTTGTTGATGACTATGGGGGGAGGTGGAGGGGGGACTCCCTCCTCTCTGAGGAAGCAAAATAAGAAAGTTGCGCTAGTTATTGGCAGTGAGTGAGTTTCTGATGTCACGAGGATCATAATCATAAAAACTCCTAAAAATCCCTGATGTGAATGAGAAATTTCAACCAATTAAAAAAAAAGAACAAATCAGGAAAAGTTGTGTAATAATCAGAGACTCCACTCAGCATTAATGATTCAACACCTGTTCTACTCCAGCATTTAAAGTTGCCTAGAGGTAAGATTTTACTCTGAAAAATCTGGAACTTTACTTTAACATGCATTAAAAGGTTTTCTGGTCATATATCTGCAATCCCAAACTAGCCAGGCTCACATTCTTTCAGTTTAATTTTATTTGTGTAGCACCAGCTCACAACAACAGTTGTGTCGAGCCACTTTATATTTTAACAACCCTACAATGATAGAGAGAAAACCCCAACAATCAAACCCTATGAGCAAGCACTTGGCGACAGTGGGAAGGAAAAACGCCCTTTTAACAGAAAGAAACGTCTGACAGAGGGAGGGGCAACGATGTTCACGATATAAGGAAGACGGTCGAAACTCACATAACTTGAGTGGAGTGTTCTTTTAAATTGTCTCATCTGGACATATATAAAGTACAGTGTTGGGCAAGTTACTTTGATTTTCCCTCTACATTTCACCTTTAAAAACTATTTACTTTGCCTTGTTTGGTATCATCCTTTTCAGAACAACCTCACGAGTCTGAATTTACAGTTATGTTTTCATTTTGACATACTGTATTTGACATACTTCTGTTTAATCAGTTTTCTGTTTGACGTTTATTCAGCTGTGTGAAAATCCCGGAGGAACCCACCCGATGGATTAATAAAGTTTTATTTAATCTAATAATCTAATAACTTAATCTCAGCCAAAACCGATTTACTCCGGAACAAATAAAACACAGAAAAAAGGCAAACAATTACATTTTTAAGTTATCCGAGTGACTTATATATCATGTTTAACCTGAGTAGCGAAAGAGCGGGGGTCTGAAAACGATGAAGCCGGGAGTCCGCTGCTCTCGCCGGCTCAAGTGACCATTATATTGAAATGTTTCATTATTGGAAACATTTTAAGAGATACTTATTATTCTTAACATCTTAACAGATACTCTGACCCGTAACTATCATAAAACGCTTCGACCGGAAGTAGACACCTTTTGCGCATGCAGGGTTCCAATCGGGTTTCCGGTACGGATCGGGTAGTGACAGACCCATCCTTCAAATTCGGGGAAATGAAGGACGCATTTGTCAGCCGCATTTGAAGGAGTCAACGAATTGGGACAGCCTTCGTCGCCTGGCTGTGACGTAATCGGCCTTCAAATGCGGCCTCCGGAGGATGCAGCCGACGTTTTGGGACACAGCTAATATAAGGGCTGTGTCCCAATTCAGAGACCGCACGCTTGGAGTGCGCATTTCGAGACCTATTACGTCACCGCGACGACGGCTGTCCCAATTCGAAATGTACTCCAAATGCGCTGTCGATTTCCCCAAATATCAAGCGTGGTCCAGTGCACGCTTCGTGGTCCCATATATCCCACAATTCATAGCGCGGCGGTGGGTGTGGATAAGTTTGCAGAGAAATACGGCAGATGGCAGAAGCGGGGCGGCCGAAGAGTAAACTTTCAAAAGTAAGTACTGAATATTATGTCACTTATTTATGTGCAAATGTTTAATAATAAAAACATTACTGTTGGCCACATGTCGGCAAAGTTACAAACATTAGCGATGTTTCTACTAACTTGGTTTTAAAGCCTTTACTGTAAAATATACGCCGTTCAATAGTCGGCCTTAATCCTACAGAGAATGTGATGATTTCATGGATAATTAAAGTCAGTCATATATCCACAAACACAACAAGCTGAAAGTCAGGATGAGGAAGAGGAGGAGGAAGAGCCAGCAGCAGCTGACAGATGGAGAGAACAGACAGACTGTTCCCTGTTTGTGAAGGACTGCTAGGAAAGTTTAGAATAACTAACTGTCTGTCCTGAATCAGTCTTATTAGTTAATGTTCAAATAATTTGATCATTCCAGTGTTTTCAGTGTGGGAGAAAGTACTCAGGGCCTTCAAGTTACACACTATGAAAGGCAGCAACAAGTTTAATATTCAGAAACCTAAAGTATGTATCAGCAGCATAATGGAGCTAAAAATAAATGTTTGTTTCAGTTCTATGAAGCTTTGAGTATTTTGGATTAGTAGCACTGCTGTGTTTGTTGCATCATATTGCTGTAATTGTTTATATGCTTTATATATTCTGAGGTAAGTTGATCTATAGTGTTACATCATATTCTATAAGGATGTTATGTGTTTGTAGACTTTCTGCCCAGTTTGACCCATTTAGCAGAAGTCAGCCAGTTTAAGGCTCTAATATCTATTCTGTTGTGACTTAAAGCAGTTATGACATTGTATGATTTTCTCACCCAATAAAGGAATATTTCATATATCAGTCTACTCTTCATTTTATCAGAAACAGTTTTCACAGCTCATACATTTTCTTTTTATATGTAAGCATTGAGTCTAATGTAATAATGCCAACAAATTAAACAAACAATATTTGTCTCTTATATATAATACATCTATATATACACTGTCAAAGATACTTGTCTTTGAGTGAAGATTTAAGGTGATAGGAAATATAAATAACTGCAACTTGAATCTTTGACACAGAGTTCAAGCTCACTGCTGTAATATATCATAATAATCTGACAATAAATATAATATTGGCCATATTATATTTACATTACCAAAGTGAGATGACTTTAGTCTCATGAACAACATTAGCTAATTGTTATTTACTAGCTAATCTTGAAATGACTGTTTAGTACAGAAATGAAGCCCAACAATCATGTTTTACAGTCCTGTGGTCTCAGCCTCAGATACTCAAATAATCACAGTGATGTCATAAAACATGAATGAACAACAAAACATTTTTTCTCCTTTATTTCTGTCACACAATGCTGTATGAAACGTTTCTCACGGTTAGTATCATGGTTGCTAGGCAACCTGAGCAGCGCAACGAAGGCTAGACCGTCCCATTTCACAGCCTCTCACTTCCGCACTTCCCGTACTTGTTGCACTGTCCATAGTACGTGTACTGCGCGTACTCCAAGCGTGTGGTCTCTTAATTGGGACACAGCCAAGGAGTGCTGGAGAGAGTATGACCGTGCAGCGTTTAAAGCGTGGAAGTACTGACCTTACTCTGAGTTTGATGTGACAAAAACATTAGGGTGTGCTGTTCACTGTGTTGGAAGAAAACTTCTTTTTACAGCGAAAAAAACCCTAAACCTGCCACAGGAATGTGAAATTCACAGAGAAACTGCCATATCCTTCCACTGACATGACGGCTGCAGCACACCTGCACCAGGGCAAACCTCCGCCTGCCCCACTCCTGTTAAACAGGTGAAAATAGAGCAACGGGCCGCTGAGGTTTTGATTTTATTTATTTTCTGCTGTGTTTTACTTGCATCTATTTGAAAGAGTGAGTGTAAATACAAAAACCTATTTTATTTTATGTGCTGGAAGGTTTAAATATTAAACAAATTTTTTTCCAGTCAGAGAATGTTGCATATACTTTAATTTTTGGTTGATGCATAAAGTTAAAAGATTAAAACTAATAAAACAAATTTTAAAAAGAGACATTTGATTTCATTTTATGATGGATTATGCAGAAAAAGTAGAATTGGGCTGAAAGATCTATTGCTTTATTACCTAATTAGGGGATAAATCATGTTTTTAAAAAGTAACTAAGTAACTAATTACTTTCATAAATAAGTAATTAGTAAAGTAACGGGGGAAGTAATCAGTAATTAGTTACTGATTACGTTTTTCAAGTAACTTGACCAACACTGAAGACAACACATTAACTACACGCTCTCTCTCTTTTTCTGCTGTCTTTCTTTCTCTCTCTCTTGCTGTCACTCCTAAAACTTCTAAAACTTCACCCTCTTCCTAAACAAATATAATTTTTTGATTGGTCGGCATGGTACATTTTTCCACCAACACGAACGGGCTGTTTTTTGTGTCGTTTTTAAATTTTTTGGTCATAAGCAGAGAGTTCTTGCCAGCGCTGTCCTTAGACGTTAACGTGACGAAACTATTCAGGAAAAAACGCCGCGTATATATTGTTTATCATGATTCTGGTTTTACGTGGCCTATCTGCACAATTTAAAAACTGGTATATATCACCTTGTTGCTTTGTCAGCTTAAAGTGGTCATGTGATTGGCTTACCAGGACTACTTTATTCTTCCTCAGTCAAACAGCAGCACTCATGCGATTGTTTTGTCCCCCTGAGCTCCAGGTGTTGTGCCAAAAAGTGATCGTCTTCCAGAAAGTGATTGCCGTCCGCGGGAGCGCGTGCAGCTGCTTAAAGCTGTAGCGCCCAGATTACTTACATACACAGCTACTTCCGTGCAACTGATATAAGGTGCAGCAAGCTGAACACAGCTTCAACCGTCTGTTGAAAAATAGTAACGCAACCACGCCGCATTTTCTTGTTAGTAACAGTAACGGCGTTGTAACAATAGGAATAGTAATTAGTTAGATTACTTGTTACTGAAAAAAGTAACGCCGTTACTTGTAACTCCGTTATTCCCATCACTGATAAAGTATAATACACATTTAAGGTATATAAATGTAGAAATATTCTATTCAGTGCATTGGGACAATCCTCAGTGTTTATTCCAGTTTACAATCGTTCCCTTTTCATTCAGGTTCCAGCTCAGTACCTGTGATTTGAAACGCTAAAAAGAGTGAATCACAGAGATAAATAACTTGTGACATAAGAAGGATCACATTACACGGATAAATGCAATCAGCCAAGTGGTGTTCACTGCAGAGCCAATTGGATGGAGTCCAGCTTCACCTGTTTGTGGTTAAGGTTAGGGCACTTTGGGTCAGGGAGGACAGATCTAGAGGTCAGGCCAGCTGTGAGAATGATGGATGCTCTCCCTCTAGTGGATAAAATTCTGTAGTGCCTTTGACAGAACAATACACCATGTTTAAACTGACACATCCAACATGCTGAGATCAGGCCCTGCAGTCAAATTAAACTCAGTACATTTTCACACTTAATTGTCAGGTTGTTTTTCCATCGTTTCTTTCATTGTTTTCAGTGTGTAAATGGTACACTGTGCTGGCTGGAGTACCGCCCCTGGTTTGTGGAAACTAAATGAAAGAAAGTTAAAGAAAGTGAGCCAACGCCGTGGTGACACCGGTTCTGGTCGGAAGCCTTTGCAGACTTAATCAACCCTAAAGGTGATGGAGCATTTCATCTCACTAATATGCCTCATAAAAGAAGAAGGACGCATACTTGGGCGGTTTATATATGAGAAGGCCACAGAGTAAACCACACACACTTCAGGTTTTGTGTAGCACTGGCAGTAAAAAATGTAGTTTTCTAATATCACAGAAATCTGCACACTTTGTTAAAGATGCCAGGAGGTGAGTTATAGACGGTGTTGTGAAAACAGCACTGGAGTCATCCCAGTCTAGCTCTTCTGTAGAGTACCTCAAGATCCCCTCTGAGCTCTGACACTATTTATTCCACAAATTACTTTAGCTGCTGGCTGACACTGACCCCACCACCACCACCACCACCACCACCACACACACACACACACACACACACACACACGCTACCTGTCCTCCACCTGGAGCCTCTGGCTCTTGCCACCATTGTTGTGTCATATATATCATATCCTCGTTGAAATCCAACCTGTGCTTAGAACTACGAGGATCTGCCTCTACCTGTCGCCTTCATAGTGTTTATTGAGGGACCAGAAGCAGCTCTGGTGAGCTCCTTAAAACCTAAAGAACTGAAAATCTTTTAATCCACTTTCAGGCCATCCCTCTTTTAATATGCATGTTGCTCCAGCGGGTAAAGATCTCACATGCTGCGCTTATCTCCGTGGGCACCCTGCCTCCCTCTCCGCCCTCTTGCCAGGGAATCCGATTAATTAGCGTCCATGGGGTGATTACTTTGATACAGGTTTGTCATGTCACTTGGCAGGTGTGTGTTTGCAGTGAGCTAAAGTGGAGTTTGGAGGCTGGGCTGATATTCTGAGGATAAACACACTGTAACTACTCTCTGTAAACACTTTTGACTGCCGGTGCACCCACTTTCAAATGAAATGTGCCTGGAAAAAATTAGGTAGAAGAAACAACACTGCAAGCGCAGGTCTTACCCCTCAGCTCCAGCTTGATCAGGGTTTGGTGGAGGAGCCGGAGCCGCGGCTGGAGCTGGAGCTGGAGCTGGGGCCGGAGCTGGGGCCGGAGCTGGTGCCGGGGCCGGAGCTGGAGCTGGGGCCGCTGATGGTGCTGGTTCAGGGGCTGGGGGTGGTGCCGGTGATGGAGCTGATTCTAAGAAAGGGGGAAAAAATCCTACGTTTACTTTGGCTTTTCAAGATTGTTAGAAATGGTCCTCACCTCCTGGAAGAAGAATAAAAAATGTTTGATCTTACCTAATTATTTATTTTTGCATTGTTTGTTTTCCTGTAAAGCATTTCTTTTAGACATCTTTATAAAAATATTACACATTTAGAAATATAACCGTAACAATACATTAGATTAAATTTGATATTTATAATGGTTTCTGTTTTCCCATTTATTTCTTTTAATTGCTAATTTTGTCATCATTGTATTATGTGTTTTCCTTATAGTCCCTGTAGTCTTATAACTGCTTGTCATCCATCTGTGAAGCAACTAAAAACTGTACATTTGTTCATCCTTTTTTTAGATTAGATTAGATTAGATGAAACTTTATTAATCCCTCGGGTGGGTTCCTCGGGTGGGTTTGGCATCTTTGTTGCGCTGGTTATGTGAAACCATTTTTATTTAGTTCATCATCTATTAAAAATACCTGTAACATCTGTAAAAGAAAGAGACGAGACACTGAATATGACATTTGAGGGATTGATTATTAGCTGGCCGTGTTTCTGTCCGGCCTTCAGACACATTAGGCAACCGTGAGATCAGCAGAATGAAGTAACAGAACCTGGATGGATGATGGAGACAAACCTGATGTTATTCACTCCGGCTCCAAAAGGCCATTCAAACTTTCAGCAACACAATCAACAAATCAGTGAAATTCAATTTCTTGTCGAGCTCAGCAGTCGAGGAAACTCAACTAAAATGGAAACGGTCAGCAGGCACTAGAGAAGTCGTCCAACGCTGAACGTTTCATATTGGACATTTGTCCAAAGGCTTTCTCTTATTTTGGTCCCTTTTTGTCACTCGTTTGGCTGTTTGGGCTTTATAACTATGACGTATCTGAATCCTCATGATGCTCTACAGCTTTATACAAATAACAAGAATAAACAGAATAATACACGAGGCTGACTGAAGTGTGGAGGTGTTTCAGTAACACTGGGTTTCACTGCAGTATCTAATTAGCAAATACATTTGTAAAGAAGCTTATTATGCAGTAAAACGTTACATAAGTAAACCAGTCATACTTATTTCCCTTGTAATGGTATAAACAAGTGTTGTATTTATGTGTGAAGGTAATGGATATTGGTGGATTTAGATGTGGGTGTTTGGCCTATTACGTTGATTTGTCAGTTGCATTTGTATTAGTATGTCTTTTAAAAAAAATGATGATGCATGTGTTTCTATTTGCTCTATGACGTGTGCAGGGACAACAAACCCTTTGTCATGTTAGATGAATAGTTTTTGTACACAGACCCTGACAAATAAAGAGGGAAACCAAAATGAAGCGAAATTTAAAATAATCCATATTTTCTCATGTTCCCAACATATTAACAGTCAGTCTTGTTTTAATTTCACAAGATGGGACAAAAAAAAAAGGAACTCTGTAAACTTTTCAGCTGTTAGAATGACTCACCCTGTGGTCTGTCCACTTTCTTGTCTTCATTCTCCTTCTCAGCTGGCTTCTCCTCCTGCACGACAAATCAACATTTTTTCTTCTTCACAAAATCTGACGCCTGGCTCCATTTGTCAAACAGTGGCCATTAAGAGTGACGCTTTAATTTCAGTGGCAGTTTTAAAGAATGGTGAATTCAGCGTTTGACAAATGACTGCCTCTCCTGATAGACACTTTTAAAAACAGGCTGCGTTCATGATGAAACAAATTTCGAAGTGCCCGTTTGGGTAATGAGTGATTTCAATGAGGTAGCGAAACAATTTTATTTGATTTTTTTTTTTCTGTTTTGCTGCCAGGATACAGAGCAGCTGGTTGAATGATAGAGGCAGACAAGACGCCACTGCTCATGTCTGTAACCAGTCAAAAATCTGGTTGACAATAACGATTTATTATAGTTAGTCTAATAACTGAATATACAGACAGAACACATACCTTGGCTGGAGGTGGAGGTGGAGGTGGAGCTGGGTCAGGGGCTTTGCTAGTAGTCCCAGAGCCCTCTGGCACCTGCGGGCCGCTAAAGAGACCCTTCAACTTTGCAAACATGTCTAAAAACCTACAAGTGCATCAGCCGTACTGCCTGCTGCTTGTATGAGGGGAGTGTGGCGGGAGCCAAGGATCAAAACGATCCCGCAACTAGTCTGATCCCCTTCACTCCGCCTACCTTTTCTTCTCCACCTGTTTTAATTCAGCGTGTCCTCATAACCAAATTGGCCCTAATTGCATTACTGTATTTAGCAGGACTAATACTCTTGCACCGAGCATAGCCCCCACCATCAGCAGTGACATGTCAGCCCATCCCTCAATTGGCTTAGGGGTGACCACTAAAGCAGGGAGGGCTGCTTAAACAGCATGCATGCGTGCGAATGTCTGTGGAGCACACTGTCATTCTTCTTATTGTAAGTGACACACTCTTGAGTCATGATACATTTTTAAAAAAACTGCCATTGCCGTTGAATGTATCATTGAAAAAGGATGGAAGACAGTGATCAAACAAAGTCCACATAGTGGGTTTGAATAACCCAATTAGATATACACCAGCTCACTGAGAGGTCAAAGTGATACTGTGCCCTTTCACTGAGTTAAAATGGGTCATGAGTGCGTCATGCCCGCTGCTCTCATTTACTCACTGTAGTACTTTGCTGTCTGAAGCAGGGCAGGAGGGAATCAAACAGGCTGAGTCTCAGTGCAGGTAATCAGCTCATGTCCATGGCCAGTTTGGAGATGGCTTACGTGTGGACCTGGGAAACATTTTTAGAGCTAAAAACAAAACTAAAAGTTGTTGAGAGCTTCTCTTCTCTGTTTAGTGTGCAGTCGGGAGTGCAAGGCACAGCTCTCGCCTCGTCAGCACTTTTACTAATCTCTCTAAACAGATACCTGCAGATGGCCAACGGCAGCAGCACTGCAGCTTGCATGTTGGCTGCAGGGTCAAACTATTCATAGCATTCAGCAAAACGAAGCAGTGACCGTGATGCTGTTGTCTTCACTCTGAATATGAGGAATTCTTTCATATTCTTTCACAGTACGTTAGCTAAGTTAGCTAAGCTTTCAACATGATGAGAGGTCCACTGTTTAACAGCTTACGGCAGTCACAGCAAGACTGAAAAGACACTTCAAAGTAAAAACTGAAAATGATTGTAAGTGTATGATGGCGCTGGTTTGTAACTGTGCCACTCTGAAGTCTTTCACATTTAGAGCTAAATGTTACAGATAACCATAATTATAATGGTTCATACTTCAGAGCTACAGTGCTGTGAAAAAGTATTTTTCTTTCTTCTTTCTTCTTTTTCTCCCTTCCTGATTTCTTAGGTTTTTTTGTGAATATTTTTCACACATGTTCCAGATCATCAAACTGTAATATTAGACAAAGAGGGAAAAGCCACCCAAACGTACCTGTCATTGTGTGAAAAAGCAACTTCCTCTCTTTTTAAATTAAACATTAACTGTGATTATTCACATTTTTTGGAAAGCTGAGTTTTGTTTCAGTAGCACTCTGAGTTGGTGAATTAGCAAATCACTTAAACAGAACCTGGCAGACAAAGTAAAGTAGGCTAAAAGATCTCTAAATGTAGCGCACCACACCGCGATCTAAAGAAACAGCTGAGTCACCGATATCTATCAGTCTGGAAAGTCTGGAAAGAGTCCCGTTACATCTGGAGTAATTCTGCCAGAGGTTTCTTCCTGTTACAGTTTTTTCTGATTGCTTAAGCACATTTTTTGTAACTATTGGCTATTTTTGCAAAACTCTACACACAAATAAGAAAACCTGTCACCCAATTATCAAAACATTGTAGTTCTCTTGCAAAAGCGAACACAGCTAGATTAACTCTTCACACCTTCGTAAAAATGGTGTTTTCGTATCAAACAGTACACACAAGCCATCATCTACTAAGCACACAATGCGCTAACTGCACACTGATGGTATGAATAAAAAACACATCTGGCTTTTGCTTTCTCTGTGCACAAGGTAGGCTATGTCAGTTAACTTCAAGTACTATTATTCACACACATCAAAACAAACATAAGTGTTTATTTCCAAGTATAGGATTATTTGCAATCGCCATATTGACTATATGGGTTTCTTGTTCTGCAGTGAACATGCTTCCTCTGCCCCCAGCATCTGGTCGTCTAGCAATTCTGTAAAGTAACAATTTCAGTATTTTTACATCTATGGTATTGTTGTGCTACAAATCTTAGTGCAAAGTGACTGTACTAACTGATTCTCATTTCAAAATGTCCTTATGATGCTTGCTACAGAGTAGTGGCTCGAGTTAGGCTGAACCCGTCGGCCAGCTTCCCTCAGGGTCATTCCACGGTTGATTACATGGTCCACTATTGTAGCTCTGATGTCATCAGCAATTCTATTTCTTACTCTTCTTACCCTTCCTCTCCCCCCTCCTCGTCCTCCTCTCCCCCCTTCTCATCCTCCTCTTGCTCCTCCTTGTCCTTGTCGTCCTCTTCATCCTACTTCTTCACCTCCACGTCCTCTTCCTCGGCCTCCTCTACTTCTCACTCTTCCTGCTCCCTCCATTGTACTCCACACACAGAGCTTACCTGTATTATAGTGCTTAGGCTGATTGCAAAGTGAACTAATTATCTAAAAAAGTTTTCACAAGTGAAAGTGTGCCAGACAGTTGGCAAAATAGTGTTAATGATAGCCATACATGTGTATAATTTTGCTAGGAGTGTGTTGGAAATTTGGTAATTGAGTGTAAGCAGTGAGTTGTGCCTACAGTTTTGCAAAGTGTGTGTTACAAAATTGCAAACTGAGTGCAAAGCAGTGTTTGTGCTTTTAGATTTGCAAACTCAGTGAGTGGTTTTGCTATAAGTATTAATAGTTTTAGGAATTGTGCTATAAGAATCACAGTTAGGGTTTAAGCATTCAGAAAAAACTGTAAAAGGGAGTTTTTCCTTCCCATTGTTACCAAAGTGCTTGCTCATAGGAGATCATATGATTGTAGGGTTTTTCTCTGCATGTATTATTGTAGCGTCTGCCTTACAATATAATTTGAGGCAACTGTTGTTGTGATTTGATGCTGTAGAAATAAAATTGAATTGAAAAACTGAATTAAAGCTGAAACAGATGCACTTCCTCACCTGGCCTACAGATGGTAGTACTATGAGACCTAAAACATTAAATCCACTGCAAATGTCTTGTACAGTCATACTAACTGAGTCGTTCCATTATATTTTTGTTGCAGTAATCTGCCTCAGCTATAACCAGAATTCCTCTGGTTCAGCAGCCACCAGCCTGATCTAAGAGAGCAAACCTATCTTTAACTTTAACCCAAACATAAAGTCTCTGTGTTATTCGAGGCCATGCTAAAGACAGATGTGTTTAGGCTTCTTGTAACTTCCTGTTGGGATGCAAGAAGGATAAACTCAGAGGCGTGAACTTCTTAACATTTCTATTTCCACATTTTTTAAAAAGGATTTCCTCCACATTTTATGTGAAGACATCATGCAAAATGTCCAATTTAGTTTTATCTCACAAAAATACTCAGTCCAGATCTGAAACTATATTTTATTCCAAAGTTAATCACATTGAAGTTGGGCTAAGGCTGACCTCTGGTAAATTTTCATGCAAATCAGTCCATAACTTTTTGAGTAATCCGCCAAACCAATTACCTTCCTAATAGGGACCTGCTCATCGGAACACTGGGGCCATCCTAAATGCATTAAGCTGATTTCATAGTCACTGTGGCACCTTTTTGGAACCTGCAAAAATATGGTTATTTTCACCCACAGATCTCACTTTATTGTCATTGTCATTTTCTTTCATGCTTTCCTGTTTTCATTTAGCCCTTATCACAATGAAACATACACGCTCTCAGTTGTCATTAAGAGTAGAATTGCAGCACTATCACCCACTCAGCTCATATTATGCTGTTCTATGCCTGTTGTCACGCTGAGGAATGACCCACAAAATGCCAGCGTGATGCAGATGGTGGCTTGACTCAGTCACGGGTCACTTTGTGTATCTCTGAGCCGTCTGAAGGACCATCGACTTTGTTTGAGGGATTTGGAGTTCAGGAAGGTGTAGATGACTTTTTCATGCCCTCTACTGTCCATTTATACAGGGAGATGGGTATTAGTATCTGCTCCTTTTCCATTAAACCAAGACAGTTGGGCCTTTAGCCCTTAACATTGTATTTTTTTAATTCAAGAGCATTATCCTTAAAACACAGTAAAATACAACAAAAAAAGGATGTTTAATAACGTTTAATAGCGCAATAAAATGCCAGGCTGAACCATCCAACACACGAACACAAACACACATTTACTCCTGTCAGTCAGCAGCACAGTGTCAGCATACCTTGTCAGTGAAACAGCTAGAAATAAATTTATAGCACAGAGTGGAAGCGGCTGAGTTGCTCAGTGTCCAGTCACATATGACTCACTGTGCTAATTGGTGTAATACAGAACAGCTCTCAAAAGGGGGTCTGGAAATGATAAGAAGGCCTAACTGAGGGAGGCCAGTTCAGAGAATAATCACTGTGAGAAATGCCACCATGATTACTCCTTTAACAATGCCATAAAATCTGTTTGGCTACTACGTGAGGTGCCTCCATTCAGTAGGAGACAATAAGGCAACAATTTGTTCCTCGATCAAGGCTGTTTAAAAGACTGCTTCAAGTTAATGAAAAAAAACGTATTCCACTGTCTAAAGTAGTAGAGATGTTGTGTTACAGTTTTGTCTGATGACATGGAAAATTAATAGAAATATACAGAGAGAGGGTGCGGAATACTTATATGTACATACAGCAGAGGCAACCAAGTAGATTTATTTTTGGTAAAATAAATCTACTTGGCATCTTTCTTGGCCTTAAGACAACAATTCTGATGGCTAAAGATCCAAACGGGACACAAAAAAGAAAAAAAAAAAAGATTTATTTTTGAGAGCGACTCAGTTAAATATTTCAAATGTGTTTGCCTTAAAAATTAAATGCATTGTGATATAAGCAATCAATGCCTCAAATCACCTAAAAAGTCATTAGGTACAGCAGTGCTGAGGTGGAGGAATATTTTTGAACATATATAAATTTAGTTTGCCCACATGCACTTTGCTATATAACGATATAGCTAACATTGACTAGCTGCGACCACACCCTTATTTTAGGTTTGACAGCATTTCTAGAAGGGGTGTCATACATAGACAGAACCGGAAGGGATGTGTATGGAGGTGTGGTCCCGCTCCCTGCATTCAGCAACTACCTTGTTTTACTTGTGGTAGCAACCTGGGTTGCTATGTGTGCCACTTCAGCATCTTCGATGTACTATTACTGTGTGATTTATTACTATTAATGAAGGCTGCATTACAACCTGCTAGCTGCAAATAATCATGTGCAGTTCTGAAAGCAGATAGAATGAAAACATATTACTGATAAAGAAATAGTTTTCTATACCAAACCACTGCAAAAAGTGCAGCCTTACCTAATGTCCAGCCTACTGTTACTCATTTTATATTAAGATTTAAAAATCTAGTTGGTATTGCTTTCAGAACTGCACATGATTATTTGCAGCTAGCAGGTTGTTAATGTTATCCATCAAGTCTAACAGTCTGCGGTCTATCAACTAATCTCAGCTAACGCCAGCTAACAATGTTAGCTCAGTGGCGAGTAGCCTTCAGTAATAATAATAGTATTCAGAATACCTTACTCACATTGAGTTACCTAACAGAATATGTTACAAACCAGATTTTGGGCCATGTATTCTGTAATCTGTAGTGGAACACATTTTAAAAGTAACCTTCCCAACACTGGTAATACAAAAAATGTACATAAATTTACATATGGTCCTCAGAATTTTTCGGCAGCAGTGTACTAGACACTGATGAGGACATAGTGGAGGAGTGGAACTTCACCATCACTGACTTTGGTAGCTTGAACTTCTTCAGCTGCCGCAGGAAGTAGGTCCTTGTTCATATTTTTCAGGAAATGTAAGGACTTCACAGTGTCTACTGGAGAGTTATGCAGGAAGACGAGGTCCTGTGAGGTTTTGTATATCCTGTTCACAATCAGCTCCGAGCTGTGCTTGATTGGAGATGGGACAGCACAAAGCTTTCAAGCTTTCAGTTATTTCCATAACTACAGAGGTCAATGAGATGCGTCTGTAGCCATTAAGGCTTGTGAGCCTTGTTATTTTGGAAACAGGAATATTGTTAGAGGCCTTGAAGCAGGCTGTCAAATGACACGTCTCCAGTGAGGTGTTGCAGATGTCAGTGAATTGTGGAGACAGCTGATCAGCACAGTTGCTTCAAGGTGGATGGAAACACCAAATCTGGTCCACGTGCTTTGACAGGGTTTATCTCGGTCTCAAGTATGGAGAGAGGTGTGTGTGTGGGGGGGGGATAACAGGTCTGTTCCACTGCTTGTCGAAGCAATAGTAGAAGCTGTTCAGGCCGCTGGCTATGTGTGAATTGTAGGTGAAGTGAGGGGCTCTAGGCTTGTACTTCATTAAGTGAGTATCAGTAGTCAGCATGACCTGCTAATGGAGGCACTCGACTAACGTAATATGCTAATGTTCTCTAATGTGTGCCTTTCTCTTGGTTTTATATATACTTCTCTAGTTTGCCACTGATTCCTGCTCTCTATTATTTATATTTTATTCTGGCACCATGTCATTGTACATGTACAATGACAGTAATTCTATTCTATTCTATTCTATTCTGCATCTTTGTTTTCCAAAGTGCCCCACATGTCGACCAATAGGTGTATTTGGACTCTCAGGATCTAATGCATGATTAAACTCCCCCCAAACCCAGTTTTGGTAGTGAATGTTGCAGGAGTTATTGCTAGGTTAGCTAACTGTCTGTGTTTAGTTAGCATTCACTAATGCCAAATACTACCATTGCTAGGATTTCAACAGCCCAGAAGCCTCTTATTTTGGAAGGCTCAGCCAGTTTGATGGCTGTTAAAATAAATACTGAGAAATAAATACATTATTAAAACAATAAATAGAAATATCTAACTTGCCATTTGCCCTTTAAGTGCCTTGAGGTGACTGCTGTCGGGATTTCTAATAGGCAGAATGCTACAGGCATAGCCCTAAGGCATGCAGCCTCATGGGCAGTGCAGTCCGTGCTGCACGGAGAATGGACTGCCATGCCTGTTATGTGTCTGTGAGTGAGGGAGAAAAATGAAAAGTATGAGCTGTCATCGAGCAAAAACGGGAACTGGAAGCATGTAAATATAATAATAACCACTGCAGCCAAGAAGAGAGCCTGACGAGCCCAGTTGTAAGTAAGCTATTAAGACTCGACTGTACACCGTGTTCGTGTTTTCCTCCGAAACAATAAGTTCTGTTGGAGCAGCCTTTCAACGCCTCTCTCTGTCTCTCGCTAGCAAAGTTGACCCAGACAACAAAGTAAAGCTAGTTTTCAACCACGAGCCGACACTTACCCGACGTATTAGCCAGAGGTCCCTTTACTACGGTTCAGAGCCGCAGACCTTCAGTAACAGTAATAAATCACAGCAATAGTACATTCATGTAGTTGTAAACAGCATGATAATATATTAAGTAATCCAAAGTATTCAGAATATGTTACTCTCATTGAGTAACGTAACGGAATACGTTACAGAATACATTTTGGGACATGTAATCTGTATTCTGTAATGGAATACATTTTAAAAGTAACCTTCCCAACACTGAGTATATAAATCAAATTTAATTGAATTTTCAGACAGACGCAGTAATTAGCTGGAAACTGGTTTCTTTAGTACAGTTGACGGCCTCTGTCACCATCTTGATAAATCTGCTCTTTAACATCATCTACTGACTCTGTCCACACTCCACAATACTTCCTCCTCATCCAACCTTAGCCTCCTTACCTTAGCTGTGAGCTTGTCATTATTATAACTCAGCGTGGTGGGAGATAGTGTGCAGCTGTCCTCACAAGAGCCGATGGCGTCACAGCATCTGTATACTCATCCAAACTTCCCAGTCAGTGCAGTCCAGACACGCCTGCAGATTCTCCATAGCCTCATTAGTCCACCACCTAATGTATCACTACAGGTTGAGAAAGTTTTAATTTCTGCCTGTATGTAGGGTTCAAACTGGGGGTGTTTCAGTGTATATACTCATAGTGGGTAGTTTTCCTGTTTTGCTTTTGACTTTCTTTGTCTCTTTCTTCACTGCACAGCGCTTTTGGAAAATGAATGCTGCATCAGCACATATTACCGTAAATCCCGGACTACAGAGCGCACTCGATTAAAAGCCACATGCTCTAATTTTGTACTTGTACAGGCCGCACCGGATTTTAAGCCGTATGCGTTTCACTTGTAATATGAGATATTTACACAGAAATATTACACGTGAGGATTTTTAACGTTTAATTTAATCCGTAAGGTAACATAAACATGGTAACATACAAAAATACATACTGTAAATGCTCTTTTTTCTCGAACAGCGCCTGTAACACGGCTACCTTTAAGTATACGTGCGTATCAGTAACACAAATTACGTTGCTTATGGTTTTTTTACAGAACAGTGCACAAACAACATTACAACGTCCCTTAACAACCGGTAAAAAATATATACCGTATATATACTACTTATCAATTTTATTGGTCTACTGTTACCAGGCAAAATGTTTTTGGCCGCATGAAAAAAATATGCATTAGCCGCATGTCTGTATAAGCCGCAGTGTTCACAGTGTGGGGAAAAAGTAGCAGCTTATGACCCGATGCAGTCTTTAGGTCTTCACAGAGCACAT
Organism: Neolamprologus brichardi; assembly: GCF_056152115.1. Lineage (NCBI taxonomy): Eukaryota > Metazoa > Chordata > Actinopteri > Cichliformes > Cichlidae > Neolamprologus > Neolamprologus brichardi. The sequence continues at coordinate 15,721,506 of NC_142112.1, read as the reverse complement.
ATACTTTTGCACAGTATGACACACCGTCTCTATAGTGAGTGTATAATATATTGTTGAATACACAAGCAGGAAAGTGGTTTTAATTCCACTGTAATAAGTGCTTTTTGAGCATTCCTCTGCCGCCTGCACTATGCAATCTGCCTGGGAGCGGAGGGTTTAATCACCTGCATCTAAATTATATGTCAGTGTTTAGCGTACCTTGGGAGTAGTACAAAATTTATCTTTAAATATCTAGTTACTGAGTGTTGGTGCTTTATAAGCTATCAGTCCTGAATATGCTCTCCTGCCTTTCTGTCTGCCACCAAATGGGGGCAGAGCAACACTTTGTATCTCCTCTTGCCTCCTCTCTCCAACAGATGATGAAACAATTTTCATTAGAATTAGCCAGATGCTGTTGAGAATTACTCCGAGCTCCAAGAGAAAAAAAAAGACAGACACCAGCATGACTTATGAGCATTTTAAAAACAGCAACATCTGGTGCCACTACAGAACTTGCCCCAAGAAAATAAAGAGTCACTAATTTACTGTCAAATCCCAAATCCCAAGGAAATAATAATTAACATCTGATTCTTATAGATGAAGTATTTTGGGGGGCGATGAGTAACTTTAATTTTAAAATGAATTTATACACTTCACAGGAAAAATGTATCATTCTTCATTAACATTAAGAAACCTTTTTAATATGTTGACGTTCTTTGAATACAGTTTCTTCTTCTTATTTGTTACCAAAGCTTAGAAGTGGAAAACATAACACATATGAGTCTTTAAGACCTTCTGTAAAACAGGCACAGTGATGCCATCGTTGGATTTTATTCAGTAATTTTGTTTATTATAAAGAATTGGAGTTGAAATAAACCTTTCTTGGGCTTTTCTCGGGGAAGTGAGTGTTTGTGTTCTGAGTGCACATCCTCCTGAGTGACCATGACAAGCCTCCGTGCAGGATATTGGTATGTGTTTCCAGGTGTACAGCAGTGAGCCACAGAGCACTGAAGTGTGTCATTGAGAGGGCCTGTGGGGCTTAATGCCCAGCCGGTCGGTGTGCACATTAATCTGAATGAAGGCACAAAGTGACAGGCCTGAGATTTTAGACTGCCCATTAAAGCTTACAGTCACATGTTTCTCAATGTCACAACCGTGGGGCTGGACCAGCAGCTCAGGTGCATTCAGTGGTTGTCCAGCAAACACAGGGAGCTGTGTGGATGGCTGCTTAATAAACAGCGATGTGCTAACACCATTTCACATCAGTCGCTAACATCTCGTGCCTCGATATGTATTTGCATTGTTGTATTTGGATTCTCCCAACACCCACATGCTCTGGAGTTAATCAAGAGTGGCATCTTCAGTCAAAGACTGATTGCACAAAAATGTCTGAGCTTCTCAGGACTTTTATCAATATCCAGCAATGACGGCGTGATAATTGATATTTATGGATCCAGAGCTTCAATAAAAGTATTTGTTTTTTTGTGTGTGTATGTGGCTGATTACACACAAAGTGCTTTGAGAGGTCAGGTAGAGTAGAAACCAGTCCATTTACCATTTACCATTAAAGTTATATTATGGTGCTTGAATTGGTTGTAAGCTGGACAGTTTTAAAATAAGGGAAAGATGCAAAGGATAAGAGAATAAGAGGAGGGGAGGAAAGGGAGGACGTAAACAAGGGGAAGTAAAGGAAAGAACAGAAAGGGAGAGAGGAAGGATTGGCAGAATGGAGAGAGTGAAGGAAAACAAAGAGGAAAGGATGGGAGGGAAGGAAGGAAGAAAACAAGATAGATTTGCATCAGAAAGATGAATGGAAGAAAGATGGTGAGTGGAACAGAACAGAGCGGTCTGAGAAATGACAAGTGGATGCTCTCCCTTTGACACCGTGATCATTTCTCATGAATGTTAACAGCCCCATATCTTTTATTCCTCTTTTTTTTACATCGCTGTCTCACACACCCCTTGGCACCAATCAAATCTTACATGACAAGGCTGTCAGTCAGCGTTAAGCTACAGGTCTCCTCACCATAACGCTCTGAGCCTGACAAAGGTCAACTGTTGCTCAAAAGTATTACTCCCTGGGTCAGCACTTTCTGTATTAGTTACAGTGACAGTGACACATACAGCCAGATGAAACTCTGATGTTTCTTGTCAGTGTGGACATTATAGCGGCAAAAGACTCGAGGATCAAGAGAGATAAGAGAGATAAGAGAGATAAGATAAGATAAAACTTTATTAATCCCCCGGGTGGGTTCCTCTGGGAAATTCGGTTTCCAAAAGCACAGCACCGACAGAAGTTACAGAGCGTGAGCAGAATATTATATATATACACACACACATATATAAATACAGAGACATATATAAATAAAATATACGAAGGGGATAAATAGAATAAATAGGAATAAAAATAAAAATAAAAATACAAGTGAATTGCACATTTATTGTGCAATTCACAAGTATTGAAGTCTATAGCACCGTTGACCGTTTTCTATTAACAAAAAGTATTGCACAGTGAAGTGAAGAGGCACTACAGCTTAGTTGTTCCCCCCTCCTTTTTAGATTAGTTGAACTACATCCTAAACGTCCGCACTACCGAATCCAATTAGGGTGAATCAATAAACGAGTGAATTAAAGGACAGCAAAAAAGAAGAAGGAAGAAAAGTTGCCTTTTCAGATGCCAGTTAGAGTTTTACCATTCTTATATTTAAAAACTGTAACATGCTGAAGGCCACAGCTTCCTGGAGTTTTCTTGTCACCATGAGGTTGCCAAGACGCCAGCAGAGACTCCAGGAAGCCACGGTGCCCCTGTTTGCCAAGAAACCGTTACAGTCCATATATCTTCCAGTAAAAAACAATTATGTGTGTTTTCCTCTCTGTGTTAGCTCACTATGTTAAGGTTTTCTTCTTTGTCTTAGGACTCAGTGACACCATAAATGGTGCAAAGGCAAACTCATGCACAATTGACTTACAAGGATAAGGGTCACAAATACAGATCCCACTTTAAAATTGTACAGATGAGGTGATGCGTCATATATAGCTGAGTTTCCTGATCTGCATTTTGAAGTTTATCATTGGTATATTGGGTGCAGGTCCCTTTTTGGAGCCAGTAGTGGTCCTGTTTGCATGACAACACTAAGTAAGAGCTCAGTCATACAAGCTGAGAGACTCGTCTGTGACTATTCAGCAACGACCAGTCGCTGTGGAAAAATATATCTACCCTGACCAGTTGTTGGTAGTTGTTGTGAAATTGATTGCCAAAGCTGCATTCACGCAGACTGGTCAGTGACTGCCCTGCTAACCAGCTGAAAAGTGGAAAAGTCGTTGCTGGAGGTTGCCAGGAGTTGCTAGTGAAACTGATCACAGCTGTGTAGCTGTACTCAAAAATCTCCTTGTAAATGCTTTGATTGCTTTGGAAAGTTGGTGTGGAAAAAACACCTGCTCACTAAACAGGACTGAAACTGTGAAATGTGCAACACAAACTGGTTTGCACTGCACAAGTTCCACTACCACTCGGTGAGTACATTTCGAATGTTTACAGACGTATTCCCTACAAACTACCAGTGACCAATCAGCCAATCACATGGAGTTTTTTGTTGCAGCACCGCTTTGTCAATGATTTCACCCAATGACAGCCAGTGCCAGGTGACCGCAGGGACCTCAAAGCTGTCCCTAGGTCTGTGTGACTGAGGCCTAACAGAATAAAAAATAGAAACACATACTTCTTTGATGGTCTGTGCCACATGTCAAACATTTTTTGGATAATTCCATCAAAAATGACCCAAATGAAACCAACAGTGCCCACACAGTCAAGAGATGCAGTTAGTGAATTGAATTAGTGGAGATGAAGCATACAGCGCCCCTGTGTTAGCACCAGTAATGCGTACACACATGTATGAGTAGTTTTTGAGTAATGACCCCAACACTGGGTGGCGTGCATGTCAATCAAAGCCACCTCCACTCTCTTTTTAAGCCTTAACAGATGAGTCTCAACAAATGATGGTTGGATGAGTTATTAAAAAGGGTCCTGATGAAGACAGAAAATAATAACAAAACATCAAAGCTGGTTTTACACAGAAATACACTTTTCAGCCTTGGACGTTGTGGCTTGGTTTCCATCCATTTTATTCTCTGTAAGTTTAACAGCACCACTCTGACCGTGTTTTATCTGGCATCTAATCGCACAAACGCAAACACGGGCATGCACATGTGAGAACAAGCAGAGGAAGGTGAAGGTTAATTAAAGGCGTGTCTCCCGTCTTGTCTTATGCCACCCTCCACAGATGGAGACACTGATTATATCCTCCCTTTCCTCTCTGAGCACCAGGCTGCATTTTGGCCTCCAGCTGCCTCCCTGCAGAGCCCCACTTCCTCTGGATAAGAGTTATAGAACCAACTATCTTCATATCTAGGCTACAAATACCAGCTGTAATCTGTGCACGTGTGTGTATACAAGTGTGCTATTTGTGAGCAATGTAGGACAGTCTGCATGGGCCTGGAATACTGGAAATGATAAGTAATGTAACAGTAATATCTTAAAATAACAAATACAAGCTGACCTCAGCTGAATATGTCTTATGTTTACAGCAAAAAAAACCAAACCGTGTACTTAAAAGTGACAAAAAGGTTTTACTTTTGGAACCCTGTGGATGTCATACAGACATGTATGTCAGCAAAAGCGTTTTTATTTTACTGAATTTTCATTTATTATCTTTTATTTATTTATTTTTGTCAGGAAAACTACATTAAATGAACTGGATATGAAACTGGAAATGAAATCAATCTGTGTAGATTTGTGTACATACCTTACATGTAATTTAATATATTTCTTCAAGGTTTCTTAAAGTTTTCTTTAAGCCCCTCCCACCCTGGACTTACGGTATGGTAGCTGGGATAAGCTCCAGCTTCCCAACTGTCACTACCCGATCCGTACCGGAAACCCGATCGGTACCCCGCATGCGCAAATCTTACGTCACTTCCTCTCTTTGCCAACATTGCGACATTCAATATATTTGAACGATACGGTTAGCGCCCAGTTAGCTCCTAGCATTTCTCAACAGCTCTGCCTCCTTTTCGACTGCCCGGGACATTTAAACTATGGATAATCCGTATACAAACAAATTCATGCTTTTCTCCTCAACAGAGAGCGTTCCCCGATTGAACAACAGCGCCGTAAAATAAGAAGAATGGCGCCTAATTACAGACTTAATAATATTGATTTAGCAATGTTTCACCTGAAGATTCAGCAGCCAGATGAAGTGTTTACTGACAATTAGCAGTGATAGCGGACATCATCATCACTATTCCAGTCAATCCTCTCCTCACAGACAAGCATAAACACACTCGATTATCACTAAATCAAATTTAACACACGTTTGTAATGACGCTAATTCAGTTTACAATAGGGTTCATTCGCTCAGTCAACAGGTGGCGGTATCCTCGGACACTGGGGAGTAAACTGCCATTAAACGAACAGAAGAAGAAGAAAACATCTGCACATGCGCGGTACGGATCGGGTAGACCCGATTTGTACGGTCCGACTTTGCACATGCGCAGTAAGGATCGGGGAGTCCCGATCCGTAACTATCTTTTTATTTTTCGTTTTTGTCTACATTGTACTGAAATGCTTCATTATCGCAAACATTTTAAGATATACTTATTATTCTTAACATCTTAACAGATACTCTGACCCATAACTATCGTAAAACGCTTCGACCGGAAGTAGACACCTTTCGCGCATGCGGGGTACCGATCGGGTTTCCGGTACGGATCGGGTAGTGACACCAACAACCCCGATGAAGCGGAAGAGGATGGATGAATGGGATTTGATTGACTCCCCTCAAGTGGCCGTTTTAGGAACTGCAGTGTTTGACACTCGCGTTGGAGGCTGGAGGTCGGCAGACGGCAACAGCAAAATTATGAAGGAGAGAAAGACTGAAACGTTAGTGTTGTCCTTTAAACTTAGTAATCTGTCAGTTTCATTTCTCAGACTGATCTCATTTTGCTTGTTTGTAATGCTCCTCTCAAACGAAACCTTAGTCGAACGATTAAATCAACGCCTTTTGGGAATTTCTGAAGATGTAGTTTGGGGTAGTGTAGGTGGTTTTATCGTTGCTGTTTATTGTCTCGTGATAACTGCCACATGTATTTTTTTGTCTGTTTATTTCAAATGAAACAAAAGCTGTAAACACATCCCTTCCTGTGAGCGATGGTCTGTCATAAAAACCAACTATGGTTAGTAACAAATGCGAAAGCTTACATGCGTGTTGTACAGCAGCAGAGAGCAGCACACATCTACCCACTTCTGGGAAGGCTGGGGCATTGTGTTAACACAAACCTGAACACAAGCTTGAGACCAGCAAAATGCCAAAACCTCTGCTTATAAAGCTGTTAAAGGTAAAGGGATTCCCTGCAACACCCTTAGTCAAACCTTCCTCTTCCCCTCACTCTTGGGACAAATCAGATCTTCTTCCACTGCACGTCTTCCACCCTACGCCCACACTTTGGCTCCTACTTAGCCCACAGCACCACAGAGGATCATTTCAAACTCTGTTTTCTGAGCAAAGATGAGACAAAGACCGCCTGTGTCTTTGAGGAATACTTACCGACAGAATTTAATGAAAATAGACAAATAAATAAATAAAAGATTTAAACATAGACGACTAATTTCTAAGGATTTTAGGACACTTATTACCTCGACATGTGTGCATACCGTGTATTATGAACACTACGCACAAGCACATTTTGTGTACCCACTTTTCCTGGAGCCCAGAAATCGTGCAGCTGGACATTCTTATAACACCACCGCATATCACATTTATATACACCCACAGGCAATTTAAAGTCTCTATTTGACCTTACCCCCATGCCAGTGGAGTGCAGAATAATACTGGAGGAAAACCACACATAGAAACGTATGCTGACTAAAAATCTGAATATAATTTTAATGGATTTTATGATTTCAAATAAGCAGGTCTGCAGAATTTTTGGATCAATGTGTTTCATGCAAGGCAGAGAGGGAATTTGGAGATAATGTGGCCCAAATTGATCACTTGACTTTTACAGCAGACCTACTGAAAGGCATTTAAGATGTGTGTATATGTGCGTGTGTCTGTGAGTGTGTGTGCACATGCAGTACTGCTGACCTTATATCACTTCCAAGTACAATGCAGTTTTTTTCCACCTATGCCTGCTGCCTCACCAGATTTTTACTTTCAGAGAGGCAGGGAGTCCAAATAGTGGCATGTACACACACACGCACGCACACACACACACACGCGCACACACACACACACACACACACACACACTCTTTTTCCTGTTCCCGTGAGAGCCTGACCGTGTGCCAGACAGGAATTGCATACATTGTCCCTCCCCACCGTCCTCCTGCTGGGACGCAGCACCTGCCCCTCCACCTCAGCCATGTCGGGCGATGCGTCTTTTCTGGGACAGGATGGGACGGGTGTCCAGCCGCAGTGCTTATGGGTAAATGCCAGGGGACAAAAGCCTTGGTGTGTGAGCTCAGCGGAACTCACGGCTTGTTTTCTGAAGGAAGACAGGACTCCATCTGCTTTGTCTGCGCTTTCACACAGTTTCCCTTCTGATTCTGTCTATTTATGTTTCTTTATGAATCAGCTCTCTCTTTCTTCCCACACTCTCTTTTTTCCCCCTGTTTCATTTGCTCTTTCAGTCTAATATCAGGGTAGTAGATGGACAGGCTACTTGGAGAAATGTCATTGTTTCTTCCTCTGCTCTCTTTTCTTTGGTTACTACCTTGGCCAAGCTCAATGTGTCTGAGTAACCTTCAAAAGCTGTAAATCAGTTTTACCACTATTTTCACTCATGAGTTCACAAATACCAACTCCTTCAAATGCACAAGGAGAGTCGATCCACTGTGTTCAAGGTCTTGTTAAGGAACATAAATAAAAAGAAATCTCAGAAAATGCTCGACAAATTCATCTTCACTTATAAGTGTAGCAGTGCAAGAACTCGATGGATATCCATGGGGAGAGGGTTTGTGGGCGAGATGGAGCCTATCCCAGAAGACTTTGGGATCCATTCTGGATAACAGAGCCACTCACATTCAGATATACGGCCAGTGTAGAGTCATAAATTAACCTAACACTGGAGTGTTTGAAAAGTTAAGTCATTTGCTGGGCATGTTTCTCCATTTGTCTCTCGGTAGCCATGGTGGTGAAAACAAGTGAGCACCAGTCGTTGTAAATATCAAGACAGATTATCGTGACTACAGGCTCTGGACACAAACGTGCCACTGCAACATTGACAAAGCTTAGGAACTGTGGCCCATGATGCTATGAGACGTGTTACAGAAAGGTTTACATATTCATCAAAGTCAGAAAGTCTAATGTTGATCTCAGTAAATGGAAAGAAATGCCTCCTTCCCTTTACAGATATTAGCAAATATAGTTTTTAAAAGTCACGCAATGTTCAGCAGGAAAGCAGAAAAAATCTTTCATCAAAGCCGACTGTTTACTGTAGCTTTTGGGCTGTGTTAAATATTGATGTGACGTGTCACAGCTGGTGAAATGATGCTTAGTGGACAGAGATTTTTATTGTGGCCAGCTGGTCATGGACATAGGTGGGAGGTAACAAAGTACAAATACTTTGTTAAGGTACTCTTTGGAATCTCAGGTTGGTGTAGTAAATGGTAGAAATGTGTCAGCACCACTGGTGTGTGAAATTACAGAAAAAGTAGCAATGCTCTAGTGAAAAAACAGGAACTTTTCTGTCATTTCATTATTTATCTATCACTTAGTTACTTTGGTGTAGTATGACCCACTACACCAAATCTACATCAGCTCTTCCAAAGCCATCCAGCAGGCCGGACTGGAGTCTCAGGTGGGTTGATTCTGGCCCCGGGGGCTTATGTTTGACACAGTGACCTAATACATTGACGTTGCTCTGGTGATCTTTAGAAAAGTTTTTAATCAAGTAAAACTGCTAGACTCCTTGTTTTGATTCAGTGCCATAAGTGACAGACTGATCATGCATCTGAAAATCCAGAATCTGTTCAGAAAATGTTTAATCGAATTCATGATCAAGCACCTTTTCCTCCACCTGACAAGTCAGGTGCTGGTGCAGCCAACTCCCTCCGTCGCCTGGTTCAGTAATGCTATCACTGCAGTTCTCCTGGTAACGTCCTCATGGCGTTACCATGCAGGACTGCATCACCAACACAGCTGCTGAGAGCTCAGTCTTTGCCCCAACCATCAGTCTACCGTTCTCAGACACATGACATTTAACATATCTGACATATGATGTAACTGCCTATTTTTTTTTAAAAAAAAAAGCAACATACTTTGAAACATGTATAAAAAACAATAATAAAAAATAACAGTAATCCAATCCATCCTAATGGCACAGTGATGCATTAACATTTATCTTCAGTGTGGTTTACTGCAGCAAGATGCATTTGCTGGATAGCTTAAGATCACAAATAAATGTCAGTAAATGTCACAGCATCTCATCAAATACCTGAAATATTTCTTTTGCTGCTACAGCTAACTAGAGAAAAATGTCTACTTCCTATTTCCGTCAGAATAGGAATATTATGCTCTCTGTTACTCTGGTCTGATCATCACGACTGATGTGACCTCACTGATGCTGATGCCTCACCAAAGGGACCGTGGAGAGGCTAACGGAGAGGACAGAGAAGTGAGCAGCTCAGCCTTGACTTTGTTGCCTGGATGCTGCTGCTGAGTGTCACAACAATCTGAATGAGTGAAGACCTGTTGCATGGTTAAGAGAGGAAACGAAGGAAATGTCTGTGTGTTGAACACTGTAAATACTGACAGGGAAAACAAGCATGGTCACATATGTTCTCATGCACACACACACACACACACACACACACACACACACACACACACACACACACACACACACACACACACACACACACACTTACCAAAACTATTCATTTCCTAATTTTTCTCCCTACTAAGCCGACAGCTCTGCTCTTCTTAAAGTCGCCTATTATCATTATCCATCTATTGACCTCAACACCATTATCCGAAGATCTTAACTCCTCCTATATGTTCCATCATTACTAGAAAGTAATGGCAAGTGGTCTGACCAAGAGCAAATGGGGGATTTACGCAGCGCTGGGGATCCATATTGGAGAGATGCAAGCTCAGGGAAAACTGCAGGAGCTGAAGCAACAAGGTATTTATTAGCAGCCATAGAGACGAGCGCAATCAATAGGCACCATCATGTTAGAGTGGAAATGGAAATTTGATAGCAAGCCTGCTCTGGCTTTGTGTCTGTGTTTGTCTACTAAACTAGGAGCTGTGATCAATATGCAGCAAGTCCTGAAGCATCAGACAGTGACTCATGTCCTAACAGCTCATTGACTGTGCCAGCGTAACCCGATGGCTGCAGCGCTGTCCTGTGAACAGGCAGGAGCTGTGTCCGAGCCTCAGATATGAAATATCGGAACAGATAGTTTTATAGTATTATGGCTCGGGATATTTGTTTTTGTAACACCTGTCATTCCTCAAATTGTTAGACGGCACGTGTCTGAACGTGCCGTCTAACAATTTGCTCTGAATTCTCCAATCGTGTTTAACTGGGTCGGGATGTGGTGACCGTGAAGGCCATAGTGATGTTGTTTACATCATTTTTACACTCATCAGACCATTCAGTGACTCCCACGAGGACAGAAATATTTCATCGGGGGATAAAGGCAATGATTCAACACAATTTTGTATTGATTTGCAGTGACCCTGCCCTATAACAGGATTAGCAGACATAAACTATACGAGCAGCAAAATGACCCCAGAGGAGATGCATCTGCTCACAGTGGAGGTTCAGCTCTGGAGCGTTCTCTCAGTGTATGCCACACATGTGCTTGTCCGCTTGTCAGGAACATAGGGATCTAGGGAAGGACGACTCAAGTGAGCGTCTAACTTTAATTCCACATCACTGCAGACCAGCGCGACGTTTCAGTCATTAAATATGGGCTGTCGTCCAAAATATCCGACACTATGATGACACTTTGGTCATTGTTCTTCGTGAAGCTGTTCATCCAACAGTGAACCCACCTTTCAGAGATGTTTGTTGTTTTTTCTTCTTGTAATCTTGGTATAAAATCAGAATCACGTAGAGTCTGCTCAGCACTGTACATACCACTGAGCATGACTGGATGTTAATTGCTGAACTGTACCACCTTGTGTACATTTGTGTAATGCTGCACGATGAACACCCAAACAGTGCATAGCTGAAAAGTCTGGCAAACCCTTGAACACCCTCTGATTATGGCTGACCTCCTGCTTAGGTCAACTTTATTCTGGCTGCATTAAATCTATAGAAAAAAGAGCTGTCATTGGTCATTCCTCCAAAATCTCTGCACACGTGAGTACTGCGTTCATAGATGGTGGGAAAGAGCACATTTTCCAGAGGACCACACAGGCAGAACTGATTGCACGAGGCTTGACTGATGCACTGGACTAAAGGGGTCTGAATGAAAACAATCAAGTATGCATCACCACTGACAGCAGGGCAAGTACAGAGAAAGCCACTTCACTTAACAGCTGGTCTTATAGCTGAGTGCAAGCGGTGGCCAAAACACTGTAGCGACTGGTGAGTAGCTTTGGCTTTCAGTAGCTTTAAAGTCATCCACTGACAGATACTTGGGCTGGATTAGTTACAATAAAAATGCAATTTTCACACACGGTTACACAATGAAGACAAACAGAACGTGACACATTTGCGAGCTCTTGGAGTGTAAATCTCAGCAATAAAATATATAAACTGGTAAAAACTGAAATAGAATAAAAAAAACAAAGTTGTTAAAAATCACATTAAATTATAGTCATTTTCAATGGACTGCTTGTGTGAAAGCTTGTGTGTCTTAACTGCGACGATTGAACATAACATCTTCCTTTATTGGCTTATTTATTTTTATTTTTTTAGTGCAGCACTGAAGGGTGGAAGCGTGGGTCTGCTGGCATCTGTGACAGTGATGGCAGCTTTTATTAACACTGGTTTAACAAAAAAAGAAAAAAAAGAGAGAGACCCAATGGCACCTCAGGAACAACCGAATCTCCCCAAATGCCAGCTTGTTACAGATTGACCAGCAACATCGGGCTCATCCCAAAAGAAGTGGCAAGAGTGCTGGAACAACAAAAGACTATTTGTCAAGACATGGCTTTGGACAGAAACACAGACATGTGGTGCCGGCGTTGAAGCACACCGATGTCCCAGAGTCTAAGCGTGAATTATTAGGCCGTAGTTTGTAGATTCTGGTATACCTTGATGAAAAATATGCAGACAAAGTCATTGATGACATGAGCGACATTGTTACCAGAGTCAAATCAAGAATGACGGCTCAGCACATCAAGCCAGACAAGGTAAAAGCTATTAAAGCAAGAGCACTGTCTGAAGTGATAGATGACTTCCAAGGCCAGGCGAGAGCTTCAGGTACAGAAGAAGTTGCTGTTGATGAAATACAACTACCATCAGTGTGAGACAGAAAAGGAAATATTTGTGTAGTGAGAGATTTCTGAGGCTGAGGAAAGGGACAGCTCTGCTTAAACTGCTGCCCCTCGCGACCTGGACTTGGATAAGTATCATAAGCCTACAGGTCAAGTCAATACTATATTGTTCCATTTTTTTTGTTTAGCATAAGGTTGTAGTTGGGATTGATATCCTCTCATCTGACCAAATTCGTATTGGTCAAAAATCACCCTTTTTACTGTTAAAAGGTGAAAAGATCGAGCCATTGTATTTTGCATTGTTCTATATGAACAGACTACCTGTAAAAAGAAAAAAAAAAAACCCAAAAAACAAGTAGGCCCATTTATTTTTAACTGTGGACTCACACATATAATAGTAACTGTTAGCTTTAGTAAGAGTAAATGTACTGAACTGTTACTTTGCTTTAAGATTAATTCAGTTCAATTTAGTTTTACTTATGAAATCACAAAGGTCACATCAAGGTGCTTTATGTTGTAAGATTAAGAACCTAAAATCCCAGAAATCCCAACAATCAGAAGGCCACCTATGGGTAAGCACTGGGTGAAAGTGGGAAGGAAAAGCTCCTTTTCAACAGGAAGAAACCTCCATCAGAAGCACCCTTGGGCAGGTGCGGCCATCTGTTAGAGGTGAGGGGAAGGAGACACCGGCTCTTACTTCATTTTATCCCATCCCTTGCCATCATAGCTGTAAATATTTTTTTTTTCTATGGACAAATAAAGAGTCGAGAGTAAACTTTGCAGAGGTTTGTGTATCAGCATAGTAACCAAAAAAACCACAGTAAGCTAACTTGTCTGTAATACGATGTTCTCACAACCTTCACGTTTAATGCTTTAGTATTTGAGTGAGATCAGAGAATGAGAATTGGTAATTGTTTAATGTCTGTTGTCTGACTCCAGCTTAAAATCACAAGGAAAAAATGACTGAGTATGCTGCAAAGCTAGCAATCTATCTATTAGCTAAGGTCAGCAGCTGCACACCGTGACAGCTGCTGACCTTACAAAACAACATGCATCTGTCCCACCCCCTAACACCACCACCAACAACGATCAATCCAGTGGTTTGAAAAGAAAATTTCAATTTCTAGCCAGAATATCCTACAGCCAGATTTTACTGTGTACAGCAAAATCAGCCGTATGGTCCTCTCTGGTCATTTCATGCTATGCGATTTCTTTTCACCAGTATCATTGCATTTCCAGATCTCGTCTTTCCTTTGCCTCTTTGCGCCGATCACTTTTTTATTATCGTTATTTTTTTCTCCCGAAACCAGACACCTACATGACAAAGGGGTATGTTGAAGTATTTTATAGAGATTGTAAACACCCAAAGATGTGAGGCCAGAACTCTGGGTGGGACTGATGTCCTGTCTCATGAGCAAATGATTTAACCATCCTTCTCTCTGCTGAACCGCAGCCTTGCAAAGAAGGGGTGTTACATGAATCAAACCAAGGAAATGAAGTGTTTTCATAATTCACCATATATCAAGACACTGTTGAACAGATGATGTTTTCGCACCCGGCATGATAGTCACAAACACAGCTGTCCCTGCTAGGCTCAGATGTAGTAGAAACATGGTTTAAATGTAGCAGTATATGCATTGGAGAGGATGTGTTTAGGAGCTGTGCCAGCTCAGGAGATGGAACAGATAGCTGTAAAAGTCTCTGCCAGCACTTTGCTTGCCACAGGAATGATGAAGTGTAAAACACTGGGAGGCAGAGCGTCACTCTCCAATATGAGACAGGTGCTTGGAAGCAGCTTTGTAGCACCGAGGCACATCCAACGATAAAATAATCCTGCAGTCGTACAGTGCTGGAAATACAATTTCCCTCCAGATTACTTTCCCTCCATTATTTTTACCCTCTTGCTTCATTTTATACCCATCCCTTTTTTTAAATTTAAATTTGTCTGACACACTGCTGGGAAAAGGAAAAGAAGCAGGACATAAATATAACCCAAGCGCTCATCGTGCTGTGGAAACGTCAACACTGAGGAAAGAGTGGACAGACATGAGCTGCTGAAGGAAGAAAGGAGGGAAGTTCCCCTCTCATCTGGTTCTGGCAGAGGAGGAGTGAGTCATCCTGAGGAGCGCCGCAACACTAAATGACTTTTCCTTTCCATCCCACTCTGAGGGTCAGTTGAGGTAGAGCGTCTTTCAGAACTAGTCAGGTGCATGGAAATCCTACACAGTATATATTCAGCCAGGCAAGAAATGCTGTTTTATTTCACTTTTCCGGGCTAGGCAGTGATTACAGTACTGAGCAAAAAGGCCCAAGGATCATTCATTACCAGCGCATGAACTCCTCACCCTTGCAATTGCCCATGGAGTGCATCCAGTTTGGTGGTGAAACATGACAGACTGAAAGTTCCCGAGGGCACGGAAAATTACAGATCAACTCAGTCACCTAAGAAAAGAAAGGAATAGGGCAAGGAAATTTTTTTTAGGACAAGTAAAATAAGATTCAGCACAGTCACCATCACCTGGAGTCGCAACCCAGCGAGTGCTGCACATTTTTTCTTATTTTAATATGTGGCACATACAGATCATGTGTGTTCAGCAGGAATACATAAGCTTTGGCTTGGAGGACAATCGGGAAATCTTATAATCTCGTTCACAGCCATGGCTAGTAAAGTCCATCTTTCCTATAATAATAAATCATATGAATGTAGAAACATCCCCGTGTACAAGATAATGCTGCAGTTTTAAAGCAAGATGACTGGTATCCAGACATTCAAATAAGTAATGGAAATGTAAGTCACAGGCAGATGTTAACTGTAGAAATGGTCCCAAAATGAAACAGATGAAGTCATTTTGGGTAACTGCTAGATAGGAACACCAGGCAGTTAATGTCTCTGGTGCCCTTACAAAGAGGAAAACATGCAATGTAATTTTCAGCATGTGCTTTAAATATTTCAGTGCATGTTCAGTGAAATGACCTGAATCAGAGCCACGTTATTTCAAACAGCAGTCCAGGTGGACTGTCGAGTAGAGTTATGGGGAAAAAGAATCAAACGCTCCCCAAAGCAATTTTCTATAATTTGCTGTTTGACAATGCAACTGCCCAAACAAATTACCAACTACACAGCCGATGTGACCTCAGTGTTTGAATTTTCCCGACATACACTGGCAGTAGCTAGCCAGAGTAGATATGTTTATTTAGTTTTAAAAAAATGTTATTTAGTTACATGTAATCAGTGATGCTTTGTGATTGTAGTCATTACATTGCTTTTGTTCATCAACCCACTGCATCAAATGACACTTTTCTCTACTTGCATGTCACATTTTCTGTATTTAATATGTGCAGTAATAAAAAAAAGTTTTCAAAACTGTTGTTTTAAAAGCACCTGATTTCAGCCTTTTTACTCAAAGCTTATCTACTCCTGTTGGCAGCACGCGGCACATACTAGCCTATTAAGACAAAACATTTGGAGTTTTTAGTAGATAAATCCTGGTTTTAGTAGGCAACTGCTGCTGCAAACCTCCAACTACCAAGCTAGCACGTCGCAAATTAACATCTTTGCCAAAAAAAAAGTAGTAACAGAACATTAATGCCATAATGCAGTTAATACATTTTGCACTATACTTCTAGTTTCTGAAATTTGTAGTTCTGAATGGCCACTTTGTGCTGAACCCTAAAGCAAATCAGTTTTCATAGGCTCTATATGTTTATGGCCTTTAAGATAAAACAGTTTTAGCCCTTAGCTAGCTAAGGTAAGTAACTAATTATCTTCTTGTGTGTGGTGTTGATTTGTTTATTTTCTGTTTTTGTTGGTTTAAATTGTATTAAGACTTTAGGCATTACATTTAAAATATGCATTAAGGCCCAGTAGCTTTTTATGGGTATGAAGACAGGCATCTTTATAAGCTAGCTGTCTGCTAGGCTTGAGCTAGCAACAAAGTACAAACAATACAGCATCTGTATTGTTTGTACTTTCTGGAGCACTTTTAATGCTAAATCTGACAAATGATGTGGATTATTGTGCAGTTCATTTTTTTTACAGACCGTGTAAGACGTTTGCGCTCAAGATTTTCTGATAAGCGAAATTTAAGCACTGTTATATTTATATGGCAGCTGTAATTAGCACTCCGCTGCTCTTCCAAATATAATCCTTTCTGGTGCCAAAAAAAGGTGAAAGCCAAAAACTCGAGGCTTCAACAAGGTATATCATAAACTAATGGTGGCATCATGGCTGCTACCTGAATATTTATTAAAAACAAAAACTGCACAACACAAGCAGCTATGGAGGCATCGGTTTTTTGTGTCCACTGTTCAGAGGTGAGAGGGATTGTTCAGATATAATGATTAATGGTAATATTTTCACCAACAATAGGTTTGGATAGCATATTGGCATCAATAAAATATGAGTAACTGATGGCAAAACATTTTTAACAACGCAAAGCCTCTTCTTTGATCAGTTGCTTGTTGTTTGATTGAAAAAGAAAAACTGAAAAGTATATTTTATTAAATTTGAAAAGGCAGCTGAACCTGGTATTTTTCTTGGCTGAAAATTTCACCTGGCTCTTTCCACTATCAAATCCAGATCTTCCAGCTTGGAGAGAGTGATATTGATGATGTTCCCTCTGAAAGTTGGAGAAAGGCTTATTCCACTTTTGAACACTTACCAGGGCCAAGTTGGACACAGAAGTTTAACACAGGCCAACCTTTACACCTCTTCCAAAACTTTAGCCCAGGTTTAAAGAGTTTAATATTTATCATAAGTACCAATCCTAAAGAAATTTTTTCCATATTTCTTTTATACCTCATATGCTATGATAATCACTACATATAAATAATTAAATAAATAAAAATGCACATTTAGTGTTTTATATTGTCTCCTAGCTGTTCTATGTTAAGATTTGGTTTTGGATTTTATTTAGATTTCTAGGCATGGACACAAGTACCAATTTCTCTGTTATATTATTTTATATTATCTATTTTTTTCTGTGTTATCTCCCTTTACAAACACAAAAGAGACACCTACCTGAGAGACACTTTTATTAAAGAGGGTTTAGATTTTTTCTGCTTTTATCATATTATATAGGGGAAGATGTTATTGCCAATAATAAAATAAAATATACTCTGACTGTTAGGTAATATAATAGACTTGATGGAGCTCATATTGGACTCCCCACCCCCATCATGTGCTTCTTTCTCCCTTTCTCTCCAATCTCTCGCTGGCACTCAGATTGGCTGCTGCAGAGCCCCATTTCAGCTGAAATATTATCACTCTAATCTCTGTGGTGGATATTTTTTCTGTCGAGACAACTCTTTCTGGCAGAAATGGGACGTAACCTCACATCCCACTGCCAGGTCTCTCTTTCAGTTTAAAGACAGCTGCTCCTGCTGCTGGGAAATCCCCATGAGAAAACAATTCTTCTAAACACCCATTCTTTGCTCATTTACTTCTTTTTTGTTCTGGTTGTTTTCATCCCCAGATTTTCCATTTCACTCAGACGCTAACAGTCGGAGTAGTGAGGGCATTAATCAAACCCAGTGTTCCAGTGGCTGGGTGTTGGGACCTGTTCCAGCCTGGGTGATGATGGTGGACACTGAGCCTTCTGGCTCTCAGTGATTGAGCCTTGCTAGTGCTGCTGGTGTTTGGCTGAGTCCTCAAGAAAAACACGACTGCTCAAGTGTGGGAAGGTTTGAGGTATCTGTTAAAGTTCTTTCTTTTGCCCCTTTTTTATGGACTGTTTTTCAATTTGTCTCTGTCTTGGCTTCACCATCCAGGTCCCGCCTACAGTAAAAGACTACATCAGGCTGAAATAAGACTCATCCTTTAAGGACGGTGGAGGACATTCACCCTCCTCTTGAGACATTTTCCCCTCTCTCCTCCTCACTATGTATTATCTAGTGACAGAGGCATCCCAGGCTCTGCTCCCTTTGCTGTGATGGATGGTCCTCAGTGCTCCACAGTGGCCACAGTGATTGGCTAGTCCTGATACAACTCTAAATGGCTTCAGTAGGAATCTCATTGCCCCACAATTCCCTAAAGACACGACCATTCTGTGGCTGCCTGTGCAATACCCTTCTGCTGGCTGAAAATTGAAATTTAACCAGCGTGCCTTCTTCCTTGGGACTGACCTTTCACCCTTTCAAGATCTTTTTTTCTTGAAGAAAAAGTGCAGCAAAGGAAGGACAAAGGTGCAACGAAAACATGTAATCAGTCAGCACCTGAGGATGTTATCACTGAGAGAAGGTGATACGTTATTTTAGAATTAAGTTCAGTACCTTACTTTTGTTTTTTTTAGCCATAATCCCCGTCCTTCCACTGTCTCCTCAGTGGAGCTGTTTGGGCCCTAACTTTCAGATAGAACGGTCTTATCAATGGTGCCTCATCCCAGTGATTTATGTCACTGGCCAACTTTGCTTTAGCTGCAATTTTCTGCTGCCACATCCACTAGAGAAAGAGAAAAAAAGAAGGGTATTTGATGGCCAGCTATATAGAGTCAGAGTCCAGACTGAGGCTGTGTGATAACAGCAGTTACAGTTTTCTGAGAGCCAAAGGCGAGTGGCTCTTTCGGATCACTGACAGCAGGTATCTTTTCAAACTAACTAATCTGATCCATGCCTCAAGATCCAGATTGTTGGTTGTGAAAATGTGTGATGAGAGAATGCTGTAGCAGCAGACTGTGCAGAGGTGGAATCAACATCACTGCGATTATTAATGATAGAGTGATGACGAAGGACTGTAATCTTTACAAACAGTGAGGCCACCAACACACAGCCAGAACTCCAGAGAATTTGATTATCACCAATTATACGGCAAGCTTTTTATCCATGGAGCCTTAGAAAGATGTGTCCCTACAGCTCGAGCTCTTTCATGAGAATTATGTAGCTTTGCTATGAGCTGCTTCTCTGACTTTGATGACAACAAGGGAGCTATTCAGTTTCCTTTCTCTTTGCATTTGTCTTTTACACAAATGCATCTCATCGCTTTTCAAGGGAAATGGTTTTGATTTGTACACCACACATGCATTTATCAGAGATGGTTGAAAAGCTGCACTGATAATCATTGTGATGCAGGGTTTTTCGCTGACTGCAGATCCACAGAGGTATTATCTTCTTAAGTCGCAAGGGAGTGACTTCAAGGGTATACACACCCAGTCAACCAGGGTCTTATATGGCTATTGCTACTTTAATTCTCTCATGCTGTACTAATATATAATCTAAAGATGTTTTTTAGAGGTCAATTTAAGCAAAAACTAATATAAATTCTTATATGGAGAACTAGCAGAGAAAGAATTCAAAAAAGAGATTGCTGATTAATCTCCTGGTTGTCAAGGCAATAGCCTAGTGTCTACAGTTAGATGCCAACTTAGCATTAGCTAACGAGGGACTGAAAGAAAGAGTTGGCGTCAAAGTTTTACCGCTAAAACAAATCAGGCATGGTCAAAAAACCCAATTAAAAATTCTGAAAAGTAGTTTTAACAAGCAAACAAGCACAATTACTAGACTAACTGGTACATAGCCAGAGCTAACTAGCTACATAGTGTCAGGGTGTGGCTATAGTGCTAATGGGGGTGTCCAAATTCATAGGCTGCATATTCCTGAGGTTGCATTTGTAGACCAATTACGTCACAGCGACCCCATGAAGGCTGTCCAAATTCATAGAGTCCTCCAAATGCAGCCGACAAATGCGTCCTGTTTTTTCCCAGATTTGAAGGATGGGTCGGGCGTGTCCTTCGTGGCCCACCATATCCCAGAATTCAAAGGGCGGCCCAGCCAGTTCCAGTTTCCAACAATGGCGGCAGCTACTTAATTTAATATTACTTATTACTTTTTCCGGGTCACAAAATAAACTTTCAAGATATTTTCAGGCAAGAATGTGGCTGTGTAAACTTCAAATATCTGAATAAATCCCTTTGGCTGAGATTAAAGTTACAGTTTTCTCACAGCTGAATAAACGTCAAACAGAAAACTGATTAAACAGAAGTTTGAGTTGATCGAGAATTTATGAATTTACAGTGTCCTGTTATATGTTACATAGCAAGGAGCAGACGGCCGAGTTTATTAAACTCCACTGAGACAACTGGTGATGCAAAACTGAAGGCTAGACCGTCCAATTTCACAGCTGCTCACTTCCGGTCTACCCGACCTTCACAGGACCCGGCCCACGTAGACCGCGAAGGCCGGGTCCTCAAGAGGATGCAGCCTATGAATTTAGACACCCCTAGAATGTGTGTCTGTTTTATTATATTTTCAGTTTAGTTAACAGGGGCGGTGCATGTTAAGCCACATCAGTATAAAAATATACTCACTGGAGATTTTGTTAGGTAAGTTAACACAAACATCTAATTAATAAATCACATTTCAGCAATTTAGACGTAGACAAGACTGTCTGCTGAAGTTTAAATCAAGCATCACAGCAGAAGGAGAAAGGTGATTTAAGTGACTTTGAAGTTGGCATGGTTATTAGTGCCAGACAGAGTGAGGTCTGAGGATTTCAGAAACTGCTGATCTACTGGGATTTCCCCCCATGGCCATCTCCAGGGTTTACAGAGAATAGTCTGAAATAGAGGAAAAAAATCCAGTGAGCAGCAGCTCTCTAGGTGAAAATTACTTGTTGATGCCAGAGGTCAAAAGAGAATGGCCAGACTGCTTTGAACTGATAGAAAAGCAGCAGTAACTCAGATAACCACTCGTTACAATCAGTGTATGCAGAAGCGCATTTCCTTGTTGAACCTTAAAGCAGATGGGCTACAGGAGCAGAGGACCACACCGACTGAGCCTCCTTTAAGCTAAGAACAAAAAACTGAAGCTACAGTTCACACGGTGCTCGCCAAAATGAGACAACAGAAGACTGAAAAAGCATTAGGTTGTCTGATGAGTCTTGAATTCTGCTGCAACATTTGGATGGTACGGTCAGAATTTGCCTTAAACAGTATGAGAGCATGGGGATGTAGTGTGTGGGGGATATCTCTAAAATTAGAAGTATCCTGTTTCAGAGTGATGCTGAAAAACTTGTTCATGTATTTATTACTTCCAGGCTGGACTACTGTAATTCATTATTATCAGAATGTCCAAAAAACTCACTGAAAAGCCTTCAGTTAATCCAAAATGCTGCAGCAAGAGTACTGACAGGGACTAGAAAGAGAGAGCATATTTCTCCTGTTTTGGCTTCCCTTCATTGGCTTCCTGTTAAATCCAGAATTGAATTCAAAATCCTGCTCCTCACATACAAGGTCTTAAATAATCAGGCCCCATCTTATCTTAATGACCTTGTAGTACCATATCACCCTATTAGAGCACTTCGCTCTCGCTCTGCAGGCCTACTTGTTGTTCCTAGAGTATTTAAAAGAAGAATGGGAGGCAGAGCTTTCAGTTTTCCAGCCCCTCTTCTATGGAAACATAGAACCTGAAATAAGTGCAGGCTGCTTGAGTATTTCTTCTTCAGTCACCTTTCTCACTCGCTACGTGTTAATAGACCTCTCTGCATTGGATCACACTCGTTATTAATGTCTGTCTCTCCTCCACAGCATGTCTTTATCCTGTCTTCCTTCTCTCACCCCAACCGGTCGCAGCAGATGGCCCCGCCCCTCCCTGAGCCTGGTTCTGCCGGAGGTTTCTTCCGCCAAAGTGCTTGCTCATAGGGGGGTCATATGATTATTGGGTTTTCCTCTGTATGTGTTACTGTAGGGTCTACCTACCTTCTTAAATCTACCTAATCTAAGAAGTGATCACTGATGTTATTTGCAATAAGTTCTTGTTTGAGATGGGGGATATTATTATACTTGGAAGCTATTCCAGCACCTCTAACATTACACATCTTGATTTTTCATGTAATAACAACTGTTTTGCATATGCTGTAATAAACTATGTTTGATCTTATTCAGTTATACTGACTGTATTTCAGAAACAGAACTAGTGAATGTTGTGATAATACACATAACATAAAAAAACAGATGCCTTTATATTCCTTGTAACCGTAGCTCCATGTACACACAGCAGACTTGTACTTGTGAACCCTGAATGTGACTAGAAAAGACAGAGATGGAAATTGCAACACTGTGCCACTGCACATGGCTTATTTTTGGTTGTGTTCTTGTTCTGTCATTTCTATTTAAGCAGTCATGTCCCATTACATCAGCCAAACACTGGTTTATCAGCTTTGTTGAAAGCTCCTGGCCTGTAGGCAGTGGACGGACTTATGTGTCCATTTTCCCATCAACTAAAACAGACTGTCAAAGAAAGGGAGCGCAAGATGAAGAGAAATGACAACAAGAAAGTTGATAGACTAGTCCATCCACTGTGTCAGCATTTGCTAGTGTATCGATCATCCGCTCTACATTGTTTCTTTACAGCCATGTTTCTCTTGAGTGGAAAATCTGGAGTACAGCATCAACAGAAGCTCCACAGCACCGAGCTGCTGCTGCACATAGCCGACTCCTCCATTGGCGCAGGGCGTCGTCAGTCTGTTTGTCTGTTGTTCTATCACTCTCTCTTTCCAACCCCTGACACACACACACAACACCATCCACTCCACAAATTAATCTGCCGCCTACACAACTGTCTCTTTTCTGACTGTTCAGCTCTGTGTGTCTGTGCATGTGTTTGTGTGAGTGTGTGTCTCTACGTGCATGTGCGTGTCACAGAGCTACAAATTCTTGACACTGCAGAAAATGTTTCTTTTTTCTGTTCCCTAAGAATAATTCAAGTCGTCCCTGTACTCATGAAGATAAACTTTCCCCCAGTTAATTACAAATGTATGGAAGGATTAGCGGGAGCAGTTACCATTATCATTTATGATTAGTGTCACCATGTGTTGCATGAAAATAGCAGTTCGAGCCTGAATTAATTAAAGATGTTTGTTTACTGTGAAAGCAGGATAAAGACCCAGCACTCCTCACGGCCTAACCTTGGGGCTTTAAGAAATACATAGCTTTGCTATTTTAGAGCTTTATTTCTTCGCTAAGCTGTGGAGCACTTACTTGAAGTATTTTCAAAAACACATATTGAGCTAGAAGAGGTCACTAGCGTTGTTTTGCTATAGAAAGACAACCTTGCTTTCAAGTATGAGTAAGAAAAAACCCTAAAACTGACTCTCTGGGCTTAAATTGTAAGAAGTAAATGTTTAAAAGATAGAAATCTGGAGGTTAATTACTTTAGTGTAGTATGAATGGCAATTAGTAGGAAAACTGCAAAAACTTGTATTATATCCAGGCCGTGTGGTTATTGGATGTGACCAGGTGCCTCAGCACCATCTCTGTATTTGCAACTGCTTGATGTACAAACTAAACAATATCTATGTAAACTCAAACATCTGCAATATTTAATGGTGCTGTGTCTAACTCCATAAAGCAAAAGAACTTATACAGGAAGAGTTGCAGTCTGCAAACAAGCAGCTGAGAGTGGAAGCGGGTCTATTTTGCATGTTCACCGTTCCGCGCATACTAAATAAGCCAGTGTAGTTTGGCTTATTGAGCTCTGATCATACTCTTATTTAATAAGAGGTTTGTTTGAATGGGACACTACATTATTAATGCAGAAAGTTCATCTAAAATTTTACTGTTAGGTCCATGGTTTTTGGATAATTGCAACCAAGGTGTGTTTAACTGCAGACTTTCAGTTAATTTAAGGTATTCCATGTTCCGTATTCCAAGTATCACATTAACTGTTTAGCATTTTTATACATGGTCATCGCCAAATGCTGTTTCCTCCCTCAAGAAGTTCTGCTAGACCTTTACTGCAGCTTGTTTGTGGGTCTCTCTGCCTTCAGTTTTCTCTACTGGACTGAGATTAAGTGACCGACTTGGCTGTTGAAGAATATTCTACTTTTTTGCTGTGAGAAACTCTCGGGTAGCTTTTGCACTTTGCTTTGGGTCATTATCCATTTTCACTGAAGCTCTGTGTGATCACGTTTGCAGTGTTGGGCTGAATCCGAGCACAGAGCATAGCCTAGTACACTTCACAATTCTGCCTGCCGCTTCTATCAGCAGTCTCATCATCAATAAACATAGGAGACTACGATGGCTGCACTAACAGCAATAGGTGCCTATGTCATAATACTGTCGTCACTCTGACAGATGATCACGAGCTGTTTCTGTACTTCTCTATACTTTGCCCCGCCAGTCAATCTGGTCTTGCTATTCTTCAGTGGAAGCAGAGGTTTACACTGTTGTAACCCCCTGTATTGCCATTCAGGAAGAGAAGTCTATCTCCTTGAGACTGTTCTTGACTTGATTAGATGTTGTGAGGTTGCTTTTGTTAACCAAGGAAAGGATTTTGTGATCTTCATTTCTCTTCTCTGGTCTTTCAGGCCCAGTGGTGTTGGGGAGATGGCCAGTCCATTCATTCTTTTCAGGAATGTACTGGATTGTTGATTTGGCCACTCCTGATTTGCTCCTTCGACGAACCAACATATTGTTAGACCTCAATGTACCAATGAACAGCTAACAGTTTCTATTTCAACGCTTGGAATCGACTCCAAATCTTTGATCTGTTTAACTTTTCATGTGATTAGCAACCTTGCCTGGCAACGTAGCTGCTTGTCTATCTCTGAAAATAGCTTTAATTGCTAAATAGTTGCAGCAATATTTTGATCTAACTCGATGTCTGCATGTAAACACAAAATAGATAATAGATTTGAGGTGGTGGTGTTAGAGCAGAGGGATAATTGCTTCCATTAACAAATTTAAATAATCACCTATTGATGAAGCTAGCTTAAAATAATAATTTTAATATGTTGTTGTGAGTCTTGAGCTCTGCTGTATATCCTCCCTGAAGTTGCAAACAAGACTCTTGACTCTATGGCTTATTAAAAACATCTTTAGATTGAAGGTTATTGGAAGATGAATGGTAAATAATTCTGTCCACAGTCAGGGTGTCATGACAGCTCTCAGTCTCCAGATGCACGTAAGAGGTCTACTTTATAGGTCAAGTCTGCAATACAGAGCCAAGCCCTCTTTCTAACACATTACTAGTAAAGTATCACAAGGCTTGTGATGCCTGTAACAGCCTGAGAGGAAGCACATTTAATTATCTGCAGGTCGAGGGTGAAGACCAAAGACAACAGCAGTAAAAGGTTTGGAAGGAAACAAGGTCAGTAAATGAAGATTGAGGATCCCAGATCTAATTAGTGAGGAGTCTTTCTACAGTTCAAGGAGCGTGATGGGCATTTATTTTGTGTACTTTGTTGACTTTACATATTCTTTTTTAATTTTTACAGTAATGTGCAAAACTCTCGAGCCACACTTCATTTTTGTGTATTTTATTTCCAAGCAGCCAGACTTTCTTGTATTTTTAAAATAATCTTGAGTAATAGTCATCCAGGCTTTCTGAAGGTCTATCACTGTTTTTCTTTGTACATTAGCTGCTTTTTCAATTATTAACAGTCCAGCCCATGTTCCTGCCCCGTTTATTTTCTTTAGCCAAGTGGGAAATCTGAAAAGCCCAAAAAAGTATCTGAAAGTTGTGTCCATAAAAATTTAGGAAAAAAATCCAGCAAAGACCTCACGCAGGACCCAATAGATACATCTGGGCCTTCTCTTTCTCTTTCGCTCTAGCCTCATCTTAGTGGAAGAGTTTCAGGAATTTTTAAGGAAGTGAAAAATCATCGAATCATCATCATCATACATGGAGGAGGCCAAGAGAAAACACTGAGTGTCTACAGGACAAGTAAAACATGGTGGAGTTGCAGTCATGGTTTGAGGTCACATTTCACACATCGTTGTCGGAGATGGAATTATGAATGCAAAAACGTATGCTCAGATTTTGATCCAAAATGCAGTGCCATCTGAAAGGCATCTGATTGGTATCGCTTTCATGAAAATCCGAGGCCAAACACACTGCCAATGCAGTGAAACAGTAACTGGAAAACACAGTGGGACTCTTTCGAGAACTATCAGTCATGGATTGGCCTCCCCAGAGGATGAACCTTAACACTACCGAAGCAGAGGGGGATCATCTTGACAGAGAAGAGAACAAAAGGCAGCCATAATCCAAAGAAGAGCTTTAAATGTTCTTTAATAAGCCTGGAGAACTATTCCTGAAGACTACTTAAAGAAATAAGAAGAAAGCTTCCTAAGAGAGTTCAGACTGTGATGAAGAATAAAGGTGGTCATATCAAAAGCTGACTTTTAAACTTGTTAGAATTGTAGAAACTCTGTGTCTGTCTTATATACTATACTGTTCACCATACAGGTAGGGCTACATTAGCCCTGTGCTTCCAGGTACACACTCCTGGTTAAGTCATGCTTAATCAACTTTGTTCAGATCAGTATGAAAGCAAGAATAAATATCCATGGCATACATTACATTTCCACCATGTGGTCACAAAACAACTCATGTGTTTCATCTTTCAGAAGAAAGGAAAATCTTTCCAACAAATATGGTTTAAATAGATTCAAACAGCACTGCTCAGCATAATGCCATTTACATTGGCTGCAATGTGACAAACTGACAGACTGAGCTCATCCTATTCATATGAGGTGCAATAACCATAAACTAATTATTACCTTATGCTTACAAAAGCAATAGCGCCATGAGAGGAAATCAAATGCAGATAACACAGGCTGCTGATTCCCTGTTGGCATCACTGGGACTAGATGTGTAAGCACTGATTTAGCATAGATGCTCTCTGAGCTCATATAGCCCTGAACCTTTGAAACAAGCTGGAAGCTATGAGACAAAGCTCAGCAAAAATCATGCATGACTTGGTAAGAGAGGACAGAGGTGCTCAGTGTTGGAGGATTCATTATCGGCGGACCGTGCATGCTTGCCTTTAAATCCTGCTTTACCATATTGAATATAAACTGCCATATTAAATCTGTGTTCAAACAGATAATGAGGCTGAATAAAGTGTTCCTGTTCTTCCTCCACTGATGCTAAGGGCTTCATTAAAGGAAAAAAACTCAAGCTCATGGCATATAATTTGAGCAAAGTCAACGACTGATGTAATTGATTGTAATCTGGCAATGCACCAGGCAAGCTGAGGGCATACTCTTGCTGGATGACACCCTTCATGTTAATCCCTTCAACCTGCCCCATCTGACATAAGGTGAGAGGCAGGGCTAACAGAGAGGGAGACAACCATTCACACCTATTGCTCAAATACCCAGAGAAAACCCACACAGACATGGGGAGAAGAAACAAACTCCCCAGACTGCATTTGAACCCAGGACCTTTTTAATATGAGGTGATGGTACTAACCACGTCTCCACTGATCAGCACAGTCTATCAAAGGGATAAGATAGGAAATATAATTGGGAAGTGACTGTAGTGCAGCAGCCTATAACACAGAAAATACAAAAAAGTGAAAAGTGAAGACCTCCATGAATCAACATCTAATATGATATGAGGAGGTTAAATGTAAAATGAATGCGGTAAGAGGTGGGGAGGATTTTTCTGTGTCCTTGTGGCAGTGGAACTTGAATATGTTGGAGAAAGTATTTAGCTGCATGGCCAGTAAGAGGTTCAGAGGCTGGATTGATTAACAATCCACATCATAGACAAATTCCCTTGGTAAGTAATAAGCATGCATTCCAACAGCTAACAGGTCAAACCAATATTCAACCCATAGAAATGCTCCATTTTTAAAAACATGCCTGAGATACACCAGTTTTCAGTCAAAACTACTGAAATTCTTCCACATTTCTTCTTACTGCTCAGATTAACATCTCTGCCCACCCAAAAAGTCCTGAACTTAGATATAATCACGCTGTGGTCCAGCTGGCTCGGGAATGCCTTGCAGTTCTCTTAAAGAATCCGGAGGTGGTGGCAAGAGATGGAAGTCTGGGGCTGTTTGTTAGGACTGCTGAAAGTAGACGAATAGATTTCAAAAATACTTTTGTGCTTGGTTAGATTTAGGCACCAGAAGTACCAAGGTTATGCTTTGGGTTAAAATCTCTGTGTTGTTAATGACTTGTTAAAAGTTTGATGCAAAGAGCTTTTAACCCAAGTTTAATCTTTGAACAGGCAGAAGTGAAACTGTGGGCATGTGAGAGCATCAAACTAGGGACAAATATGGTGGATTTATCTTGTTGGCTTGCATCAGTGCCAAATTGATAGTAACTGATATTTTTGAACTGTGCCAAGGAGGTTATGTTTTAGTGCATGCATCTGTGCATGTGTGCCACTCAGTCTGTAAACACAATAACTCAGTGATTCTGATCAGACTTTGAGGTGAAGGTCAACTTCATGATTTATTGGTCGAAAACTGACAAAAAGCCTCATAACTTAGAAACTACGATTCTTACAAGTGTGCTGTGTATTGTCAATGAATAGAAAGTGTTGCATAAAGAGTTTAAATATCATGTGACATCTGACCTCTGACCTGTACTTTATGGACAGTAGATTGATCTGAAGGTCAAAGTGATAATGATGCTATATTAGAGCTATTTAAGACTATGATTCTTACTGCCATTGTTTGTATTGTAGTTGTATTGGACTGTTACAAACACATTGCACTACAAACCTCTTAAAGGAAGATCAAAGTAGAGAAAATATATACAAAATACAAAATTAGTTTGAAGTTTTAACATATGATGCTACAATTCTGGTTCAGCTATCTGCATGTGTGATGCTGCTCTTTGGCGCATCGTGAATATTAGGGATGCACCGATACCACTTTTTTGGAAACGAGTACGAGTACTTGCATTTCAGTACTCGCCGATACCGATACCGAGTACTTAATAAAAACATGATTTAAATTTGCAGGTAACAGCCCTAGTCCTATAATTTAACAAAAAACAAACAAACAAGGGACTAGTTTGGAATTAAGAACATTTATTTAAAATGAAAAGCATGTTGTATGCAACATATTACAGAATTAATAATTATAAAAAAAACAAAATTGAATTTTAAATTTGTTCGTCTGTTTCTCTGTTTAGAAGTCTCACTAGCACAGTCACAGCTGGGATGACATCAGAGGCTAGTGCGTCGTAGCTGCTCACTTTTTTACTTAGTTCCTCAAAGGGGGCGAGGATGGCAACAGTCGTCTCCATAAGAGCCCATTGGTGAGCGGTGAGCAGTGTTGGGAAGGTTACTTTTAAAATGTATTCCATTACAGAATACAGAATACATGCCCCAAAATGTATTCTGTAACGTATTCCGTTACGTTACTCAATGAGAGTAACGTATTCTGAATACTTTGGATTACTTAATATATTATCATGCTGTTTACAACTACATGAATGTACTATTGCTGTGATTTATTACTGTTACTGAAGGTCCGCGGCTCCGAACGGGACCTCTGACTAATACGGCGGGTTCGGGCTCGTAGCCAAAAACTAGCTTTACTTTGTTGTCTGGGTCAACTCTGCTTGCGAGAGACAGAGAGAGGCTTTGAAAGGCTGCTCCAACCGAACTTATTGTTTCGGAGGAAAACACGAACACGGTGTACAGTCGAGTCTTAATAGTGTACTTACAACTGGGCTCGTCAGGCACTCTTCTTGGCTGCAGCGGTTATTTTTATATTTACATGCTTCCAGCTCCCGTTTCTTTTCCTTTTCTCCCTCCCTCGCTCACAGACACATAACGGGTATGGCAGTCCATTCTGCCAGCAGCACGGACTACACTGCCTATGATGCTACATTCTTTAGAGCTATGCCTGTAGCATTCTGCCTATTAGCTTAGCACAACAACAAAAAGGCCTCTCTCACCCAGGAAACACGCAGAGAGAGTCACCCTGTAACCATGGCAACCATAACGCTGCCACCTGGAACAACAGAACATAGCTGTCAAACAAAACCCAAACAGTCCTGACGCGACAATATGAAACAGGGAAGTACCGCCGTGTAATCCATTTATTTCAACAAAGTAACTGTATTCTAAATACCACCTTTTTAAACGGTAACTGTAACGGAATACAGTTACTCATATTTTGTATTTTAAATACGTAACGGCGGTACATGTATTCCGTTACTCCCCAACACTGGCGGTGAGCTAGTCAGGGAGTTCATGCTCGGACACGCCCAGCCCTCGCTTTTGCTCAATGAGGGACTGGAGCATGTGATACGTGCTGTTCCAGCGCGTCTGTACGTCCTGCTGCAGTCTCTTTATTGCTGTGCTAATAAGCATGGGTAAATAAGCGTGGGTAAACTCTTTGTACTCGTTGTTGTGTTGGGATTTTGGTGCTTGATTAAATTACTTGTGTTAAATGCGCTACCTTTTGAGCCTCCTCTGGACAATTTCGCTGAGCACAATTTGCAGTCCGCCTTTGTTTTCGTGTCTTCGTTCACTTTGAAATAGTTCCACACGGCTGATATGCGCCTCGCCTTCTCCACGCTCTGAGCTGCAGCCGAGGCCTGGGGGCGGGCACTCGGGGCCTGGGGGCGGGCACTTGGCGCCTGTGATTAACCCCTTACATGCCGCTCAAACATAGACAGGTCTCAGACCGTGGTATCGGTCCTCGGTATCGGGGGACTTTTAACGAGTACGAGTACTTTAGAAAATGTGGTATTGAGGCCGATACCCGATACCGGTATCGGTGCATCCCTAGTGAATATGTTTTTCAACTGGACAAACAGATTTCTGTAATTAGACAGCGAGCCCCACCCGTATGAGTGAATGCAAAAGGCGTACACAAAAACATCTGCGCCTGTCGCTCTGAGACGTGCGCACATAAACACACAGAATCGACGGTCTCCCGGCAGGCCTGCGTTGTGAACGTTTCTATGATTGATGTCTCTGACCTATTCTGCAAGCAGGCAGCAACCTGATTACCCCATCATCATCACTGCTGTATCTTGTGGCACAACTGAAACACACACACACACACACGCACACAGAAAAAAAGAAAATAAGAGCAGGTTCTTGTGACTTTTCCCAGTAAAGTTCAAACTTGCAGGTTGCAATATGATCAAATTGAATTCAATCACGTGACCTCAGAAAACGTCCTCCAGCACAGGATGTGTTGCTTTCGCAGAAATCCCTGAGAGCATTTTGGTGTAGTGGAGGGAAAGCAGGTTCTTGGCAGAGCGTGGGGCATGTCACCCATTTTCTTTTTGATTACTACACATGTCTTTATTGTCTGCACAGAAACCATGAACGCTGCTTTTCTCTTTGTGTCCTTATGATGTCAGCGTACTTCACAGTTGGCTGATCTCAGGGTTACATCAGCTATGATTGAATTCCTTGCATTATCTTCAACTAAAAGTTAAATTTTATACCATTTGACCAATTAACAACTCCTATGCATACAGTCATTGGGCATCATATGTAATGTTGTTACCCTGCACATACAAACAGTGCAAACACAAAGTTACCATCTGAACTCATCTGAGCAGTCAGAAATTATTCAAGCATGACATCCAACCAATAAAACTAATTTTCTGTTTACAAAAATTGGCATCTTAATAAAAAACAATTATGTGCTGTTTAATTAAATACAATTTTCCTGCTTTTTAAAAAAATAGTAAAAATTTGAAAATGCATTATCATTAAAATTTAAACAGCTTGTGTTCACTGGTGGATTTACTATTACAGAAATATATAAATCATTTTGGTAATTCATAATTTAAACCAGCTGTGGCATGAACCTTATATTGGGTGCTGGTCTAATTTTGTAAATTCACCCCTTCCTCATCACCTCTGGTCCTCTTTAAAATAACTGTGTTTTTTGTGTGTTTTTTGTAGTAAATATTGATATTAATCCCTAAGAAACAAAGACCACCATTGTGGAGAAGACCACAGTCCCAAACCTGCGGGTTCAAAGTGTCTTTTGTCCCGTCTCCCTCCCCTCACCCTGGCTCTGTCAGGCGTTTCTGTGTGCACTGTCAAACATTGTTAAAGTATGGCAGCTGCTTATGGCAACTCCTTTATAAATCTTTTTCTTTAACTTTTATAAAAACAATTTCTAACCTCAGGATATTAATTTAATTTTATGTCTACTATTCAAGCATGTTGTTGCCTTAAAGTTGCCATAAAGAGACAGTTACAGAGCTGGTCAGCCTTTCATTAATGCAGGTAACAGTGAGACAGGCTGGCATGTTGACAGCTACAAGTCTTTTACCATTTTTCTTTTCTTTTTTCATAACTACTGTCCAGTCAAAATGAGCTTTGATGTTATTGCTTTAGACAGCCCCATTTCCTGTCACCAATCCCTATCATCCTGAAGAAACAACCCACCCCGCCATCCCGCCCCCATACAATCACCATCTATTATTCATTCAATTCACCAAAGCCATTTGAATACATCAAGCAAGCAGGCAGTTTTGTCTTTGTCTATCAGATTTAGCTGCAGGAACGCAGGAGGAAAACAAACGGCGAGAATCTGCCTGCCCATTCACGCCTGGACTATAATTAGACATGGATGTTTGAGTGCACACAGTAATCCATATGTATGGAAATTCACTCAAGCATTTACGTATGGCAGGTTATACCAACCCGAATCCCTGAATCACACTTACTATAAAATGAACTGAACTTGAGAGCTGTCAGATTGCTTAAAAGCACTCCCGTCTGCCTTAGCTTCTTTTAATTATTCAGTCTCTATCCATCCACCCATTTACAATTCACTCGCTGCACTCCACAACTCCTCTGCTCCTTAGCTGAAGAGCTCGTTCCCCATGTAGACTCTGGCAAATTAAACCCCCTGGAACGTGATGAAAGCGCGAGGAAAGACGATGTGGACGGAAAACGAGAAGAAGATACAGGAGGGGAAAGACAGAGAGAGCAAAGGGGGGAGGAAAGGGAGAAATTGAGAGGATGGGTGGGCAGGAAGTAGGAGAGGAATGACAAGACATGAGAGAGGCCACCACAGGGAATTCTGCTACTTGAAAAAACTGCCAGCCACTTAGCCTCTGAAACAACTTGTCACTGCTGAAGCAACATCAACTAGCGTTCCTCTTGCCCTTTTTGACAAAATCCATTGGAAGCTGTCTGTGTGATTTCTTCTGATTTGTTTTTGTTGTGCTTGCTTTACTTTCTACTTAAAGTAAAATAAAACAGAGCCAGCAGCAGATCCTGTAACTTTAGATCCAAGCTAGTTGAGTACTTGTAGTGGGATGGACCCTCTATTTTTTATGCCCAAGCTGGGGTGCGTGAAGACCCTTGAACTAGAAATGGCAGGGGTCCCGTCTTTTCTCTCTTCTTTTCCCCTCGCCCCACAAAAGGCTGCAACAGGTAGCAGCTTCACTTGAGCCTGGTTCTGCCAGAGGTCTCTCACTCTTAAAAGGGAGTTCTTCCTCCCCACCAAGTGTTTGCTTACAGGGGATCATTTTGTTATTAGGGTTCTCCCTCTGATACTGTATACTCTTTACCTTATAATATAAAGAGCCTTGAGATTGGTGCAAAAAAAATTAAACTGGACAAATGCATAGCCTATAATCTGTTCTTTAGATCTGGCATCGTCAAAGCCACACCATTAAATATATAAAAACGAGACGTGATAGCAGCTATAGCAGAGCATGAATGTAAGGTAGGAATGGGGTGGGATCTGGGGTTCTTAATAACAGTCATTTACAATGGAAACTGAAGCTTTCCCTAAACAGGATTGTTTTGTGTTCACACAGGTATAAATGAAATGACTGAATGCGTGGCAATGATCAGGCTGGGAAGGTTACTCTTCCATTGGGGAGTCTTTGTTCTAACCTACAATTAACGTTGTTGATTAAATTATAGGCTATATGGAAACCACTGTGCTAAATCAGCAACACATAGTCTGTAATTAATAAGAGCGACATGATCCATTGGTCAGATTTAGCAGCTCCTATTCAGTTTTAAAATATATATATATCATTGTAGACAAATATCCATCTGTCTTCTTCTGCTTGTCCAATTTAGAGCTGCAGCCTATCCCGGCTGTCATAGGGTGACAGCTGGGATACACCCTTGACAGTTCCACAATCTATTACAGGACTAATGCAGAGAGACGGATGAGCATTCACACCTACATTCATACCTATTGTCAATTTAGCATCACCTATTAACCTAATGTGGATGTGTTTGCACTGTGGGAGGAAGCTAGAGTACCCATGCAGACATGAAGAGAACATGCAAACTCCACAGTAACCAGTGAGCGATGTCATTACTCATAGCTACTGTGGTATTAAGCAGTCAGCAGCACACATAAATGTGATCATTTTGAACCAGTGCAGGGTCTTGGTGAACAATCTGGAGTTAAAATCCATCTTAATCCACACAGTGTGATCTCAATTCCACACAAAGTTGTTTGACCACCCCAACCTTCACATTCTGGTTATAGGTCCACATCTTAATTCATGACATGACAGCTTTCTTCCAGAGATAAAAATCATTATCGTTCTTCCTTTTTAGACGAATAGCTTCCACATGGGGGTGAAAATAAAGTGTCCTGCTGAGACATGCTGAAAGTCAGCTGAAAATGAAAATACTTCTATTAGATTGACCGCTGAAGACATTGTTGGAAACCAGGTTTGATTTATGAATCAATTTGTCATCATCACAGAGTGTCAAAGCAGAGCCGACAACGCTCACTGGATTTTCATTTGTCATCTCGGGACTGTCTCTGCTTTGATATGAGCCATTCTCTCTTTCTCACATTCCCAAAATTGCTTTCTGTTTGTCAGAGCTGATAATCACTTGTATATTGTAGTCGCTTAATGATTAGAAACATGTCTTACGTAAGAACCAATCTGAGGGAAAAAAACAAACTGTGTCTAAAGGTTAAAATGTCAATAGGTTGCAAACAGAGAATAATGGTTGAATAAGTTAGGATAGAATACCAGTACTGGTTATATTATGCAGGGAGGACAGGACAAATGTTTAAAAGCCAGGACAAACAAAGCAAGATCTGCAATACCACAATTTCTTTCCTGTTTTTATATTTTCAGACAGAGACTCTGGCGTAATTATTCTTCTCTGAGATAAGCCTCTTGCATTACTTTTATCTCAGTGAAAGCAGGTGCATTAATTGTCCAGAGGAGGATAACAAAAGCTGAATAGAAACTGCACTGAAATCATACTTGAAATGATTGATGGCGTTTCAGTGATGGGTATACCATAAAAAAACCCCGAGTGCTGACATTCAGCTAGAACATTATGACTCACTCTCCGCTTGTCTTCCTGATTCTTGACAGTATTTGCCGCACTTTGGATTTCATGATTTGGATTGTCTGCCTTACAAAAAAAAAGTTAGGTGAAAGAAATAAACTGGATTGAGCCGAGGTCCGCCGTCCCACACTGCCCAAACCAGCAAGTCGTTATATGCTTGCTGACAGTGTTTAAATCATTGCCATTGCATGACTTTATCAGCCTCTCACATATTTAAGGAAGAACTTTACAACGTTGCTTCGTTTCATTGAGGTTTGCAGATTTGTTTATGCTACAGATTTTGAATCCGGTTGAGGTGCGGACTGTGAGACCCGTTGTCCTGTTGCATGACACATTTGGTCCAAGGTTTAGCTTTGACTCTGTAATACCTTAGTACAGAGGAATTAATGGTAGACTCAATAACCAGTGTCCAGGTCTTGTAGTTGCAAAACTAACTGATTTACCATTCTTTATTTTTTTTGCCGAACAAGGTGTTGTGCCAAACTTCTCCACTTTAGTCTTATTTGTTTATGTTCCAAAAATCATGTCTGTTCACCTAACCTGTGCTAAGATATTCTTTGCAGAGGGAAGATGCTTTCTTCTGGCAGTCCTTCCCAACTACACACACACTTCATCAGTTGTTCCCCTATTTCACATTTCCACATGTTACAGATGTTACATTACATTCATTTTCACTTCAAAATGGCAAAGTGAAAATAGTTTGCTTTAAATTCACGCAAACGCATTAAAAACAAAAAGCATATATATGACGTGCACATAAGTATTCACAGCCGTTGCCATGACACTAAACTTGGGTGCATCCTGTTTCCACTGTGAGATGTTTCTACAACTTGGCGTGCGTCTGCCAATGGGCCACCATCTCCATCCCTCTTTCACCTGAGCGTGCCACAGTATTGAGCATTGTTTTTTTCTTCTTAAATTTTTTGTGAATTTGCAAGAGTTTAAAGCCCATTTTTTCACTTTGTCTTCATGGGGCTATTATATGTAGTATTTTAAGGTAAGAAATTAATTTAAACTGTTTTGGACTGAGACTGTAACATGAAAAATGTAGACGTGAATACTTTCCAGATGCTCTGTACTTGTGCTGCCTTTTTTCTAACTATACTGCTGTAAACTTCAACATGTCTGTTTGTAGCTCTTTGTTATTTGACATTTCTCTAAGTATTGCACGGTCTGACCTTTGGGTGAATTTTCTGGGAAGTTCTCTTCTGGGAAGATTGTGTTCATTGTGTTAACGCACACTTGAATGCTCCAAACCAGCAAAACACTGAAAGCTCTGCTTTTGTAGAGGAGCTCACACTTGCTGACGATCAGTTAATCAAGTGTGTTTGATTTGCAGCACCTGGCTGTTTCTCTCATTGTTACTTACCGCTATACTTTGTTTTTCACAGCTGCACAGAGTTTTCACATGAGCGTATTTTCCTGCTTTGTGTTGTTTTTTTTTTTGTATCAAATCCCATTGAAAATCTGAATATAAAGGACAAAAACAAAAATCAGCATTTAAAGATTGCGCAGTGAATGTGTCACATTGTTACAGCCCACGTAATGTAACATGCTTTGTTATGTTACTCTTCCCACTCCCAAGAGGGGAACAGCAGCAGACAATTCAAGATATTGAGCAGCAGTTTATTTGCGTCAGAGATGAGTCATGCCCAAAACAACAAACAAAAGCCTCCAAAGAACCCTATTCTCCCCAACAAGGCAAACAAATGGCAATGTGTGTTTGTCTCTAACCTGGATGTTCAAAAACAGATAAGTTTCTGATTCCTAATAATCTGAAATTAAATGCCCAGCATAATCAATATATCTCATTTACCATTTACAAATAACTTTTTCAAGTAGCTCACAGCAAACTGCACAGGTAGCACAATCTCAACTCTCAAACTCGTAGTTATTTTCAGTCATGCCACTTACATAAAACTCTTGCTGGATGCAGAAGCGGCGAGGAGACGGTGAATGTCAGCTGGACGTTTTTAAGTGGCTGCTGATCCAAAGACTGTCATGAACCGAAGTTCAGTAGACAAGCTGGACCCAGAAGCAGAGACAATACGCACAGCAGTACGAAAAATACATTTTATTTCAACTAAAGGTGCCCCGGAAGGGTCAAAGGAAAACACGCGAGAAACTAGAAAAACCAAGGGACCGGGGGATGAGTTACGCAGGAACGCCGTAATCGGGACTGTGGGAAGCTGCAACAGAAAGAGGAAGAGAGTTACTGGGGAGCGGGGAAATAGCAGCATACGTGGGGAAGAGTATGAGTCTTACAGTCAAAGTGGGGCCGGGGGAGCCGGAGGGAGGGGTGAGGGTCCGCGGGGGAGCTCCAGGAAAGTAGAGGCGATTGGTACCGGAGGCGATCCAAACTCCAGACGGGCAGGTAGACAGGCAGGTGGCTGAAAAACACGCCGAGCTGTTACCTGAGCGCAAAGAAAAAGATTAACGTTTGTTCAGGTAAATGAGAGTTTTCACAACCGCCTTCCCGTGGGTGTACGTTACCGCTGTGAGACGACTAACGGACTGGCGTGGAGCAGCTGGCTGGGCTGGATCAAATAGTTCACCTGATAATCGCCTGAGATGGGATGCAGGTGTGGAGTTAACAGCCACACCCTGGGCGTGGGCATCCCATCAGCTCCTCGGACACCAGGCCGCGGACCATGACAAAGACAGCAACTTCATTAAATTCGCCAGTGACAGGAATCAGCCTGTCTCATTTCATCAAACAAACACGCACATGCACCCAGTTGAGGAGAAGGAAACATAAATATAAACCGATATCATATATATCAGGGATCATGATAACGTCCTTCCACTCCAAAAATCAAGCATTTTGCCCATTTACAAATGTTTGATTCAAGAACATAAAGACACGATGTTCTCCAAGTCTTTGTTTAAAGGATTTCGGTTATAAAATGTTGAAGCAACAAAGACCTGCACATGAGCATTGTGGTCAGAGAACACGATGGTTGGGATACTTCTGGACCCATGATGCACTTCCAAGTGCTGTAATGCATTAGTTTGTCTTTGTTGGGCCTTCCAGGGTCTGGTTGACTGGTAGCCCTTTAATGTGTTTACCACCCTGCCATATGTAAATCAACTGTGTTGCTTACTCACAGTGAGAGTCGGTACACTTAAGGGAAGTTTGACTCGGGACCCTCCGACTTCGCTGTCACCAGTAGTTATTTCTCTTTTTCTAACTTTCTATGGTCTCTGGTTGCCACATCACAGGAAAACACTTCCTGTCTGAATGGTAGAGGTGGGGATATCAATCAAAATATCAATAGTATGGATACCAAAGATACCGTTATCGACTCAATACTAGCATGACAGGATGGATACTTTGTTTCTGTCCTCTAAGTTGAGTATTGAGTAAGAATAATATAGCTCAAACATGCTCTTTGAAAAATGTTTGAACCTTTTCATTATTTATATGTAGCCTGTAGCACATTTCACAGAAGTTGACCCAAAGTCCTGTAGAGACTGGCACACTTACATTCCACGTCTCCAAAAAACCCAAAATATATGAAAAGCTGAAGGGTGTGTTTTGTTTTGTTAACTAATTACTGTGGAAAGTAAAAATCAACGTGATTTAGTGTTCATTAAAATGTGTTCAGAATTTAAAAATTGATGATGATTCATCTCATAAATCATGCAACACTACTCTCCCCTACTTAAGCTGCGTTTACAGGTTAAAACTATTGGTATCAGTATTAAAATACTGTGTGTTTGTGTGTTTACCTGATATCAGCTGGATACCAAAATTTGCATTATCACACAGCACCATGGACACCTCAGACCTGTTTCTGAATGATGCTGTAATGTCACTGATGTGCTCCAAACTCTTGAAAAGTAACAGAGTGGATGATCTATGCCGTGCTCGTCCTGCTTCAGCAGATCAACCAGCCCCCAGAACGCCTCTAGTTTGGCTATATGAGTGCTCATGACTGAGATCACAGCAATGTGTGTTTTTGGGAGGTGATGATTACATTTACCACAAAAAAATCCATATTGATATGCAAGTATCTTTCCATACAGATCAATATGAGGTTTGTCAGTTTTCATATTTTCCTTGCATACTGACATCGGCTAGATCTCTTAATTGGACTCTACAACCCTCTCTCTCTCTCTCTCTCTCTCTCTCTCTCTCACACACACACACACACACACACACACACACACACACACACACACACACCCCAAATTAAGC
The DNA here is from genome assembly GCF_056152115.1 of Neolamprologus brichardi. NCBI lineage: Eukaryota > Metazoa > Chordata > Actinopteri > Cichliformes > Cichlidae > Neolamprologus > Neolamprologus brichardi. The sequence continues at coordinate 15,681,865 of NC_142112.1, read as the reverse complement.
TATCTCTGTCTTAATCATTTCCTCTCATTTGTATGCAACAATCCACGCTCTTGATTCTGGGAGGAAAAGATAACAGTGTGAGTGAAGTGTGTGTGTAATTGTGTGTTGTGTCATTTCTCACCTTTTGGACTGCTAGAGTTTCCCCTGAGGCACAAAGTGAACCCTTACTTGTGCTTCAGATTTTACAAGCACACTGATCTGGATGTTCTTTTGTTATATCTGTGTGTATTAATATGTGTGAATGTGTGCATCTGCGTGTGAGACACACACTCGTTGTAACTCCAAAATCAAAATCATAGTTTAGTGTTTTTATTTATGAGGCTTGCAGAAGCAGTCACCTGTCTACAGTCAAAATAAGGAGTTATAAAGTGAATTCAAACCTTTTTTTGAAGCCAGCTTTGATTTTTCACGTTTAAAAAGAACAATATAAAGGAATGTATTTAATGATGATGATCAGGCTGAGAGGTCAAACACACCAGGACTTAAGGAAACTCTGAAGTCACACAAAACACAATTGAAATGCTTTATGGAGACATTAATGTGACTTTCATGTATTCAGTTATATTGCTATGAGTATCTACATACCTTAGGCTTACCAACAAAGCTGTAAAAAGACACACATTTCTGCTTTTCTATACTTATCGTCTAGAAAAAACAATAAATAACCTTTAGAAGTGGTGACGAATAACTGCCACTGGCATTCAGCAGAAATCTCCAGCGGAGTTGGACACACTCCAGCTCCACTGTTTTCGGACTGCAGCTGGTGCCGGTAGCCTTTGCTCTGCTCTCCAGGAGCTCCTCTCAGGATTGGAGGCCCAATCCAACCAGTCTACAGGAGGTGGGATACTAGTTCACGTGTTGCAGAGCAGAACGAGGAAGACCCAATGATTGATTAGACTGCCAGCAGCAGTCGAAGACACTGAAGCTGGAGTCCATCTGCAGAGCAAGACTGAAGAAACACTAAAAAAGAAAAAAGGAAAAAAGAAAAAGAAAGCTGTCTAAAGAGAGAGAGTAAAAAAAAGGTCGATCATGGTCAAGTTGAAGCTGCAAAACCATATTCAGACAGCAGCTTGATGTACTTACTGTACGGCCACAGCTTTTTATTTGGTAGCTCAAAATCCATAGCTCTGGATGTAGCTGCAAAAGGGCAAAATTGACCCTGTAGTGGATAGAAAAATCAAAATGACTGGAGAAGAACCATGAGCTGACCTCCAAGTCGATTCTTAGTCAACAATATAACTCATTTTCAGAATGCTCGAAGAAAAACCAGGAAAACCTCACACAATCTACTGAATACTGACAAAATGTAATACTTCTGGGATTGTGAAATCTGAAGATTTCCAAGCCAAAACAACAGTTAGAAAGCCTTGTGTCAGTCACCAGCTCTTCCAAATGGATAATGAGCCCAAAACTGCATCCAAAAGCACAAAAAACACAGTCGAGAAGAAAACACTGGACTTTTCTGACTCATTTGAGTGTTGAAATTAATACAACTGAACATCTGTGAGAAGAGCTTAAATTCCAGCTGGGTGGAAAGGCTCCCATCAAATCTGAGGCTAATAGAGCTGAAGAAGAGACAAGCCACCCATTGAAAGCGAGGGTACTTCTGTAGGAGCTTCAGAAAAAGGACATGTACATCTACGCAATAGTAATAAATTTGCCATTTTTACGTCATTTCCAATAAGTTACACTGAAAATCAAAAGCAGCGTTCTGTTGAATATAGAAAAGATGATTGCTGGTGCCAGTTATGTTTTGGCAGTTTTGACTTAACTTTGAGAGAAAATTGTCTATTTTGTGTGTGTGTGTGTGTGTGTGTGTGTGTGTGTGTGTGTGTGTGTGTGTGTGTGTGTGTGTATGTGTGTGTGTGTAAAGCAGTGTAAAACTAATTTCGGCCACATTTGCACGGTGTTTCCCGTTTACAACAGCAGCAAAGCCAAATCAGCTGGAACTCATTTCCTGTCATACCAGCCATTAGCAATCAAGCAGCGGCACAGGACTGTCTTAATGAAGTATTGATGTTTTATGAGAGGCTTCACACAGGAATCAGAGAGCTTTTGTTAAGAGGCTTCAGTCAGCGGGCTCAAGTCCACGGTGACAGCAGGTAGAAAGCTACAGTATGAGCTCATCTACAGAGCTTTATAATGAGCACACACACACACACACACACACAGTAGTTTGGAACACAGCTCTTGTTTTTATAACTCTGGATGACATCACTGGATATCCACTGTCTGTGATGCTACAGCTGCAAAACACACACACACACACACACACACACACACACACACACACACACACACACACACACACACACACACACACACACAGAAACAAGCCTTGCAGGCCCTTTGACTCGTCTGGCCTGATTCAGACAAAGGCTTTGCTTTCCCACGCTTCCAAACTACAGCAGACGTTCCTGGAATAAAATGCAGTGGGATATTTTGACACTGGACACTCTATTGGAATATTTTGTCTCATATCTATATCAATCGCGTTAGTCCATCAGTGTCTTTTTTGTTTCTTTTTGGTTTTTATTCACCAAACCCGCAAACACCTGTATACACAGCACACACCTGGAGCGCCAGATGCTTTGTTGGATTTGGATTCGTTGGATTTCTCCACCTCAAACGGAGGCTCAAACCAGGTCCGCTGTACGCACGGATATTTTTAATCGGTCCGTCCTGGCGGCTTACACGTAAAGAGCGATGATCCAGTCAGAGATCTAATTGTGTTGCCAGGCCTCCTGCCTTAATCCTCTGAGCGCCGAGTCCAGGCTCGAGCTCGCAGTCCCGTTGCAGCGTTTTTAAATTAAACGGGACAGCTCAGCATTATGGCATCAATCTGATGCCTTGAAGGATTGCAGGTGGTGAAGCCTAAATTCCCCGACATTTTATGGGCCGTTCTGTATCCGTCCCACTGAGCTATCAGTGGTTTACAGCAGTGTGTGCTGACGTTACGTGATACATCCTCTGGGAATTAATTAACTTCCTCTTAAAGCCTATGCGTTGTTGGCATCTGGCATCAGCCTGAGTCTCAGCTGTCTTTTTCCTCCCTCCATCTTTTTCCACTGTTGCTGTATGTGCCAGTGCTCCACACTGCCTTGTGGACTGATTACAGCTCTAGCCTCAGTACTTTCAATGAAAGACTCAAACAGGGTAATAACTGCCTATTACTGGGCTATTGGAGAAGATAGTTTGCCCTTTATTAGCCCTCCTCTTCCTCATAACTAGACAATCAATGAGTTGGACTAAAGTTTATTTATTTATTTGGCGTTGATGTTAAAAATATATCTGTACATTTACGCACAAGGCTGACACAGTGTCACAGAGACAGCCAGCAGACAATTGTACACATGCAGCACACTTAGACAGCAATCGCCTCAGCTGCCACTACAAACCAGCGAAAACATTGGTGTTAGCTTCACCCCATCAGCCTGGTGTCAATCACAGATGCCAGTTTCAGGGCTCCAGAGCACATGCAAGCTTGCAATTTTCACTACACTGTCATGATATTTTGTCTGGACTGGTGAGACATGGAATCTGCATGGATAACTCGATCTAATTACACAAAAACGCGTCTGCACTTTATAACATATAGTATTTCCTAATTATACCAAAGAAGGACTTAACTCTCATCCTTGTCACTGAGTCTAAAGAGCCCTTGTTGGGCCTTTCCTACTGGGGCTTCTCCTTGCCTTGTTGGAGCGGAGATGCGAGACAGAGAAGACAAAATTGGAACGTTTGGAACATGGAGACAAAGCTTCGTGCACAAATCCAGTAACATTTTTTTTTCAGGAAAATGCACCAAACTAATGTTGTCCCTGTTATTATTTTTTCATTCAGACCACCGCTCAGTTTTTAGCAAACGGAGTCCTGGGTACAGTGCATGAAAATGACGCCAACAAGTCCCACGAACGATGCAGACATATTTCAAATTTATAGAAATATTACTATTAGAACAGAGGAGACATACATAAGAAAAAGGCAGGTGTATTAAACTCTCGCTCGCACACATGGTTTAACACTGGCAGGTTGCCTCACGCCTGCAGCCTGAAGGTAGCAGATGTCTCGAGGACACGGTTTACAAACTCGATTCTCGCTGCTATAATACCATCAGGTAACCAAGTGTTCATTTCCTGAGCAGTGTGTTTCTCCATATTGTCTTTCATGTTCGAGTCGACCACAACGTTCAAACTTTTCACAGCATTGCTTAAAGCTCTTTTATGTAATTCAGCAGGGCTAGAAAATAACTCTCGAGTTTCACAAGCCCCAGTGGAAGGATTGGTTGGAACCATGCGCTCGGACACATGGAGGAGATTTGCTTAATGTTGCGAGAAGATCATTTCAAACTTAAGCTCACTGTGAATGAACGATAAGTTACATATATTAGCATATACAGAATTAACAAGAGCTGGATCTGTGCTGCTTGAGATGGTGGATGACCCAATCTAACAGAGACAACCATCGTCTTTCACCTGTTTTTCTGAATATTAATTTGAAATTCACATATTACATCCCTGTATTAAAAAGTTTAGCTTATGTCATTTGCATGGGAGCTCAAAGATCCACGATTACCCTTTAATGGTTTAATTGGTTTAATCATTTATATAGCACATTTAATTACAACAGGAGCGTTGACCAAAGTGCTGTACAAGAATACAACATACCTAATAAAATAACAAATAACTCTCATGCTGTATTAAAAGCCAGTAAATAAAAATGCGTTTTAAGATAAGATTTAAAAAGATTGACAGTGGGAGCCTGTCTGATGTATAGGGGTAAATTATTCCACAGCTTAGGCGCTACGACTGCAAATGCTCGATCGCCTCTATGAACCAGCCTCGACCTTGGTACAGGTAAAAGCAAAAGATCACTTGATCTAAGAGATCTAAAGGGAGTATAAGTCTGCAAGAGGTCAGATAAATACCCGGGAGCCTGTCCATTCAGGGCTTTGTAGGTCAAAAATAAAATTTTAAAGTTAATTCTGAAGCGGACAGGGAGCCAATGAAGAGAGGCGAGAGGAATGTGTTCACATCTTTTAGTACGTGTCAGAAGACGAGCTGCAGCATTCTGGACCAACTGCAGCCTTGCCAGGCAGGTCTGGCTAACTCCAGCATATAAGGAGTCCAGCTGGGATATAATAAAAGCATGAATCGCCCGTTCGAAGTTTTTAAAAGATAAAAATGATCTCACCTTAGATAAAAGCCTCAGTTTGAAGAAGGACCGCTGTACGACTGAGCTAATCTGTTTTTCAAAGGTGAACTTGCTGTCAAATATAACCCCCAAATTTTTGGCATGCGATTTGACAAAAGGCTCAAGACTGTGCAGGTTAATATTAGAGGTGCTGGGATTGCCGCTTGGTCCAAAAATGATCACTTCGGTTTTGTTCTCATTGAAGTTAAGGAAGTTAGAGGCCATCCAAGATTTAACTTCACCGAGACACTGAAGTAAGGGTTCTATTGAGGCAGAACTATTTCCCTTCAGTTGAAGATAGATCTGAGTATCATCGGCATATGAATGAAAACAAATGTTATATTTTCTAAAAATTAGACCTAGAGGAAGCATGTAAATGGAGAACAATATTGGCCCCAGTATAGATCCCTGGGGAACACCACAAGTAAGGGGAGCTGAGGAAAAGATAAAATCTCCAAAGGTTACAGAGATAGTCCTGTCAGACAGGTATGACCTAAACCACTCTAATGGGTGCCCTTTACGCCACAATGCTCCAACCGTGAGATTAAAACGCTGTGGTCAACAGTATCAAAGTCAGATCTAAAAGCAGAAGCACAGCTGAGTCACCTGAGTCAGTGGCTGATAAAAGATCATTAAGAACTTTTAAAAGTGCAGTTTCTGTGCTATGAAGAGTTTTAAAACCAGACTGAAACCTCTCAAGAACATTGTGTCTGTTTACAAAAGATTGCAGCTGAACAAACACAATCTTTTCCAAAATTTTCAACAAGAAGGGGAGCTTTGAAAGGAATCTTTATTGTCGATAAGGTGGAAATGACAGAATTTAATACAAAATCAACACTAAAGTCTGTGTTTTAGCTCTGTTGATTCATTTGAGCTGAATTTGACCAGAATGGCTGTTGACTGACCTTAGTCGGTCTTAGTCCTGTGCAGGGCACAGCCTTTCTTTGTGCTTTACTCACACTGCTTTCCAGGTAAAGGTGCTCTGGGTTTGCCCTGGTCTCCACTTGCTGGCAGTGTCTCCTGTTCCAGTTTTCAGCCAACGCATGTAAAATATTCACCTGTATTTAAGGACAGGTGTTGGGTGTAATCGCATCTTTCAGTAACACAGTAATGTAACTTGTCGCCATACTAAATATAGTAATTACATGACAGTTATAGTTATGTTGTTGCTTGCGTTAAAGAGGTTCTTCAGTTATCTCTGGGCAGATCTTCAACTTGTGTGCATGAGGAGGAAAATGGTAGAGCAGGCTACAGCTTTTCAGGAGTGGAGATACGGACATTAGTTTTATTTTTATTACACAAAAGGATGAGAACACGACGGGAAAGTGGAAACTGCGTTCAGGACAGAAATAACTGTGTTATGCTGCTATCACAACTTTAGCTCTTTGCAACCATTTCTACCATTAGCATGCTAATGCTAAGCTAGCCAAGACCAGCGGTCTCCAACCTTTTTTGCGCCACGGACCGGTTTATGCCCGACAATATTTTCACGGACCAGCCTTTAAGGTGTCGCGGATAAATACAACAAAATAAAACTTGTACCGGTACCAAAAAAAAGATTTATTCATAACACACGTGAAAAGACCCAGGAAAACTGAGTTAACGATCAAAACGATAACAAAATAATGCTGAAAACCGATAAAAACCCTGAAAACTATACATTTCACACCTGAGCCTCAACTCTTGCGGCCCGGTACCAAACGACTCACGGACCGGTACCGGTCCGAGGCCCGGGGTTTGGGGACCGCTGGCCAAGACTGCAGAGTGATGTTTAAACTCAGTGAATGAAGATAACCTCCCCTTTTCGTTCTCTCAGGATTTACAAGTAAGAAGCTAATTCCAGCCACAACAATCAGTTACCTGCTCTTAACTCTGCCTGGACTCATCTGAATCCATCATGTGACGTGGATGCTAGACTTGCTAAAGCTTTGCTCACAGCACAGCTTTCACACAAACCACACTCACAGGAGCACATTCACCCTGCAGGTCAGACTTCCTGTTTGTGACACCCCGGGCCACGAAGAGATAAGTTTAGAAAAACACCCATCCGAGAGCTGCTAGAGGCTTCACTGTAAATGAGCACAACTTTTAACTGTCACTGCAGCACCTATCGCTCCTCAGAGTCTCTACTTTCTTGCCTTCTTTTTGCTTTTGTGTCGCTGAGATTTATCCAAGTGATCTATGTTGTTGTGATGCTTTCTGTTGTGGGAGTTAGCGGAGGTCAAGAAATAAAGATTTAAACCGCTGTACACTCTTTTGTTATGTTACTGTCCCTCCAAAGAACAAAAAGAAACAAAACACAAAGAAGTAAGGGATTAAATTACAAAAACCCCACTACTTTTCTGAAAGTCACTCCCTGGTTTGTTGACACTGCACTCAGTCATCCCATCACCACTAGAATTCCTTCATTATGCCAGTAGACATATCAGCTGCACCACAAAGACATCAGGCCCTGATGAAATTGACTTCTGTTTGTTCCACAACTGACATCAAACTGATTATGTGCACAGCAGATGCCCTGTTTTTGCCTACAGTGGCTTACGTTTTTTCTTCTTCTAGTGCTCTGGTAGCAGATCGTAACAGACGATGGAATCTGCGTCTCAGGCTCATTAGTTCGTACAGGATGTGGACTGCAAACAGAAACAGGACAGAGCAGATGGGTGACTGCAATGGAAAAGGGATTCAGCTGAAGGGACACCAGTGCCAAATGCTATTATAAGGACAGGTGCAGAATGTGTGTTAAGTCATGCAAGAAAAAAAATGTAGTGGTTATAGCTGCATTATAGAAAACTGTATTGTAAGGTGATGCATGTGTCAGCTTAAACAAAAGGGGAAAGCTGCAAGAGTAGCATTGGTCCCAAATTACTGCTGTGTGACAGAATCATCCTGTTGGCACCTGAAGTTGGATATGAACACTGGTGAGAAGTACGTCCCAGTGGGGAGGAAGCAGATAATGGAAAGTTTAGCATGAAATACACACTATTACCAACAGTGAGCAGCGACTGTGCACTAAAGGAGTCTTTCATTTCAGTTCATCTGTCAGCACTGTGTGTTAGCTGTTTTGCATGGTGCCCGCAATAAAAATTAAACTCCGGTCATGGGAATTGTTTCATACGGCATCTAATCACGGAGTAACCACGCATTACTCAATGCTGCCTTTGCTTTAACAGGGAGCCACACAGCTCCAGCAGATTCCTCCATTTCTTACAGCGATGTTGGGATGTGACACAGAAATATATTACAGTGTGTGTGATTCAAATGGATGCGAATATAAGCGGAAAAAGAACAAACAGGGGATTAGGAGGAGCAGGCAGCGCTAAACAAGTGACTATTTAGCCTAAACGTAAACACTGAGGCAGTGTTTGTGTCACTGATGCTGTGTATCTGAGACTGACTGCCAGCAGACCTCTTTAAATTTATGTTTTTGGGTGGTTAGCTGATGCTTCTGTGCTGAGTGGCTAATGTAATAAACAGCAAAAAGACTCAGATGTATTATTAAAAGGGGTTTTCCACCACATAGATTTCAGTTAATACTTTTTGCAGGACCTCATGTTCAGAATATCTGGACAGAGGATTTCATCAGTGATGAAATAAACTACAGTGATTTATAGACAACAGCAGAGAGCTAAGTGGGTAGTATGGTGACACAGCGGTTAGCTCTGTTGCCTCACAGCAAGCGGTTCCTGGGTTCAAATCCAGCATCTGACCAGGACCTTTCTGTGAGAGGTTTGCATGTTTTCTCTATGTCTGTGCAGCTTCCTCCCATTCAGACATGTAGTTGTGGGGTTAGCTTAATTTAAGTGTTTCTTAATTGCCGATAGGTGAATGGTTGTCTGTATTTCTGTGTTAGCCCTGTGACATACTGGTACCCCGCCTCTTGCCCTATGGCAGTTGGGATAGGCTCTCACCCCTGATCCTCGAGGATGGATGGAGTAAGGAGATACTTTCGATTGCTCCCTTGTCACAAGGGGTCACCAGCAGGTAGTTCTGCATGTTTGATTTGACACAGCTTTATGCCAGTTGCCCCAAAGGCGACTTGTGCCATCAGCTTGAATTTAACCAGCAGCCTCTGGCTTTGCTAAGCTAATTTTCTAAATACTAGACAGAAATATCAGGTAATATAATTAATTACCTAGCTGTTAGATGCAGGGTACATCCTCCTGGACAGGTAGCTTATCTGTCTCAGGGCTGACCCTGGATAGTCTAGCTCCTAATGCTGAATTGGATAAACAGAAAAGGATGGATAATTAATTACATGAATATAATCTGGAACCAGCTAGGCAACTATTTTTTTTATATTATTTTATTACTACTGAGTGAAAGGTAAAAAAAAGTAACAAAATATTTAAAATACAAAAATCTTACAGGGGCATCATGCTTGCCAAAGAGTTTCCTGTCAGGTGACCTGAACCTTAACCTGTGTCCACAGGCATGTGTGCTAAAGCTCACTGTAGAGTACTTCCTATCAAAACTCCACGCTGTACATTTTTAACAGATTTAGACCAGAAGTATTCACTAAATCTGTGGAAGTGGAAAAGGAGTGTCATATTTAAAAAAGCACAACTGACCCTGGTTGAAAATAACACTCACTGTGATATTTAGCATTTAGCAAGGATCTCTGCGAGTTAAACATGCAAATCTGAGGTTGTTTATATATTATTGATCCCACATTTTGTTTCACTTCCTTTGATGTGCTACATAGATAGTCTGCTGAAAATTGCCCAACATACTTTGCTAGAGCTTGTGGATTAACTTCTATCTATCAGAACCGATGGCACTAATGACATATGTGTCCAATTACAGTTTAAAGACAAGCTAATTGCAGCAACAGTAAGGCTAGCATGTATCAGGACTGAAATGTGTGGCAGAGAATAATCAACAAAGACATTAAAAAATGAGTGCTGTCAGCGTTAATCTTGTTAAAATGGCATTAACGGTATAACCGCATTAACACTGCAAATCTCAATTAGCGAGTTAGCGCGGATCGCCCTGTGCGTAGGGCTGCACAGTGTCAATGCGTTAGCGCTGTTAGCTCGTTAACGCCGAGCACGGGGCGATCCGCGGATTTTAACGAGATTAACGCTGACAGCACTAAAAAAATGCACGGATTTTCCATCTGTCTATCAATTCTCTTCCACTTATCCTTGTCAGGGTTGCGGGAGGGCAGGAGTAGGGATGGGTATCGAAAACCGGTTCTTGTTGAGAACCGGTTCCCACTGTTTCAATTCCTTGGAATCGTTTGCCATTTTTGCAAACGATTCCCTTATCGATTCCAGTCACCCCGAATGACGTCACCACGTTGCGGAGCATCATTTACCTGGCAGAAAACATGGCGGCTCAAACGCTAAAAAGTTTGGTTATACTTTACGAGAACAGATGACAACAGGGCAACTTGCAATACTTGCAAAGTAGATATTTCATTTAAGGGAGGAAACACTACGAATATGCAAAAGCATTTGCTCACAAAACACGCGATGACCTTAAATGAATGTCGCTCCGGACTCGTGAATCTCAACCCAGCAGCAGCGGTAACGTTTGCACGTCCTCTCCCGTTAATGCGGCAGGTAAATAATCAACTAACAGTGCATATTATGTTAGCGCGATCTGCCTTATTACAAAACCTGCCATTACTGTGCATTTAGGTGACCATGATGAGAGAGACAGACAGAGTCTGGCTGGCTCAGATGCTGGCAGTTCTTGCTACAGTCTACCGGTAGCGTCTCCTTTCAGGCCAGGATAGACGAATGTCACCGAGCAGTGACTAAGTTTGTGGTAAAAGGCTTGCACCCATTTGCCACAGCAGATGCCCCCGATTTTCGGTAAGTGAATGTGTTTAATTGTAGGCAGGGACATTACTGGATATTCTTGTATAATTGCTACAGAAGAATATTTATTTTATTATTTTACATTCACAATTTTTTTTCCTGGGGACCCTGTGACACCCCATTGAAGAGCCGTAGGTTGGATCTGTTAAGATCTCACTGTTGGGTTTGTAAGGCCATGTTACTCCTAAATTTCTATCTTGTTCAAAGAGAAGATATAAAACAAAGATCTAAGCTAATTGACCTTAGTGTTCTCCTTTTTTTAAAAAAAATAATCGATAAGAGAATCGATAAAGAATCGAATTGTTAAACAGAATCGAAAATGGAATCGGAATCGTGAAAATCTTATCAATACCCATCCCTAGGCAGGAGCCTATCCCAGCTGTCTTAGGGTGAGAGGCAGGTTACACCCTGGACAGGTTGCCAGTCTAGCACAAGGCTAACACACATTGACAGACAAGAATTCACACTAACTGCATGTCTTTGGACTGTGGGAGGAAGTGGGAGTACCTGAGGAGACCGCGTGTAAACACGAGGAGCATGTGCCTGATGGTGGAATTGAACTCAAGACATTCTTGCTGTGAAGCAATGCTGCCCTAAAAAGCAAGCAGTCATTTTCTGCTGTTCACCACAGGTCCACCACTCTAGAACTCAAAAATGGACTCAGAGTCATTCCAAAACAGTGACTAAAATAGAAATTCTTACAGTAATTAGAAAATTGTTTTTACTTGTTAATAATTTGGATATTACACTAGAGAAAGACACATGTATTAGAAATGAGCCTCTTCACAGACACATCTCTTAACATCCTAACATCTGTGGAATCTGAATATTTCCCCCTCTAAACACAAATCTTAAACATTTGAAAAAAAAGTGCATTATTGTTATTAAAATGATGCACATATTCAGCAGTAACACAACAAGCCCCGGGCGATCGAGAAATACTTCACTTAATCGGTTTGCTGGATTCACAATTCCCTCATCATAACACCGCTAAACAAAAGTAACAGGCGCTATATTATTTGGTTACATTAATTCTAATTATGCATTTTAGTCATACAGCAGAATTTAAATGCGATCCCACTGCTGCCTAATGTTAGCGAATAATATATCCACTTATTACATAAAGTACATCGAATGCAAATATCTTTGTGATTATGTATAAATACCCTCATAGAAACATAAAGCATCACTTTTGTTTCTGAGGTGATCCTTTTATTTTTTTTACCGCCTTTGCTGTGCTGTTACATCTGCCATTATTTTAAAATAGTTCACACTTTTATTCTTCTTCAGGTTTTATTTGTAGTTTCCACGATGGGGATGATCGTTGTGGAGCTGCCAAAACTTCCCGTTGTTGTATTTTTCTTTCTTGAGCTTTGACAGTTGCACATGAGTGATATGCAGGTGTTTATCGGCATCATAAAGGAAAACACTGCTGTCAGGATTAGATAACATGTCATATGAGATGCATGGACTCAGTGGGAGCAGGATGTCTTCCTTGACACCGTTGCTTCGGCCATAGGGGAGCTACGGGCATTGTGTGCATTGCTAGGATTTGTCACAATTTACATGACAATGAAGAACATTTCCATAGCTGCTGCTGAGAAAAAATAGCACATATAAGAAGTCTGCAGGAAGACTGAGCATCGAGGATGAACAAGTGCAGTAAAAATATAATCAGTTTCAAATTTTCAAAGAGCAACAAGTCAGAGATTCATTTTTTTTTTCTACAGTAATGCGATGATCACAAAGAACATCAGTGAACTGTGATCTGGCAACTTCCCACGTTCAGCTCTATTTTCCTCATAACAAAGAAGGAATAACAGCTATTCACCGTATATCCCTTCTCTCGGGTCACAGGGGACGAATGCACCTCTGGCAGCAAATTACGTGTGCGGTGAACTGAAATTTCTGCAATTTATTTGTTGGCGAGATTAATTAAAGCCGAATATGGGTTTTGTGAACAATAGGTAATCAGTGGTTGTCAGTGTTAATTATGCTGAATGGTGCTGAAAATAAATAGGGGAGTTCAGAGAGCGTGTTTATGGGAGTCATCACGAGCTCAGTAAAACCAGATGCCATCAACAAATCCCATTAAAAGCCCAAAACCAACAGTGAACAGATCCTACAGTGTTGTTTATGAAGCCAGACCCCGCTACAGTTTATTCTTGTGTGCCATAGAGCTCCTTTATCATCCAAAAACTATTAAAAACACATCAGTGAACTACACTGTTGTACTCTGTGTCATATGGCTCTATTATCTTTATCGGTTTATTTTGAATGAATGCCACAAACACCTTCCTGCTCCTGGAAATACTTAACAGTAAATGTGAATTAATCCACAGCTAAAAATAGCCCCCAGCATATACACCGTTTAGTGTTTGTGTTTGCTGAGAAAAAGCTTCCCATCTGTTTTAAAGAACGGCCCTCATTCACAAACAGACACAGACACAGTTTTTACAGGACTGCTGTGAAAAATTAAGTAAACCCCATGATTTGTTTCTAGAACCACGTTTAGCAGCAATAAGTTGAAGTAAACATTTTTTTATTTGACTTTATGAGACTCTCACATTGCAGTGGAGGAATTTTGACCCACTCTTCTTTACAACTGTGCTTCAGTTCATTGGGGTTTGCACAGTCCTGTCACAGCATTTTAACCACACTGAGTTTTGGACTTTGACTGAACCTTTGGGACCAATGCTTATTGCATTATTGCATTAACCTGTTTCAGCCAAGGCTTCATATATATGTGTTTAGAGGAGTTCATAGAGGAGTCACTGAGTTTCGACTGAAAGGTGCCCCGGACCTGTGGCTGCAAAATAAGCCCAAATCATAACCCCTCCACCACTGTGCTTGGCTCTTGATAGGAACTGATTTTTCTGATATGATGTGTTTGGTTTTTAAAAAATATACCGCTATTGTCACAAACCAGGCCGCAGGGCCACGACAAAGACCCAGAGATGCATAGGAATGTCTTCCGAACTGTTATAGTTTAGGTAAATAAATCAGAAAAAAGAATTGTCAAAAGCAAAAAATATGGCGTGTGTGTATTTAGTAAATGAAAGAACCAAACCAAAAGCAACCAGAGTCCAACAGGGTGTCCCGGGGGAATGAGTCTGCGCACAACTAGGCCCTAAAGGTTTTTTATGGAGCCCTGGCACACTGGTCCCAAGTGTTGCCAGTGTCACAATTTGTGAATAGGAACGCCACCTCTCCAATGCCTAAAAACAAGACACAAGTAGCTCAAAAGGATGGCAGGGTGCAGTGGGTCGTAACACTATACATTAGACCAAAAATCCTCTTTGGTCTTGTTTGTCCAAAGGACATTGCTTCAGAAATCAGTTTGTTTGTTCAAGTGCAACTTTGCAAACCTTATCAATGCTGATATTTTGTTTTTAGAGAAAAAATTCTTTCTGCTGGCAACTCTTCTGGTCTTTTTCTAATCATACTGTCACAAACTACACAAGCCTGTGTAGCGTCTGAGATGTAGCTCTTGGGTCTTTTGCATTTCTCTGAGCATTGCATAGTCTGACCTTGTGGTCAGTTTGTTAATACACACTTGAATGGTTCAGACCAGCAAACTAATTAAACACAAGCTCATTATCAATAAGTCAAGTGCCTTTGATTAGCTGCACCTGGCTGCTACTTAGACTCTTAATTCCTATGAAATCAGTATGTAGTGTGCTCTGCTTCTCACAAGACTGCATAAAGTCCTGTAAAATCTCTTTTTCACAGGACTGTATTTGCAAAACCCTACTCAAACACTTTATGCAGAAATCTCTGAACCCTACAGCAATTTTTGGAGCTCATTTTAGGAGATTCACACTAACTGTATATGAAAGATAGCTCTAGGCACCATGAAGCACCTTGTAGACTACTGTTTTTTAATCCCGGGACTTGGCCAATTGGCTACTGCCACCTTGTACCAACTTGTTGTTTGGAAAATGAATTAGAACAGAAGAGTGAAGCAGTGGGAGTTGTTAGCTATAATAACTCTAGTGCCAATGTTAAAAAAATTACTAGGATTTCAAATGAATCACACAGTGTTACTGAATCTGAAACACAGATCCAGTCCTGGAGTTATATTTCTAAGAATAAAACATGAACAGCATCCAAAAAACAAGTTCACTGCTATTTAATCTGTAATCTGATTGATGGGCTGTGACTCAATAATAAAAAAAATAAAATTAATAATAATAATAATAATAATAATAATAATAATAATAATAATAATAATGTCTATCATGTATTTTCCACAAAACATAATTTGTTAATGAAAGTCAGGACAATGAATATTTACTAAAGTAAAAAAAAAAAAATCAGATCAGCAGTGAAGTCTTTTCTTCAGCCATTAGAAGTGTGCACATTTCAAACTCTGCACTGGCTTCAGTTTTAAAAACTGGAGGCTACGTCCATCTATTATACTGTCTACGCATCCTCAAGGGGTAATGCTAACATACACATGTTTCCAGGATAATGATGCTGATGGGAATTTAGGAATAACATTAGCTCGCCTGAAAACATCTACGCTCCATCACTTGTCATTAATAGTGGTTTGAAACGGAATGGTTCAGTTTAACACTACAGCTTTTTGCACTCTAGTTCATACTTGTTGACATATCCTGCTTTTCTCTGACTCTGCTTCATCTATCAAAATAGGCCACAGAAAAGCATCTGGAACAAGCCTATTTTTATTTCAGGTGGCCAAAAAAAAAAGATTAAGTAAACAGTCAGAGAGTGCCATCCAGCACCGCCTTGTAACATTTGTGACTGATTATTATCAGCACGGTGCTCAAGTGCTGGTGCTCAGTCTCAAGTAGGGTCATGAGGACCAAGGTCCAATTAGATGGGCTTCTGTAGAAAGCTGAATAGCCATTATAAATAATGACAGTGTTAAAGTCCTTGCAGTATTCTCCTGTTAACTACAGAATTGTATTGAGTTTGATGTTGTCCATGGAAACCCTGCAGAAAGCTAGCTTTCATTAGATGTGATTTTCTTGGGTCAGCGTGTCAACATGATTACATAATGTGCGGATGTTTGTGTTCACAGATTCAGTATAAACTTGTATTTGATGCATGAGTTCATGTGAGACTTCTTACACATCTTCTAAATCATGATTTTTGTGATTTTCACAATAAATTTTAATAATGCACACAAAAACCCAACAATCAGATGACTCCCTTTAAGCAAGCACTTTGACAACAGTGGGGAGGCAAAACTCCCAGTTAAAAGGATAAACCATGCTCAGGGAGGGGCAGTTATCTGGTACGGCTGGTTGTGAGAACGAGGAAACAGAACAGAATCGGGTTAAAACCAATCAAGCACAGATACTCAACTGATGTCAACTCGTTTTGTGTAGCACCTGTCCAAAGAACCAGTTTCTTCCACCACCATCGTCATGACCAAAGCACTCTCAAAAGATGTCAGGGACAAGAGTGCAGATCTGCACAAGGCTGAAAGGAAGAAACTTGGTGAGAAGGTGACAACTGTTTGTGTGAGTATTCAGAAATGGAGAAAATCAAACTCGCTGGGCGAGTATGATCATAAGAAAGGTGGTGGATCCGTTCAAAACTATACTGAAGGAGGTTGTTAATGATCTGCAGGCAGTTGGGACCACAGTCACCAAGAACACCAGTGGTAACACAATATGTCATAAATGACTGAGGTTTTACTGAACCCACAAGATCCCCCTGCTAAAGAGGCACATGTATAGGCCCCGTTTATTTGTTGGGAAGTTACAAATTCGGCAGGGCATCAAATAACTCTATATAGTTATGTGTATATAGTTATCCAGCAGCAACTGGGAGCAGCAGTGAGAATATAGAACAGATACTGTTTGGTAACAGCTTCTGCTGTCGGGATTCATTGACTTTTGACAAGAAAAATCCTGAAAGGTTCTAATCTGTTTGAGTTAAACTTGCCTCACCTTTGTACACCACATACCTGCTTTGTGAATGTGTGTGAAGCCTGGGTCACAATGTGTGGTCTAAAGCGTAGACGAATGGCGACTTGTTTGGATTGTCAGCTTACTCATTCCCCTCCAGCAGGTCCTGTTCTCTTCTACTAAACCACGTTCGCTCCTTTTCAGCTCTCCCTCCATTTCCTGTTTGTGGTTGCGTCATTTTAGATGTGTGTTGGGATTTTGCCAGTTTCCCAAGATGATTACACCAATGTGTGCTATGCTTCATTGCAGCCATGGCTCAAATCCTGACTTAGGGAAGAAAATTGATTATGGATGCTAATCGGTCCAGTGCAATCCCTTTAGAGTCCCATGATTGCACGACATTGTGTTTGTACAGCTGTTTGTGATCATGACAGGCTAACAGACAGACGGACAGATTGGCAAACTGGTAGGACAGGATGATGGACAAGACACCAGGATGAAGAATTGGCAGGTGAGCCGATGTAAAAAACAAATGGAGTAATTTCATGAAGGATACAGACTTTATTAAGCAGTCTCTAAAACACAACTCCTAGTAGCTGTAATGAATTCCAAAAATTAATTGGACAGAACCGTGAAAGAAAGAAAAAATTATATCAGGCTTTTAAGTCAGGAGCTTTTTCTGGTGATCCATCTTTGTGTGCAAAAGTAGACTGAAGGTTAATTCAATTGTGCTTGCCAGAAAAGTCAGAGCCCAGCTGCTGGACTTCCTCACAGTCTGGTGTTTGTGCTCTCCACCTATCCATGACTGTAGTTCTGTCAGAGGTTGATGGAAAAGAGTAACTAAATCTTTTGAGCGCTCCTTAATCACTGCAATCATCTGGGTTTTTATGTCACATGTCTCAGGAAAGAGGCAACAGTCCAAGAGAGTTACACCATCTTGTGAGGGCTGACTTTGCAGGAATGACTGTTTAGGCTTGAAGTGTTTTTCCTGCACAGCATAAGACTCGATTTCAAAGCCGTAGCTATGCCACAGCTTTTATAAAGCCACATCAGGCTAATTATATACCACTTCTATTCATTTTTAATTATTTTGTAATTTAATTTATTGCAAATATCTCATCAGCCAATCAACTGGCATCAACTCAAAATGAACTCAAGCATTAAGGTCATTTAAATGGCTTTGAACATGGTGTGGTTGTTGCCACCAGATAGGCTGCTCTGAATATTTCAGAAACTGCTGATCTGGGATTTTCCCACACAGCTTCATGTAGGGTTTACAGAGAATTTTCCAAAAAGTGAAAATATCCAGTGGGCGGCAATTTTCTGTGAGAAAATGTCTTGTTGACATCAGATGTAAGAGGAGAATAGCCAGACTGCATCGAGCTGATAGGAAGGCAACATCGACTCAAATAACCACTCGTTACAACCAAGCTGTGCCGAAGAGCATGCACAGCACATCAAACCTTGAGGCAGATGGGCTAGAGCAGCAGAAGACCACCACTCCTGTAACTCCTGTCCTGAACAGAAGACCAGGGCAGTTCCCTCAGCCTCACCAAAATTGGACACTAGAAGAGTAGAAAAACTGGTCTGAAAAGTCTCGATTTCTGCTGCAACATTCAGATTGCAGGGTCAGAATTAGGAATAAAGAACATGAAAGCATTGTCCAACCTACCTTGTATCAGTGTTTTAGGTTGTTGTTGGTGGTTTAACGGTGTGGGGATATTTTCCTGGCACATTTTGGGCTCTTTAGTAACAGCTGAGCGTCATTTAAATGCAACAGCCTACCTGAGTATTGTTGAACCCGTTGCTAGGCCTGTCTTTGCATTCTGAAGTTTGCACTTGTCATTCTGGAAACATCTTCTCTCGTCACTGCTCGTTTCTAAGACCGTTCTGAGCTCATCTTCACATTTATGTAAGTTGCAAAAAAAAAAAAAAAACAGTTGTCAAATAGGTTTTATGTTTAGCCACCAGTTAAGAGCCCTTTTTTAACCCCCCCAACATATTCAAATTCTCTCAAACAAGAACATTGCAGGTTTAGCACTTATACTCGTTACATTTGTATATTGGAAAATCTACTAGCTGAATCAATGTGGTTTTATTCCATCATAGCCAAACGCTGTGAATGCAACAGCACTATTTTAAGTAAATCCCAGGACTGTTCTCTGGCAACCCTAAAAATAGACTTAATATAGGATTTGAGGAGAGAAAAAGTGGGTGAATCCATCCTGTGAATTACAGTTTGTCTATGGTGCTCAGTAATCTCTGCTGCAAATTTGGGACATCAGCACTTGCACCATCGACAACCTAAACTTGGACTCCTTGGGGCTTTTTGGTGTGTGCATGTTTGTGGATGGTCTAGTCCAATGGAAACGCATCCAGCATCCCAGTAAGTGGGAAAGGGTAGAGCTGAACTGGGAGTGAGCAGATACAAGCAGACACAACACAGAAGCAACCTCAAATTCCGTATAATATCCATACAAAAAAAAAAAAAAAAAAGAGATTCCAGTAAATTCCAGTGGCACAGCTTCCTTTTGTAATCTTTGCAATGGTAGATTGTTACTTTTTTTCTTGCTTTTACTTTAGACAAGGTTTCCTTACTTTTAAAATGGTCCAGTGAAATAAAGTGTGATACAAAAACATTTACTTAAAAACACCTCGTAGTTAAAAACCTTTTAATTAATTTATGAATATTTATTTTTGGAACCCCTGCCATGAGGTGCAATCTAATGAACCCAATAAAAGGCTCATGCTTGAACTCCCTCTGTATTTTTCCAGTGTGCCATACACCGGTAGTGTATCTGTCATTCTCCTGATTTGTGGGTGTTTGTGTGTGCATGCAGGTGTCACTTAATTTGTGCTTGCGAATATGTCTTGCAACGTCGATAACGAGTGCAGAGCATGCATTCTCTAACTTTAATCCAAAGCTGTCTGACTGGCCCGCCAGCGTGCGGTGGTTTATATTCATACAACAAAAATGCACATCGATCACTTGATTTGTTTCCACAGCCAAATCATTCGGGGTGTCTGCTTGTCTCTAATAAACTCCAAGATGGGTTATTTGTTTCCTATAATTTTAATCCAAGCTACGTGCCTAGGACACATTTGAAGTTATAGCACTGCACTGTGATGTGATGCATATACACCGTCTTGCTGTACACAATGACTCTGCCTTTTACTGTTGTTTTTGTTCCCCCCTTCCTATATATATATATATATGTGTATATATATATATATATACACACATATATATATATATATATATATGTGTGTGTATATATATATATATATATATATATATATATATATATATATATATATATATATATATATATATTAGGGGTGCAACAATACACAAAATTCACGGTTCGGTTCGGTTCGATACTTTGGTGTCACGGTTCGATATTTTTTCGATACACAAAATGTTCATGCCTTTTTATTAATTTGTCATTTATTAAATTTTCACGGTACATTCTGCACCACCTCTCTGTGCGTTCATCATTTGTTTGAAGCCAGCTCACCTCCTGCAACCACTTTTCCGAGAATACACGCTTCTTTTGTGGTTCGGACTCCTGACATTTCTTTGGAGGTGGAGGAACATCACAGTAATTGCTTAAAGGAGCTTCTTCGACATCTTTAAGAGTTCTAAACAAATGTCTGTCCTCCTCCTGAAAATCTTATGTATGCAAACACGCGTTGCAACTTCTTATCTTGTGCGCGTTTTTTATTTTGACAGCGAATGCGCACCTGCGGACCACTAATGTGTAGACCTGGTTATTTAGCTCGTCATATTGCAGCCACAGAAATTCTTTTGTCCATGAAACCATAAAGCTGCACTTTCTTTTTGCCTTATAGTCTGATTTGTCATAACTTTTCCGTTTTGTGGTAAGCTTTTCTTTGGCTGTCACTTCTTCACCCTGACCTGTCTTATTTGGCTCAGCAGAACTAAAATATATATCCTCCTGCTTTTACACACGCACTCACATAACGCTCAGCGATTCTCTGCGCGATCAACCTCTCACATGTTTAAGCTTGCTGCGGGAGATTTCACTTGTCATGTTTGCATAGTAAGCTAACGATTGATAAGACGATGTCAGAGGAATTGGTGCGCAAATTATCATCACTCACCAATCAGTGCTGTCGCTCTCTATACACAGTTCGCGCGATTGCAAAGTGAAAGCAAAAAACAAGCGCAAATTCAAACGCGATTTCAATATGTCACATATTGACAGTGGCTCACCGATGCCAATGACATAATTACCCAGCTACATTTCCGAAAGAATGCAAAAGCATTGACATATATTTTTCCTTCCTACGATAGGCCGACGAGCAGAGCAGGGCAGCCCGTCTGGAAAAATCGCTAGCCCGACGTCCCGGGGCTAGCGATTTTGCGAGCCCTGTATCTGATTGAGGAATCACTCATCTTTGGAAAAGAGAGTTTATTACAGAGAAATGTCTCTTTCCAAAATAAAAGCTATACTATACGCTTCTTCTGGGCTATATTCTCAGCAGCATATTAAACATATCAGGTCCCCATAAGGAGAATCATGTGCTAACGGCTGTCTAAATGACTCGGGTAAAGTTTGTATGCGTGCTTGTTGTTTTTGTCTGCTTCCACTTGTCTTTGCACTAGGATGCTATCGGGTAAATGTGCAGTCATATTCGTTGTGTTCCCACTAGTGCTGTCAGCCTTAATTTGAAATGAGGTTAAGGCCACAACACAGCAAATCTCCGTTAACGAGCTACCGCGGATTGCCCCGTGTGGGGCTGGACAGCGTCAACACGTTAACGAGCTAACTGCGCTAACACACTAGTTCCCACTCATGTAATTGAGCATTGCGTGGCACATCTGACATACTGTTTTACTTTAGTCCATGACACGCTTACCTTCAGGGTCATACATCACATGAAGACCAAAATAGTTCCAGATGCCAGATCTGAATGAGGGTGGGGGAGGTTCAATTTGCCGTGTTGCAACAAGCTTAACTTCTGTCTAGCTAGCTTGCCCTGCGCTCAGTGAATCTGTGTTCGACTACTCCGCCTAGGCTGCACTGTCGAGCGCAGATCCACTGAGCGCTCAACACAGACAGCACCGTCAGAAGGAAAGTTGATAAAATAAATAAAAAATTTTGTATTGTTCGATACATATGCGTACCGAACCGAAAGCACTGTATCGAACGGTTCAATATCGATACGAGTATCGTTGCACCCCTAATATATATATATATATATGTATATATATGTGTGTGTGTGTATATATATATATATATATATATATATACACACATACATATATATATATCTATATATCTATATAGATATATATATATATGTATATATATGTGTGTGTGTGTGTATATATATATATATATATATATACACATACATATATATATATATATATATATATATATATATATATGTATTGAGTCAATGTCATGACTAAGATATGAAAACAAGTGTGTGTGTGTACATATACATGTACAGTATTACATTTTAATTAATTTAATCCTAGAACCACTAAAGTGTGACTTTACTTTTTAAAGTCACACTTTAGCTTCTTCAACATTAAGCAATGGTCTTAAAAGCCTGTTTATTTTGCTCCTCTATTAGTCGTATTCATTTAAGCAGACATTATATGGCTTCATCAATCTTGTTTTGCTGTATCAAAATAACATAAACATGACATTTAGTAGGTTTCTTGCTGCCCGATGAAATAGCTGATATTACTCTGACGTATGAGTATAAACTGCACAGCAGGTCTGAAGCAATTTAATCCAGACCAATTTTTGGTCATTTCACAGGTCAAATCCAATAATTGCTAACCCCGGCTGGTATTGTTTCCACACTATGTGAGTCTACGTATGCATGTGCGGTCCAAGGGGCACCAGCATTAAGTAACCCAAAGGCAGTGTGAAGTAGTTTGGCGGTTTGTGGGCAGATTTTATCAGTGTAAACAATACTGAATGTGAACCGCAAAAAATGGCTGGTAACTCGCCCTAGATAACAAGGGTATTCCTTTGAGTTTACAAACCAAGAAGTAAAAATGCTCTTGGCTATGTGCAGCTTTAATACAATGAGTAATGATGTAGTTGATAAAAAGGCCAGTGTTACTTGGATGTCAGTGGTGGAATCGCCCACCCGCCGTCTTACATTACCTACACTGGCACTGAACTTGGGCAGTGAATGTTTAGTCTGAGGTCCATAATCGTCTGGCAGGCGTGTAATTGCTCGGAGTGATGGTCTGCTTAAAGTTAATATCAAACGGCAGTCGATTTCTGTCAGAAATGCAGCCCAACTCTAAATAACTTGGGCATGAGCTACTCTTGGTTAAAACTAGAGTCATGTGAGTGAAGAAACATCACAAATCTTTGTGCGTGGATGCTCGTGGTAAAGCTTTAAATGACCGGTGTTTAAGGTGGAAGTGAGCTGCTGATCACTGAAAAGCATGTTTAGGAACTTACAGATGAACATTGTGCTTAACAGTGACGTTTGGTGATTGCAAAAAATGCGAAGAAGAAGAAGAAGAGGAGCACACACCTGAAAAAAGCAGCACAATAGTCTTTAACAGTGTGTGCTTGTTTGTGTGTCGGCCCAGTGAGGGGTGGTGGTTGACGGTGGTGCTTTTACACAACACAAAGCAAAAACCATCAAAAAGATAATGATTGTAAAACAAAGCAAAAATAGATTGCAGTGTAATTACACACGTGTACTCCTCATTTTGTCGAATGGATTTAGTAATATAGTCCCACTTCAAAGTGGTGTGCAGTTGTACTTCCTGGTAAAGAGTTTCCCAAATTCAAATCAGTTGAAACAAAACAAAAACAAAGTAAGAGGAAGAATGTTCACCTCATGTCAGGGGCTGGCTCTGTCACCCAGCATTTTTGACATAATGTTAAGTTCTAGTATTATTATTAGTTTGTCTTAGTTGGGTTTTAGTCTAGTTCGTGTTTCTTCTATGTCTCCTTATTTATGTGTCTTTTCCTGTCTTCTGTGTTTTACTTTTAGTTATGTCAGTGCTTTCGTCTCCCTTATCTGTTCCCATGTGTCTCTCCTTGTGTTCCGTGTATCCCAGGTCATGTGTTTCATGTCTGTGTCCACGTTGTCAAGCTCGTGTTGTCATGTCTATGTTCCATTATTTTTCCTCTTTTATTTTGAAGGGTCTGATGTTTGCATGTTCAGTGTGTTTAGTTTTACTTCCCCTGTGGTGTCTGGTTCATTTGTGTCAGCTGTGTTTCCACTTCCCTCATTACCCTTCTGTCTCCCTGTGTTCAGTGTTGGGTCGTCTGTTTGTCTCATGCCATTGAAATCTCAGGATTGTTTTTATGGTCCTGTTCCATGTCATCGTTTTTATGATTAGTTTTAGTTTACCCCAGTTTAGGTTTTACTTTCGTTTCTCCCCAGCTCGCCTTGGCTGGTTTTCTGTTTTTGATACCAGCCTTAATAAACGGCTTGCTTTCTATTATACTTTGTTTTCTCTCCCGTGTCTCCTTTTGGGTCCACACCTCAAACATCGCACTGCTAGACAATGGCAAAATATTCTATTTTCTATTTCCATCCTAATGAATTAAGCCTTTTACAAACTGGTAGAGAGTAAATTTGAACTCTTATGGCTAGATTTACTAAACAGGGCAAAAGAGCTTGTGAATTGATAAAAACCCCAAATTTTATTGTTTCATTTTGATAATAAAGTCAAAATCTTGATATTAAACTAAAAATTAAACTAAAATTTTGAGAAAAAGTTGCAATGTGGAGTGAAACAACTGCCACGGCTGCTGTATCTTAAACAAACGAGTTGGTGAAATTGTACTTCAGACTCGGTTTTAATAACAAGAAAATTATTTCTGATTTCTCAGTTATTCCTCTCTATTTAAACCAAAACTCACTTTGCACCAGAGCAACATGTTAGTACATTTGCCCTTCAGGTAGGGCATTTCTGGTACAGAAGGGTATTAATTTAAACACTTTTTTGATGATCTTTCATAATGGTCTCGGGTAAAACACTAACGGAGAACAACTTATAATATACACCATGTCCCACTTCTTTGTGGTAATTTGTCTCGAACATAGTGTGTTAACCTATTGGATATTTGTGTGAAACACTGTTATAATTAACATAATGAATTCATGACGAATGAAAAAAAACATTTTTGTTGCTGTGACCTTGATGTTTGATGAGTTCATCCTCGAGTCCAAGTTGAGGATTGTGCCAAATATGAATGCATTTCCTCTGGGAGATACTTCCATCATTACAATGGGATGGATGGACGGCCATAGTTACAATATGAAGACATGATGTCTCTATGGCTGTGGCAGACAGTGTGGTATAAAAATGATTACTGGATATGGTTTGTTTAAGCTAACGTGTGTTTTTTAAATATGTATCGATATCTTATGAATAAAAGAGAAGCCACCTGCTTCCCCACTGCACTGTCTCTTGGGGTCTAAATATCCCATTGGTTCTGTATTTCTGCACTTCAAGTAAATCACCATCTTATTGTTATGACACAAAGCAAAATAAAAAGCTGATTTTAAGCCATGACCTCTTGCAGGACACACAGATGTCAGCACATACGCACACATGCTGCTTTTAATTCAAGAAGAAGCCAGATGTTGCAACGTTCATAGAAACACTGGACCTTTCCCTGCCAAACTCTAATTTACTGTTTATTGGATGACGTCATTCTAGCAGATCCCACTTCTGACAACAACCCCTCAACGTACATTATCCTGACAGAAACCATTCATCACTGCTGTGAGACGCTGGGGCATCAGAGAAACTAAACTTCTGTGCTCAGCTCTTTTAGGCTGAGCACAGACCACCAGCGAGTCATTAGTCACATCTCAGCTTGTTTGTGTCTTTCAAGACCAGCTCATCTAAAGAATTATTAACTGTAATTCCTCCTGCCTTCTGTTGCCGTTTCATTTCATTTGTTTTTCGACTTGACGGGGCAGCCATTAAGGTCACTCTGTCAGCGCACGCTACTTTTTCAAAGTGACAGACAAGACAAAAGGAGAAAATGAAACGTCTGTTGATTTCATTTGCGTTCCTTTTTCAAATGGCCAGATAAGAATGTCACTAAAGGACAACTCTATATTTCACGCATCAGCGGAGACAAACAGAGACCTTCAAGAACATTAATATTGCTGAGGATCTGTAGACCTCGAGTGACCCTCAACAATCTGGCATCTTCTCACAGTCCCAGATGAAAAACAACAGTTCTGGTCATCCTAAACTGAAACGACCTCTCGGTCTGGGTTTAGTGATTCTAAAACAAAACCAGTCAATGAGAATATCACACTAAATGACCTGCGTTGTTTTCCCTTTGATCGTATCTGAACGCTCCCCCTTTTTCATCTCGTCCGAGCGAAACAAAAACATCATGGCGGTATTGGTGAACATGCATCATGCCGGATGCAATGAAAACAGGCCTGGATTCAGATTGCATCAGGTAATTACCGCTCCAGTCATTACTTTTATGTCTAAGTCTACCCGCCAAGGTGGTGAAATATTCCTGTCAGCAAAGATGGTAGATGAAAGGCCAACATTAGCGGGGGAGCTGTGGCGTTGCTGCCGCAACTTGTGCTTTTTGAGATACGCGTCCCCGCTGTAGCTGCCGTTTCTCCCACTTGTCAAATAAAAGCAATTCATCTCAGTGAGAATCTCTTCTATGGATGATAATTGTGAAAGAATATGTCCCGGTGACATTGGTGTAGAAAATCAACAGCTGAGTCTGTTTGTTTTTACTGGTGCATTTTTCTTTTTGTAAACTTTATTCTGATAGATATTTCTTTTAAAAACCCATTTCCTCCTCTACGTGTAAAAACAGCTTACTCTTCCAGACATTCAGACTTATTCATCCAGTGATTCATGTTTATATACAGAGCACAATTACAGAGCATTCACTTTGATTACTGTTCATCTTAAGGCAGAACATAAAATTTTAAAGCGTTTGTGCAGAAAATGTCCGTTGTGCCAGACATTCTGGACTCACCATCAAGCGTCCTTTCAGTGCAGCATGCACGATTTATGGAGCACCGGTAAAAGGAAGAACTACGAGACCAGATACCATGACGCTGAAAGAGTTCAAGAGGCAGAATGTCTGTGAAGGTCATCGTAGTCTAAGGAGCTTGGAAAGAAAAGTTTCAGGACTTCTTTAAGTTTCTTGAAGACGTTTCACCTCTAATCTGAGAAGCTTCTTCAGTTCTAACAGCAACTGGTGGAAAGTCCCAGATTTTAACCCAATGGGAGTGTCCCCCAACAGGGTCAAGGACCCCCTATTGATCCACTACCTAATCACACGAGATAAGCTGTGAAAACGGATGTGGGTCAAAAAAATGTTAACCACAGGCCAAGTGACGGGCCAAGTAAATAAGACTCCAGAGACCCATAGACCAGTCCGTGACCATCTGGCAACCACTGGTCACCAGGGAAAATTTGTATGCTTGACTTAGTTGCCAAAAAACCTGTGATTGCTTTGGTCACTAGCAGATTGCCATCTCCATAGTTTGCATGAAACACAAAGACTGAAATGGTGAAAAGTGAGACACAAACCTGAAACGGAGACCGTCGCCTTCAAAGTAAAAGCTGCGCCTTTGAAAGTAGCCTTCAGGCATGACTTAAAAACTTTATTTCAAGTTTGTGTCCCACTTCTTCTAGCTTTTTGACAAATGTATTGTGGTTAGCACCAACCTTTATGCAGCCACACTGTTGCAAACAGCACTGTGGGAAGTAATTATAAAATATGAAATTTAACTTGTTTGTTCACAGTTGCCTAGTTAAATATCCAGTAGTCATGCTGTAACATTACCCTGCATTTGTCGAGTTCACAAATGCAAGTCACATATTCACTTTCGTGCTGTTGTTGATCTGTTTTGATAACATCAATAACCTGATAGTATCCCTTTCTATTTGCTGGCCGGCTTACAAGACCTTTGACACAGAGCTTAGAAAAGTTTACTGGGGCTGTAAGATCAAAACAGTTTGCTAAATGAAGCTGTAAACACTCTGAGGAGGACACCAGGGCTGCATGATAATTCTCTAAGGCCTCATCACTACAGGCCAAACCACAGACGAAAAGTTATCAGTCGTTATGAAATGTACAAATGTAATTACATGAGTTTCTTTCAGTTCATAAGAGCAGGATGGTTGCTGTGTGAATCTCAAACAGCAGAAGAGTCTCTATAGATTCTCTGGAGTGCAGCCAGGAACATGGAAATGTGCAAGAAACCAATATAACAAAAGCCTGTTTAGGCAGTTTTATGTATTTTCACAGGTCTTTACACTCTGTTTGTAGGTTCACAGATTTTGTGAACATTACAGCTGTACAAACGTTGCACCTTATATACCTCACATGTAAAACGAGGGAAGGTTTGAGAACTCCTATTACAAGATGGCCTCAGGTGACATCTGCTGATAGCTCTTGGCAGAAAGTGCAAAACTTTTTGAGACATTCACAAAGTCACCTCACTTTCACAGACCATTATTCTAACATGGGGGAATTCACATTTTCTGTCGTGAGTGTTTGAAAGATTTGCTGAGTCTGTGCAGCCTCCTGTTTGCCCTCACAAGGTACAGGGGAAGAGGGTCTCAGCCAAGTCATTTCCGCTATTTGGACTAAACCCTGTGAAAACGTCCCAGGGGGCCAGAGGACTCATTAGGTGCGGTGACACCGTTGCCGCAGGAGGTGTCACCAGGAAAGCAGCTGACAGGTCCTTAAATATAACACACACTTCCTGTGACCTCCCATTCGGACAAGCTGCTGGGGCGTGATCGCTGCTCTGCCTCCAAGGCCAGTATGTCTTCGGTCATCATTTAAATTGAGAGCTGCACACAAACACAGCATGCACACGCACACACAGACAAGAGTGCGTGAGTACCTAGAGTAAAAACATGCATCTGTGTAGATGTGTAGCCATTCATAAATTGCTTTGTCCATGCAGAAAAGTAACAAGTTCAAACCTGAACAACATTTCCAACATTTGGCAACTCTGAACGTCAGCGAGAGGTCAGTGAGAACATCAGCCATCAGTCCCAGAACACCCTGTCACACAGTGTTTACTGAGACGCGCTCGTAATCATCCGCCAACCACAGTGGCCTGAGATGCTTTTCGCCAGTTGACATTAAAGGGACAAGAGACACCGTGTTGGCTGTGCTTCCTAACATCTCATTTCACTGCCCCCTCCTCCTCCTTCTTTGTGTGGAGGAAACCAAACAATGGAGCAAATGTTTCATTTTTCAGTTCACTGTCAGGGGAACAAGCACTTCCACTTTGCATGCCATTGTTGTTCTCTCAATGATACTGCGCTCCACAGCAACACTGGCTCGGAAAAAACCTGTTTCACTATACGCATAATTTGTGTTGTGGCTGCTACGGGGGGAACAGAAGTATAATGTGCTGCCAAACCACCTAGCAAGCAAGCAAAGCCCAAGGAGACAAGGCTCTGTTACACTTCTCACAGAAAGGGAAGTTTACTTTCTTTTGCCCACACGAATCCATCCAGTTATATTGAGATATTTCAGCTATAAAGATCATTGGTAGGTCATTGGACCTCATTTACAGGGAAGATGGTAGATGGTGATGAGTAAAATTTAAACAACAGGCCTTGTCACACAAGCCTCTGAGCCTCTCTATTTTCCTGCTAGACAGTTTGTTTCCCTTCTGACCTTTGTTAAGTTTTATGTGTTTAGATTTGAATGTGCTCATATTTGAATCCAGAAAATTATAGAACCTAAACCTAACTAACCACATCCCGCCTGCATGTCAAGGCACCTACACCACTTAAAAAGTCATGGATTTATAGTGCGCACATATGTGAATTCACTAAATGTGACAGTTCAAGTAGGATGCATCTATTTCCCTGGTGTTAAATGCAAGTGTGAGCAAGCCTTCATTCTACCATCTCTAGCACTGATCCATCACAGCGTCCTCAAAGAAACTAGAGGATGCTAGAGGAGCAAGGACACATATAGTCATTTATAATCAATCTACATGCTAAATGCAGGCGTCCTTGTGCATTTTAAACAATCTGCGATACGTACTGTATGATAAGGGAATGAGCAAGACTTTATATTTGTGCTGGTCCCATGCCAACTTGTAGCACAGAGCTGCATAAGCAGCAGCTATATTTGCTCCGTGCACAGCAATAATAATCACCATAATCCCCGATGCATCTGATTAGTCAAACACTGCCGGTGCTAGCTCCCTGTATCTGTAACACTGCCCGAGGCAGCTCTGCTGACAGATGACTCCACACAGCATGTAATAATAAACACGCGACACAGGAGGAAACACGAGACCCAGCTTGACTTCCAGTCCTTATAGGTAATCCATCATCACCGTGCTGACCATCTAACTTTCACGGACCCGTGTGGGTGACACACAATACAGTGACGAGCTTCTGGATGTGTTATGCACCCCTGTGACTGAGACTGACACTGAGCATTGTTTCCCACTGTCTCCGCCGGGCTCGTCTGAGACCAGGAAGGATAAACAGTCCACTGAGCTTGGCACAAAATTTGTCCTCCTCCCTAATGAAGTGCAACCCCCCGAGCTCAACATCATTCATCATACTCCAGCCGCTGTGTTGGTTTGTGAGCTAGTTTGCGTCGGTGCCGAACGTCTGCTGCATATCTGCATATCTGCATCTCTGCACTCGTGTTTTCATTTTTCTGTCCTACGGACTGCAGGCGCACTAGCAGAGCTCAAATGACTCTAAGATGACCAAACAAATGGGCCAAACAGTCCCGTTTGTTTTCTTTCTTTCTTTCTTTTCCCTTGTGGCTTTTGCTTAGTTTGGAACCAAACTCATACATCTAATTTCCCGTCTATTTGATGGTTATCGGAATTTTGAGCTGTATTAGATTTTCATATAGACTTACGCTATGCAGGGGAAGCAGAATGATTGTCCAGTGTTGATTTATGCACCGCTGTGCCACAACTTCCCAGTTCCTCATAAAGGAATTAGCCTTGCTCCAGCTGTGCCATAATATTTACATGATAAATCGTTAGGCTGTGTTTAGTCTGTGCTCTGATGTATATCTTAATGCAGTGTTTTCCCCCCATCATAGTTTGGCAAGTGCAAGTTATGACTGTCTACAGCAAGTCATATATGGGCATGTGTCCTTGTGATCGGGGTCGAGGCTGAGGGTTTATTTCATGCTTCGAATCTGGTCGACGATCCAGGAAATTTCAATATATCATTCTGAAATAATTAGAAGATGGTTCTGTGATCAAAGTCATTACAGGATGTAATATGAGGGGAGAGATTAACCGGAAATTATGTCGGGACATAATTCAGAGAAACTTAAAATCTGGCTTTGGATGTGTGATGTGTTCCATATGGTACTGTGATGTTATACAGCTCGAGCATTACAAAAGAAGCTGAGCATATCCAGACGTGGATGTGTTTAGTATATTATATGAGGGCCAGTATGGCGGCTCTTTCTTATGTTTGCTGGTGGAAAACAAGGCAAAGGCCGAATCTCTCCCTGTGTTTTGGTAGGCTGACAAATCCATTTATAATTTTTCTCAGATTATTAATATAACAAATGATATCAGTGGCCAGGTCTCACACACACACACACACACACACACACACACACACACGGAAGCAAGAACTCAAATTTGTGAAATATGTGGCAAATGTTCAAAGAAGTCAAAAGAATGGGTTGTACTGGGTGATGGATGCATTTCTCTTAAATTTCCACATTATAACATCAATCGAACTCGTTCCATACTCTCACTTTTAATATTTTAATGATCCTACTTCAAGCTTCAGTTGTAATTTCATTGTTTCTTTTCAGGTGAGCATGAATGTCTACCACAGCAGTCCCCAACTTTTTTTGCGCCACGGACCGGTTTATGTCCGCAGATAAAAACAACAAAATAAAACCAGTACCGCTACCAAAGAAAAGAAGATTTATTTCATGGGAAAAACCCAGAGAAACCGAGTTAACTATAAAAAACAATAAAAACCCTGACCGGTACCGGTCCGTGGCCCGGGGGTTGGGGACCGCTGGTCTACTACATTGTACTGTTATTTGAAGTTCAAGTCAAAGCTGACCATCAAAGGTTGAATATTGTTTTTTTGTTTTCTTGTGATTAAATCCAGTGTTAGCGGTAATGGATGTAATTAAACAAGCAGTCTATGTATAGTTATTTAGTGTTTTAAGCAGTTCAATAATTTTTTATTGATTCAATAACTGGCATTTCTCGGCTGATTAAAGCTACTAACCTCACTCACAGGCTGGTGTTTACATTTGAGGGAGCAGTATTGCATTTTTATTTATTCATTTGGGGGTTTTGTTCTTTTTAAAACCTGCTTAAACATACTAAAGAAGTTTGTACCGCAGGATTAACAAGTGCAAAGTGCAAGCTTTTGTTATTTGTTCTGCTGAAACCCATTTTAACATACTAGATCATTTTGATTATAATTTTTACATATAGTACATGTGTAGCGGTCATTTCGTTGTTTAGCAAAAATCATTTAAATGTTTAGCAATAAATATGAAGTGAAAAAAAGTTTTGGATGTACATGTATTCAAACTGTTATTTAATAAATGGTTTTTGTAGTGTACGTAAAAAAGTCAAAACTTTAAAAACTATAACATGATATTTATTATTATATATGGGGCGATCGTGACTCAAGAGTTGGGAGTTCGTCTTGTAATCGGAAGGTTGCCGGTTTGAGCCCTGGCTTGGACAGTCCCGGTCGTTGTGTCCTTGGGCAAGACACTTCACCCGTTGCCTACTGGTGGTGGTCAGAGGGCCCGGAGGCGCCAGTGTCCGGCAGCCTCGCCTCTGTCAGTGCGCCCCAGGGTGGCTGTGGCTACAATGTAGCTTGCCATCATGTGTGTGAATGTGTGTGTGAATGGGTGGATGACTGGATATGTAAAGCGCTTTGGGGTCCATAGGGACTGCGCTATACAAATACAGGCTATTTACCATAGTTTATAGTTTTTTACGGCAGTATCATTTACTAAGTGTTGCCAATCCAAACAAAGGCAGTCAGATTGTATAAGGAACTTAATTAACTAGTTTACATTACGCCATTGCAAAATTAGCCATACTGGAGCCTAACCAGTAAAAAAGAGTAAAATTTTGAATACTTTGACCTTGAACAAGAGGTCAGAGGTAAAATGTGACATGATATTTTCAATCTCTATATATTTTCTTTACGTTGACAAAACACAGCACACTTGTAAGAATCATAGTTATTCTAAGGGGTTTTGTCCATTTTCGACCAATAAGTCATCAGGTTGGTGTTTCTTTATAGTTACACCAACATGGAGAATGTATCCTACACTGTAGTGGAGCCTCATGCTGTCGAGCATTTGTTTTACTTTGCAAGGTCATCATTTGAAGCTCCAGTTTGAACTTTACAGATATCTGTTTTGAATTTGTCAACTCTAAAAGAATCTCCACCCTTGAATATCACTGCACAAATTTTCACGTTTCCCTCCCACAGCCTGTCTTGAAACCTGGGTGCCACTTTGTTCTGCCTCCATTGATCTGCATTCAGGGCGACACCTGCAGGATGTATAGTTTCCCTCGTATGTTTCAACGTCTCGCACATAAGCGATAAGAAGCTATCATAACACCGGGTAGCATAACAAAAAGTAGGTCACATTAAGGATATGAACCTCTGCTCAGCTCGGTGTGTGTGCGCTCTCAGCAGTCTCTACAGATAACTCACCCCTATCTCTTCTCCATTTAGTGCCGCCAAGGCTCGGTCTGGGTT
The DNA here is from genome assembly GCF_056152115.1 of Neolamprologus brichardi. Classification (NCBI taxonomy): domain Eukaryota; kingdom Metazoa; phylum Chordata; class Actinopteri; order Cichliformes; family Cichlidae; genus Neolamprologus; species Neolamprologus brichardi. The sequence continues at coordinate 15,648,224 of NC_142112.1, read as the reverse complement.
ACACCGACTGCCTCCTCAGGGGAAATAAGGATACGGCTCTCAGGTTCCCAGCAGGCCCAACATATGGGATCTGCTCTCGTATCCAGTAGAGATGAATTCATCCCAAACTCATCTTCTCACACAGATTAATTTGGCAGACATGGTGAGGCAGGTGGAATGTGTTGAGCAGCATCTGCGTGTATGTATGAGATTGATGTGGATGCTACGTTTTTGTGCTGCTGAAGGCTGTGCTGATGGAAAATGGAATGAGGTATAAACCTATAGTTAGCTATTGGCATCCCTGTCTTATTATTAGTATCCAAAGTGAGAGAAGGACAATTCATAATTTACTGTGACACTATTGACTGATGACTGACATGACGAAAGGTTGAATCAAATGTTTTTACTATAGCAGCAATGTCATTGAGATTAATACCCAGAGCTTATGAGGCTGAGGATGAATTTAAAAATGTTATTCAGCAGTAACATAACACATTAATTATGTTGGTTAAAGTAGAATGGATGTTTTCTAAATTTCAAGGGGATTTTTTTTCCAGTTAAATCACTTTTAGTGATTTGTTAGGACTGCCATAAAATGGCTATACCATTACTCAGGGATGTCTCCTCGACTCTGAACATGCCTTTCCCCTCTCTCCTCTTCCTTTGTCATCAGGCACAGTTTCTACCAGCACCCTCCTGGCCAACAGTGCCAGTACTGCCCATTGGTAATCCAGCCCAGCCATATCAATTACGGAAATCTTACTGGTCATTTGTGTGGTTTAATTGACAGATTTTAAGATTTTACATCAGATACCGTTCCTGATACAATCCTCCCCGTTTATCCAGGCTTGAGACTGACACTATGTGTACACTGGCAACGAGGCTTGTGGCTTCTTGTGGCCATCAGGCTTTGGCTATCAAAACCTGCCATGAAGCTTTAAGTTTAACATTTTCAGTGTTATCAGCTTGGTGACATTAACCAATGAGTATAGGAAGTCTATGAGTCCATCAGGAAAGTGCTAACTGAGGACAGAGTGTAAGAGAACCTAGGGCTGTTTTACACGCACGATCTGATATCGTCGTGTTGGTGTTGTTCCTAGATCAACATAGTAAATGTTGTTCCAGGATCAACATTGCAAGTGACCAATCAGAATGTTGTGACGTCATACTTTTGCGACTTCGGGAAAATCTGCCGTAAAACAAAAAGACGTACTTAAGCTGCGAGAAACCGCCGCTGTCCACCCATCAACGGACCCTGACCCTGACCCTGACCCTAACCCTAACCCTTTAATAAATGCTAAGCAGAATTGATATTGTCCTTGCAACATTGGAATTTCATAAATGCACGAATGGCTTGGCGCGCCAAAGAATAACGTCACAAGAATGTGATTGGTCACTTGCAATAAATGTTGTTCCAGGGATCCAGGAACAACACCAACATGACGATATCAGATCATCCGTTTTACACACACATCCAGAGCTTTTTGTGTAAAGCCCCTGCTGGCCATAAATTGCAGTGCAAGTTTAAAGCATTTTCACATCAGCTTTCCCTACAGACTCACAATTTGAAAGTACTGTAGAGCGTATTACATGACGCCATTATAAGGCTGTATGCTAAGCTACAGGCAGCAGTTAGCTATATTAAGCTAGCATACTGGAACCTTGCCACTATGCTAGCTTCAATAAACAGCCTGACTGTCCAAAAGTAGAAAGTCTGCCATAGCCTAGGTTTTCAGCTTAGCATCAAGACAGGAGAATACTTCAAAGAAATGTCCCAGGTTTGGTTCAGTTAACTTGTATTAAGAGACACTGGCTGAGGCTACATGTTTAAGTTAAACCAGCTGTATTTTACAGCGAAGTTTTGTTTTTGGTAAAGAACTGGCCTGTATCTAACATTGGGATCAGTAAAGAGCAGCCTCTGAGACTTTAAAACTAAATGTACTATTTTCTTGTGGCAAATAAACCCACTGATCTGCTACTACACTTGAGTGACTTAAACCTCTAAATATAAAACTACCTCAAACACATAAAATGACATTCAAGCAAAAAAGAAAAAAAAGATCTGGGTTCTATTAGGGCTGCTTCTAAATTCAGAGCTAAGGGCACACTCAGAAAATAATGATAAAACTGGTGCAGCCTTCAGGCTATTGGCTCAGCTGAAAAATCAAACCATATGGTAGCAAACACAATCTGCCTCGATCATCCAAACCCACAAATAGTGTCATTTGGTTCAGTGGCTTCCTCCAGACAGAAGTCAAATGCTTCAGTGCCTCTTTGGTTTTCGGTAGAATGAAGGCAAATAATAATGAATTTGGGGCTTCGGTGTTCACCTAGGGGTAACTGAAATTAAGTTTTTCTCTTTTTATTTGTAAGAAAATTGTGAAGAATAGGGATTTAAATAGCTAAATACAAAAAGAAAGACTTCTCAATGGAAACACAAATGGAAGAGATAATTTTTTGAACCTTAAATATAAGTCCAGAGTATTCATATCCAGTTATCTGACATGTTTTGGACATTATTAAAGTGACATAGATACAATACACGTAACAAAGGACGTCTATAACACAGTATATGTGCAGTAATAAAATATCTTTAGTGGGTAACAAGTAACAACATTAATAGATTGTTTTTATCTGTTACATTTCCTCTGTCTGCACTGTTTATTTAATCTTTCACTAATGACTGCTCATGGAAGGAGACTATTATGGAAAATGCAACAGTCACGCAATAATTGGAAATGCAAACAGGAAACCAAATACAGTGAAACTGCTACGCCGTGATGTAGCTGTCTTAGGATTGAGGGACGTCCTTAGTGGAGGAAACTCAGGGACTCTGAAACCTCATCAAAAGCACACTGGCTCTTTAGACCAGCTGCCAACTTTCTGGTCTACGGTTTGTGGCAGAGGTTAATAATCACTGTGGTTGCTATCTGATGGTTTTCCAAAGATGTGTGTTAGTGTGAATAAAAGAGCTGAGGAAAAAGAGCTGGCTCTGAGCCGCTGTCTGAAGCATCCCCCCTCCCCCCATTTCTGTCTTTTTTTTTTAAATGCTGTTGCCGTGGCGAGCGTAAACTAAAATAGCAAACTGGTAACACTTTGGAGAGAATATCATCAGTATAAATGAGGCAACTGAGCTCCAGTAAGCTACTTTGCCAGCTCAAATTGACACTGCAAGCTTCTCATTGACAGTTAAGATGTTAAAACCGAGCAATGTCAGTCACAGCAGGAAGAAATTTACCTGGAGTATTTGCACTAAGCAAGCTGCACAGACGCTAATAGGACAGTAAGATTACTAACTCACCCTGTGAAATAGGGGGATAAATGTACGAAAATGACCCAGTTAGTTTTACAGTGGGTGGGATGGTGACGTTTCTCCTCTCTGACATTTTCACGTTTCTGTTACAAACTTTTTGATGGCAATATTTCAGAGTCTCTGGCGCTGAAGCTATGATGTCATTGCATCATGTAACACATTGCTTCGTTGGGTTATGTGAAGGTAGGCTAAATGCGAAGTTACATTTGCGCCAGCGGAAGAGAATCAAGCTAGTTAATTACTGAAAGTGATTGTGAGTGCACTGACTTCCTGGGCAAACTGTCTGTCCAAATTGACGGTTGTTGTTGACAATTACCTGGTGCATACTGTGCTGTAAACGAACGGGGGTTGAAGCAGTTTTGACTTTGTGCATGCTTCCTGTGGGATCAACAAAAACCCATAAAACCCTGAAATTATACAACACTATGAATGTGTTTGTTAAGAGAAATAGACACGTCCGCATACGCCGATTCAGTGATGAGGTCTGGCTCAATGTGACAGCAAACATTACTACGTTAGGAAGAATTACAAACTCTTATAATTCAATTTTGATCTCTGGTGTTCCAGCAAATGTGGACCAGTTTGATTCACTGTTCGGTAATTCACTGGAAATTCTGCCAAAAAGAGAATAAATAAAACTGAGTGCCAAACTCAATTCTTAGTCATAATGCCTTCAAGAGTAGAAATGTAGCCACATGAATCAAGTCCAAGGATGCTTTTTAGCCGCTAACATGGGAAAGTTTACAGCAGAATTACTCGTATTGGTAGAAAGATGGAACAATTGCATCTTTGCTGATGGAAACTGAACCAAATATAAACCATTTAGAGGATAAAAGCAAAGTTCTGCTCGGGCTGAAATACTTTGAGTGATAGACATTTACTACCAGCACCACACAATCCCTTTCTTTCTTCTAGAGCTCTATATTCACTTGTATTTATTTCCTCCCCGTTACAACCCTTCCTCTCATCCCCACGCTGTCACTCTTCAGCTTTCGTCTCCTGCAGCTCCCTTCTCCTCCCTTTTCCACGCCACTGCTCACAAGTGTGACATTCCTACTCATTTTCTCAATGGCCCGCCTGCTCTCCTGAGGCTCTGTCAGTTTTCTTCTGCTAGATCACCTTCTCCTTTTCCATGCCTCATCCTCAAACTTTGAGGCTCTCAGCCCTCTGTGTCAATTTATCTTCTTCTGCTGTCACTTAACCAACAATCGGAGGGATGGATAAAGACATGGGATGCTCAAAGGCACGCAAACATACGTACGAAAAAAAAAAGAGTGAGCTGTGTTAATATATTATCTTGGTGTCTAATCCCTACAACTATGGGACTTTTACTGCAAGATAAGAGAGCATGCTGTCATGTCGTAAGTCATTTCAAATGTCCAAGTAACCAATAGCAATGCAAGTGCAACCACTTTACAAAGGGTGGAATAATTTGTTTTAAGGATACAACTATTGGTCATTTACACAAGCTGTATATAAATGATGTTAGGCTTGTGGCTTTAGCTAAAGCTAGCAAGCGCTATCACCAAGCTACTTTCATGATTAAATATTTTATTTATCTGCTGATGAGTGTTAATCCACGAAACGTAACAAAATAATACAATTTGACTCAGCAAACCTGGAGTTCACGGTGCTCACAGCAGGTTGTATAGTTTGTCAGATAATTTCATTCACTTCCAATTCCACTAAAAACTCTCAACAACAGGACAAATTTCAGAGTAGTTAAGTCCTAGCAAACAGCTACAACTCCCTGTGCTGGCAGTCCTGTGAATCACAGAGGCAACAGGCCAGATTCCAGCCTTACCAGAATCCAAATGGATGGATAATAAAATAAGTAAATCAGCCAAGCAAGATAACATGCGAGTCTGCAGGAGTTTACCATTGCTTGGAGCCTCAAGTGGCCATTAGTGGAACTGCAGTTTCTGGCATTTAAGATACCATAACAATGGCCCAAAGTGCAGTACAGATGAATAAATACGTGAAAACAGATTCAAATGAAAAGACATAAAAAGGATAATAAAATGATAAATAATAAAAACACATCTCAGCAGAAATGACTTGTGCGTTCCAGCTGTTTTAGATGATTGTTGGACTCATAAGGCAACTTTTCAATGGTTACCAGGAAGAGAACCCAAACACAGGACCCCCATCATCCAGTGCTGTCAGATGGTTTTTGTAACCTGGTGCATTGTAACGCTACTATTGTAGACGAATATTCTATAGTCCTGTTGGTTTTTAGCGCCATTTTAATGATATATCAGAACAAAAAAAACCCTGCAGTTTCTTTGCTTCCTGTTTTGAGAACTTCTCTTCCTGTAACAGCTCTGATGTGGAGGTTTTGTCTGGCTGGCAACACCTATAGTTCAAGGGAATACTCCAGCGGGTCCAGCACTGTAACACTGAGTATAATTGGTTGTGTGATGATGTCACCAGCTGTGTACAAAGTGAGCAGTGCAGCAGGTATAATAGGGCCTTTAGGCACCTTTATGTCTTGCAAAACCTCTAAAATCTTACATTAGCTTTTCAAACATGCATCTGCAAAAAGTATTATATATGAATTTAGAGAAAGGTGGAACCTGATAGTTGCAACTTCAAAACTAGCAACGTGAACAATGGCTTTTATGATATCATAGACACACCCTGCATTATTAGCTTACTAGTTAATGTTTTTTTCCCACATGTGGCCTCATTCGGAAGAGACAAAGGATGATAAGCTGATAAGCAAAAATCCAAATAGAAACACAAAGCTTCTTTCTGTCTTATTCAACTCTTAGGACCAGACAAACATTTAATGGCATCACACTGCAACAGTTTTTAAAAGGATTTTTAGGACAGTTTCCATTAATCTCCGCCATATGCTGCACAGCTGTCACAAACAAAAAGCCACCTCGCAAACCAATTACATGTCGGTGTGGGGAAGAAAACACGCGGGCGCAGCGACTCGATTAGATGGATGACAAAATGAAACAACAGAAAGGAAACAAATTACACTGTGTCAGCGAAGGCATCAAAAACACCCAAAGGGACGATGGCGGAGCTGCCTCACACAGCTCGGCTCGCCTCCCAAACTCAGCTCCTCCCTGTTACTCCTCACAGCTGCTTCTCTCTGACTGATGAGCCAAGTGAATCATTCATTGGTGAAAACAAACAAACTCATTTGTCGCAGCTAGGCATTATCATCTAGTCTCATTTTTAACAATGCCAGTATTCCTTTGTGAATATAAAGTAGCTGCTCGGGTCCAGGTAGCTCCCATGGTCCACCGGTGGAGTATTGATCCTTTCTAAGAAAGTAAGAAACATTTCTTTTAAAAGACAATTTAACCACACACCGATGAGCAAAATCGACATTTAAAAACTGACAGGCAAAGTCGATAACATAGATTTTCTTGTTACAATAGCATTTGTCACAGGATGGGATGTACAATTTAATGTGGGAAGGGGACAGTCGAGTTCAATAACACACGATAGCAAGAGCAAAATTTTCTAGTGCACACATTTCATAAATCCAGTGGTCCATACGTTTGTGTTTGTTTTGATTTCTGAGCAGGTATTATAGGACCCAGAGAGGGCAGGTTAATGATTATGAACAAGCACGATTATGAACAAGAAGCTCCCGTGTCACCGAGGCACCTCGCTCTCTGGGCAGTATTTACTTTTAAGGGAAGAGTTTTGTATTTTGTATAAGTTCATTTTGTTTTCTGTTTTTAATGTACTTTGTAGTCAAAGGTAGTTTGTAATGTAAGTTTTTTAGTGCAGTAAAAATCAGATAGGAGAAGCATGGCAGATGTTTGCTTTGATTATATAAACATTACATATGAATAACTTGAGCTCATTGTATAGTATTATACTGCAGTATATTTATAACTAATTAGGCAGCTCATTCTGTTTCCTCACAATACTTTCTTCAAAGATATAACACATTTTAGGATCTACTTGACATAAAGACAGATGTGAAATGTAAAAGTGAGGTTAGAGGTCAAATTCAATTTATCTCAATTCAATTTTATTTATATAGCGCCTTTTTATTGTAAGGTAGAGACCTTACCAAAGTATAGAGAAAACCCCAACGCTCAGATGACCTCCTATGAGCAAACACTTGGTGACAGTGGGAAGGAAAAACTCCCTTTTAACAGAAAGCAAGGTGACACTGTGTAAAGGATTAATGATAACTAATGATTGAATGCAGAGTGCTGTATAAACATATGGAGAGTGAAAAGTGCTAAAGAACAAGAGTTTTAGAGAAAAAAAATACATTTAATAAAAGTTTGACCTCATTTGACCAGAAAGAAGAGGTCAGAGGTCAAAAGTTACATGATATTTAAAATCCCCACATATCATTTGCTTTATGTATATATATTATCAATACAAACAATAGGAACAAGAATCATACTTTTAAAGAGCTCTTTCTCTCTTTATTATCAGTCTATAGATCTTGAAGGAAAGGTCAGAGGTCATGTGCGACACCATATTTTAAATCTTTATAAGATGCTTTCTTTATGTTAACAAAATAAACCACACTTGTAAAAATCATAGTTTCTAAGTTCCAAGGATTTTTGTCAATTTTCGTGCCATAGCTCATTAGGTTCACCTTGAAGACCTCGGTCCATTTAAGCTAAATTTTAATGGATTGTTAACATGACCCCACACTACACCCCTGCAAAATTTATTCAGAATTCCTGTCATTACCTCAGCCACGGAGCAACAAAGACACACGGAGCTGAAATGATAAGCTAACAAATTAGCTAAAGGGTAAATTTAGCTTTCTTATTTTTCATACTCATCATCTTGGCCCCCATTTCTTTGAATACCAGTTCATCCATTTTTTTATATATATCTTTGGTTGCTTTTATCTGTTGCTCTTCCTGTCAGGTTATGGCTGAATAACCACCTTAAAAATTCACATTTGTAGGATTCTCGAGGAAAATTCAAGCAGGTTAAATGATAACTTCGATGATTATGCTGATTAAATAGCTTCTTTTCTCGACTCCTGGTTTTAAAAATAAATTACATGGTCCACACTAACAACGGCTCAGTTTTCAACCTTAATATCAGAATTTACTTTAGGGTGAACATAATAGTTTTTTGAACTAAAACACAGGCAAAAATGTGCACTAGGAGCTTTGTGGCATTCACTTCAATAGCCAAGCAGCTCCTGTGGGTAGAGTGTTTGGAGGCCCAGTACTTTTTGTCCACATAAATGGCCCAATACAGGGCTTTCTAGTCCACTGGTCTAATCTCTGGACTAAGTATTGCCCAAATTACCCTCCTACCCTAACTTAGCAGGCTAAAGCCTGTGCCTTATTAAAGTACTAGGATCACGCTTTGGTCACAGTGTAAAACTAAAGAGCTCAAATAAACAATTTGCATTTTATTGGCAGACTGAAAGGTGTGCACAGTGAGCTCCAGCATAGCTTCACACTCATAAAGATTTTATAAGAAAGCTATGCATTATCTTGTCTGATTATCATCTGCAGCCTAGTGAATGCCCCATTTTTATGGCTCCTTTTAGCCTGCTGCTCTGACATTACATCAGTTACCTTGTCATCTCTATACATGCTTCTGTCACTAAGATGGATCTTGGCCACACACACACACACTCACGCGCACTGTTCTCCATCAATTTCTGCTCCAGATGTGATAGCCAGAGTGGTGGAGTGGCTACAAATTATTCAAGATGTAATTTTCCAGCAGGGAAATCATATTAGAGAATCTTAACTTGGACCTAGGGGAAACATCAAGCACTTCATCAAATATTGGGCATGGCATCCAAATAATATCCCTGACCCATTTCTGCTCTCCTGTGAGCGAAACCATCTCAACCACTAAGAAACGGGAAAATTTGGATGTTTGATCCTCCAGGCAGCCAGATCCAGTTAAAAAACAGGAATATATGGCATAATTAGAGCTGCTAAAGAGGCTGATGACTGCTACAGGATGACTCGCTACAGTTCTGCTTACTTTCCTTTGATCGTGTGAATGTAGCTAAAAGCTTCAAACCTACATTTGTCACATGTATGTTTTGCTTTTGCTTTGGAGACCCTAACAGACGCCTGCTTTCTTCTGTCCTACAGAACAAGCCTTCTATCAGACTGTACTACAGAGTACTCCATTACCTCTCTGCTAAGGAGCTAAACGCTCTATCTCAATCTTTGGTCCAAGGACAACACTGCTCTGATGAGACTGCCATATGATTTAGAATGGATCTTCAGGGTTCACAGAGGGTGTTTTAAAGCCCCCCTCCCCTCATGTCTCGACAGCCATCAAGGTACACCTAACATCCCTCTTGACCAACCCTGGAGACTTCTCTCAATGTACGCCAAAAATGAATAGTGGCCCTCTTAGTGCGCATTTCCATGATTGTTTGGACAAGATTCAGTTTTGCTCCTTCCATCTTTTATGCTGATAGTCTCCTTAAATTGAAGAAGGTCTAATCCATTCCTGTCTTTGCCAATATGGATTTGGATATCAGCTAAGTTCAGTGAATCAATCCAGCTAGTGTGCCCAACTTTAAATTAGTGATTGGACTAATTGGTCAAGACAGGATGCAGATTTAAAAAAAAAGAAAAAAAAAAAAAGACTGTCAACGTTAAAGCAGTGAATTTTGAAATAGTTGCAACAGGGCTGAACCCTACACTTCCTGTAATACAGTGCAGACACCTCTGCACACACTGACTAAGATCCAGGTCTAGGCCGAGAACAGTGGTCAGATCAGGGTTATTGATTTTAATTGAAGAATCACCAATCAGAGAAGACTTTTTCCCCATTTCTACAACATTTTCTGTGTTTCTTTTCATTTCAGATAAACATGCATAAGAACTTTACCTTTGAACGCTAGCGTGTTAATGAGCTAACCACGCTGACGTGTTGACGCCATGCAACCCCACGCACGGGGCAATCTCGCGTTAACTCGCGAACGGAGATTTGCCGCGTTAATGCGGTTATGGCGTTTAAAAGCGATTAAAGCTGACAGCATTACTTTGACTGCACCGTGAAAACTTTCTCGAAGAGAATTTTGACTTTAGCATACAGCTAGTCAGAGGCTACGTCTACACTAATCCGGATAAATTGGAAAACAGCGTTTTTGTCTGAAAATGCTCCACATCCACACTATCATTTTGAATCATTTTCATCCACACTGAAAACGGTCCAAGGACAACACTGCTCTGATGAGACTGCCGTATGATTTAGATATGCTGCGCATGCGTGAAAAGTAAGACGATTGAGCTGCGTCTTTCCATCTGCCGTTTATTTACTTTCCGGCTCTTTGAAAAGTCACGGCAAAATTTCAAGGAAAAGTTCTGAGTTTTATCCGGAGCTATCTGGAGCATGTACAAACTGATATTAATTTTTAATAGGGCTGTCAAAATTGAGAGCAAACAAAACAAGTGCTGTACAATGCCGTCCGCCCTCTCAGTTGAATTGGTCACATGACTGCATCATATGACTAAAATGCGTCATTGTTTTCGAAAGCCTCGGTTTTCATTGTCCACACTGCAATGCGATTTCAAATGTATCCATCGTTTTCAAAAAGCTTTGTTTTCCTTGACCAAAAACGCCGTCTCAGTGTGGACGGAAGGTCAGAACGGAGAGAAAAAGATGCGTTTTCAAACGAAAACGCATTAGTGTGGACGTGGCCTCAGATTAGTAAAGTAGCACCTTTACCACAACTTCATGAACGTTGAACTTTAAACTGTTGGTATTGATGGGGATAGTTCACAACATGCCCAATACTTGACCTGCTTAATAAGGTCAGTATATGCCTCAACACCAATCTGGATGATCCCATGGACTCAACATAATTGGAATACCACATTCACATAGACCCTTTCCACATGGCATTTTTTCTGGTATAAACATAACAAACTACTTTTTTTGTATCTTTGCACATGTTTCATTACAGAATGCTAAAACCTCAACGGTGAGCGGGGGGACTTTTCCAGCTTTTTCAGCCCTTCCTCTTTCCTAAACCATTTTCTTTGTCGTACATCAACAATACGATGCTAAAGTTGACAATGAGGTATTTCACATTTTGGAAAGTTAATCCGACTCTTGTGTAAACATTTGCGCGAGTTTGAAATTTCTCCATGGGTGGCGTCCGATGCTTGTCATTGAGCTTTAAGTGGCTACACCCAATTTGAGTCTATCCTGTAATCCACATTGATCCCCTGCTCCAGTCAGTCCCAGGCAGCTGACCAATAACACAAAGGATATGGGTCATGGAAATGTAAACCAAGCCAACATTTCAGCTCAATCATTACAGTATAATTAGATTTTAAATGCCCCGAGAGAACTGTTGAGCTCCAAATGCAGTAATAAAATGCAGGTATTCAAGTATTTCCTGCAGTCCTAACTGCGCTGTCAGCGAGCACTAACACTGTACAGTAGTGTGATGCCTAGTTACATACTAGGAAGAGCACGGGATCTGGTGAATTGGATGATGGTAATTAGGTGAATAATGACTAGAGGGGATAGGGGAATTGAAACAGGATAGAGCTCACTGTTTTAGATTATTACAAAGTAAAAAAAATCCCAGCGTCGGGCCGGGCAGGAAGAGGAGGAAGACAGTGTGATTTTGGAAGTTTAGTGCAAAAACCTGAGCCACCTGTTTCAGATCCACCTTGGGGGTTTTAAAGGCCCAATCCTACAGTTTCTTATTTTCCACCAACAACTGCTCTTTTTCCCTGAGATCATCTTTGGCCTCCGTGAAGGCCTACACGTTATGCGTGTGTATATGTGCATCCTAGCTGCGTTGGTCTTACAGCCAACAAGCTTTTCACATCTGGTGAAAAATTAAACATCTATGAGCTGGTTCCTAGATTTTTTCCTTTTTACACGTTATCCGGTCAGTCTAAATGGCGAGCTATTAAATAGTCCCCAATTACACTTCACATTTTATTTCCAACTGTTTCTTTTGTGCTTTTTGCAGCATTACTCACTGCCTCGTCAAAGACCGTTCTTTTTCTTGGAAAGCCTTCTACATCCATCTACATGCAAACATTTTCAGTCCTCACCGGCTGCTTTTCTGTGCCGTTCTTCGTCCCGTAAAAAAAATAAAAATAAAATAATGAAATAAAAAGATATATTCCCCTTCCTTTGACTTCCTTTGTTTACTTGGAGCTGATGGCTGCCTTTATTTCACTCATAAATCTCGTTGTCAGTCTTTGACTGGTAGATTGAGCAGACAAAATGGGCTGCAGCTCTGAGCCTAGAAGGAGTTTGTTCCACGACATTACACTGCTGTTTGCAGGATGCCTCCATCCTGAGAGAAAAGCGGTCCCGTTTCGGCACGGTGACAGGAAAGAGGAAAATAAATCCGTGCAAGGCCACGCCGCGAATTGTTGTAGGACATCGCTCGTCATTTTTACGATGCAAATGAGGTCATCTGTAAACTCCTACATAGCAATTTCCAGACTTTTAGGTCTGTATTGTGAAAAATGTTTATTTGCTGAAGTTTCTGTTATTTTCCAAAGCAGTGGAAATCCTGGCACACAGCAGACAGACTTTCATCAACAACTGCCGTGTCTTGGGGATTATTTAACCTCCTGTTAACTGCAGTTAGTGCATTCAGGTGTCTTGGTGTCTTGGTATGTACTCACAGCTTTAGTCTTTTTTACCCGCCTCTCCATCATGTCAAGAACCCTCACAGGACTGAGAGCTGAGGTGCAACTGGGGACCAAATGGGCTATTAAACCCACACCAACTGGTGTTCTGGTGCCGATGTTAAAAAAGCACCCAACAACATTTGACTCAGCCCCCGTCTTGCATGGTCGATTTGAAAGCCAATTCTTCTGAAACACTTGGTTTAATGGAAGGCATCTGGATATTTGAGCGTCTCCTGATGACCCTCCTCAGACAATCTGAGACTCATGGAGCAGCAGGGAGAAGGGAAGAGGGGAAAAGAGGCAAAGAAAAAAGTCTAATGAGGAATTAGAGGAAATGAGAGGGAGCATGTGAATGAGGAAAGCAATGTAGGAGATGTGAGCAGAAGAGATGACACAGAATGAGCAACCGGGGAAAGTGTTTTGCTTTCACGCTAAATGATCCACCTGCTGAGGGTTGTTGTGGCTGCAGGGATGAGGTTTGTTTTGCCCCCGGGATGTTCTTCATCCTCAAAGTATAAGCTCACAGCTGGCTCCTCATTCATCCGATGGTAGTCTCAAATTTAGGAAAGTAAACCCGCAGTCAAAATTGTGTTTTTTAAATCCCTGATTTCTTTCAGATGAATAACGTGAAACTTTCTGCAAGGTGTACGAGCAATGCAAGTCCTACGGCAGGAACAAATGAAAAAAAGCGTAGAGAATTTTATGTTATGTTTGTGTTTTACAATACACAGTAGTTACAATAGTACACACAGAGTACTTGGTATTGGTCTGTGAAGTTGTACTCAGAGCAGTGCCAGCATCGCTTGCTCACACAGTGATGTGAGCACATACATGGTCGTGTTTAATAGGTGTAATGTTTTCTCTGGTTAACAAGCTGAGTTTGCAACAGAACGTAAAGCACAGAAAAGGTATCACTGGGTTCCAGGTACTCGTACTGGTACTTTGCTGTTGTTTCAAATGTTAAAGGTCCCCAGCAGAGTGTAATTTACGATAGTTTACATCTCAGGCCACTAAAAAAGACTGTAGTAGTATTTCAGTGAAAGTCATGCCATAACAACAGGTAAAAACTACAGTAATACTTTGTAGCATATAGGACCACTTTACTGTTAGACCAATGCAATTTTTACCCTGACCTTCACCCCTTTTGCCGATAAGTATGACTACTTTGGGTGATGTAGATCTCTAAAAAACAAAATAAATACTGTGAGTATTTAAAAGTAGAATGGGAGGCAGAGCCTTCAGCTTTCAGGCCCCTCCTCTGTGGAATCAGCTTCCAGTTTGGATTCAGGAGACAGACACTATCTCTACATACACCTCTCTGTATTTAATTATTAGTTATTATTCATCTCTGGCTCTCTTCCACAGACTGTCTTCTGTCCCATCTCCCTCCTCTCACCCCCAATTGGTCGCAGCAGTTGGCCGCCCCTCCCTGAGCGTGGCTCTGCTGGAGGTTTCTTCCTGTTAAAAGGGAGTTTCTTCTTCCCACGGTGGCCAAGTGCTTGCTCATAGGGAGCTGTCTGATTGTTTTCATGGGGTTTTGTCTATAATATTGTAAAATATAAAATGCCTTGTTGTGATTTTAAAAATTGTATTGAATTGAAAAATAAATCTAAATCTAAAATAATAAAGAAAAAACAAACAAACAAAACATAGGCTGAAAAAGCCTTGAAACCATGACTACTGTTATAGAAACTACTATTTTAAAAAGTGCTCACGTATACCAACTGGAAATAAAGCTCCCATCAAAGCTGCCACTGTGCACATATATGTTTCCTCTGCTGTGCATCGTCCTTGTTTTCTCCCTTTTATTGGGGTTTTGACTTCAGATTGAAAGAGGACTGTCGACACCTGGTCATTGAAAACCATTAGAGTCTTCAGAAAAGTCATTTATTAAGTCATATTGGTTTGCCGGCTGGAGCTCCACGGAGCAAGGTCGGCACTTCTCGTGTTCTTCTTTCTTATTCTCAGTGCTACATCTTTTGCACGTGACAAAAGCAAAAGAAATGGATTCATGGAAAGAACACTTCCTCTGGCTATTGAGATGTATCCAAAGTAAAGAGAAGAAAAACAGTCTCTCAGCAGCTCGCCTTTCTCTTCCCCCAGGACATCTGAAATGTGCCCTCCCCCTCCCTTCTTTTCTTTGATATGGGCTTAGAGTAGAGGGGGAGGCCCCTCAGGTAACCAGAGCTGGCTCTTTGGACTGAAGGGCCAGCCTTTCAGAGAGACAGATGTGTCATTGAAGTCATCCAACCGTGACCTACAGGCAGGCAAGACAGGCTGGGAGGGTCTGACAAACAACCACCAAATCTCTGCATGAGAACGCACTCCGCCACCTGTTTTTATGCTCTTATTATAATCCTGTTGAGAGGAAGTTTCATTCTCAGTCTGGGAACCTGAGAGGACTTCTTCTCTCTTTTCTGTTTCAGTCTTCGCTTTCTTGGTGAATTACATTTGATTTTGAAATGAAACAGTTTCCCACGTGTGGATTGAAAATGTTAAAAACCCTGAAAATGTGTTTTGTCAAGCTTCTCACAGTGACTGGTGGCTTCCTCCTGCTGTTCCAAACTCACCCTTTGGTTACTGTACACATTTTTGTCAGATCTTTCCACTGGTTTGGAGAAAATACCACTCAGTACATTTTCTCACCAGCCACAGGTTAGCAGTGTTTGACTTTCTCTGTGCAGTATGGAATTAAACAGTGATCATCCAAGGTGCCTATAGCAGCAGTCCCCAGCCTTATTTTGCGCCACGGACCGGTTTAATGTCAGATGATATTTTCACTGACCGGCCTTCAAGGTGTCGCGGATAAATAACAAAATAAAATGACACGACCAAGACAAAAACTGTGGTGTTTTGTAATATAATAATAAACGCAGATTCACTGTGTAATTGTGTAACTTTATTAGCAGCGTCCTCCTGAAATGCAGCAACAACATTGAGCGTAACATCCTCCTCTCTGCCCCTTAACGCTCTCTGGTCGCTATGGTAACGTGTAAATATTTATTTCAAAATAAGACACACAACTACAATACGGAAAAAGACCAGGGACACCGAGTTAATGATAAAAACCTTGAAAACCATCACCGCTAAGCCTCAACTCTCGCGGCCCGGTACCAAACGATTCATGGACCAGTACCGGTCCGTGGCCCGGGGGTTGGGGACTGCTGGCCTATAGAGTATTTCTGGATGTAAATGTGTAGAGCTTCTCTTTTAGATGGAATGAAGAAAAGCTGTATTGCCAGCAGCAGAAACAATACCTTGTGTCACACGTATTTGTAATTCCGGCTTCAAAGATGAAGAAAAGCGCGTATCTCTGGAGCTTGTGTTTGAACAGACTACTCAAATATAGAGACACTAATACAGATTATAAAGTCACTCCTTCTCTCTGTGATATCTGGAGGCTTTATAAACACTGTAGTATTATATATGTGGAGGTATATTCACATGTGGCTTATCTGTAAAACCTGACAGCTTTGGCATCTGCCAGAAAATCTTTGCAGTTTTATCATCCCTGTCATACAACGCACACCGTGAGAGTCGATAGGCAAGCTGAGAGCATGCCTGCCTAAACCAATGGCGGAGACTACTGATCCTAATGAAAACAAATTGGGATAAAGAAAATGATGGTTTCTGGGTAAACTTTACTTCTGTGCAGTATTTAGAGGGGTTGATTACAGCTGCACACAGTTTAAATTAAGCTACTAAAACTACTGAACCGAGACAGAAATCTAAATAGTAATTTGTTGTTGAGGGAAATGTAATAATAATGCTACCATATTTTTTCCTGCTGCCCAACAGCAATAAGTCGCCATGAAAGTAATGAAGCCTTCTCTGACTGTGCACTCCAGAGGATTAATGCGAGCCGCTTTTTCTGGCCTCGAGACGATGAGCTTCCAAACAGCCTCCGCCATCTTAACACTAAAGCTCGCTGTCAGGCACAAGTTGATTTGTAGAACGGGCTGGGATACTGACTCGCACGTGGAAGGGCTATTCAATAACTGGGGCTTTACACATTATAGTTAAATGGGGTCATTTGGCAGCCCGTGCCTGCTCTCCCGCTGTGTATCTCTGACAGGGATCAATAGGACTCATTCTGTTCCATTGACTTTCAATCACGTTCCTCTGAGTTCCCCTGTTGCCCCACCAGCCACCAACCGCTGACTCATTACAGGGCTGGGTAAGGGTAACTAGGCCTTTGCAGCTGATGCATTGTGGGCTGAACCATCTCATCCCGTCCGTGGCGCTCTGATGACAGGACGCTGGTGCTTCTGTGGTAAATTTGCCTGCCTCGTTCTCCGTGGAAACTTTTTCTCGTCAGAGAGCATCGACTGGCGGAAATCATTTTGAAGCCATCTGAATCTCTAGCGCTGTCACACTCTGTGGCAACGGATGAATTTGCTGAACGAATAATTGCAATAATTAGTCAATGTTGAATGCAATTGATTCTATTTATAGCACCTGGGCGCCAAATGATATAATTACTGACGGAAATTTGAATTTGAAAAGCTGCACATTGTTTTTTTTAGCTAAGTTTAATTTAGAACTCTAAATGAACTATGACAGGTTTCTGTGTGATGTAGATTCAGTCCACATGATGTGCCTTAAAGACATTCTGTTTTCACTGATCAGTGGATATACTATACTGTTATACTATACATTATTATGACCATTATTGTCCAGAAGGATCATAAAGGAGGGCATGCTTTAGGGTGTGTGTATTACTCCATGGCTGCTGTTTGAGTGTGTAACATCGGTCTGGTTGTAACGTCTGGTTTCAAAAAGCAAAGACAGCAGAAAACACTAAGGTGAAGGTTTTAAAAGCAGGACTTTGCAAACCAGTTGCTGACGTCACAGTGGCACCGTCCATCTTTTTTATACAGTCTATGGTCTGTAACAATGTTTTGGTGGGTGGTGTGAGTTGAAAACACAGACAGCTCTTTAAAACAACTTTGTTTTGCATTTTAAAACTTATTCCCACCACTGAGACTGCAGCACTGGCTGTTTTTCCAACAGAGGAAAAAGTTCCCATTGGAGGTTTAACAGTTTTAGATCATGTTCTCTGCACAGTGAAGTTATTTGAGCCCTTTGTTCAGCTGTCTGTGCACCTATCCCTACATCAGTGCCGGGGCCAACTAACATCACTTTCCTGTGAAAATGACTAGGAACTAAGTGAAAACCTGCTGCTGGGAGCCAGCGCTAACAACACACATCCCATCTGTTCCATTAGTTCAGCAGAAAAGAGAAAAAAAAAGGTTTCAGGTCCATCTGAGCAGACATAAAAAGAAAAACAGATTCATCTCCTTTGGAAAATATTATTAGGCCTCCATGGCTATGTGTACACAAGGTCTGCCTGCTGCCAAGCACACAAACACAGATGAGTTTTTACTGTCTCTTCAGCTTCGAGTGAGAGGTCAGCTGGGAACATTTCCTCCTCCTCCCCTTCTTTATTCTCTCTGTGTCTGTCGCACTGCAAAAAGTATCCACCTTAGTTTTCATGTGCTGTTTTGACATCAGCTATCACGATTTCAAAACAGCCGAGTTTGAGGGAGTATTTGACAAGATGTTTGAATTCATACTGTGCAGCGCACTGAGTGACAAGCTAATGCTACATTCACACCAACCACTCGCAGTCACTTGTCGTCCTCAAAGCGACTTCGGTGCATCAAGACAACGATAAAACAGTAATAGGAAGAAGTCAATCTGCTGTCAGTCTGCAACTAAATAGAGTCGTGTTGGCAATTATCTGCAATCTGTGATAACACGGCAATTAATTGTGATAATCCAAAACTGCAGAGCTGTTGCTGTCGACATATTTTACACAGAAATTTACATAAATTCATAGTCCAGTCAGAACCTTATGCTGGGCTCACACTGTGCGATTTTTGGCCCATTTTGAGCCGATTTTTGAGTCGTGCGACCGTTTTGGCGATCGGCCCGATTTTGGCCTTCATCGTGCGTCGTGCGTCGTGTAGTATACGTGGGGTAACGAGAAGCGATTAACACCTCACGACCAGCTCCCGATCATCAATCGCTTGGTCGTGAGAATTTCAAACCTGTTTGAAATCCTCGCGACCGTCGTGAGGGTGTCACCGCAGCTTCTCACACTGCGCACGCGCAAACACAAATGTCAGCGAAAAAGACGGCGCAGCACGGCAGTGCATCGTGTGATCTGGACACAAGCGATGGAGGCACTTGTAGAACTTTGGAAAGCTCATCCGAGCCTTTTCGATGTGGCCTCACAAAATTATCACGACCACAACAACCGTGAAAATAGTTGGATAGACATTGCTGCTCAATCACAGCTGCCTGATCAGTGTTTTGCATTAGCAATTTAGCAAAGTTGATGGTGGTGTGTGTCTGTGTGAGTGAAAGACAGAGAGGGAGAGCGAGCGACAGAATTTCTGTTATAACCTTCATTTAATGGAGGCACAGTGTGAGCACTCGGGTCGCATCAGAGCATCGGGTCGTATAGTGTGAGACCCTGCATCGTGACCTACGAACTTCTAACCCCTGCGAGTCAATCATACAGTTTGAGCAGGAGCTGAATCGCGCGACTGAAAAAATCGCACAGTGTGAGCCCGGCATAACAGATTTTAAAGAAAAATCTTGAGATTTCGCCAAAATTAGGGACGTCGTTGCTGCGGGATGGCAATTTAACTGCAAAATGACACAGACGCTCGATAGCATCGCTTGCGTGTAGCAGTACAAGCAGAATACGACCAGCTGGTGACCAGATGAGTCAAGGCCTGCGTTGAATTAGAACGACATTTTTGGCAAACCTTGGCCAATTTGTCTGAGAGTGACTGCAGTCAGTCCAAGTCAGACTGTGACTGTGTGCAGACAGGGATAAGCATTGCAGTCCAATGTGGTCACCCAGAGGCTGAGGATGTTACACTCTGGGCAACCAACTGATCACCACAGATACTTGCAGTCGGTCACCAAATGCAAAAAAAATACAACCACTTGTAACTGTGAGGCAGCTGCATTTTCTCATCAGTAACCTGATGTCCAGGGTGCTTTCCCACATTCACACAGATTGTTTTAGTGGCTTTGTTATGACTATTCACTGGGCAGGAGAAACAGCAACAATGGTTATGAGAACCACAGGACACACGGGGACAACAGTCTAGAAATGTTGAAGTCAAAAGCTGATGTTTCTCTTTCATTTCATGAAAACGTGAGCTGACAGAAACGGGACAATTTTCACTTTCCGAGACCACGCCTGGAAAAATAAACATCTTCTGAACATTACTCAATGGTAATGTAAGTAATATAATAAGACATAGCTGAACATTGTAATTCTTGTAAGTTTCTAGCAAGACTGCCTAATTGAAGAGGAGGCAATTTGTCTTCCTACAAATGAAGCAGATTAGATATATACTGAATAAAAATGTGATTAATTCTTCAGTTCTTGGCAGCTTTAAAAACGCATGAACCAGTTCCAACCTTTGAGCTGAAATGAAGCCAGTGAGGTATCGATAAAAAGTGCAGTTCCTTCAATGTCCACTTAAGGCTGGCTTCAAAATCAGGCCAGTCCCTGTAGACTCATTTCCCTTTGTTAAATTATAGGGGAAATCTCCAGAGCCAAAAAATGAAACCAACACAAAAGTAGTCTATGGAGCTTGGAAAGAAAAGCGTCTGGACTTCTTTAAGTTTCTTTAAAGACGTTTCACTTCTCATCCGAGAAGCTTCTTCAGTTCTAAGAGCAATGGGTGGACAGGGCCATTTGACCTCAGTAAATCAAAATAGGGTGGGGCTAGGGTTCACCCGAAACCTTGGGTGATTGCGACCCACACCTGTTTTCACACCTTCGCTCATGTGATTAGGTAGAGGATCAATAGGGGGTCCGTGACCCTATTGAGGACACTCGCATAGAGCTTAAAATCTGGGGCTCTCCACCAATTGCTCTTAGAACTGAAGAAGCTTCTCGGATGAGAGGTGAAAGTCCAGAAGCTTTTATTTCAGACTACAATGGCCTGGATGGCTGAACCTTCACAGACAACATAAAGGTAACAAAAACTGCAGTTCCTCTAGGCACCGCTAGAGGCTGCTTCCAAAAGCGAGTTAGTCTCCCAGCGTTAAAAAGCAGCCACGTAGACGATATTTGAGCTCTACGGATAGTTTCCTCCTTCATAATAACTCAGAGTGGGCTGATTTTTTTATAACTCATCCACCTGGATAATTGAGTTAGGGGCTTAGCTGTGTTGATTGACAGATGTCTGACACAGGCAGCTGGACTCCGTTGGCGTCTGTTAGGCCTCATCCACTGCTTTGATTTATTAAACTGGACCTTTTCACCACATAGTGTGTGTGTGTGCGTCTGTGCGTGCACTGTTGGTTCCTTTCAAAGCAATTTTAATGGATTACCTAACAAATATTATGGCTTGTTGTGTAGTCCACACTGTACCAGAAGTATGTTCTTCAGTTTTGGTGAGGGAAATTCTAGTTTTTCTGATATGTGTATCTGCGTGTTGCTCATATACACTTTATGAATGTCTAAATTAGCCAGCATTAACAGATAAATGAGCACTCCACCTTTCATCTACAGTAACTCCAAAATACCCAACGTAGCGACGGCCAAAACATTAACGATAAACCTTCACAATGTGGAGTCCAACGTCAGTAACTGAGCTCATGGTGTCATCATCCATCTTTTATACTGTCTATGCTGTCCAAGTTTGGAAAATAAAGAAATAACCCTTCCTGGCTTCTAACCGGGGAGTGAGATCTGATCTTACTCAGCCATTTAGTTTTACATTATTGCATTTTTGTCTTTTTATATTAAAGTGTTTTCAGTTTTATTACATTTTGTCTTTGACTCGCTTTTTTGCTCGCCAAAGTTATGTCACTTTAAATCACTGTGATTTACAGATGCAGCCTGCGAACCCAACTCAACCCATTCATTGCTAGTGTTAGCTGATAATACTCATCCATGTTTGGGTTTGAGCTAAATCAAGACGGCCAAATTGTCAAAATCAAACGTGTTGTGACTGCAACCCTGTCCTTTTACACGTTTTCTTTGTACAATTCAAATTTAAAAGGTTTAAGAGATAAAATTTTAAATCAAAACCCAAATTAACATTTCTTACAGCGCGCTCTCTCCCTCGGGCTACTGTATGACATCTTTCCTTCCACGTTGCTTTTGGAAAGCAGGATGCACAAAGGGAGAGACATTCATTAACGTGGCCTTGACATCAAACGGCAGAATGGAACAAAAAGTGAAGAAGAAGACAGAGAAGAGGGAACAGCGGAGGCGAACTGAGGAATAAATGCCTGCTGAGAGTCAGGTGGAGGAAGAAGGAGGGAGCGTGGGAAGGAGGCAGTAACTGTGTGCGCGTGCTCTGCACACATGCCTCTGCATGCTCTGCCCATGAAGTTGATGGAGATTGAGCCATTAAAGGCATTATCATCGTTCTGCTCAGGGGGCCAATTGATGGCGACGCAAACAGAGACAAAAGCATCCAACCTGTCTCTTTACCATTTATCATTGTTAGAACGACAGCTGGAGCACTCCCAGTATCCCCACAAAATCCCCCAAGTGTGTCTCTGTTTCTGCGAATTCTTCCATCTTACACTGTATATTTTACAATGGAGCCAATTTACAATGATGCGAGGAAGATAAAGCTGAGGCAAACAGAGGCAAACGCAACTCTGATGGAAACATTTTATTTTGGTGGAGAATAGGTGGCCGGAGGGTCGATGGTGTTTTTTGCATTCCAGATGCTCGCTGGAAAATGGGCTGTCATCTGGGTTTGTATGTGAGCACAAGAGGAGACAGCAGGGGCGTCCCAGCACACAACTACTCTATACTCTTCAGCATTTAGGAATCCCTGGATGCCTATCCAAACAAACTTTTCTTTCTGCGCTTTATGTGTATGCACAGTTCTCTGTCTGTTTGGAGACTTGATTTCCTGTGGTCGGCGTGCATGTTTGCATGTATGTCCAGACCCCTCAGGAGCCTGTCCAGGCGCACAGTGTTGAGCACTGAGCGTCGAGTCAGTGCATTAGTGTCACGGCAGATGTATCCTCCGGCCTGTCCCCTGGCTCTCACTGTTAGCCCATAGAGATGCGTTCAGCTGCAGCCAGCAGCACTTTGCGTGATGAGCTTGGGCAGTAGCCTCAATAAGGACTGATGGCACCATTTGGAGAAAAAGAAGGAAGGAGGCAGCGCACGGGAAACAAAGTGAGGGCAAGACAGATGGAGAGGAAAAACTAGAGGAATGGATTACTGAAAGGAGAAGATAGAGATTTAAGGATGGAGCGATGCTCAGCAGAGTAATGGTGGGGCGAGATGGGCACACCAAGAGTAATGTTAGTTTATATTGAGCAGTGTGCACTCATATGGGCAAACTGCTGGCTATTAAGAACAAGCAGTCATGTTCTGTGACTACAGCCCGATCCGACACCTATCATTACCCTGGTGAATTTATTATGAGGTACTGAGAAAAAAAGTCTACTTCAGAGGCACATTTAATCGATGACTGCAGGCTCGTTGGCAGCTGAGCCCGTGGCACGTGTGAGCCAATGGCACACTTTTATAAGCTTCAGTAAGTCTGCTGCTGATGGGAGGGGGCCGGGGGGAGAGGGGGTGAGCAGGGGGTGCCATGTCATTAGCACTTCACATCCATATTGCTGAGGACCTATAATTAGCAGTACAGCACTACGGGGAACCAGACATGCTGCCGCTGAAAAATCAACACAAAGGTGATTCGTTTAGATGAGGGTCGTTGACTTGATGAAGAGTTCGGTCTCCACATGTTGGTGGTGAGCTGTGAATGCAAACATTATAAATATCATGTTTGATTTCACAGCTGATCAGCTGTTGAGTGCTGATCATTAAAAAAAAGACGCAGTCAACAATCAGCTGACAGGTTTCTGCCCATCACGTAACGCTGGACAAATCAGCAGGAGACAGGGAGCGCCAGGGTTTTCTTTTCATTCGCCCAAAGTTGGTTTGCACCCTTAAACCTAATCAAAGCGATATCAGTATCTAAAAATGCACTGCAGCTAAAACACTGCCAGACCAAAATCACTGAACGGAAATTTGTGGAACAGCTTTCTAAGGCTGCAGACGGGAGGAGAAAGACATCTGAAGAGTGTTTCCAATCCTGCTTTTCCTTTCCATTTTCACCGCACCGTCATTAGATGATACACTGCTTTTAACTAATTTTAGTTAAATCATTAGATTTTTTTTCTCTTCGCGTGCATTTGCCCAAGTGCACTTGAGCTATTCCCAGATGCATTTACAGTCGATCATTTCCAGCGGTGCAATTTGCTCAACAGTCCGTCTCCTACCCACAAGTAAGGACAGCTAATTTCCAAAGTCTGATAATGACTTCGTTTGCTGAGGTCGACTCAGTCAGAGAGCTTCCTAATCAGGAGCTGATCACCCACCGACCTGCGACACCCACTTCCACCGAGCTTGATTATCTCAACGCTGATTTCCGGCAGTGTGGCAACGCCGCATGTCGTCCGAGATCGCTGCTGATGACAGTGAGTGCTAATTAAGAGGGAAAGGATGTAAGGAAGGATTGACTTTCAGAATCAATGTGAGAAGAAGCTGTGGGATCGGACCGAATGGCCAAATAAAGTGAAATTACTTCAAACATGTATTTCTGGATAGTATTATAACATATAGCGTAGTATTATATCAAATATGATATTCTGAATTTTTTAATTTCCTTTAGGAAACAGTTACTCAGTCCCGAGAGGAAATCATGAGCTATGTTATCACAGATATGGTCCAAATGGTTTTTCTGATGAAACGCGTACACTGAGCGCGGTTCTTATCTCCCAATAGGCTGCACTGCCCTTATAAAAGGCCTTCTTCAGTACACCAGTCCCATCCCACCTCCTAGCAAACAGACCCACTGTCATTATGTTCCCATTAGCTCTCGCTAACTCCGCTGCTCCAAACATTATCACGGCTAGACGCTAATGTTATGACTATGATCATCATTATCATTATGTGTTCCTGGTTCTGGAAACACACACACCAGCACGGGAGACTTCATTCCATTTCCCTTCCTGCCGTGAAACAAATCAAAAAGTAGTTATGCTGCCGTCCGTGAATGCCATCGCCGCTACCTCGCCACGACATTAATATCAACTATCGGTAGAAGCCGGCTGAGAAACTGTCGACCGGGGCCCGATTCTGAGCTAAAGTCAATTAGTGCGGAGGACGACCTCTTCAGATCTACAATTATTACCCCCGACTAAAAACTCTCTGGTTGATGCTAATCTGCTCTAATAGCATCTTTGGTCCGCTACTCAGTAGAGCTAATTCACATTTATGAAAGAGCATAAATGCGCGTGTATGCACAGTGTTGCGCAAATGTCTTGAGTCACTCGTCTTTTCTTTATATTTTGCTGGGAAAATAGGTGCAGCAGTTTACTGAAACATATAGAAACATACATGGAAACACAGCTTATGAGACAAATACAGAGGTCGTAAAATTCTAACAAGCTTGAAAGTCAATATTTGGTATGACCATCTTTATTCTTCAACACGGCCTGAACTCTCTTAGGCAGCTTTCATGTAATTTCTTTACGTAGTCTTCAGGAATAGTTCTCCAAGCTTCTTGAAGGAAATTCAAAGCTCTGTCTAGATGATCCCACAAAGCTTCAATAATGTCGTGGATTGGGCTCTGATAGCGTTCCATTGTGTGTTTTCAGTGTGTTTGGGATCATTATCATGGTGAAAAACAAAGTTGTTGCCAATCAGATGCTTTCTGGATGGTACTGAATGGTGGATTAAAATCTGAGAATATTTTTATGTGTTCATTATTTGATCATTTTTAACAAGATCTCCATCATCACTGCCTCAAACCATGACAGCGCCTCCACCGTGTTTCACAGGTGGCTGTGTTGTACCTCTCGCCTGATCTCCTCTGTATGTATTGAGGATGATTCAAACCAAAAATGTCCACTTACTAGTTTCCTCAATTTCTTAAGGACACAAGTCAAGTCAATAATCCTTTATTTGTCACATGCAATGTTACACATACATGTCGCCTGCAGTGAAAATTGGATCCCTTCTGACCATACATACACAGTGTTGGGGAGTAACGGAATACATGTACCGCCGTTACGTATTTAAAATACAAAATATGAGTAACTGTATTCCGTTACAGTTACCGTTTAAAAAGGTGGTATTTAGAATACAGTTACTTTGCTGAAATAAATGGATTACACGCGGTACTTTCCTGTTTCATATTGTGGCGGGTCAGGACTGTTTGGGTTTTGTTTGACAGCTACGTTCTGTAGTTCCAGGCGGCAGCGTTGCGGTTGCCATGGTTACAGGGTGACGCTCTCTCTGCGTGTTTCCTGGGTGAGAGAGGCCTTTTTGTTGTTGTTGTGCTAAGCTAATAGGCAGAATGCTACAGGTATAGCTCTAAAGAATGTAGCATCATAGGCAGTGTAGTCCGTGCTGCAAGGAGAATGGACTGCCATACCCGTTATGTGTCTGTGAGCGAGGGAGGGAGAAAAAGGAAAAGTACGAGTTATCATCGAGCAAAAACGGGAGCTGGAAGCATGTAAATATAATAATAACCACTGCAGCCAAGAAGAGTGCCTGACGAGCCCAGTTGTAAGTAAGCTATTAAGACTCGACTGTACACCGTGTTCGTGTTTTCCTCCAAAAACAATAAGTTCAGTTGGAGCAGCCTTTCAATGCCTCTCTCTGTCTCTCGCAAGCAGAGTTGACCCAGACAACAAAGTAAAGCTAGTTTTCGGCTACGAGCCCGACACAGAACCCACCGTATTAGCCAGAGGTCCCTTTACTACGGTTCGGAGCCGCGGACCTTCAGTAACAGTAATAAATCACAGCAATAGTACATTCATGTAGTTGTAAACAGCATGATAATATATTAAGTAATCCAAAGTATTCAGAATACGTTACTCTCATTGAGTAACGTAACGGAATACGTTACAGAATACATTTTGGGGCATGTATTCTGTATTCTGTAATGGAATACATTTTAAAAGTAACCTTCCCAACACTACATACATTGCACAAACATCACACTGGGAAGACAGGTCGGAGACAGGTAGAATGGTGGAAAAACAATGGAAATACACACACTACATGTCATGCTGAAATATGGCAAGTTCTCACCTGATAGCACTCTGAGAATAACCTTGTTGGTGTAAAAATACTGTTTTGTGCTGACAAATTGTGTAATCTTTGGTATTTTTCAAAAATTAAAGACATGGAAACTAATTATATGTTTTTGCAACAGGCTGGAAAGTATTGTATTATTCCTTCTCTTTTATATGTTATTGCATCATTGTTGTGCATTTTACTTATTTTAGTTGCATTTTACATTGTTAAGCACTTTGTGCAGCATGAGGTGTTGGAAATATGGAATAAAAATAAATTTGACCTCGACCTTACACAATTTCTTTGCTAAGTTGACTATTAAGTGTGTTACCAGCGTTGTAAAGACATCCTTCAAGTTTTTTATTTTTGAATGATTCATAGGTCAGTTTTAAATAGTTCAGAAAAAGAATCCCCCTGAAAATGCTCAGGTACAAGAACTGGATTGAGAATGAGTAAAATTGCAGAGAGTGTATCAAGAAAAACTTTTAGAAAGCTGGAGAACTATTATGACTCAAGACTTTTGCACAGCTCTGTTGCATGTTGCTGTAAAACTCTTCAGCTGCTCTTTGTGGACATGCATCCCAGCATAGACACTGAGATAAAAACTGGTTTTCACAGATTGTGCTTCATTCTCTTGACAGCTTTCAGTGTTACAAGCCAAAGACAATGTTACCACAGTGAAATCGACTCCTGCTGCAGCAGACAATAGCAGATAATAAGTAACAAATATATGTTAGTGATTGATTACTTTCTAAACACAAACTTTTAACTTGGACGTGTCAAACTGTGCCCTGTCTTTGAATTACTGTGGTCCAGTAACAGTGCAGATAGATAAATGTTGACCTGTAGCATGTTTGTAAATGGTTAAACTTCCATTGAAAAATCTTGATGCATGCTCAATCATCTGGGTAAGGAAATCCCAAGAAGTTATTTCAGCTCATCCAGACGTAACGTTTTCAACCTTAAGGTTAGGAAACCTGCAGGCAGCGGCGACTGAAGAAGTCCCTGGAATGAGTGACAAACCGTTTGTCCCACTGAAAACGCTACGTCCAGATGAACAGAATCAGCTTTTTAAAATAAAATAAATTAAAAAGACTCCACTAGCTTTATAAAGAAACATCAAACAATGAGAGTTCACAGAGGCCAAAGATGGAGAAGTCTCCAGCATCACTAAGGGAGTTGATTTCACTCACTGTAATCAACGTCTCTTTGCAGTTTATGCATCAGGAAGTGTTCAGTAAGCCTAGTTTTGAGAGATATCGGCAGACAGTGAAGTTGGGATAACAAACACTGAAAATCCTGGAAAGTCCAGCAGGTCTTTATTACATCATAGCTTGGCCGTTTTTGTGCACAGCTGAGATTATTGGGCTGTGTTTCTAGCTGCCATTTGGTTTGCTACATCACAGACATTGTTGAAAGACATCTAATTATTACCTGCAGACCACTCCCCCAGTTTACAGTTTTCTCATCAATGTAATCTAAAGCCATGCTCAGTGCCACTGTTAATGTCAGGTGATAATTTCTCAGAATATTCTTTTTCTAATGATTGACATAAGGAGGTTTTTCCACCGAGCCAAGCCAGAGCAGTGCTGCAAATGTGAGTTGTGTGACTTTTCCTGTGGGAGAAATGAACTGGACTTTTACTTCCACCCCAGAACCCTGAATAGGTTTTCCCACTTTGCAACTTACCTGTAAAAGTAGCATCTTAATCATGCATTTTGTTTGAATGGCCAGTGGGAGGCGACTGCTCTGGCTGCAAGAAGACATGAAGGTGTGTTGTCACCATTCATTCATCTCAATTCAGTTTTATTCATATAGTTCACAACAACAGTCATCCTTAGGCACTTTATATTGTAAGGTAGACACCCTAAAAGATTAGTAAAAACCCCAACAATCAAAGCGCTCCCTATTTTTGAGAGTGGGAAGGAAAAGGTATAGTTTCAAAACATTAAGCTGCAGACAGATAAAACTGCAAGCTTTATGCTCTGTAACGTACTACAGTGGTGAAGACTGTCTTTTATGGTTTCTGCAAAGTGTGTCTTGTGTGTCTCTTCACCTCCTTGCCTCTATTTTCTCTGCATCGTGTTCTTTTTCCTCTTTGATCTCACTCTGAAGACTGCTTGGCTCAAAGTGCTCTCATTTTGTTAATAGGAGAAGCATGATATAGGCAAAATGCAGCTGGACTTTATTTGCAGTACAAATGCAAATTTCATTTCCTCAGGAGCAGCGTGCATGTCTCATTCTTGGCATCAAAGATGTCTCCTCTTATTCTTCTCCAAATAGTTAATGAGTTAAAGCGATCCAGCATGACTTATTTATGAAACCAAAGCCAGTTCAGTGGGTCAAAGTTCACCAGTTCAGTTTAACATTCAGAGTATCACTGTGTCGCAGCTTGTAGTATCACCAGGTAATCCGAGCTGCGATCAATCTGCAGTCCTCTACCAGAGCACACAAATGTAGTTTCTGTCCCATATATGGAGAAATGTTTGACTTTTCCCTCATTTTTCTTTGAAGCCTTCAGAGTGAAAGTTTGGACTTTGCAGTGAAGCACAAATTGCACGGCAAGGCACGTGAACAACATGGAAAACAGACAATTAATAGAAACACCTCCCAAACCTGCTCCATCCCCATCTGCATCCCTCAATTTTCTCTTCACCTTCAGCTCTCTAATAACAGTCTTAAGTTGACATTCGGTTTTTCCGAGGGCCAAGCACTTAGGGTAGTGCTGTCTGCTTTCTAATTGTAATAATAATTGTGGTTCCGGCTAATCTCGGCCAGAGCTGTGACCCTAACCTGCTGTGAGCGGATTTGAGATAATGAAATAATTGCCCCAAACGCTTTTTACCCAAGCAGTCGCTGAAACCTGAACCCCCTCAGACGAAGTGGCATCGACATTCATTCAGTCTCTATCAGCGGCGTTTTCCACTTTAATTGAAATTTAGATTGTTGTTGACCCTCTGGGTGAGGTTTCATGGACCGAAATGTGTTGCGGGAGGATAGCATGCAGCTCTAACGCAGCTGCCATCTAGCCATCACTGAATGTCTGTATGCATGTGTTTGTGGAAGCTCGTCCTCTTCATAATAAGAGGATATCTGTGCCATTTATCTTCCTCGGCCAGCTCTGCAGACGTTTTTTGCACATGTGTGTTAGTGATTAGACAAGTACCCCACACACACAAATCCTAATCACTCCCTGTTTGTCATACAGTGCACACCATTCACCATCTCCTCTGCTATTTTATTTCATTTCTTTCTCCACAAAATATTGCCAACAAAAATTCCATAACGGAACAAAAAGACGTTTCCTCTAACAATGAGGCAGTGCATCGGGCTGCATCCGATTGTCTCTTTTGACAGCTTAAATGCCACGCTGCATTTAAGCTGTCAATAATTGCACAAAATTATGATAAATAAGATTCCAAAAGCTGAATTCAAAATACTCCTTTTTACTGAATAAACTGAGTCACCATTATGTAAGGAGCAGAAAGCCATGGAGTGGTCAATTCAATTCAGTTTGGGGTTTTTTTTCTAAAGAAAGAAGTCCAAACAAAAGTAAACTTGAAGCCCTTTATACTGTAAAGATAAAGATAATACAAGTGTAAGATGGAAAACCTTAATATGACAATCCCCATAAGTCTGGTTCTCTCAGAGGTTTCTTTCTGTGAAAATTGAGTTTTTCCTTCCCACTGTCGCCAAGTGCTTGCTCAGTGATTGTTGGCGTTTTCTGTGTGATATTGTATTTACCTTACAATCTGAAGTGCCTTGACACAACTGCTGTTGTGATTTAGTGCTATATACTATGAGCAGGAAGGAAACCCTGGCTCAGGGAGGGGCAGAAGAGAAGACAAATGAAAGCGAAGAGGAAAATGAGAGATAAAATACAAACTGTTGGAGAGAGAGAGCAGACACAGTTTAATGGCATGCAGTAGTGGTGTATAAACACATGAGGATTAAAAAGAAAGACATGGAGAAGAAGTGCTGATTGCATCATGGGAAGTCTTCCAGCAGCCTAAGCCTGGAACAGCATACTGCCTCTAAGACATGGATCCTGCCCTAACTATCAGCTTTCTCACAAGGAAAGCTGTACGTCTAATATTAAAAGTAGAGAGGGTGTAGGTCTCCCAGGTCTAAACTGGAAGGAAGAGAAGGCCATACTGGCTTCTCTTCATTGTTAAATCCAAAATCAAGCTGAAAATCCTTCTCCTCACATACAAAGTCGTGAATGACCAGACCCCTTCTTAAATTAAAGACTCCAAAGTACCATCACCCTAATAGAGCTGCCATTTTCTTTCTCTGCATGTTTGCATGCCACTCTGCATTTAATCATTTTTTATTATCATAAATCACTGGCTGTCTCCCACAGTGAGTGTTTTATCCTGTCTTCCTCCCAACAGAGTAACAAACACATGGACTAGCTTTTCAGCATCACCCTGACACAAGTCAAGTGGGTGATTTCTGACACGGCCACACTTGAAAGATAGATTGTGTCTAACTGCTCACGTGAAATGATCTTATACTTGCGTTCTTTCTGCTGGCCAGCAGGGGGCGATTCCTCTGATTATTTATTTATTTTCCGAAGAGAACACAATGTTTATTTTCATTTCATTTCAAGTTATGTCCCAAATTGAAGTCATATAGTATAGTAGTAGTAGTTGTAGTATATAGTATACATATTACATATAATAGTATATAGTAGTAGTATATAATAGTAATATAATATAAACACCATGTAGTCGAAAGATTGACTGAATATGGAGAAAGATTCCTGCAGAAATGAATAAAGTCTTAAAAAGCTCAAGCTTAAGGATATCAGAACACATCCGCTTCTGTTGTTCGAGTTCTGCATCCTTTTACTGAAGCACCCTAAGGTCCTTAGAAGTGAAATTGACACGAGCTATCTATACACCAGCTATTCAGCACATAAGGAAACAGAGCTGAGCGTAGAAGTGAGTCAGCGTGATAGCAAACTACTCTATTCAATTTAGGACCAAGATATGACGTGCAGTCATGTGCTGCATTAATGAGCTCTAACACTATAAAGGCTTATATGCAATGACTTTCTTTTCTTTTCTTTTTTTTTTTTTGACGGCTATTCAAGGATTCTTCTGTTTTGCACCTCTTTACTATTTTATTGACTTTCCAAGGACTTGACTCATGTGGGAGCTGCAGAAACCACTTTGAGTGAAAAGGATCACTGGAAAAAAACTGGAAGAAAAAATGATTTGCAACCTGATTGGCAGAAAATGTCAAACGTGGTGCAAGTTTGTCCCTCTCTTTCCTTGTTAGGGACGACTTCACACATATCTAAAATCAGAGCCTAACACGTAAAGATGGATATGAATGAGTAATAATGCAGCAATATGGTGAGTTTCACAGTGATTTGATAGGACATGAGAGTTGTGCCCTAAATGAACCACAAAGTTTGACTAAAACTAAAGATAAATACTGACAGTGTGTTTTTTTTTTTGTCCTGGAAAGGAGTATTTAAGGTGCTCCAGAGTGCATCAACAGATAAAAACAAAAATCACCAGGTGTATTTATACTGAGATTTCTGCAGCAGATTACACAGCTCGGATCTGCTCTGTGTGTTGTATACATTTATCTTACCAACTTAAAAACAGCAACAATGCAGCAAAGAAACAAAACAACCCCCCCCAAAAAAATAATTCTGACTTGTACAAATAAAAACCAAAACTGAGAAGATGGAACTGTGAAGAAAGCTCAACAAACCCATGCATGGACCCAAAGTACAGCAACAGTATGGGTGCCCAGAACTTGCATCCATCTGGTTTCTTAGCTGCTTATCCAAAATAGGGTTGCAGAGGGAGCTGGAAGCTATCCCAGCTGTAATTGGGCAAAAGGCAGAGTACACCCTGGACAGATCGCAAGTCCAACTCAAACCTAAAACAAAGAGAGAGACCGACAACCTCACACTCTCAAATTTACACCTAGGGTCGATTTAGAATAACCAATTAACTTAACAAGCATGACTTTGGAGGGTAGGAAGAAAATCACAGAGGCGCAGGGAGAACATGAGAGCGATTCTTTCTACTGTGAGGCAACAATACTAACAACTGCACCACCACGTCGCCCTAGGAAACATACTGAAATATAAAATCTGTTTTTTGGGGGTTTTTTTGGCATCTTACAGCTTCAGTGTAAAAAATAGAAGCCTTATCACAGCCAATCAGCTTCATGTTAAATATCTATAGAGATTTTTGACTCTGCATCATCGGTGGGAGACACCGTGTTTACGCTGTAGCTTTGTGAGAGTTCAAATATCACTGAGGGGAATCACAGAAACATGACGCCAGGAAAGCACGAGGCGGATTCCACAGAACGACTCGTGTAATATGGAAACCCCTCCTGTGCCCAGTTTGGATCGATATTTCTAGAGAAAAGAGAAAATGAGACGTCTTCCTCTTGCAATATCTCACTGAAACACAAACACGCATGGAAATGCACTGACGCACACAAACACATTTAGTGCGAAGGCCCATTGTGCTAGAATTGTAGTTATGAAAGCTATGACACAACAGCATGAATAATAGTGGCTGTGAATCCACTTCAGGGCCACAGTGGCCACAAGATCAGGAATCAGTGAGCTTAAATTATTCAGGCTGTGAGGTGATGGGACTGTGAGAGTGAACATCCTGTTTGAGGATTAAAGGTACACGGATGAGCTGTATATATTCTCTAAACACCACAAAGTGACAGTGTTATTACCGCTGGCAGATTGTGTTGTATGTTATGAATGAGACAATCTTCCCAATTACATTTAATGGCGTTTATAAATGAATTAAAGTTAGTATGTTTATTTTTAAGACAGCCCGTGTTCAATCACGGCACGTTGCATTTAAACCGCGGCTGCACCTCGGAAAATTCAAATTAAAATGGAAATAAAGGACAAAGACAAAGATTTTTTGCTCTGCCTCCACAAAAAAAGAAAGTAACGGCCTTTCTGTGCTGAATGGCATTTAGATCCTATTTTTTTTAAACACTATTCATCGCACTAATTAAACTGACTGGGGAACAAAAGCCAACTTAGCCCATCCAGTTTCCTTAATTGCTTTTGACACAGTGCACAGATGATCAAAGATAAGATCCATAGTCAGTTTTAGAGTTAGTACAATTTTTAATTAGTCTCTTTTATGGAAGTAATTTTCATGGAGGCACCAAGAAAGAGACACACAGAGAGTTTTCCCGACCGCTGAGAGTGCTCAGCTTCAGGCAGCACTCAACCGAATGTATGACCTGATTCATATGAACGCATTGTCTCTAACATGATGCTCAAATGTCCTGCAATAGTGTGAAAGGAAGGAGTCATGCTAAAGCAATTACACTGCTGGAAAAGGAACACTTTGAAATGATGCTGAATACCTGTACTCAGTGTTGGGTAAGTTACTTTAAATTAGTAACTTAGTTACATTACTGGTTACTTCTATCAAAAGTAACTCAGTCACTTCAAGCTACTCGTTACTTTCAAAGTAACTAGTTACTAGGGAAAGTAACTTTGGTTTTACTCAGACTTCTCTTGTTAATGTGTTGCTAACTGGATACCCAGCCAGAGTGCCAGTCTTCTAGCTTGTTTACTTGCCACAAGTGCACTGTGCCACCTACTAATAGAAAGGAAAAGATAATGTGCACATTTCCACGAGAGAAATCCCACGCCTGGACCGTCGTTGACTGCCACCATGATTCTAGCCTACGTCATAGCGTCATGTGTGCTTTTTGCATCCAACACGAAAACTGCAGTTGTGGTGCTTTGATTGTACTCAGAACTCAGAAATTCTGCCTTCCGAATAGGAAGATGTAGATAACACCAGATTGCAGATGAGCTGCATACAGGGCTGGACTGGGACAAAAAATCGGCCCGGGCATTTTGACTGACCGGCCCACCATTATAGGATAAATCATAAAGCCTTGAATGAAAACAAATGCTGTTGTGACAGTGATGTTCACTGTTTTGATGGTATATATGCATCAATCTATCAATCGTTTGTTGTAAGATTCAGATAATTATTTTTTAAAAGCTAGATATTTTAAATGAGAATAAGAAAGAAAAGTATTTCTTTGTGCCCCCCTCTCCCTGTTAATGCCCCCCTAGCAAAACTTTGCTAGACCCGCCCCTGCACAGTTACCAGCTGTCAGCTACAGAAAAAGGATCCTGGTGTTTTTTGTCTCTCAGAAACAGTTCATAACTTCCCTTCAACTCATTCATGACACCTAAAAGGTAAACCTGTTTCTCCATCACCTGTTCAGCTCTGATGATTCAGTAAGGACATCTCCTGGTTTCATCTTCATGTTTCCCTCTCACCAGATAACCAAACCCACATCATGACCAGCAGTTTTTACAGCTGTGGCTCCAGCAAACATCAGCTGATACTAGAAAGTAATATTAAATAAATTCTAACATCAGCTTAAACGTGCTGCTGTTGTTTAACACGACATCAGCTGGTTTCCTCTTTCTGGCGCAAAGTGGGCGATAAACAAACACGAGAGAAAAGCCGATCAGCTGATCATTGATCAGTTTCATGATTGATGAAAGGGGGCAGAATGAGAGAAAAAGAGGCAGCTGTGCAGCAAAGACAGAATAACTCCAGCTTTGTGTCTTTTTCATTGTAGCTGAAGTCCGGGACAAACTGTGCTCCCTTTCACCTCAATACGAAACGTGTGATATTTTCTCTGAATACGAGACGATTCCGTTTT
Organism: Neolamprologus brichardi; assembly: GCF_056152115.1. Lineage (NCBI taxonomy): Eukaryota > Metazoa > Chordata > Actinopteri > Cichliformes > Cichlidae > Neolamprologus > Neolamprologus brichardi. The sequence goes on along the minus strand of NC_142112.1, from coordinate 15,612,520 downwards.
TTAGGGGACAGTTGGAAACTCTAATAATTAACCTTATGAACAAAATAAAGTTCAACATCAACATCATAGCACTCACCCAGCTGTATCGAAACTCCATCATGCTAGCTAGTACGCAGTACGAAAATGTCAGCACAACGAAAATAAACTCCACCTAAACTTGGTTTCTGACCCAGATAGACTGCAGGTCATAACTTCTTACCTTAAGTTCAGTTCACCTGACACTCGGACCGGTGGCCGCCTCGGGTCTCTCCTCCTCCTGCCTCCCCTTTCCCTCATCCACCTGCTGGTCTCCACCACTTGCTAATGTTACTGAATCTGTGGAAGCTCCGCGATAGCCACCACACGAAGTAATGACTAACAAGCTGAGATGTAACCTGATTACTTTTTTCAAGTAACGAGTAAAGTAAGGGACGCGTTACTTGTAACGCGTTACTTGTAACCTGATTACTTTTTTCAAGTAACGAGTAAAGTAAGGGATTACTATTGCAAAAACGGTAATTAGATTACCGTTACTTTCCCGTAGGAACGCTGCGTTACTGCGTTACTAAAACCGTGATTTTTTTTGCGAGAATGTCTCATGACAGTGACGTAAGCGAGTGCGACGTTCATGACAACAGCTGTGTGCAGATCAACAATGGATAATATATCGAGTGCGGGAGAGACTTTGAGCGTGCAGTGTTTAAAGCGTGGAAGTACTGACCTTATTTTGAGTTTGATTCCATAAAAAGTGACAAAAACATTAGTGTCCGTTGTGCGTGGGAAGAAAACTTCTTTTTACAGGGAAAAAAACCCCCTAAACTTCCGAGCAAGCACCGAGTGCGCTACAACGTAATGGGAAATTCACGGAGAAACTCGCGGATTCTTCCACTGACCGCTGCGGCACACCTGCACCAGGGTAAAACTCCGCCTACCCCACTCCTGCTTTACAGGTGAAAATAGAGCAAAAGGACCGCTAGACTTTGACTTTATTTATTTTCTGCTGTGTTTTACTTGCATCTATTTGAAAAAGTGAGTGTAGACACAAAAAAAATTATCTTATGTGCTGGAATGTACAGAAAATAGGTTTAAATGTTAAACAAATTTCTTCCAGTCAGAGAATGTTGCATATAATAAAATTTTTGCTTGATGCATAAAGTTAAAAGATTAAAACTGATAAAACAAGTTTTAAAAAGAGACTTTTCCATTTGATTACATTTTGTATGATGGATTATGTAGAAAAAGTAGAATTGGGCTGAAAGATCTATCACTTTATCACCTATTCAGGTTTTAAATCGTGTTTTTAAAAAGTAACTAAGTAACTAATTACTTTAGTTTAATTATTCGCTGTAGAAAGAAGTTTCTTCCCACGTAGAGTGTACAACAGACGCTAGTGTTTTTGTCACTTTTTACGTAATCAAACTCAAAGTAAAGGAAGTACTTCCGAGCTTTAAACGCTGCACGGTCGCACTCTGTCCATGAGAGTATTATCCGTTGTTGATCTACACACGTCTGTTGCTGCCACAGACGTCACACGCGCTTACGTCACTGTCATGAGACACTCTCACAAACAAAATCACGGTAGTAACAGTAACAGTAATCTAATTACTTTATTGCAATAGTAGTCCCTTACTTTACTTTACTCGTTACTTGAAAAAAGTAATTGGCTCACAGTGACTGCCCATCTCTGCTGATATGTACTGGGTAATGTGTTAGGAGTGAAAGGATGCCATGTTGTTTAATGGGAATGAAAAGTGATCAACCTACAGATTTAGAAACAACTTCATTGCAGCAATTTGAAATGATAGTCAGTTGTTTGCTTGTCCCACATGTGGTTGTGTTACCATGTGCGCATTTACCAGTTAACTCTCAAAATAGACATTTTTACATAAAAACAACAAGAAAACGGTCTGTTCACCATGTCCAAGGCGTCCTACAGAAATACAAATACACACGTTTGTTTACGATGTTTCAAACAGTATTTGAAAAAAAAGGATAGTTTTTTTTTTAAAGATAACGCCTTGCAATCTTCAAATTCACCTCTACTATAAAAAGGTTTTAAATCTGCAACTTCTTGTTTGACAGTCTTGACCTCCAACATGGCAACATGGCAGACAGCACCCTTCATTTCAGTCATACTGGTACTGGAAATTACTTTGCAATAAATGGTTTTTAATGTGTGGTCCCACCATGTAGTTATTTGATAGTATGAAAATAATTAAAATGTTAATTTCTAGAAAAATTATCAGAAATGTAAATTCCATTTAACCTCACAAAGACTAAGCAAACTAGTGGAGGAATGTTCCACAGCAGCTGGTCTCATATTCACACCTAAAACAGCAACTCCATTTTACCAACTCGATGTAAAATAACAATAGTAATTGCTATTATAGTGTGCTGTTGGGCATATGCATACTCAAGCCACACTCATAAAGTCTGTTTCTGATTGTTTGGTCAGAGACATTCCCATCAGCGGTGTCCTGCTGGAGGTCATTTTGGAGCTCTGGTAGTGCTCATCCTGCACAAAGCAGCTGATACTAGCCCCGCTGATGGGTTAAGCACCTTCTACGGCCCGGTCCAGCTCTCCTAGAGTAACCTCCTGAATTTCTTCCATGCTCTTGAGACTGTGCTGGGAGACACAGCAAACCTCCTGGCAGTGGCATGTATTGATGTGCCATCCTGGAGGAGTTGGACTATCTATGCAACCTCTGGTGGGTCCAGGCATCCCTCATGGAACTGACCCTAGCCAGAGAAAAGAGAAGGAAAATGTCAAAAGCCTCCACCTGTGAAACCATTGCTGTTTAACAGAATTTCCCATTGTTGCTCCTCTACTCCACCTGTTAATTCCATTCATGCCAAAGCAGCTGAATCTGATTAACAGCCCCCTCTGCTACTTAACTGACCACATCAATATCCCACATGTTATTTATCTTTCTCATTGTTCAGTTTAATTTGGGCTCATAAGAGCTTTTCTAAAAATCCTAACTTTACCACATGGTCAAGAGCTGCAAGCTTGCATTAATAGTAGCTGTTAAAATACTGGCAACTAATATGAATGTTTTAGAAATGACCTTTTGGTGCACTTTCAGGTGGCCTTTACCTTGAATCTATTTTCTCAATGCAAGAACACAAAAATATATATACTGTAATCAAATTCAGATGCTGAATTCCTTCTCATTATTTATTCATTTTCATTACTTGTACTGTTTATATCAGAATTAAAATAAAAAATCTCATGTTTTCACAGTGTAACATCCTCAAAGTAACATAAACATCTTCTCTGGCAGGACACACAGTTGTAGCCGATGATCCAGGCAAATCAGACGATCTCAGACCCTGCCAGCATCAGCCGATGACTAAGCTAATTGAGCTTTATGCATCCTATAGACAAAACACATCTGCAAACCCATTTGCAACCCACCTGCACCGCAGCCCCTTCATTTCATTGTATTCATGCTATTTCTGAATGAATGCCATACCTGTCATCACAAAAGCTCCCTGTGTTCGATAACATGGCCTTGCAGTTACTCTCCCTGCCTTTAGGTTCTTGGAGGAGAGCTGTACTGTCAAATATAAATGACTACAGATGGAATAATAATCTCACCACTAACACGATCCTGACAGAAACCTATTTAAATGTGCTGAAATCTGCTTTCTTGACACTGAGGAAGCTTTAATTCCCAACCACACAAGAAAAAAGAAACGGATCGTTGGGTAACCATCTCATAAATTTAGGAAGTACATTAGTCTGTGCTCCCTTGGATTAGTGGGGAGATTAAATCTGATCAGAATCTGAGACGTCCTCAGTTATCAAACACAAGGCCTGAGCTGACAGTCCAGAGTGAATTCATATAGTCGAGTGTGTCCACTGAAAAATGGGCTACATCTTACTTATTGATAGATACAAGCCTCAGAGTTAAAAATTAAACCATACAGAACATTTTAAATTGAGTGCAAATTTATGTTTCATATTTGGAATAAGCTTTCCCGAGTATTTTAATCCAAACATTTCAGCCTGCGCTCCTGAGAGGTTTGGAAATGAGATTCTGCTGTCGTGTATAATCCACTTCTATAATGACTTCTCTGTAAAAGGGATAGATAGTCTGAGGCCACGGGGGTTTGCTAAGTAACTCTGTCAGAGAGCTACAGCTACTCACCACTAACACAGCCACTTACTATAAATACACACCGTCTGCTGAGTAGCACATTTCACAGCTCTGCTCGACACTGTAAATAGACATTTTTCAGTGTCCTCACTGTAAAGGTGAAAACTTTGAGTCACAGCCAGCTTACAGCAGAGGCTCAGTGAACGACTGTTTTTAGATACCTCGCTGTTTCCCCTACAAAGGGCCATCTGTGGTGCACAGCCACCGTTTTATCATGCCTGCCACTGAATCATTAATAATGAAAATTCCATTATGAAGTCTTAAACCGATTCATAAAGTGGTGCCAAGTAGTGCCAAGGTTTAGAGTTTGATGAGGAAGAAAGATTCGTCTTTTTTAAAGAATCCAGTGTGTCGGTGCTGATGAAGCCACTCTGTGTCCATTCTGACAAGATGCATGAACGAGCTCTAATGAGTGCAGTTACATGAATGGTTTTTATCTAAGGCAAAATTACATGAAGTGATTCATTACAGTTTCAAGAGAAAAAATGTGAACAGTTTGATTTTACTCATAAAATGTGGCCAAATCTGAAGACACTCATTGCACACAAACAGCTGCATTTTTAATGTCTTTGTTGAACTGCAGGCTGGAAAAAGTAGGTAAACTCTTAGAACCACAGTCAGAGGCTTCCTGCAGCTGCTTATGAGCCTTGTACACAACAATGAGGTCAATTTTTTGATTATTCCTGCTATTAAACTGTTTCAGTTATCAATATATTTTTCAGGTTGTGCTACTCCCATCTCATCTCTCTGACTAGCTTATTCCAAAAAACTTGTTGTTTCTCGTGTTAATTTGTTTTTAGTCTTGGGTCATTGCTGCATCGCCAAACCTACCTGCTATTCTGGCATCCTCCTGGAAGTGTTCTTGATACAATCCAGGTCCAGGTTTGCAAAGCATCCAGCCCTTGGGTAGTAAAGCAGCAACAAACCATGAGTCTTTCCTTAATTTTCCATAGCTGTTATGGTTTTTTGTGTGTGTTTGTGCGTTTTGGGGTGCAGTTAAATTATGTTCGCAAATGTATTTTGCCAAATTGTTTTCACTTTTGTCACATCTGTTGACTGTTGTCTGTTTTGTTTTATACTTTGTTATCCTTGTGTGAAGCACTTTGTGATCTAGAAAAAATAAATAAAGTTTTACTTACTTATTTATCTGTGCACTGAACACTGTACCTGAAGTATTATGGAACATCTAAATGCCTTTAGCAAACCACCATGTTCACACACACTCTTGAACCCAGTATCTGAGATGAAAATCACTGTTTCGCCCAATCGTGTATTATATATGTGGCTACAGACCGGCCAAATACATATTACGCCAAAGGCAGAGGAGAGGTTTGCTTTGGAGGCAAATTTTAATACAAGTCTGCACTTTCAGACACAAAATATAAAACATAGGTTTTATCATAGGTCCCTCTTCAAGAGACAACCCCACTGGCATCTTAATAAAATGTCTCTCTCTACTTCCCCACCTCAAGCCTCCTTAGCTTAAGTCATGACTCTAACATGAAAACATACCTGGGCTCATGTATTTAATCCTGATATTATCACAACTACCTATTGTTAGCAGATTAGACGTGTAACCGTCCCATCTCTGAACAGGTGACAACGAGTGGGTTAAACAACACCTGGTTATAAAATAACGTTATTCAAGCTAAAGTAAGGTTTCCTATACAAATCGCTGTTTGTCTCTGATAGATCTACATCGAAGAAAGTTTGACTAATGCTGGCTAACAGCAGCTAACAATTCACCTTAGTGTCGCTGTTGTCACCCAGATATATGTGACTCCTTTCTTGAAGATTTACAGCCTCTTCCAGAGTAGATACATGTAAACTGACAGCCTATACTAACTACAGATGAATGGCAGCCAGAGTTGTTTGTCTTACAGCTGCCACCGTAGATAGATAGAAGAAATCAGAATTCCTCTGACCACAATCTACTGACATCTAGTGGTGAGATTTTACACACTCTACCTCGAAGAGTGATTTCCTTCATGGACAGTTAGTAAAGAGGTTGTAATTATTTCTGCACGTCTCAGTGAATAAAAGCTAACATTGGTTGATTTCTACAGTTTACAAACAACATTCTCTTTCTAAATTGATTAACCTCCAGGTCTTTATAAAGGTTCTACTACAGTCATGTGAGGGTTGGGATGGTTGGTATGTTTCATGCTGACCAGTCTTCTTATGCCTTATTCACAGAGACTTAGTTACAATCTGGCAACCACAGATCACAAGTGTTGTTGGAAGTGCCTGCTGTCTGTCGCTAGCTAATCAACTACTAAAGCCCCTTCATTCAGGCCAAGAGAACAGTCAGTAACCCTTCAGCACCTGCCAGTTGTTAGGAAAAAGTAAGGCACAGCTTTAATTTTGACCATGAATGTTTTCTGTTTCCATCTTTTACTCTACACTTCTAAATCTCACACATCTCCAAGAGTAGAAATTGTCCATGCAAGCCAGAGCAACCACAGAAATCTGCTTGCATCACAAGTGCATCACAAGAAGGTTTTTGATGTTGCAACCTACTTTGTTATTTATTTCACCTTGCATCAGTGAGCAACCTCCCACAACCACTAATAACTAGTTGAAGAATACACCTTTCCTTAGTGGTTTAGAGCCTCTATGGAAAAGTGTTTCTACAACCCAAAGACAGTCTTATCTCCTTAACTAGAACACCTTACCTCAAGTAGCTTTTGGATAAGATGTATATTTTATAGCCTTTATTTAAAAAAAACCCACAAAAATAAAAGACAACGTTAGTTGAATACAGTAATGTGAGAAGTTTTATATCTAAATGTCAGATGATAACATTTTCCATGGGTCCCAATATCTGGTGCTACAGCTGTGGTGTTCTGGCAGAAAACGGTTTAAAACCCTTTAAACTTGATATCTTAGAAATATTATTTATTTTCCTTTCTGATATTTATATTTGATGTGAAACTACAACAAAACTGTTGTGCAGTTTCTGTCAAACTATCATCTACAAGAGGGTTTATGAAAACAAACAAAAAGCTAAATTAGATTGCCAATGAGTGTGACAGCACCTTCAATCAAAAGACTGTAGCTAAGCAATTTCTATTAGATAAAGAATTATAGAGCAAGCGGTGAATTGAAATATTTTCTTATGCTTCACAGAATATAAAGTACGAGGAGAAAATGTGGTTGCAACAACCTCATCACCTTGAACGGGGCAAAAGCAATATCGTATTGACTTCCCAATTACCAGAAAAGAATATGAACCCAGTATGTAGAAGCAAACACTTTCTCATCCTTTAACTGGCACGTGTTCTCTGTGCAGAGCAAAACAGATTCAGGCCGACCAGCCACGCTGCTATAATGAGACAAAGCAAACAAAAGAAAATGAGCTTAACCGCTGCAGAAACTTTTCAGAGCTTATATGCAAATTTGCATTGATTTGGCAATCCCCTGTAACTGTACGGACTAAACATCTTTCTTCCAAACAATGTCCCCTCATTTGGTGCTTTCGTGATGGTGGCGGCGGCGCCTCCTACCACTGCTGACCCCAATCTCCCTGATTTGAAATGTAGTGATTAGCGAGGTTATAGCATATGATTTACATCATCTGATGAAGGATTGTCAAGCTGGCAGACACCACTCCAGTAAGTTTGTTTCATCATAGCGTGATAAAAAACAATCGCTTTTTTTTTTTGCTCACGTTGTGCCGAAAAACAGTTTGTTCTATGCACACACTTGCCTGTGTTATGTTAAAATCACACCATTCGGCATCTGTTTATCATCTTCACAGAGAAATGTGAGCTACTTGCTACTGCTACTATTTCATTCAATCCAGTTTATGTAATATAGGTAGAAAATAACAACAACAGTCACCTCAAGGCGCTTTAAATCGTTCTGTAAAGTCCCTGCAGTAACAGAGAAATTCCTAATAATCAGCTCTCCTGTGAGTAAGCACTTAGCGACAGTGGGGCAGAAAAACTCCCTTTTAACAGGAAGAAACTTCAAGTAAGTGAAGTGAAAAGTGAAAAGTGAAAAGAGCCCGAGATTAATAATCACTAATGGTTAAAATGCAAAGTGGTGTATAAACATGCAGAGAGTGAAAAGAGGTGAGTGACAAATGTACATTTCATATATATATAAAGTTTACTTTAAGTTACTTATGCAACAAATGAAACAGCTTCTTTGTGCATTACTGTAACCACATTACAGTTTTCAGTGACGCAGTAATGTAACGAGTTTCTGTGGGCGAGGAGGAAAATTGTGGAGCAGGAGTGGAGATATGGACACTAATTGTCATTGCTCAAGAGCGCTGTGGTAAAGGTAAAACTGCATTCAGGACAGAATCAAATGTATTATATATATATATATATATATACGCAAGTATCTGCACAGATAGTATGCTAACACAAAGCTACCCAAGAACCCAGAGTGATGACGAACCTGAGCGTTTGCTGACACTGTAGCCTGATAATTATGTGACAGTGCGCTCCAGGTCGTCTTTATGGAGTAATAAGAAAGTAATGTTACAGGACATGTAACAAATTACTTTCTCTGGCAAGTAGTTAAGTAACACACTGCATTACTTTAAAGAAAAGTAATGAGTAATGTGCTATAAGATTCTTTATTTGAGTAACCACCTCAACACTGCTCATGGAAAACAAGCTTCACAGATATTCTTTAACAGAACAGTTTTTAGCACTGTTAGCTAAAAGTCCTATTTATTTATCAGGCATTCATTACAAAACACAGGAAAAAGTGTTTACTTATATTAGAAATCATATATAAGATTTCATTAAAGTCCTTGAATTTTACATTAAAAGCACTTCTATTCAGTTGCATATTTACAATAATTCCTTCTGCTGCTTCAGTCATATTGTATAAATTCTAGGCCTTTAATGGTGAACCAACTGCTCGGGCAAATTATAACAAATTGTGCCCAGCACGGCTCACACAGTGACAATGTTTTTCTCTAAAGGAGATTAGCATCCTTTACATTTTCCTTAGCGACTCAATCCTAGTTAAAACCATCAGCAAAACCGCCCCTACATCCAATTAGGGAAAGGCTCCTCTGTCTCTAATTTGCTCTAATTATTTCTTAGATTTGACTTTTCAGGAATTTGGTTCAGAAATAAAATATTATAACTGAACCTACTTTTCCTATTTTCAGAAAAATAAGCCAGGAAAATGTAGAAAGAAAGCACTTTGTGCATGTATCTGAGTATCCATCCACCTTTCTTCTTATTTGCTTATCCAAATCAGGGTCGCAGGTGTCAGAATGTAAATTTGTGCAAACCTTTACAAATATATACCATTGCACCTTGGGGTTTGAATGTGAGTTGCCAATTTGGGCTGGATCTAGCATGCATATATGCATCCTAAAGGTGAAGGCTGCATTGCATGACCCAGTAACTGGATGCTCTAGAGTGTGAAGCCGCCAACACATCAGTATGCCCATGACTCATGCTGGACTCACACCCGTGCTCAGGCATAACACAGATTGGTGTACACAGTGCACATGTGCACACACACACACACACATTTCACACTATTCAGGCCACTGACCATACATGCCTCCTGTAAGTAGAGCACCATGCAGCAGTACTCTTCAGTGCTCCTTGTCAGCTCCTGTGTGATCACACAGTACAGCATACATAACATGCACTTTGTGTTACAAGGGCAAAGCCTCGCATTTCCTTTGTGAAGAGCCATTTACATCAGGTTGACTGCTTCGTGGAGCTCCTCTCCTTCCCACAGTCATTTATCTCATGCACCCTGCTGTCATCTTATTTTAACCCTCACTTCCTTTCCTTTACATATTCCTCAGAGACTCTGTGTAGTCGAAGCCTGCTTCCTAACAAGACTAAAATGTTTTTGCTAGATATTAAGATATAGATGTGGTTGATTTAGGCTTGCAAAATTTTGCAGATCTTATCCCAACTGCCTGAGACTTGAGCAAAAAATAAAAAATAAAAATGCTGATCTACCGATCTCTGGAAACAAACCAGGGTCCATAATCCCGCTGGTACCAAAATAAAGTCCAGAGCGGTCATATCGTCGTCACATGGAGGTTTGAGAAAAAGCAGGAGAAAGCGAATAATATGAATTGCAGGCGAGTAGCCGTGCAGCCAGCTTCTGTGGGCTGCTTGAAATACGTAAAACTTCCTGAGCCTGAGGTTCCCCTCACAGAAAATAATTGCCAGAGACGGGGGTGGGGTGGATGTCTGGGGTGTGTGTTGATTTAGCAGATTTGTTGCTGAGGCCCTCAAAAATGGTAGCATTGAACATGAAAAGATTGCATCCCATGTCTCCTGCTGATAAAACTTTATCACTGTCAAAGGAAGCTGTGAAATCAGCGCAGGAAAAAATAAACAGACATTTTTGCTCTCGGGATGTTCTCACGCTCGTGTATCCACTCGCGTAAGGGTCAAAATGCGGACTCGTTGCACTCAAAGCCACCGTGGCAACTTTTATGAAAGGCTGCTGCGGTTATTTTAAACACGGAGCTCAGTATGACCAGTGCTAATTGCTCCATGAAAACAGTTACATAATGTCAACTACAGCTCTGTAAGGGAGCGCTCCATCATCGAAGAAATAAAATAGCCCTGCTGATATCATCAAGGTTTGGGCCCTAAAAGCTAAAAGCTTTGTATCAGACTGAGGTATGGCTGCTGAAAGATATTTGCAAATGCAAAGTGCAAATGGCAGAGTTACAAAGAGATTTCTGAACTGCATTACATGTAAGAGTACCCGGATACTTTATTTATAAAGTGCATTTGATGCACAGGATCAGCGAGTTTTGTTTCCAATAAATATTAAAATAACTCTGAGCGTTTGTTTCATGCCAAAGAAAATGGATTTAAGAAAGCTGCTCTTTAAATATCAGCAATTTATTCATTGTCATATGAGTGGAGACGACTGAGAACAACTGTTGGGTTCTATTAAGATTTTGTTTTAATGTATTAACCGCCTTACTAATCACACTAACATTTCTACCATTGTAGAGCAATAGAAATAACCCCAGACTTTATGGATAAGACATAAAATGATATTACTGCTCTAAAAATGCTCAAGTGGAACAGATATGAAGTACAACAATGCTCCATATCATCCATGTCCATAATAATACAACACGGGCTCTTCACTGAATTTGCTTTGCTTGGGCTTTGTGATGCATTTTAATACCATACAAAGTCATGTGAAAAAGAAAGTTTCCACTTACTGCGGGCACAGAGGGTAAGTAACAGCCAGGTGCTGCTAATGAAGTGCACTTCATGACTTGATCATCAGCAAGTGTGAGCACCTCTATAAACACAGAAGTTGTGGCAGTTTTCTGGTGTGAAGCATTCAGGTGCGTGTTAACACTATGCTGCAATTTTGGAGTGAAAATCCCAAGACTTTCACCACACACTCAGACTGTGCAACGCAGATGCTCGGAGAAACTGCAAAAAACCTAAGAGCTAACTTTAGAACTCAGTTAGGATGTTAAATGTTCCTGACAGAACAATAAGGAAAATATATAGAATAGATTTGATTTGTTTGGAAGTCCTGTCAGGAGAAAAGATTCTCCTCTCTAAAAAAAAATAAAGATGGCGGCACGACGGCTTGCAAAGTTACAACCTCTGATTGCTGCCCCTACTTGAGCCTGGTTCTACTGGCGGTTTCTTCCTGTTAACAGGGAGTTTTTCCTTCCCACTGTCACTAATTGCTTGCTCACAGGGGGCTCCTGATTGCCCCCAGAGTTTTCTCTGTATTGTTAGAGGGTCTTTACATTACAATACAAAGCACCTTGAGGTGACTATTGTTGTGACTTAGGCTATGTCCACACGTACACAAGGAGATTTTACGTTTTCGTCGTTTTTTTATATTGTCCACATGTGCAGTTTTTAAAAAATCAAAGTCAAACGCTGTCAAGAACATGCCAAATCCTAACCGTGTAGAAATGTTGGCCAATCGGGAGTCTAGAAGCCTGGGAGAGGAAAAGTAAACAGGGTTTTGGGCCCGGACAAAACCTTAAGTACTTCTGAAAAGTTTTTGTGTTTTTATGGGAAGGCAGCTAATTTTGTGTTATTTTTCAATTCAAATGTTAATTACTAAAAACAGTAGTTTGGCTGGTGTAGACTCACAATTTAGGAATGAACAAAATGCATACAGCATACATAAATGAAAAAAATTATCCAAAACCGACGACGATGTTGGCGTCGGGATTTGTTTGTGAGAGCATCTGTGTTGAATGTAGAAGCCACGTCCTACATTCACTCTGACACCTCTGTCTTTCTTAATGGAGGGCCGGTAACTGTGTGTGTATATGTGAGCGTGTAAAAACTGCAGATAGCACGATCAGCAGCAACAGTATTTTGTCTCTATCTACCATTGTTGAAATCTCATGTAAACAATAACGTGGCGCACAGCGTGACGTCAAAAGCAGCGCACACCTTTGACATGACTAAATCTCACTTTTCCTCGTCCACACGTAAACGCTAAAATCAAGTTTTCAAAAACACCCGTGTACATGTGGACATAGCCTTAGTGCTTTATAAATAAAGCTAAAATGAATTGAAACAAACCACAAGACTTCTTCAACAGTGTCCTTTGGACAGATGTTTAGTCATAATGCATAGCGCCATGTTTGGCAAAAATGAAACGCTGATAGGCTGCGTCTGGGTTTTTGATTCAAGCAACAACTCCTCTGTATTCTAGAGTAAAGTGTGAGACCATCTGCCCAACAGCTAAAGCTTGGTTGAAAGTGAGACGTAGGGAATTCCAGGATGAAAAGAGTTAAAATGCATTCTTGTATCTCAGCAGTGCAACAGACTCAACATATCAGAGCAAGCAAGGAATGCATCTGCTAATTTTAAAATTATGAAGACTTGCTGCTGGTAGTAGCAGGAGCTAGCAGCAGTAAGTGAACGAATAAGAAGAGTTACACTGATTGTGATTTCCAAGCCTGACCACTTCCAAATGTGGTGTGGATGATCACAACTATTACATTTAAATGTGTTTTTAAATGCAGGCAATGTATTCAGATACAGCTTCTATCTTGTAGATGAAGTATCATTGAAACAATGATGGCTTCATGTTTGTGGGGGCCATGACTGCCAAAACAAAGCCTCTAGGTTTTGGGTCACATTGTGAATTAGCAATGAAAACTGTCACGAACACAAGTAGACACAGTGAAACCTCTGTGGAGAAAGCATCAGAGTGACTGAAGGAAAGACATTCAGGTTTATGTGTGACACACTTCGGTAAGGTGAGCATCAGTCAAAGTGAATCTTTTTTTTTTTATCTCCCTCTTAAGTCTCACAGTGCATGTCTGGGTTAGAAGACAACAGGTAATCTATTGGTAGGAGGAAGGACTAAGGTGGCAATAGAAGAGTAAGATTTAAAAGTTTCCAAGTAAGTTATGAGTCTCTCTTCTCTGAATGAGCAGGGGATGGAAAAAGTTTTCAAGCCCAATTCTTCTTAATCTACATGTAGACAGGTATCGACTGTTCCCTCAGACTAAAGAAACGTAAACAGCAGAAGAAAACAACCTCCAGATAAACATCAGACAATTCAATAAAAACTATTTCTTCACGATCAAAACATATCATTTATAGTTAACCAGAGACCCACGCCAGTCTCTTAGAAGTTCATAAGTGCTCCTTGTGAAGGAGAAAAAGGAAGGGTCATTGCTTACTGCAGCTGACCAAATCAATGGTGTGATTAATGGAGCTAATTTTACCTGGACACTGTGGATCATTACTTCCTGCTCTCCATCTCCTCCTTCCTCCTGTCTATATGGAAGCCAGTGTGGATAATGTGTTTGCTTCTCTAATGAGAGCCCCGCAGAGACGCAGAGGACAGTGGAGGGTAAAAGCCACGGATGACATGTCCTCTGGGACTGCGGCCCGCCGCACAGAGATGATATCTGCAGCAGTCGCTGCATCACCACAGCTTACAGAGTCGTGACCTTCCACCACTGACAATGTGCTGACTCAAATGTTACCCTGCATACCTGTCTTGTAACAATATTTCATTAGTTTGGAATTTTTGCCTCAGAAAAGATTAACATGAACAGAATTAAAATCCCCAACCCCCTCCCTGTGGCGAATGTTGCTGCCCGTTGAGCTTTTCATTCTCGTACGGTATTAAAGCAATTCCTGATTACAGCAGCAAAATGCACAATTGGAAATAATGAACTTGGGTGATCCTATTTGTATTTCCTGAATGAACTGACCACTGTAGCTAACTCACTTGGCAGACACTCGAGTTTGTGGAGTGCCTCTAAAAACACAAAATCCACTGCGGTTAAGATAAGGTCAACATATAGTCCGAGTGCTACGTTTAGTTTTCCTGAGCCCCTGCAAACCTGACATTTTGGAATTTTTCATCCAACATCAACAGTAAGTAAGAGTTGATGCTGAGTTTGAGAGCATGACAGGGTCATATGTGCAATGGCCTTCCCCGTGAGCTTCAGCCACAGCCAGCTGAGACTGCAGTGCAGAATACAACTGAAAATATGGAAGCTAGTGGGGGCGGTTTCAACAGGATGAGTGCAACAATGTCCGAACTTATGACCTGTGAAGGAGAAGAGAAAAAAGTGGCCCACAGAGGCTCACACCACAGTATATATGAGTTAGGTGAGCTCTCTCCATCAACTACTGAAGAGTGCTGTGTCCCTTCATCAGCAGTGTGGAACCTCTTTTGTCTTTATTGCCATGCAAATTGTTTGGATTTTATTTCATTGTGCTTCAAAGAACTCCATTTATTATGTTAATGACCATGAAAAACCAAACAAGCGCTCCCTATAAAAACGACTGACGATGTCTCCTCATGTAGAAAGACTAAACAGAAATCCACAACAGTCGCATGAAGCATTAAAATGTCAAACAGACACTTGTGACGACAATGAAGCACATGTAAAAAGAAGTAGAAGTACTAGAAGACAGGAAGTAAAAGCATGGAAAGCACACAAGTGACTGGACAGGAAGTGCAAAGCAGAAAGACAAGGGTACAAAAAGTCGAAATACTATTTTGAGAAAAAAGCTGAAATGTGGAGAATACCGTTGTTGTCTCAAGACAGACTGCGGCTGCTGTAGCCTCTACACAATGACTTAGATGAAAAACTGAAACAAATTCATGTGATACAATATACATCCTCTTTCTTGCACAATATAACCATTGATAACCTTAAATCTGTTCATTACAAGCCATTTCAATCTTCCAAGATTGTGTGTTCTTCCATCTGACCAGATGCAGCTGTCGACACCTTCTTTACTACGTCCTCACACTTAACACCACACTGTGTTTATGTGCTCAAACAAAGTACAAGTTCACAAACTGCAACATGGTGGCACGGTGGTTGCCTCACAGCAACAAGGTCTTGCGTTCAATGTCATCATCAGGCTGGGGTCTTTCTGTGTGGAGTTTGCATGTTCTCCCCGTGTTTGCATGTATTCCTCCCAACGACATGCTGTTAGTTGGGATAGGTTAACTGGAAACTCTAAAGTGCCCGTTCACTCTAAAGTGTGAATAGTTGTCTGTCTCTGTGTGTTAGCCCTGTGACAGACTGGCAACCTGTCCACGGTGAACCCTGCCTCTCGCCCTAAGACAGCTGGGATAGGCTCCGACGACCCTGAACAGGATAAGCGGAAGAGAATGGATGGTTTCCATAAATTCAGAGGGTATAGCAAAGTCTTGTTTGTCTTGAATGAACAACGTTAATCTCCACATTTTGAGTTTTTCTCAAAATACAATTCTGACTAATTTCTCATAATGGTAGATTACATATTTTTTTCTTAATGTGGCCCTAATACTCTGCCGTATGATGGCACACATAAATAGACAAAATAGAGAAACACTGGGGACATCAGGAAAAAAAAAACATTAACACGGGAAGTAAAATTCAATAAACTCAAATCAAGAACCTGAGACTATGACGGGTTTTCCTTTCTCAAAAAAGTTATTGTCTCTTTACATTTGATGTCAGCTATTTCAACATATTCTGCTCCCGTAGAATAACTATCAGTTACAAATTCAAAGTGAGACCTGAGAATTATGCCCATGAACTCCGACTATAGCGCCTCCTGCAGGTGGTGAGTCCACAAGAGAACAGCTCCGTGACGCTTCTTCGAGCTGCTCCCAGCTGGGCCCCGCGGGCTAAAGCCACACGCACACTCGAAGCGATTCACAACAGTGTGATGACTACACACCGCACAAAGTCAAGAACATTCAGGAACTTTCAGCAACTACAGCTGAAACAACTGTTGCTGACAATAAGTGATGATAAAACGATAAAAGTTTATTTCAAATCCCAGGTGAGTGACGTTAGCAGCTACCATTGAGAACAGAGGGGTGACATATAACCTAGTAATAAATACGTAACAGGTTTACCTAGGTAATCTTGGAATATCCACAAGCAACCAGCCATTTCTTCCCATGTATATTTCCTGATTGAACTGACCACTGTTGCTAACTTACTTGGTGGACACTCAACGCCCCAAAAACATTAACTGCAGCGCGGTTAGAAAAGGTGACGGAGAAGAGAAACACTGTAGGCCTGTTCTTATGCTGAAAGGCATCTTAGTTGCTGTCTTTATAATTAGCCATAGCAATATTCGTGGAAGGTTTTTGCTTGCAAAGTTAGACAGTAATGGAGACCTCAAAGTAGCAGAGGTTTCATAGCTGAAAGCAGGATCAGGGTTTAATTGATAAGCAGATGGCCTTTAAGTTCTATGCACTGAGTCTATATGACCTTAATCTGCATAGTAAGATAATGTCTGCTGCTCCATTAATACCTAATTGTAGGTTGTGCCATCTTGTGTTTGCAGTACCATTAAACTAAATGTAAACTACAGTAGGAGGGATCGCAAATGGACCCAACAGGAAGCAAGTGAAAGCACAGCATAGAACTTTTTCTTTGCTTCATTTAGGCCTGCTCTGTATTAAACCTACTTTCCTTTGTGTTTCGATCCATCAGCCCCATACCATTGAAGCTAATGATGTGAACACGGCACGTATAAGAGCAATGCGGGAGACAGCCGGGGGAGCGCAAACTCAAAAGCTTTTAGTCATAACATGGTGGGAAGGCTAAACAGAATGTCAGCAATTAGAAAAAAAATAATCTAATACTGTTACAACAGTGCTGAAATACTTTCAACAAAGGCCTAATGTGTCTCATTTGAGTGTCTGGAATGTACACTATGCCGTGGGTATGTTTTCATATGCATGTAGGTGTTATTCTAAGCAGATTTCAGTGAGAAGGTACACCATGGAGGAAAAAAAATCCCATTTGGAACCAATGATGGAAATGATAGAAATTGAAAACAGATTACGAGCCCGTCTGGTCTGAGCAGTCCGTGCACAGCTAGCCGACACGAAATGGGCACTTCTGTGCAGATGCAGAGCTGAGCGTGCTGCGGCCGAGAGGTGCCGCTGATTGGTTCATTCAATCTCATTCTACATGGTGCTGTGTTTGAAATTCTCCTGTCTTTTCAGAGGTGGTTTATGGCTGCAGAAATATGAAGATGGTCTATTCTGTGGTGTGAGGAGAAAGGCT
Organism: Neolamprologus brichardi; assembly: GCF_056152115.1. Lineage (NCBI taxonomy): Eukaryota > Metazoa > Chordata > Actinopteri > Cichliformes > Cichlidae > Neolamprologus > Neolamprologus brichardi. The sequence continues at coordinate 15,594,871 of NC_142112.1, read as the reverse complement.
CTATGCCCCCTGAATAGACCTGAGGGAGACTGGAAGATGGTTTTCATCTGTCACACTCCACATGCTGACAGTAACTATTCTATTTCTTTACAAAGAGAAAAGTGAAAATGGCTCCGTTCATCACTCTGAAGGAGTGATGGAGGATCTCTGAATGGATGTGGGAGGAATGGCATGAAAGGCAGGCATATGATCAAACTCCATATGCAGCACTGGAGGGGGTGAAATTGCCAAAAAGGATGCATTATAGATCTCACAGGTATGTCTGATTCAAAGTCAAACAGATAGATTAAAGTTTAAAAAAAAAAAGTTCCTTGATCATCTTTAAAATTTTCCCAGCATCAACCTGTAGTGTCACGACTGAGCGAGGGCGACTTTAATACTGCAAGGAATGGTGGCGGGCGAGGACTACACATGGATGAACACAGGCACCAACAAGACAGGGATGCATGTAAACGTCTGAACAAATGTATTTATTGATCGACAGAGCACTGCGTTGAAAGACGGGCAACAACAGAGGAAAGCGGAAGAAAGATGTTCAGAGATACAGGCGCTGGGGGGGGTGCATAAAAGAGCCTACAGAGTTTTTTAAATTGTTGCTATCACAGGGCCTCCTCAAAGAAGATGAAGCGACGGACAGTTTCTGGTTTGTTAAGAAATCACCTTTCTTCCTGTGTTTGCCTGTTCCTGTATCAACCTTACAGTTCTTGCAGCAGCACAATCACCACTTTAAATTCGTGATAACATTTGAAACAGCAAGTGCCTGATTTTACACATTGGTAGACCAAAGCAGGCTTCTCATTCCTACTGAGCAACTGATTTATGGCACTTGTGCCCAGTGTTGGGAAGGTTACTTTTAAAATGTATTCCATTACAGAATACAGATTACATGCCCCGAAATGTATTCTGTAACGTATTCCGTTACGTTACTCAATGAGAGTAACGTATTCTGAATACTTTGGATTACTTAATATATTATCATGCTGTTTACAACTACATCAATGTACTATTGCTGTGATTTATTACTGTTACTGAAGGTCCGCGGCTCCGAACCGTAGTAAAGGGACCTCTGGCTAATACTTTGGGTTCTGTGTCGGCTCGTAGCTGAAAACTAGCTTTACTTTGTTGTCTGGGTCAACTTTGCTAGCAGAGACAGAGAGAGGCGTTGAAAAGCTGCTCCAACCGAACTTATTGTTTCAGAGGAAAACACGAACACGGTGTACAGTCGAGTCTTAATAGCTTACTTACAGCTGGGCTCGTCAGGCACTCTTCTTGGCTGCAGTGGTTATTATTATATTTACATGCTTCCAGCTCCCGTTTTTGCTCGATGACAGCTCGTACTTTTCCTTTTTCTCCCTCCCTCGCTCACAGACACATAACGGGTATGGCAGTCCATTCTCCCTGCAGCACGGACTACACTGCCCATGATGCTACATTCTTTAGAGCTATACCTGTAGCATTCTGCCTGTTAGCTTAGCACAACAACAACAACAGGCGCTCTCTCACCCAGAGAGAGAGCGTCACCCTGTAACCATGGCAACCGTAACGCTGCCGCCTGGAACAACAGAACGTAGCTGTCAAACAAAACCCAAACAGTCCTGACCCGCCACAATATGAAACAGGGAAGTACCGCCGTGTAATCCATTTATTTCAACAAAGTAACTGTATTCTAAATACCACCTTTTTAAACGGTAACTGTAACGGAATACAGTTACTCATATTTTGTATTTTAAATACGTAACGGCGGTACATGTACTCCGTTACTCCCCAACACTGCTTGTGCCTTTAGTTGCTGTCCATGTAGAGTGACTTACATTAGATAAGGTAATAACAGTAACCCAGATAACAAAGTCAGATCATGCCACAGTCCAAAGAACCAGTAGAGAAAAAGGTCCAAAAAAGCCAGTTCTAAGGCTTTGTAACTCATGAACCACAGTGAGAGCCATTATCCACTAATGGAGAAAACCTGGAACAGTGGCCGACCTGCTAAAACTACTCCAAGAGCACAAGAGGAGGTTACAAAACAACCCAGAGTCATCTAAAGACCTCCAGGCCTCACGTGTCTCAGTTAAGGTCAGAATTCAACAATAAGAAAGAGACCGGGCAAAAATGGCATCCATGGGAGAGTCGCAAGAAGAAAACCCCTGCTGACCACAACAAACACAAAGCTTCGTCTCACATTTGCCAAAAAACATCTTGATGATCCCGAGACTTTTGGGAAAATACTCTGTGGACTGATGAGATGAAAATTCCCGTTACAGCTGATCTCAAACTAACACAGCATTTCACAGAAAGAACAGCACAGCAACAGTCAAACACAGTGGTGATAGTGTGTGGAGCCGGGGCTGCTTTGCTGCTTCGGGACCTGGTTGACTCTCTAAGAAGGCTCGGCCATCAGTTCGTGTCCTGAAGCTCAAGTGCACTTGCACACACAAGCAAGTCCAACACTGAATGACTAAACAAACAATAACAAAATAAAAAAATAAAATAATGAGGCGTCGGAAAGATCTAGTCAAATTCCACATTGGAATCCAACGGAGATGCTTTGGCATGACCTCAATTCATCGTCTTATTTAAGGTGATGCCAAAGCAAAACCCTAAAAACTTTCTAATAAGGCTCAAATTAATTCTGAGTGGGTCACAATTCTTTCCCAGTGATGTGAAAGACTCGTTGCCGGTTATCAGCAGTTATTGGTTTGGAGTTTGAAGGGCAAGGGAGATTTGGATCACTTTTTTACCCATAATAAATAAAATTCTCATTTAAAATCTGCATTTTGCATTTACTCTGGTTATTGTCTACTTAAAATTTGTTCAACGGTGTGACAAATATTCACAAAACTCAGGAAGAGGCAAATACTTTCACATCACTGTATTTATGTTTTGATTAAAAACAGAATGAACACTATATCGTGTCAGCATCCTTACGGCCAATCATCCACCCACGATCAAGCGTTTTACGTGTGTTTGTGTATGTGTGGCAGTAGAGGTCAAGTTTGTTTGTTTTTGTATGTAATCTATAACCCTAAACATGAATGCCTGTCTCTGGTAGTAACTCCTCATAACCGAGCTAATTATATACGAATGCTAACGATGACAGCTTCCACTAGGACTGATAAAGATGTTTATACGTTCGCTGTTTCTGTGTTTCTGGTCTCGAAACGGTTTTCAATAAAGGGCGTCAAATTATCTGGAGTGGATCCACACACATAAAACTGCAATGCTTGACAAGCCTGATTGGCCCATTTATTTTGGGGGAGGTTCAACAAACGGTGGGTTTTGACAATGAGTGAGCTGAGAGTCAAGGAGGAAGTGGTGGTGCTGACAAGTCTCACAGACACACATAGAGGAAATGTCATCAAACTCCCATAAAGACCCAACGAGCACGTAACAGAAAACAGCGAGAGTCACACAATGTTTGTTTTTTGCTTTCTCTGAATACAGACGATGCGCTGGCCTTTCTGCTGCAAGACAGTACAAGTAAACAGTCATTGATCTGCGTGTGCATGTGTGCAGTTATGTGTTTTAACCTTTTACATCCAGCTAAAAGCAACAGCTTGATCCTGACTGACCTTCAAGAAGCTCCGTTCAGCTGCTGCCTGTTCTGCGCTAATACTAGGAAATATGGTCCTTAACCTAGAATGAACCATCAAGAGGTGAATTACAAGCACTTGGGTTAAAGCATGAATTAGTTCCCATTATAATAATCCGACAGCAGGAGGAGAAGCAGTGCTGCCAAAAATGGAACTGTTGAAAAAACGCTGGTTCCAGCGTAGGTCAGTTTAGCACCCGTGTTTCAGCCTGGCAGGAGCAGTGGAGCCTGGTGAGCCCACGGGGTTTGTCCAGGCTCCAGTTGTGCGACTAAATGCCCTCAAACACATATTCACTCTCTCTGGCATTGTACACAAAGCATGGAGACCAGAGAGGGATCTAGGCACAGATGCAGGAGCAACATGTTTAATGCACACGAAGCACTTTTCTCTGTGTGTAGTGTTGCACATACAGACTTTTTTGAAGCTTTCTGACTGACTGAACAGCTTATATTGCTGCTAGAGGAAAGTACATACACTAAATACACCCCAGGACATCTGAGGGAGAACACAAACAGGGACGTGGACACACACTCCGAGTCTGTATTTACAGAGACAATGACTAAAAGCCTCCGGAAAAGAAAAAAAGCACCGATCTAAACATAGCTGAGCATATAATGCCTTTGTCTAACAGCAGAGGCAATTTCACCATTGCACAGGCCTATGACGAGAACCGATGAAGGGTTTTCCCTAAGAGTGTAATTTCATCAAACACACCCACACTCGGAGTCGTGACCACAGTCAGTAAACTGGCGTGACCTCACCCACTTTGTTGTCAGTAACTATATGTCAAATGTGTCCCAGCGAAGCTAGAATAAACAGTATCGAGGCATACGCGGCTCCTGTTTCACATTCAGTCCGCAATAAATGCCAATGCTGCACCTCTGGGACTGCACATCCAAAGAGCCGATTTTAATCATGCCACATAAAAATACAGCAGCGCACAATACCAGAGGCCTGCTGAGCCCAGATCAGCACGCACACACATTTCTCTGAGCTTTTTATTTTTTATTTATTTTTGTATATCTTTCCTGCCGATGGCTAAGTTTAATCTCTGGAGTGTAGAGTGCACCGTGGGCTGAGCCAATACCTGTATTTACTGTATGTCAGCCCTCTGACTGCACCGTGTGGGAGGGCACAGTGAACGCTCCCAGTCATATTTCATGTCAGTTTGATGAGCTCGATATCGCCCTCGCGTCCGCAATCATGCCGCTCTAACCAGCAGCTGATTAGTTTAGCTTAGGATACACACACTGGGGATGGCAACTATGTGCTCCAACGTTAAGAAAACCAAGCACTTTTAGAGCTCGCCAGATAAGTTGTATCTTCCTGTTTAATCCATAAAAAACTTAAGTGTAGAGGAAGTGTAAAACCATAACTGATAATTTCACCCTGTGGCTTGTTACACAAGTCCAAGGGTGTAACACTCTGAAGCAGAGACTGAATTGGACTGTTTAGGAATTACAACCCTTTCTATGCATTGTTTGCCATTTTGAGAGGTTTAAAAATAATCAGACAAACTAACATTAGTTTAAATATAAGCATTATTCATAATACTTGGATTAAAATCCTCTGCAGGCAATGATGGCCTAAGGTCTAGGACCCATAGTCCTGTGTTTCCATCCTTAGATGTTCTGCCACCTTATGTTGCTTCTTGCATGTGGGTCTGCAGTTAATTAATAGTTTTCTATTTAACAACTGAAAAGCAGCTCGGCGATATGCACTGAAGGTCGTGAGTTTGAGTCGTTTGGTGTGGAGTTTGCATGTTTCCCTCGGTTACTCCGCCTTTCTTCCACAGTCCAAAGACATTAGGTTAGTAGATTAGCCATAGTTGGGACTGTGACTGTTCTTTATGTTCTGCAACAAAGTGGCAACCTATACTGGGCTGACCCTGCCTCTTGCTCTATGGCAGCTGGGATAGGCTCCAGCCTGGGGCAGGTTGAAGGTTTTGTGGTTTGATTCCTGGCTGCTCCAGTCTGCAAACCAAATATCAAAGTGCTTTATGTTGCATAAAGCACTTTGAGTGGTCATGTAGAGTAGAAAAGCACTGTAAGCATTTTTGTGACCCTGAATTGTAAGACTGACCCGATTAAGTGGAAGAAAAGCCTGCTCTGTTGGCCATTGAAGAATAGTTTTCTTTTCTTTGCACTGGTTGTTTTTGTAGCATGCTTTGGACCATTCACCTGCACTGTGACTTGTCTGATCAGTTTTGCAGCATTTAGCTGAATCTGAGCAGAGTATAGCCCTTCACTTCACATATCCAGCCTCCTACTTCTATCAGCAGTCTCATCATTAAACACTAGTAACCTGTTTCCACTGGCAGCCATGCATGCTATAACATGATCTCTTACCTGAAGACTTTTTAAAATAATCTTGAACACAAATATAATTTTGCTGCTTGTTTTAAACTCTGTGTATTTAAATTAATAAAGCCTGCCTCCTTGAGTGCGTTGCTGAGTTGTTAAGATGTTGTGAAGTTGCTTTTCCTAACCGTGGAAATAATTCTGTCATCATGCACTTTTAGTTGTCTTCTCTGGCCTTTCAGGCCTTTTGGTGCTGCTGTGTTTGCTAGTGCATTGTTCTTTTTAAGAATAAACCCAAGTGTTGAGTTAGCCTCTCCTAGGTTTTTGCACTCTGATATATATTTTTGTCATACATTGATGATGGAACAGGAGGGAGCCAAGGGTCCCATTACGTTTGAGGTTGGGAAGATAGGAGAAAGGGTATGAATATGACAAACTAAACATTTATCACAAAACCTTTGTTTCTACATCTGACTGATTTACAATCCACTGTGGTGGTGTACAGAGCCAAAGTGAATGACCTATGAATGTAATGAACAACAAACTCATCACATTGCAACAGAAAGCCGTTAATATCTGGTTTAAACAGAGGACGTTCGGTTGTGATGGATATCGAGTAAATAAATAAAAATGTCCTCATTAACAGTATGTGTCAAGAATCGATGCTCACTATACCTTTTACTTAATGTTTAAAGCAGGGTGAAAATAAAAATAAAAACGAATGCATGAGGACAGAAACTATGATGAAATGTACTGAAACTTTCATTAACGATGGGAATTTACCTTTTTAAAAATCTTTTATCGCACATTTATGTTTTGCAGGATAATATAGAGTGTTGAAGGAAAACGCCACACCCATACATCACAAGGCTGTAGTGGAAAATTACTGGACACAAAGGACAGGGCATAGAGTCTGAGGTGTGTGTAAGTACGATGGAGTTTTGTTTCTCTTCACAGGGAGAAGATGCCCGACTGGTGTTAAGATGTAAGATGAACCAGCTACCAGACCAAGTGCCAAATTGGGAAAGCCAAGTTTCCCTACAAACTGCATCTCCTTTCCAACTTTTTAACCAACCATACACATATCTTATTTGTGTGATACAATAAAAACTTCCTTCACTAGTGTGGGCGGGTGTTTGACAGGTCCACAGCGCTGTGTAACTTGAACCTTCAACCATTTAATTAAACTTTGAAACTGTATATTTTACGTTTGCTCACCAAGAAAACATAAGAAGCTTTCACACTTTAGATGTAGTCTGCAATAATCTTATGATATTTAACCCTATAAAAAACACTAAAGCTAAAAGGATTTAGATGCCTGAATGAAAATTAACACGGTTTCAAAATGCAGTCTACCTGCTGAGTTTAAAAAAACGAGTAGAGTTTGAAGGCGGTTCTTCAATGTATATTGATCAGTTTATTCATTCAATCGGGACATGTTTTTCTCTTGTCCCAAAGTCTTACACAAACAAGTCATTGTGACATGTCCAAGTTGTTTTGACCAGAAAACAGGAAAGAAAAAAAAACAAAACAGTATGTGATCATGAAAACAAACACACATTCAAAGACTACCCGTCATGACTCCATGACACTACGTGTTTGGTTCAGGCCAATTTGACTTGCCAATCACCCAAATGTACCACTTAAATCTTTTACAGTTTGTTTGTCTCGGATTTAATTGTAGCTGGAGGAAGGCAGGCGGTGGGACCGGGGTACACTTAAAAGATACAAAAGTGAACATAAACAGTATTTTTAAGAGAAAACTTCCTCCTCGGCTCGATGGGAGGGAAGGGGGTCCAAAGCCATGTTGAGCAGAACCGATAGGGTCGTACAGTAAATGCTTGCATGCACGTTGACACAGGCACTGATCTTGACTTGCTGTCTCACTTCAGTCTTCAGACAAGAGCATTCTGGGAACTGTGAGCTCTCTCAAACAAGGCAGTCAACAGGATTTTATTATTATCATTATTTTTTAATTAAGTCCATTCACAAAAAAGAAATAAAAAAACCCAAACAAACAAAAACAGGAATATGGGCCAAGGACAAATCCAGAAACAAGACTCCTGTCAGCCTGTCTTATGGAAATATCAAAACTAACAGTAACAAATACCTTAACACACAAAAATAGTGGCTTTACTCCAGAACCTTCCAACATCTTTTTTTTTTTAGTATACAATACATTACTTTCAGTACAGGCTGGACCTACTGTATTAATCTGTCCAGAATGGCTCAGCAAGCCAGTGCTGAGGATTCTGAGTAACGTAATAAAATTCATAAAATACCAACCACAAGAAGCAATTAAGCAGCTTCTTTAAAAAAAGGAAGAAGAAACAAAAAGAAATAATAGCGGTATACAAATTAAAATAATTAAAAAAAAAGAAAAACACCAAGAACAGCAAAACCAAGCACAAGTAGTATGATGTATAATTAAGGCGAGTTAAAATATTGCAGAATAATTTGGCCCCTGTGTCTCAAACAGACTGCCACAACAGTCAGAGCTCCCCCCAACTCGTAATCGCTGCAAGGATCCAGAGAAGGGAAAGAAGGAACTAAAGAAAGAAAGAAAAATGTGATCCTCTTTGGAGAGAGATGGATTTTATTTGGTTTTGTTTGGTCTCTTCTTCAGGGATGTCTTAAAGGGAACAGTGAGGACCTCTTTTCTCACATGAATTCCAATAAAAGAAGAAGAAAAAAAGAAAAAACAAACATAAAAACAGATGAATGATTGGTTACGTAATAAAGTTGTGTTTATCTGAGACTTATTTTTTTATTTTTATTTTTTTCTGAGCCCAGTCTGAAGCTGGAGGAGGGGAGGGGCACGCGGATCAGAAAATAGAAAGCTGTTTATCAACAACCTGATATGACACAGTTGACAATGCAGTGCCCTGTGGGAAGAGTGTTTGTTCCCCTGAAAGTCCTCCGTCTGAAAAGCAGTCGGGCAAAGAAACAAAAAGAGGACGGGGATAGGAAGTCGAGTTTCTGAGATACAAAGTGATGCTGACCCTCTTGTTGAATTTTTCTTTTTTTTTTTTTTTTTGTTCTCATTATTTTTGGACCGGGATCGAAGGTCACATCCGACAAAGATCCGCCTCCACAAACTGTCCCTCTGGGCCCCGTTTGTTAAAAAGGCTGGGGGCTGGAGAAAGTCAGCTTAAAGTCCTGGGAGTCGCCTTTTTTTAAACGCGGGATCACCGTCAGACTTCTCGGCTGGTTCTGCACGAAAGTATCGATCGCCGAAGAGGAGGAGGCGTGGCTTGTTGTTTTTCCCATAAAGCTGTCCAGTGTCCACCGTCCTCCTCTCTGTGAAAAGTGGGGGGGCTGTTGTACTGTTTTTCCACAATCCTCTTAACTCCCACCCTAGCTCTGCCCTCTCGTCTCTTAACCCCACCCCCCTCCAAAAAAATTCAAACCCATTCCTGCATGGAGCGTTTGCAGTACAGTATGTGGCGAGGCGTGCCCTTCCTCTTGAACTGCACCACGGTGTAGACCAGCACCAGCAGGCACAGCGCGAGCACGCAGGGGATCACTATGGCGATGGCCTTCACCGTGTTGGCCTCGTTGTCCAGCTCGATCACCACGTCCGAGTTGCCGTCGTCGGCCGGCGGGCGGCCGGGGTCGATGGGCGTCAGCTCGCAGCCCATGAAGTCCTTGAGGATGGAGCGCGGGTAGCCCGGTTCCACTCTGAGGAACTGGTTGCTAAACTTCCAGTACTCCTTCCCCTTGTAGAAGTAGGTGAAACCTGAAGCAAGGACACACGCACACAAAAGTTGTTAAAAAGTGATTTAGCACATTTTCAACTAATGCTCAGCTCTGTCAGTACTGTCACAATGTGCATTAAGCTGTCACCGAAAAGCCATCAAACTGGATATAATGATAACAATTTCATTCAGCTGACGGAAAGGTCACCAGCTAGGGCGAGTGCTAAAACGTGAGGAATACGTCACATTACTAGCTTATAAGCCATTTGCTGTTAGATCCTCATCAATACACGTCAGGCATCATTTTTACTGCTAACATATACTGAAGTAACCGGGCACAACTGTTGCTTTGGAGGAAGCTCTTTCATGTCTTTTTATGTATTTAATAAAGTCACAAACTATTCAAAGAATTTATTACTAATTGAATCTTTAAAAAAGAAATCACCTTTTATCTTAAAAGGAATAAAATTATTCAAGCGAAGTCAAAATAAAGATAAGCCAGTAGTGTGTGTGCTGCTCTGATGCTGAGCCACTGTTACGGTTTCAGTTCAGTTGTTCTGCTGGGATATCTGTGTCTGTCCCTCAGGACTAATTATACCAGTCATGAAAGAGAAAACACACCCGAGCGGGAGTCAGTCCCCATAGCTACGCTCACACAAAAGCGCAGCAAATGTCACTGGCAAACAAGGCGCTTTCTAAGCCACGAGAGCGACGGTCGATTATGTGACGGGACGTGAGGGCAACTGTCCCACCTCTCCACAACGGCTCTAGCGATGGAAAAAAACATCATGAAACACAAAGAAACTATTTTTTTGTTGTTCCATGCCCACAATATGTTCATTTCAAACTAAACTTTGCCTCCACCGTCCCTCAAATGCTCACTGGGAAAATGTGCCTTGTAAAACTGGTACGGACAGCCTGGCTGAATTCTCGAGCTCGCCTCTCCCTCGTTGGCCTCCTTTCACACTTTGTGTTTGTCCATTTATTATTTATGCGCACTCCTCTCTGAGAAGATGAGGAAAGAAATGTTCTAAATTTCCAGGCGAGGGAGGCCAGCGCTTTTTAAACAACGTGTCGGTTGGAGATGGTTCGAGCGAGGAAATGAAACAGCGTAAGGTGGGATTTTAGATGAAAGAGGGGCCGGCCTGGCCGAGTGGGAGACTTGATCACCTTGTCGGGCACAGCTCTGTCTTCACAACCTGACTGCGTATAGTGAGACAGGCCAAACCACACAATGCCCTTTGAATTAGTATTTAGAGCTCAGCTGAGTATTGTGATCAGCTGATGAATTACAGCCACTGTCGGGATGCTCCTCTTTCTGATCTGGCAGCAGGTTCTGTCACACTTTTCTCCTACATTTAACCCAAATTAAGCGAAAAAGGGTTTTTGTTAGAAATAGATCCACATGAAGACGAACTATACAGCTCCATAACAAGTAGAACTATTCACTGAGAGACACAGAGGGGGAGAGCAGATGAGAGGTCAGACAGGCTGAGCTTGTGTGGGTTAGAACCAGGTCAACGTCGCCCTGGGCTCCCTGCTCCGAAACGTGCCGTCTCATACACACTGTCGTGGGCTACAGTGGCGTGCTCAATTACGCCTGGTGATCTGGGTCAGTGTTGCGAGCGGTCCACTTGGCGCGCTGTCTCGGCAAACAGCCGGCTCGCTCAATAAACGAAGGCCGACACATTTACGTGCAGAAACATACACAAACAGCCATCGTCCGCTTGGATATCAGTCCATCCTTCATGCTCTGATTGATGCACGCTCCACCTGGCCTCACCGGCAGAAACGCCCAGCTACAGGTCTGGCGGGGGATCTTCGACACAGATGGCGCGAGCTTTCAACACCACCTGCTCTGTTTTTTCCAAACGACTTGCAGCCAAGACCAGACCCCAAACCCACCTGGCACGGTGCATCCAATGGGAAAAGATTATTTTTGTAGCCTTGCCATCTGAGCGGCCTATCGTTGAGCTCCCTGCGAGATTTTAATCCCGCCTACCCAAGCCTGAAGAGAGACAGTTGGCTTAAAACCGGAATGAGCACCCAGCGGTGGTCTTGTCCTTTCTGCTTTCCACAGTCCGGCTCCGACTGGGTCTTATGGCATTCAGAGCAGGAAGGACCGATTACGCAATATTTACTTGTGAAGCAATTCATAAAAAACAGGGAAAAATGTATTTCTGGATGATCTGACCTGCTTTTTGTTTGGAATATGCAAAAAACATTTCCCTCTGTATTGCATGTATGGAAGCGTGCCACACACTGAGACTGTGTTTAATAAGTGGGGCAAATTTCAATCAATGCTACCCTGCCAGTGACCATCTGAAATCAATGCAGCCTGGCAAGCAAACTGCGACTTGCTTGCCAAACCAGAGTATTGTGCAGGACAAATCGTACCATTGGCTTTGTCCACGAAGGCCCCCTGTGGCGATTCAGGCACACCTCTCCACACTGTGATAGGCTTAGGATAGCCAAGGTCCATGATTCTCATTTCCTCATTGTAGCGCCAGTACCTAAACAGGAACAAACGATGAGCCACGGGAAGACAAAGCAGGTACTATAAGGCTAGAGGAACACAGGGCTGAAAATGGAAACAGATGGTATTTTATGAGTATACCTAGTATCTTACTATCACACTGTCAGCTTCCTCTAGTGAGTGAATCCAACTAATACCTATCATAGCAGGTGTGAGAGGCATGGGGAAAATCTAACTCTATCCCACATTTTCCCTGAACCTTTTTTACCCTGATGATGTGGGACAGCAGACAAACAAAGAAAACTAATGAACCGTCCTCTACGAGGAGTCGCTGACCTGATTTTGTAGCAACATATTACAGATGGTTCTTTAGCACAAGTGTTAAATGAAATCAGGTTGAGAGCGACTCTGTGCCAGATCAGAAACACTACTTTAAAACATTCTTCCCGTTCTTGTTTAGTGATACTAAATATCCACCAACTTAAGATCATACGCTTCGCTTTTAAGAGACCTTTGCAGGCTAAATTTGCACACGGCTTTCAAGGAAGAAAGTCCAGATCTGATCTAAGACCTCCACTCGTACTCACCTGTCCCCTTTAAAGAAGTAGGTTTTGGCCACATCCTCCCACCACAGGGCGGTGTCGATGCTCTGCGAGGGCATGCCGTGGGCAAACTGGGAGATGTCCTTGGGGTATCCGGACTGCAACACCGTGTCCTTAAACACCCAGAACTGCTTTCCTGCATATCAAGAAAGAGAGTGAGAAAAAAAATTAGAAGGAGGACGAGTAACCGTGGGGATTACCCTCCGGGGGGGGGGAAGCAAAAGCCCCCAAAACGCACTGAACACACGGCAGGCAATAACCTGTTGCGTTGTATTACTGTATTTGATGCTGATACTGTTGAAAGAGGGAACAGAAATGGTGACAAGCTCCACTTGCCCTTGCTTAGAGGTGCTCTGGGAACTTTTTGGCGCTGGCAAACTGAGCTGGTAGCTGCTCAGCTGTGATAAAAGGAAAAAAGCTGCAAAGCTTGTGGGAAAACTGGCAACCAAACAGTCAAATTAAAACCTTTATTTTTTAAAAGTTTCCTGGATCCATGAAGCCAAGTAAATACTTGGGTTGTGATATTGTTGCTGAAATATTAAAAACCATATATCTTTTTCTGCTTTGTTCCTCGCCTCCATTTTTTCCTCTCTACAGCCTCCTTCCTGTGGAGTAATTAGGTTAAACAGCACATTTCTGACACCGCGTGACCCCAGGAAGTGCGTTTCTTCATCAATGGTGGAGGCGTAGGGTGGGTCAAGAGGAAATGTGTGTTGGGGTGTGTGGGGGGAGGTACGTGGCAGAAAAGAAAAAGGGAAAGAAGGAGTTGGAATGACAAAGGCAGAGCAGATGGCGTTTTTATTATTCCCTTTATATGATTAAATCAAATGAAACGGAGCCTGAGGCTATGAATGTTTGCTGTTTTATGAGCGGGAAAAGAGCAATCATCGGTTTAATATCTCCAAAATACTTACAGTATTTCTTTCAATAATCGCGGCGCTGACAAAAATAAATCAGGGTTTGGAGGAAAACATAAAAAAGGGTTGACAAGGAGGAGTGTGTGACATGTGCAGATGTCAGACACACACACAGTACGCTTCAGTCGCCTCTGAAACTCTGTAACATTCAAGACATTGAATATAAGTTCAATATACTGTAAGTAAATTTAAGTTTTTTAAAGCTTGTTTTTAAGACAAAAACAGAGAATCAAACATTCAAACAGTGTTTGCAGAATCTGATTAACTGGCTGTGTTTAAAGAGCCGGATCCTCGCGCCTCCCTGGTGTCTAACTAAACACCAATCAGCCTGAAACACTACATGGAATTTCTGCAGGGTCAGCTTTACAGATGACCACACAACTTCTTTCTTTCTTTTTTTAACAAATGCAGGAAATGGATGTCAAATAAGGGAGGCAAAATCCCAGCAATATCTGGCCTCATTCATTTTCTTCACAAATTCCCCATGTCTGACATTTCACCCTAAAGTATTTAAACAATACGGATACGTTAGAGATGGAAAGGTGGAAGGAACAGTAGGACAGGGTGTTGGCTGAATGTTAAATGGGAAGGCGAGACCTGCGACGGCCTCTTTTTTTTCTCAAAAGGAAATTCCTGCCATTTCAAGTCATTCTCTCTCAGCGCTCCGCTCACCGTGGGTCACGCTTCCTCCCGGCCTTGATACGCCACGCTAACACGCCACACCCTGAGGTTAATAGTGACCCGTCCCCAGAAAGAATGAGTTCAAATTGATTCATAAAAAAACTCCCAAACTTTCCCTTCTCTCACTCTTTTTTCCCCCCAATCCTACATAGAATGGGATTCTCCGTTCTCGCTTTCTTTTTTAAATTGGAGTCGACTTGCATCGGCCTCCACATAAAAGTTGAGCTTCATCTTCAGAGCTATGAGAGCTGCTTTGATGTAGTGGTGGCTCTGGCATCTGCTGCACTGCAGCGACTAATCCCCCCCGCCTGCCCTCAACAGTGTATGAAAAGTGTTATATAGGATGAAGATTTGTTCCAAAAAGGAGACGCCTCCTCTTTACACAGGCCACACACAAAAATGGGAAAACCAGGAACCACACATGCGCCTGTGAGTACTTAACTTATTATGCATACGCACGCCCAGTGTGACCCCGTGGCAAAGCTGCTTTAATGTCTGCTTGAAATCATCGCGTTCAGATCTGGAAATGCATTCTTTGACACGGCGTTTAAGCAAAAATCATCGCAGGCTTTTCCATGTACAACAAACAGCCAGACAGTCTATGGAGAGTCTAAGTTTGTCAGATATTCTCCCATAAAACTAAAAACTGCTACAACTGCGCCGATGGAGCAGGAACAGTGCTGACTGCTACTACTGAACATAAACCAAACATAACCCCCATTTCTCACAAAAAACAGAAGTGTAAACTGACTGCTATTTTGCATGATACCTCCATCTGTAACCCTGTGGTATAAGGTAGGGAGCAGTAAATGTACTAAAAGGTTACACTGTGTTAGAAGAGTTCCTGCTCAGGACCCGAGCATTCACCCTTTCACTGAGCATTCACCCTTTCGGAGCCAAAATGCCAGGGTATTAATGTTTTGGCTAAAATTAGATGTTCTGTCCTAAATGTTTTATTTAGTCTGGGGCAATGAACATTCATACCTAAATTCATTATACCGTCCCCTCTTCTCTACTTAATGTTTCAGATTAGAATCTGCTGATGAAAATATCTTTGTTTGAGACATTTTATCCTGCATTTAGCTATCGAGTGCATACAAAAACCTCTTTATGGAGTAACAGTTTTACAAAGAACAGCCAAAAACAGTAAAAATGTTAATAAAACTTTATATAATTCATGGAGTTAACATTAGCTGCACTTGGTAGCTAGCTCTGATGCAGAAGTGACAAGCTAACAGTAAGTGGCTAACAGTAAGTGGCTAACAGTAAGTGGCTAATAGAAAACATACATTACTGTAGAGTATTATATAAAAAAAACACTTTTTCTACTTTTGTTTTGCTTTATTAAACTTCTGTTAAGTTTTGAGTGTTTTTGCAGCACGTTTATATTTGCCGGTGTTTTCTTAAATTGCAGAGCATTTGACCCCTCATGGCCACCGTGAATATCTTCACTGACAATATACCACACAGGAAGAGAGCCAGACATAAGCAGGATACCAAATACCTGTGGCTGTATATAACTGTAACCAGCACCATGACCCCAAACTTGAAATAAGACCCTACAAGAATACGGAGAAAACCTCTTGAGCAAGCATTTGGAAACAGTGGGAGGAAAAAACTCCCTTTTAACAGGAAGAAACAAGAACAAAGCAGAACCAGGCAAAACTGGTTGGGAGTGAATTCAATGACATTTTTAATTTAAAATTCAATGTACACGCCAATACTGGTCCAGCCTACAGCTCGAGTTCAATGTGAGAGTTTTGTCTCTAAGTGATTAAAATTGGACGTGATGAGCGAGTGGTGAGTGTCACTGATCTTTTATGACTCTAGTGGGGACCATAGGGTTGCCAAATGAAAATCAGGTTATATTTAGAAAGACTTGAAACTATCAATCAAAGTCAAAATTTTCCCATAGATTTCTACAGACCTTTATTCTTTCTGCAACGATAAAAGTTGCCCCCTGCTGGTCATTAGAAAAAATGCAGGTTTAACCTACCACATTAGCCGAGCCTGCGTATTGTTGTGCTCTTAATCTGTTATAAAACAATATAAGCCATGTCTGCATAATTTAGATGTAGAGAGTAGCTTTGTCTGTCCTCTGACACAAAAGCCTCAATCAAGCTCTGATTGGATCCTGCCTCCCAGGAGGAAAATACATACCCCTATATGTGTGCTGTGCATACGCAGGGCGCCTCCGAGTAAAGCTGCAAAAGCCCATGCTAATCTGATTAATTTAATTTCAATTCACAACACAGCTTCTTATTAATCAACATTTCTCCATGTAAAACACTCTTCTTCTAAATCTGCCTGCATGGTGTTGCCAAACTGTGAATGGTAATTCTGTAAGGGCATATAGCCTGATTAGCAATCCACACAGCATGCCCGGTTTGACTGATGCGTTTAAAATTCATGCTGAACTTCTCGCGTCTCTGAAGAATTCAGCGAGGGAAACAACTAATACACTGACATTGGCGTAGGAACGAAGAGCACACTCTTAATGTATACGGTGTCTGTTTCCAGACCTGCCCAAAAAGCACTAAGCTAATCAGTGTCTCAGCCACGACAGCCAAAGCAGACTCCAACGTCCCCATCTGTGGATGTATTTTAAGAGAATTCATCAGACGAGAGCTGTTCAGAGTATATTCAAAACGCCTGGTTAGACGAGGAGTTAAAGTGCCGCCTTCTGCTTTCTGACCGACTTTCTTCCTAATTTTTCTTCCAAATGGTGACAGTCAGAACAAGGCCTTCTGGGAAATCAGCTGCGTGTGTTCAAATGAAAAAAGGCATTCTGTTAGTATGAATTTTCTAACTCTACCGCTGCCCAGTAAAGAGCAGGGTGGAGGAGAAGGCAGCGAAATCAAACTTGCAGAGCTCGTGGCACACCCGGGACCAGCAGTCTGCATTTCCAGGAATTGTTTGGTGTTGGAAATAGAAACGAGTTTGAGAGAAGATTTGTAGTTTTTTTTGTATCCCAGCAGAGTTTTGTTGTTACCTACGTCTCCTTTCATCAACACCCTTCCTTCCCCGCCTTTCCCTGCCTCCCGTCCTCTCTGTGTGTATGCAAATATGAGGGCTGTGTTTGTTTGCTTCTTTTAAGTGGCTTTGCAGCTTCAGACATAATTAGTCGTAAAGCTGTTTTGTGGGCTCAGTCTAGATTTGAATGTGAAGACAAATCTTTCAGTAAAGTAAAAAAAAAAAGAAGAACAATTAAAATCAGGTCTCATCAAACAGCGAGGCTCTCCTTGCACATGCTGTTCCAGTGATTTCCAAGACCTGTGCATACAGATTGTGTTTGACTGCAGTGGACAATTTTATATGAAAATATATCACTGGAGCAGAAAAATGCAACATATGCATTATTAAAAGGCAAAGCTGTTTGTGGTAAACTTTCCTACCAAAGCAAAACAACTGCTTTAATCCTCCCCAGACTAAACTCAGTGCAGTGCTCGGAGGGAGCACGATAACATAAAAAAAAAATCCCTCTATTTTCAACATACACACATGGAAATTGAATATAGGAGGAATGAGCATCCAGCTTATACAAGACGATGACTTGTGGGGATAACAGAGCAGACATGGAGCTACTGTAAGCCGGGACTGCACGGAGGCAACTGGGCTACAGCACTGCAGGATCAGATTAAAGCTTTATGATGCTTTGCCTGTAATGAAAAACAGCTTTACTAAACAGTGATGGTGGTGGAGTGTAAAGGCCTCACCTTTGAAGAAGACAAACTTGCCCTCGCTGTTCTCATAGACTGCGTCTATCTTGGGCGGCAGGCCTCTCCAGAACATTCGGATGGGCATGGGGTATCCCTGCATTACAGCGTTATCTTTCACTCGCCAAAACCAGTGGTCCTGAAAGGGAACAGAGGACTATGTTAGGAATAAATGAGAACCTTTTAGGTCTGACACACAGATTGTCAGAGGTAGAATATACCCTTAGAAAACTAAGTTGAAAGCATGATGTCTGCTGTCATCCTATAAAGACCTTTTTGGCAAAAAAAACCCCAACAACAAACAAAACCAACAAAAAGCCAGCTTAACGAAGATTTAGCTTTCCTCTTTCAGTGCAGCAGCAATCACAGGAAGAATCCAGTGTGTTCTAGAGAATAAGACGCACGCATGTGTGAAAAACATCATCAGAAGATCAAGTAGGAAAAAATGCACTTGAATGTTTCTAAGATCCCAAACAACACGCTGCCCTGATCTAAGAACAAACACAAACTACAGCTATAAGGAATTTCTGCATATAGTGACACAGCTGGCAGTGAATCTATCTGATACGCTGAATTCAGGTCAGCGCCTTGCTTTGCTGCTCATACAACAAAGCCTGCTGGTGACAGCCGTGATGCTTTTAAGCACATGTGCTTTCTCAGGTTGTCTGGAAAGCCTCGGCGACTGTCGCTACACATGCAGAGCCTGAAGAACATGCTGGAAAAACCATCAAGTAACAGGGAACAGGGGCAAAAGTGATAGCCAGGAGCTTTATGAGGACCCAAGGGGCTGACTTCTTTTTTGGGGGGGAGTGGGGGGGGTGGGGGGGGGAGTGGAAGGTGTGTCTTTTTGATGTTGGATGAAACTTGATGACAGAGGGAGCCGGGGAGAGACACAGCTGCAAAAGCCATTAGGACTCAGAAAGATGTCCCACCCTTTGGCAATGAATGGCCAATTGCACCTCCTTAACACGCTGGGCGCTCGGGCCAAAAAACCCGACCTCGTAGCGAGGGATGCAGGGGAGACAGCACATCATTGCACCCTGCCTCATTCACAGCGAAAGCTAAATAAACAGCCAATTTATCAAAGACTCTCTGCACAGCTCTCTTTCTCTCTCTTTGTCTAATCCAATTGTTTCTCTGGGACTCTGCACTCTCCCTGGACTCGTCCTCCTCTTTCTTTTCATTTCCCCTTGTCTCTCATTCCAATTCCTCTGCTTTTTCCTCCCCTCTCCCACTCTCGCTCCACACCTACTGCCTCCATAGATTTCAGTTGTTCAGCATTTTCTTGTGTACGCGGCCCGGCCGAGTAATTGAAAACAGATCAAAACTGTGAAATCCGAGCCATTTGAGTCCTTTTGACTTTATAAAAAGGGAAAATGTTCTTTCTCCCGCCTGCCCCAACTTCCCACTCCCACTCTGAAAACAAAGCTCGGGCGACTTGTAGAGAATTTCAGCAGGCGCTTCTCAATTACAGGAACGTTCAGAAAAATCAGAGCGAGTTCAGTCTTAGCGAAAGATGGAAATATCACACCGCTCTCCGCTTTGAGGAAAAGGGCGGTACGGAGTTTGTCACATATATAGTCTCATGGCACATGATGATGCATTCAGAGCGATGAGGCTGAATTCAAATCTGGTTTCTACAGGAATATAAATTCTGCCCTCCTGGATAAATAAAAAAAATCTGGTTCTACCGATGAGTTTCTGTGCTGAGGAAAGTTTGCGAAGCGGATCCCAAACTACCTCGCCAACAGCTGAACCGAGTGTTTTGTTGGCAAAATCAATACTGCACAACACATTGGTGTACTGCATGAAGTACCTGACCTGCTGAGCTGACAAATCAACAAAACACACACACACACACACACGATGGAGAGCACTTTGCACTTCATTAATTCTGAAATGAACAGGTATCTGTTTAGCGCATTAATTCATGAGGATTCTGCCGCAAGATGACTGGCAAATAATCATTACACAGAGACACCAATCAGCAATCACGACTAAAACCGTGTGCCTAATTAATGCTCGGATCCTCCTCGTTCCACCTTAACAGCTCTGAACCACCGCAGCATTGACACCTGACCTGTGGGAATATCTTTTGGTGTCTGCCACTAGCCAGTAGGGGTGGGGAAGATTATTGATGACTGATAGATTCAACAAACAAAACAGCCTCAAGTATCACTTGAGATTTAAAGTGGCACAAAATACTAAAATGAGGCGCAAAACAGCCATAAAATTACACTGAATGACTACAAAGAGGCGAAACAACAACAGAGTGAAGCCAAATGTGCCCAGACAGCCAAAAAAACTCGAAATGACTACAAAGAGATGCAAAAAAATCATAAAAGTGACACCAAAAAATGAGAAAGAAATGCAAAAGAACAAAAAAATGCAATAAAATGCACAGAAATCCAAGATAATTGCATATGTAGGCAAAATGATTAGTAAAGCATGCAAGTGAACATAAAGTTACACAAAAAGATGCAAAACAGCCATAAAATGACAACCAAGTGAGACAAAATGACCACAAAGAGAGCACAACAACAACAACAACAGCAAAGTGGCGTCAGACGTGTACAGAGATCCAGAAAATCATAAAAAGACTACAGATGCAAACGACCATAAAATCACAACATAAAGTGGTAACCAAGTGACACGAGACGATTAGAAAGCGAGAGGGGCAAAAAACCGATTACAGAGATTCAAAACAACTCAGCATCACTAATCTTTGTGAGCCGAGCGGAAACACACTGGTGTGAATTACACTACGCGTTCTCACGCCGACCCTTCACAGTGGCATGCTGGGTACATGACTCAATCAGACTCTTAGAAAGTTCGAGGCTGATGATTTACAGACTTTGCCCCGACGTAAAGCGCCAACACAGGAATGAAAAACAAGAACACGGCACATTTAAGAAGTGACTCAAATCGTTGAACACTGCATAAATACTTATCAATCAATGAAAATGAAAAAAATTGGCGTGAAATCTTTCTGCAAAGGACAAAAGAGCAAGTAGACCGCCCTGTTATTAGCAAAGAACGACAAGTGGAGACAATGAAGCTATTCCGAGAGATCAACGCTTTTTTGAATTTGTTGTGTAAAAATGAGGTTAAACCTAAAAACCTCGACACCCACGTCAGCCCTGGGTAAGCATCTGCTGCCGCCTTTTGTGTTTATGTGCCGAGAGAAGAGGTGAGAATATGACAGACAGTGATATTTGGATGACAGCCGCGTTGACCTCTCACTCGTCTAACATGACGCACGCACTCGGCTTGAGTCGTCAGCAGAGCACGGGTGCAAATATTTCAGACGGACGAGGATTGAGGTCACAGTTATTTATCTGCCGAAGTCTACTCTGTTCGCTGAGGAACTGAACTCTAGAAGATTTTTTTTTAAAATACATGTGCGCTGATGCATTTTGTACGCCTTCTACATGTGCTCAAGGCCAAGAAGCAAGACTGCAGGGACGTAACTGTAACTGCTGTAAATAATGAAGCGCGACCTTCATCAGCGCAACAAAACACGGCAGCTTTCACTTCTCAACCTGCAGCTCTTTCTTTCCATTAGATTTTAATTCTAATACGCCAGCTTTACAGTTCATCTTTGCGGGGACATTTTCCAATCCAATAAATGTCAGCGCAGCGCTCTGTGCACGATGTAAGCCTCCATCCCCAAAGTCAAGAGTGCAGAACGGTGTTTAGCAGCTCCGGCATCAAACTGCCAAAATGACTGGCTGTGTTATCAGTTTCTGCAATTTTATACTCTGAAATAAACTTCAGTCGTATTTTTTTTAGAGAACAAAAAGTGATTTCATGGGAAACAACAATTGCAACTGTTTATTTTAACAAGGTGTGTTTATGTTTTGGGAAACACTATGTCATCATGGGAAATTTGCCGCTGTTAAAAAGGCTAAAAAGCAGGGGTGTCAAACATAAGGCCCAGGGGCTAGAATTGGCCGAGCAATGGCTATAATGGAAAATACAATGGATGGCATAAATTTGTACCTGTATTTGCTACACCAAAGATAGAATAGATAAACCATAGAATGACTTTCTGCTTAGTGAGCAGAACTTCTTCTATAATTTTATGCAGAAAAGCTGAGATGTGCTGTTAAAATTACACTTCTTCATCCAATATTAAGATATCTCAGGGATTAAATTAGTAGTTAAATGTCTGTACGTTGACAGAAAGTCAAGTTCCACTCCTCTTGTCCAACCTGAGATCAAAGTGGGCTGTACGTGGCCCCTTGATATAAAATAAGTTTGACATTCCTGCTCTGAAGCACTGAACCAATCTCACAGGAGGACATTAAACATATGGTAAGAGAAAAGGATCAGAGAGTTAGCTTAGCTTAACATAAAGATTAGAAAATGGGCAAGCGGCCGGCACATTTCAAACTGGAATGTGGGTACAGATTAAAACAAATGATAACACATTATTAAGTGAAATTCAGAGGTGCTGGTAGGGCGTTTGTTACCTTTGAGCATGCCCAAGCTGGCTGCTTCCCCCCTGCTTCTCATCTTTCTGCTCAGTTAAACTAAGCTAAGCTAATCACCCAGAGGCTTTAAAATTAGACACGAGAGTGGTGTTCAGCTTTTCATCTCTCTTTCTCTTTGAATTCTCAGGACACCTGAAAAAGAAGTCTTACAATTGTCCGAAAACTGAATTGGTGGCATTAAAAATCCACTCCAGACGCGCGCTATTTTTGGACTCTCTCTCTCTCGCTTTTCATTCCACTGCTGAAAAAGATATTAAGAAGACACGACAGCTCACTGCCCATTTGGCAACTGCTTTCTCATTAATGGATGTCATAGTCAAGGAGCGTGGCTCCGGCATCGGCAATCCTGAACAGCGAGGCGCCCCGCGGCATCCCAGAATCCCCTGCTCTATATCTGTCCACACGAAGGAAGGAAGTGTCCCTCAGTGAGTGGGCGAGAGGGGTGGTAGTTTCCATTATTATATGTCTATATAACGGGCAACGCACCAATAATGGAAGCTAGAGTAGATGAAAGCATTAGTGTTTGGTGGAAGCTTATATATAGACTTGTAGGGGAAAAAACGTATACCTGCATGTGGGCACAACAAAAGGCTCTAATCCTGTCCATGTAATGCAGCTACAAGTGTCTGAACATAATGAGTCACAACGACAGCAGAGACATAGTGGGTGAAATGAATTTGGAGCTTTAAACTATCACCTAACAACAGCTACAACAATTTCTATAGCACCGCTTTCACAGAGAGGTTTTACTTAACTTTAATAAAAAAAAATAGCTTTAGGGATAAAAACTACTTTGGGAATTAAAGAGACCTTATAGCACAAAGAAAAGCATGAGCACAGTAATTTCCCTTTTTGTAATCCTTGCATCCTTGTTTTGAATTCTTGCTCCATAAAAGCAACACTGCAGCTATAAGAAAAGCATGTTGTAGGGAATGTTTAGTTAAAATCCTCAAATCCCTGTTTGGATTTTCTGCCTCTAAAAACTGACAAGACAGCAGTGAGCCATGAACCCAAATCCAAACTTTAATTATGATGTCTGAGACTCCATCCATATTTTACTACAATCCAAGCCTGATGGGAGTTGAACGAACTCCTGGAAACTTTTTTTTGGTCTGCTTGTTGTCAGACAGCATAAGCGTCACACGCGGGCACGTTTGCGGTACAGCGGGAAAAAACTGGTTGCAATTAAAGCCTGAGAAAGCACTCTTCACCGGTGTACGCATGCATATACATGAATGTGTGTGCTGCTTCCAACTCCGGTGGGAGAGCATATGGCCTGCGGGTTCACAGAAAGTTGAACCTGAAGTGGCTGCGACCATAAAACAACAGTAACTTTGTAGCTTTACGGGGCATTTACCGTTGACACTGGATCTGTGAAGTCATCGGTGAACCCCGGGTGACCCCGTGTCACTTCACTAGGAAAGAAAAATGAGCCACCGTAAAAAAACCACCTTTAACAAGCATGACTCCCGGCCTGGCTGTGTAGATTAATGTTAACCCGTATAAATCAGACATCTTTCAGCACTGCTTGAAAGACTAGTCTATCCCAGCATTCCTTATAACAAGGACTTCTGCATCATAAAGAGCCACAATCAGGGCGTCTCAGCCCTGAATGTTACTCATCGATCCTGAATCTGTAACGTTACGTGAAAGTGGAACATTTTTCCCAGCGAGTCTTTGATAATCTGCTCTCCGTTTTAAATTCACAGGGTGGAACATGTGAATATTTTCTAAAAGCAGTAACCTTTGTCTCTGCACGGCAACGTTATCGCTCTTGATTCACTGTTTTCTGCTGCTGTTTTAGTGCCACTCATTAAAAATACCTTCTTGAAGGTCTAGAACAGCAAAAATATTTGATGAGTATCCGACAGCAATCATCCAAATATCCTGGAAAATTGATAAGAGATGTACCGTATACAAACCTGTAGCCTCCTATATGTTTTAAAACAGAATACTTGCGATATCCAAAGTTTCAACATACATCTTTATCAGAGTTGTGCCCTGAATGATAATTTTAAATACAACAATACTTTTTCCTGCAGCCTATTTTTCCTTTTGTAGACCAGCGGGTCCATGTGAAAAGAAATCCAAGCTCTGAATTGCTCTAACAATGAGCTGCAAAAGCCTACTATGATGCATATCAACAATGAAATTGCACTGAAAACCTCACTGTTCCCAGTGAATTTCACCAGATCACCTTCACTTTAAAGCTCCCTACTTTACATTGCTGGACTACCTGTGGACCTCAGGGGCGGCGGGACCGCTGAGATCTCTGCTATAATGACTTTGCATCGACTGGCCTTTGGTTTTCCAAAACAATCAAGCTGGGATGGTGAGTACAACCCAGTTATGCGGGGCCAAATGGACCCGCAGAGCAAAGTAACCAAGCAAGGAATCAATCGAACAATCAAGTAAAGAACAAATCTGCCTTGTGAAGTTAAAAAACCTCCTGAAAACTCAGCGAGCCATCGCTGCAGCCAGTCTGTAGACTCGTGCGTGTACATTGGCTGGTTCTGAAGGGAATTTATCAGAGTCCGGAGTAATCCAAACATCTCTAATTATGATTCCAGATAAACTGTTTTACAGTTGGGCAGCTTCATCTACCAGGAGGAAAGAGGCGTTAACACGATACGTCAGTCTGCTCGCAGAAAGTTGGCAAAATACTCACTGAGAATCAAGAAATATTAGGACCACCTGCTCCTCCCGAAAAGCACACTTGGAGAGGGAATCCAAGTCAAAACCGTGATCCCTTATTCATTTCACTTCACTAAACACACTTGATTCACGGGCCGAGACGCAGATTACTCTAAGGGGAGAACAAATCATCATGACTCTGATATTGCTGGTGGTCTTAACGATGTGAACACAGTGGATTTACAGCTACGCTTACATGTGTTCGGCAAATCTTTCCCCTCCGCTCCCCGGGATGTTTAGGAAAATGTGAGGCGGTGCCAGTGAAACGCTGAAAGCCAACAAAATAATGGAAGCACCATGCCAATTTAACATAAGTGGATGCCCACTTAAGCCGAGCAATTACAGGTTCCCCCCTCTTATTTAGCACACTATCATTAACTAAGACAAATTGCAAACATGATGTCTTTTGCATACAGGTTGTTTTTCAAGCACTGTGCACATAAGCTATCAAACATCACAGCTTTACGTTACAGAGTTTGTGAATTATGAAATAATTGATAATACAGTGCTTAATAGAAAAGTGGCAGGACTAAGCCAAATGATGCGTAACAAAACGAGGCTGCAGTGTACAGATGAGCAGCAAGTGGGACACAAAAGAAACAGCTGAAATATGACTTCATCAAAGCGCTCCTTATCGTTTTCATATCCGTTTGCTAAAATGGGCTCTCTCCCCACAAACCATCACATCTCTGCAGGTCCATTGCATCCTGGAGAACTATTGGAACATACAATAATAAAAATGATTCTTTTATTTTGAAAGTGTAAATATAGCAATACACAAAAATAAAATCAATACAAAAAATTACTGAGCAAAGGGTTTAGGCTAAAACTTTAGCTTATTACACTTACACCCTTTTATAACAGGTATTCATTTATAAATAACTGGACATTATTAACTTGAGCTTATTGTTGTTATTATCTATATAACTAGGAAGCTCATTCTCTTTCTCTTGACGATACTTTAAAGATATAACACATTTTGGGATCACCTTAGCAGAAGGCATCGACAATATCATTTCCTAAATGTTGCCAACATAAACAAAGGCAGTAAAATTTTAGCCTGATTTAAAGATAAAAGCCATTTTTATAAAAGTTTGACCTTATTTGACCTTGAAGAAGAGGTCAGAGGTCCAAGGTGACATGGCATTTAGAATCAGCATAGATCATCACCTGTATGTTGTCAATACAAACAATGGCAGGTTTCAATAGTTCCAAGTAGCATTATTATCACTTTGACCTTCAGATTAATCTATTGGCTTTGAAGGAGAGGTCAGAGGTCAAATGTGACATGCTATTTTAAATCTGTCAACAGTACTTACTATATGCTGACAATATACACCACACTAAGAATCGTACTTTCTAAGTTATGAGCCTTTTTGTCAGTTTTGCACCAATAAATCGTGAGGATGAGCTTGAAGATGTCGGTGGATGGAAGCCAAATTTTAGCATGACCCCCGCTACACCCCTACAAAGTTCTAGCAGAATTCATTCACAATGTTCGGAGCTATCGTGTGTCCTCATCACAACTGCCAAGGACGTTTACTTCTTTTACAGAAATACATCTTTCCAATATTTACCCTGACCCCTGCCTTTTAAACATACCAGTGTCTAATTTTAAAGAGCCTCTAGAAGCAGATTCTTTTGTGCTTTACACATCTTCAGCACAGTGCTGAGATCAACAATATCCTACAATTTTAAGGTGTGAGTTATATGAAATGGTTGGCTCATAACAATAAAATCATGACATCCCTTGTTTTAGGTCCTCACAGTAAAGCAGCGGAGCACATACACAGCATCCTTCCACCAAGGCTGAAAATTCACTCAACACCGAGCATCAATCGAGTCTCTTGATCCAGAAGAATCCAGGTTTGTGTCTGAAACCTTCTTGTGAATATAAGGATGATTTCTCACCTCACTGGTTTTTTTTCCTATTTTAATTGATATTTAATTGTAATAAATAAATATAGTCTGTGGTTCAAGCCCCACCTCTGCAAAACTGTTGTTTTTGAATAATCCTGAATCCTGCAAACAAACTAAACCAATCACATAACCTCTTTGGCAAAGGTAAATATATAGGTAGCCATAAATAAAAAAAAAGAATGAAATATTCATGTAGACTGAGAAAAAACAATGCTTGGATATATAAACAGATTAGATATAAACAACATCAAAGTCATGCTTGAGACGACCAATGTGATAAAATAAGACCAGGAAACTTCTGCAGCAGTGCACCACATTTTAATTTCAGACGCTGGGATCACTGGGACAGATATTTAGAGCCTTTCTCCTTCACTTCCTAAAGTCATAAAACATTTGGCTGATTGCTGAACATCTTTTTTATCTCAGCACTACCTCTGAGCTCTGTAGAAATCCCATGATCCTCATCACTCCATCAGGACAGGCTGTTGCCCTGGGAGTAATGAAGGCTGACAGTAGCTGCTGCTGCAGGCACCATGTGAAAGAGAGAGGCTGGACTAGACTACTGTGACAAGCAGGTATTGTTTCCACAGCCAAACCGGGCTCAGTGTGGGCTTCGAGTCTAATTTTGGGTAAATATCCTTACAGGTAGCAGCTTCAGCTCCACGAGTCCTTTTTTTTTAAATTTATTTTTTGAGTCAACAAGAAGAAATTTGCAGCGAGGGGTGCAGAGAGGACGAAAACTGGTTTTACTCTGGCTCCACAAGTCTCTTATTTAACCAATGAATACTGTCTATTTATATCCACAGAAAATACAGTCACACTCACATAAAGCATCAGAGGCACTCTTTCTCCTTTCTGTGGAGAACACAGGACAGCTTTGTGCAGCCCCAGGGTTTTTCTCTGTTCCTTACTGCATGTTGCCAAGGTCTCGCTCTCACAAGCTAAGACCAAGGATAAAGATGTGTGTTTTTTCTCTTGTACTGGAATGAAAACCAAGCCGAGCTTCTCTAGAGAAGGAGAAACTGTATTCTACTGTGCACTGCATGCCTTTCCTTCTTTGTAAATTCTAGTTCAATAGACCCCAAGTTAACAAGGAAGTCTTCCTTCAGACATAATAGCCTCTTTAATAATGGCATAAAATACAGAGGCAATAGCTTCAAGAGAACAGAACAGGTTCCACAGTATTTCTACAAGCTAGAACCGCACTGTGAAACTGTGAAATAACTTATATTACCATCAAGTGAAGTTTTTTCACACTATGCACATGCTAAACATGAAGCAGAATAACAGAAAAAGCTCTCATTTAGCTCATAATATTTAGATAATCCTTCAAACTCACAGCAATTTATTCTGCATGTAACTACAAACCAAAACAAGTAACTGATGATAAGAAACACAGGATGCAATCAATTTAAAATCATGTATATTAGATCCTATTATATGTACTATTGTGTATTATACGATTACACATTTTATATTACACATATTTATAATACATATTTACAATATTGTTGTTTCAAATGGAGATTATATCCTCAAAGCTAAACTTTGTCGATATCTGTTTAATCCGATTAGATGCTGCAAAATGAGACTGTTGAGCATGCTAACACTGACCTTATGACCTGCCGTGAATCCTACCATAAGACCGAGCCGGGCTGCTATCAGTCTGAAATTGAGCTCTCTTGTTAGTAGGATTCCCAGAGTATTTTCATGTATTTATTATTAATTGTGTTTTCATATATTTAATAAAATATTTATCGCAATTTTTCTCTGTTGGTCTTAATTAAGACTAACAGAGATGGACTGTAGGGTCAGGTTCTTCTTGTGTTGGTGTTATCAGCTAGTCAAGTTATGTATTACACCCAGACGTATGGTGCAGGGATGAAGTCTCTTCTAGCTCAGTGATGATTTGGACTGGGAACAATGATTTCTGTGCTCCCACACAGCTAAGAGATCCAGGCTATTGGTAAAAGAAAAAAACAGCTCTTGGGTTAAAAACTTGAGATTGCTGGAAACAAACCAAACGTGAAGAGCCCCTAGCTTTGTTTTGATATCACATGCTGTTGTTTTACCTTGAAGACGAACATCTCCCTTCTCAGTATGGCCAGAGTGTTGAAGCCTCCATCGCAGATGTTGGGTTTAGCATTGGGCTGCGACGGTCGCGTAGGCAGCATTGGGAGTTGCGTCTGCCTGTCTTGTTTACGAGGGTCCGAAGGAGGATGGGAGCGAGGAGAGGGCGCCGTTGGCAAAGGCTTGGTGGGCTGGGGGAGTTTATCGGGCGGCCCTGCGGGGAGTCAGAGAAATACATCTTATACGTCTCCGCAACATGTTGTTTTGCTTTTTCATTACTTAACAAGTTAAAGCTAACCAGCACTCTGATCTTGCAGGAGCAACGAATGTTCAAGCCAAGTTTTAGTGGTGCCACTTGTAAAAACAACAACAAACAAAGGTAAGAAGTGATGAAGGCTGCCAACGAGGACTCAACAAAGATATGAGAGAGAAAGGAGTCCACGGATAAACAAGATGAGGTCATGCGGAAATCAGTGGGTAGATGTTAACACTGCCAAGTTTAGAGATTCAGCTTAGCAAAGCATAATATCATACGCTATAAAGACACAAAAAAACAAGGCCTAGCAGAATTAGGTTTTAAAAATGTAGATCATGTGAAGACCTGCCAGAGAGATGCCTGGGTGCCATGTCAAATTCATGAATTACTGTACATGATAAAGGGAAAGGAGTTATGCACACTCAGGCAGTTGATAATAACAAATGGGCTTTGCCTATGAATAACGCATGACGCTGCATGATTAACGCACTCTATGACTGTAAGGGGATGAGGTGCAGACAGACTGAGGAAGACAAGACTGTGACAAGACTAACGCTTGTTCCATGGTACTGCGCCTGTGTCACATTTGCACAGATATTTGCCTACACAGAGCTTTCTAGAGTTGTTTTCAGCCTGTGCTAACGAGATCCCGTGCACACTTCCAAAGATAAAAAATTGCAGTCTTAAAAGTACAGACGCTCATTTCACGTCAGCTCTTTGTGCTTATAATTTTGCTGACTGATTGGACCAACAATAACACCACATACTTGGCACGCTAGCCTCTATCTGACAGCAGACACTTTCTCCAGGTAGACGTTTCGATTCGTAGATCCCTACAGTCTGCCAACAGAGACCAATATTCGGCCCATAACGTGACAGAAAGACCTCACCTTAATCAGATAAAATGTATGATTTTAATGGCCTTCCATTCTTTCAGCAGACTTTCACAGACTTGCAGAATCAATGCCAAGGCCCACTGAAGCTGTCCTGGCAACATGTAGTGGCTACTTAGACATTTTACATTGGCTCTTCCTTTAATGTGTCATCCATCTGTAGTTGACAAACCAGACAATCGCAGGATTAAGCCATCACCCAGTCCACAAAACTGATCAGCGGGTCTACGCGAGAGTGATTCCATTCACTGACTGAAGTTAATCCCCTGAAATACATCCCAGATTAGTGGAGCCAAAGTACTCTGAAGTTATGTAAGCATGGGGGAGATTCACAGTCAGATGGACGTGTAAACAAACAGGCAAATGTGTACTTGCAGCTACATTGTGGTAAACCGACGACAAGAAAAATTAAACACAGCTTTTTTTGGGCAGATTTTGGCTCTTTTGGTCACCCTGTAATTTCAGCATCTGGCTGTCGTTAATTTACTGGAGATGTCCAGGTGGCCCACGTGTTACACCAGTACTGTGGTGACTGGCTGGACCAATCAGCTAATTCCACCGATCTGTGCACTTGAAAACAGGAATCTAATCAGCAAACTCTGTGGGTGGGTGTGGGAGACGAACTTCCCACACTTACAGATATTAGTGGAACACAGATGAAAACCCGCAATGCAGCCTAAGAACAAAGGAGCCTGGAGAGCCTTTACAAGGAACTGTATAACCACAGAATTCATTCATAAACCACTCGTAGTTCACGTTCATATAGCTGATCTGTTTGGATTTAAATAAATACTGTGTATTATGTAAAACACACAAAAAGTTCAGACATTTTTCATAGTGCATGTTTGAGGTACTTATTTTATTTTTAGTGGGCTACATACTGAATTTAGAGGACAGAAAGAAAAAAAAATCCTATCACACTAGTATGGACTCGATACTGATACCAGCACGAGTATCGATACTATTGATATTTGGCTCGATTTGCATCATGGTTTCACCTTCTCATGTTGCAATTAGTTGCAAAAGTTAGCATGCTCAACAGCATCTGCAAGAGCTTGGTTTGCATTGCCGGCAATAAGTCGGACTCGTTCCCGGTGGGTGATGGGCTCCGCCAGGGCTGCCCTTTGTCACCGGTTCTGTTCATAATTTTTATGGACAGGATTTCTAGGCGCAGCCAAGTGGCGGAGGGCTTTCGCTTTGGTGGCCTCAGGATCTCATCTCTGATTTTTGCGGATGATGTGGTTCTGTTGGCTTCATGGGGTGAGGGCCTCCAGCTCGCACTGGAGCGGTTCGCAGCCGAGTGTGAAGCAGCGGGAATGAGGATCAGCACCTCCAAATCTGAGGCCATGGTTCTCAGCCGGAAAAGGGTGGAGTGCCCACTCCGGGTCGGGGATGAGGTCCTGCCCCAAGTGGAGGAGTTCAAGTATCTCGGGGTCTTGTTCGCGAGTGATGGGAGAAGGGAGCCGGAGATCGACAGACGGATTGGGGCTGCAGCTGCAGTAATGCAGACGCTGCACCGGTCCGTCGTGGTGAAGAGGGAGCTGAGTGTAAAAGCGAAGCTCTCAATTTACCGGTCGATCTACGTCCCTACCCTCACCCATGGCCACGAGCTGTGGGTAGTGACCGAAAGGACGAGATCGCGGATACAAGCGGCGGAAATGAGCTTCCTCCGAAGGGTGGCTGGCATCTCCCTTAGAGATAGGGTGAGAAGTGCGGCCATCCGGGAGGGGCTCAGAGTAGAGCCGCTGCTGCTCCACATCGAAAGGAGCCAGCTGAGGTGGTTTGGGCATCTGGTAAGGATGCCCCCTGGGCGCCTCCTGGGTGAGGTGTTCCAGGCATGTCCCACCGGGAGGAGGCCCCGGGGCAGACCCAGGACACGCTGGAGAGATTATATCTCTCGGCTGGCCTGGGAACGCCTTGGTGTTCCCCCGGATGAGCTGGAGGAGGTGGCTGGGGAGAGGGAGGTCTGGGCCTCTTTGCTTAGGCTGCTGCCCCCGCGACCCGGCCCCGGATAAAGCGGATGAAGATGGATGGATGGATGTTGCAATTCCCTGACCACTACCTCAGCTGCTGCTCTCACGCCTACTACTAAAGCCATTAGCAGGATGTGAAGGGATGTAAGTGCAGAAACAGGAG
Source organism: Neolamprologus brichardi (assembly GCF_056152115.1). Classification (NCBI taxonomy): domain Eukaryota; kingdom Metazoa; phylum Chordata; class Actinopteri; order Cichliformes; family Cichlidae; genus Neolamprologus; species Neolamprologus brichardi. Next base: position 15,562,429 of record NC_142112.1, on the reverse strand, counting down.
GATGCCTGTGTGACAGAGAAACTTCAGAAGTATTACGTGACAGTCATGGTGGAGTAGTAAAGGATAGTGTTATTGCTGTAGCTGACTCCAGGGTCACTACTGATATGTTAGCCAATCTATGTGGACATACCAACTAGCAATGTGGATATGCTGACGCCTGTTTTTAGCATGCTAGTGTGGTTAAAGATATAAATGTGCAAAGAGTGAACTCCATATACAGAAAATGAGAATATTCATATTGGAGTGTTTTATTGTTCATAATGGAATTATGACACAGGCTAATGGTCATGGTTTAAAGCAGCGGTCCCCAACCCCCGGGCCTCGGACCGGCACCGGTCCGTGAGTCATTTGGTACCTGACCGCGAGAGTTGAGGTTCAGGTGTGAAATGTATAGTTTTCAGGGTTTTTACTGGTTTTCAGCGTTATTTTGTTATCATTTTTATCATTTACTCGGTTTTCCTTGGTCTTTTCACATGTTATGAATAAATTTTATTTTTTTCGGTACCGGTACTAGTTTTATTTTGTTGTATTTATCCGCGACACCTTAAAGGCCGGTCCATGAAAATATTGTCGGGCATAAATCGGTCCGTGGCGCAAAAAAGGTTGGAGACCGCTGGTTTAAAGGAAAAATATCAAACAAAGATTTAACGAGGCTTAAAAGATAAGACATGTGAGACTTTTAAAATTTAATACAGCTCTTGTTGGGCATTGGGCCATTTAGAAGTTTAAGGCAGATTTACCCTTTTGTTGTTTATTTAAAATTAGATTTAGCTCATTTTGTTTTCTTTAAAGGTCCTAAAAGTATAAAGTCCAGCCCAACTTTTAAATCATGTTTACTGTTTGAGGGCTTCAGCTGAATTTCAATACAATTATGGCCTGAATAACATTAATGATTTTTGTTTCTTTCATCCCAGTCATCGACATCATGGTGCCTGAGATCTGCTGCTTCTGTAAAAAGGAAGTGGGCTCTGAGAGCGCAGGAAGTCATTGAGTTCAAAGCCCTGTGAGAACATTGGGATTTGTCCAGGAAGAAAAAAGATTATATGACAGAAATGCCACATCTATAGGTTTGAATGTGATCTGTACTTCATTCTTTACAGGTTCAAGCTGCCAAACCTTTTATTCACATAAGTCAATACATATCGAATGCACTTTACGGTGTTTTTTGTGACTACGGTTCAAAGAGTTGAAGGAATAAACAGAAGCAGCAAAGCCAAAACGTCCAAAAACTCTAGCAGTCAACTGATCCTCAGCAGCTCTTAGCTTCCCACAGTTCCTCGTATGATTGTGCCCGACTCTCCCAGACTGCAAGCCAACAGCTGTAAATGAACGCCAATTCACTCGCATTTCCTTCACATCTCGTTATACCGCTTCACCTTCACACAGAACAGAGTCGCACTTTTTTCCTACTCAACCATAAGTGCATCACCTTGTACTCGATGTAAGCTGTGTACCTCCCACCTCTTCTCCTGTTTAGTACCACATCTAGCACCGGCACTGGCATGTGGGAAAAAAATGGAGGCCAATTACTGCGAGGGGGGTGGGGGGGAAGCTGAGAGCAGAGCTGTCATCAGTCGTCCTGCCCTTCAACTCTTGGTACGACACAGAGGAGAGGGAGGGAGGGCAATGCAGAGGAATAAAACACGAGAGGGATGAAGAGAGATTTGATCGCTTGCCCAGGTCTGTCACTCCCAGAGGGACGTGCCCTGACCATGTAAGCAGATGGCAGGTTCTATGTGTGTGTGCGCATGCAGCCATTCAGCAGAGTGTGACTGGTGTACAGTGTCGACAGCTGTAAGGAACGATGCTGTCATTCGCCAACGAGTCGTTTCCGAACTTAGAAGTCAAGCTGAGGTTGAGACGACAGCATCGGCACTCCCGATAACACATTTAAACATTAAGGCTTCCTCCTCCACAAGCCAGCCTCGTCTGAATTATCATTACAAGTATCCAGACTGATAACTGATTTTGCCACTGCAATCTACTAATTCAACTATGAGTGAAAAAACTGAAGAAGCAAACTCTGTGGGTGCTTCCATAAATCCTTTGCCGTCAAATTGAATTTCACACTGCCGCCCCAGAGCTATATCAGCTTTATGAGAAGACAAAGCACTGTGCAATCAGCGTCTGTCAACTCCAAATGTGTGTCGATGAGTGATGCGTGCTGTAGGCGCCCTGATGATGAAGTATGATCGGAAATGTAGGTCTTAATTGGATTCAATTTAAGTATTTGAGCCTTAATTTGAATCTTGGTCTTAATCTTATTTCTGTAACTTTGAAAGTTTGTTACAATAATGCAGAAAACAAGAGCTCCAGGTGAAGGAAGATGACTTACTTTAGCTATGTCAGCTTCATATGGTTAGGTGTGTTGGGCAGTGTACTTGTAGTTGAGCTCTTACATGGTCTACTGACTTGATATGTCACAGGAAGATGACTATGAATGCTTAGTATGTTATTGGCTTGCTTGTATGGCAGCTAAAGCCTGAAGACTAACCCCTCCTCAGACCACACTGATAAATTCTAATACTTGGCTGTGTCCTGCGTTTGCTTAACAAACTGCTGTATTTACATAAATAAATAAAAAAAGAAGGCTTACCATAAATTTTCTGGATGCCTAGCAGGTCATCCATTGGTAGTTTGAAGTCATCCGTGTCCATGTACTGATAGAAAGGAGCCATGATAGCTGTGGGGTCGTTGGAGTGTTCGAGGCCCAGTGCGTGACCAAGCTCATGGACGGCTACCAGGAACAAATCGTTACCTAGAAACACGAAGAGAGAGTGAAGGAGAGAGCAGCTCTGTCAGTGCTGTTAGACGTAAACGAAAGCAAGCGAATTCGGAAAAAGAAAAAGAAAAGAGAAAACTTTGTCAGCCCCGGGTTATTGTGGCTTGTCAGGGTCCACCTGTTCTAGTGCCAGAGAGGTTCCCTCAAAATAAGGCCAAGTTTTGAAAGTTTGTACAGCCATGTTTAAATAAGCAGCAGCCCTACAGGGGAAAAGTTTCCTGTTAGTTTGAGGTTAGACAGCTGACTGTGTCTTACAATATGCATCCATACATATATAAGGGTCTATGCACGAGCACAGATAATCCACCATCTGCGCTCCTAATCAGTGCATCTTCAGACAGAAACACAGGCCCGCACACATTCACGTGTAATAAATACAAGTACACTTCAAAGAGCACAGGCAACCCTGCGAACTGTAATTAGTCTCTAGCTGCGGAAAGCTGAAGACTACACTGGGTTCTTGACCTCTCGACTCAGAAACTCTCTGAGCCAACTAACAGCCAAACCCCAGCCCAACTCTAGCTGTATTAAAGCTGAGATATTTGGGATTGAAAGCCTCCTATTCCTCAACTTACGTCACTGGCAACCAAAACAACAACAAAAACCAGTCCTCCTCATCCTCCTCTCTGATGTTCTGCCAGCGTTTTGAATCTGACCCATAAAGAAGCTCATCATCATACAATTAGGGTTAGACTGCTACGTCTTCTATTATTTGTGACTATACATGGGCTGTCTGTGGGAAACTATTAACCTGATTCCAATGAGACGTCTTACGCTGCAATATGTTGTTGCTGAACTTCAAAGGAAAGCTTTTTTTCCTAGCTGTCAGACTCAAAAAGTTATGGTTTACTGTTATGCATGAAAATGTAATAGCAGTTAGACAAAGGTCGGCTGGAGTTTAGAATCAAACTTGTCAAAAACAAAAAAATATGGGGTGAGCACCATCACCTCGCAGCAAAAAGGGTTCGCTCTGGATACTCTGGCTTCTTCCCACAGTCCAAAGACAAAGCTGGGGTTAGGCTAACTTGTGACTCTAAATTGAGCTTGTCTGTCTGTGTTAACCCTGCGACAGACTGGCCAGGGTGTGCCCTGTAGGGGTGGGGGAAAAAATCGATACTGTGTAGTATCGTGATATTTTGTTTGCTAATAATGTATCGATACAGGGACAGCAGAAATCGATATTTTGTTACAAAAAAAGTTTTTGTGTACTGGAACATGCTCTGACTTCAGAGCATGTTGATCCTTTTTCTGAGCAAGAATCCTGACATTCCTTCACTGTCCAAATGTGTTGAACTTTTTTTTTGGCAGCAATAAACATGACAGTTTACTTATTTTAATTTAAGACATGTTTTATTTTAATTAAGTTTAAAACTTTTTTATTTAATGTCAAATTATATTTTGTTTTAATTTACTTTCAAATTCTTCAGTTGCTGAATGGGCTGCATAGTTTTCATAAACTGCATAGTTCAGAAAAGCTATAATTGTACCAGATGGTTGCGTTCAGTTAAGTTGGACTAGACTGTAATACAAACCGTTCAGTTTGTCAACAATAAAACTGAAATGAGAGAAAGACTGAGTGTGAGACTTTGATATTAGATAAAATGAATATTGATAAAGTTTACCTTTATGTACAGAATCTGAATATCGCAAAATATTTTTAAAAATTGCAATAATATCGTATCGTGCGTTAAGTATTGTGATAATATCGTATCGAGGGATGTATGGTGATTCCCACCTCTAGTGCCCTGCCTCTCGTCCTGCGATGCTAAGCTGGATTAGTGGAAGAAAATGGCTGGAGAAAAAAAAAGGATTTAATGTGTTTTGAGGGGGGTTTCTTTTGCACTCTCCAAGCTGCCATCTCTCTTCAGTTTTACCCTTGCTTTTTTTTCCCCTTCTCCCCCCTTATCGCGACAAGACTCAGTGGGGATAAGCATCACTTATTCATTGGTATTCCTACGAAAGTGAGGCACTTATCTGCTGCAAATCTGTCACATGAATAACGTATCAGCAGATACAGAGACTGAGATTTAGATCTCTTCATCGTAGGTACAGTGCGATACTTAGGAATTTACGGACAAGGCTACAGCAGAGAAACGGGTTAATTGGGACCTCATAAATGATCTTTGACTGTATAAATGTCAGCAGGTCTTTATAGGCTTGATGGAAAGCTCTTGCGTTAATACCCAGGTTTTCGCTGAAACAGCTTCGGGTTTCAGTCCAAGTCGTCCAATGAAAATAGATGGCTTGTAAAAGTTAGAGAAGTGTAGAAATTGAGGCAAAATTTATGCAAGCTTGTAATATTGAACAAGTGTCTGGAGATGTGGTTTATAGCAAATAAAGAGAGGCAGGGAGAAAGAAAGGAGATAAAGAGGAGAGAGATACAGCTCAGTGATTCAGGAATTATTTGAGGAGGAAATCGGGCGAGCCAGCTCTGCAGCTGAAGATCTTCCACCCCCCCGCCCGAGTTGTTTCCTGGGATAGCAGCGGAAGCAGAAGGGTAAGAGTGAACAATTAAGTCTAAAAAAAATGTAAAAATCAAATTAATTCTACGAAAATAGCCGGTAGAGTTACAGCACACAAATGTGATGGTGGTCTGTGAAGAGATTTTGATCTTAGTGTAGCTGTACACGTGCTTGCTCAATTTACCCACACTAACTGGCATCATTTCTGACTTCATAAATCATATTAATAACTCACTGACCGCATCAGCACTCACTGACTCAATGACCTCATTTTTTTTCTTACCAAAAAAGACTTGAAGCTCAGAGGAGTGTTAAAAAATATGTGTGTAGCACGTTTTGTCATCATATGTGAGTAAAGTGGAATTATTGACTGTATATGTAATATTAATGCGTCTGTCATCTCATCGTACCTGATCATTAGTACCCAGAAGGTTATTAGTAAACAAGTAAAGGTTTATTTATGTGGCACTTTTCACAGACTAGGCAGTCACAAAGTAAAAAATATTGACTGTAGTAAGTTGTCCCAGTATATATCTATATCTATATCTATATATATATATATATCTATATATATATATCTATATATATATAGATATAGATATATATATCTATATATCTATATATATATATATATATATATATATATATATATATATATATATATATATATATATATATATATATATATATATATATATAGATATATATATATCTATATCTATATCTATATATATATATATCTATATATATATATATATATATAGATATATAGATATATATATATATAGATATATAGATATATATATATATAGATATATATATATATCTATATCTATATCTATATATATATATCTATATATATATAGATATATATATCTATATATAGATATCTATATATAGATATAGATATAGATATATCTATATCTATATATATATATATCTCATGTACTGTTTTATTGAGAAATACAGTATATGAGAGCTATTGCACAACGAGTTCTGACACTACAGATGTTCAGGTCATCAGGTGCACGACTTAAGTGAAGAACTGTCTCTGTCGTTTTCCGTCTCCATCTCGTTCCATCGCTCAATCTTGAGTCAGCCTTCCTGCCTCCCGGGTCCCTCTGAGGTCAGTGTTGTCGCTTTGACTCGGCTGCTTATGTAAGTCACGTTGTGTTAGATGGGGATGTCCTGTCGACCCCGGGGCCACAAACAAAGCTAAGGCAGTTTGTACCGCCTGGCTAATTATCAGCTGGAAGTTACAGAGAGCCCAGAGAGAAAATGGTGACGCCTAGACAGACATGGGTAGATGAAGAGGATGGAGCCAGATGAAAGAAACAAAGAGCTTCGGTGAACAAGGAGGGAAACCAAGCGAGATGAAGGTGAGAGAAAAAGTTATGGAATGGGGGAACGGAGGGGGGGCAGACGAAGATTTGATATAGTGGATACATAGAGAGATAAAAAAAGGTGAAGTAAACCAAGGAGAAAGGGCGTTTGGAGTGATAGCTACATGAGGGAAACTGGGGGGAGAAGGATGATAAAAAGAAATAGAAAAAACCTGAGGCGAGGAAAACGATAAGGTTCGGGACAGTGTACTATCATGTAAGAGTGCTCCAGTATTCGTTCAATCACAGAGGACGAAAATGATGAATTACACGACTCCAACCTCTGACCTTGGCATTTATAACAACGCTCTACTGTCAGTGGCCCAATCGCAACCCCAAACACAAAATAATAACGCCGAAAATAGAGGATGCAGTTGAAGAAAACAATACCAGGAGATGAAATGCATTACAAATCTGTGCAGGGTTTGTGCGATAATCCACAGAGGGTCACAGTTTTTGGATTGGGGGGATTTGAGTCCTGTATTTTCATCGTACGGTGAGTCATCGTTATGTGTGCCGTTTGCGTATTTGAGCAAGACTTCAGCACAAAAAAAAGACAAGTATTTATTTAGCACACGAATGAGTTTTAAGTAATAAAAATCTGCTTGTGTTAAATGATTGCAGGTTTTTTTTTTTTTGTCCTGTTAAGTGGGCAACGATCAAGCGGCAGCTGCAGTGTTGCCCACACTGCTCAGGATAGGGTCAAGGTTGCTGCTAATGAGGGTCGAGGAGAAAAAAAAGAAAAATGAAATTAAAAAAATTGAAGTTGGAATGAAAGTGGAGATTTACAATCTTTGCCCACAGGATGTGCAATAAGCAGGGGCTTTGATTAAAACGCAGAAACCTCTACCTGCTCTCCCTGAACTTACCGCGAGGAGTGCAGACAGACTGCGTAGGGTTGGAGATGAACACACACTATGGTCACCACTGTTCAATTGCAGTAATAGCTCAGGTTGTCAGCAAAAGCCTCCAGGGGCCCATAACCCTTCCTGCTTGCTTACTGCTTAACTAAGTGCCCGTGGTTCACTCAATACATGACATCTGATGTAAGCTACAAGCCTGGGTGACCAGCAGTCAGCCCACTTGTAAGTGTACCTTGTTCTTTATCCCTCCCAGCTCTCACGTTATCACATTCTTGTGCTTCTTTTTTACTGTTTACAAATCCCAAACGCCACCCAAGGACCAAGTTTTCAAAAACACAGCATCCCCTGTGACTCCTAACTACACATCGACGTCAAGCTAGTGAAAGGTGTCAAACAAAGCAATTACAACTCTCACTTGTTTTATTACAGTGAAGAGGGCACCCAGCAGAGATGAACAAAATTCTAACTCCCCCACCCTTTCTTTAGAAAACACAGCTGTTATTGTGCCGTCCGAGTGTAAGCAAGCATAAGCACTCTCTTTGTCTCAGGGGATCACAAATGTTTCCTATTGTTCAGCTCCCACAGCGCCCTGAATGGCTGACACTGTGATTTCAAGAGTGGTGTTCGAAGAAGCAGCACTGCACAGTAAAGTAAATGCAAAAGGATGTTAATTGCCACCTCAGGAGCGTCTCTGGTGGATTGACAGGCAACAAGAAACAAGAGCAAGGACTCTGGTTCTTTGGTTACATACAGAAGTCCCAGCAGAACCTAAAGCAGCCATCACCAGTTTTTTTTTAAGCCTTGTCTAAGCCTAAATTGTAAGTCCAGTTAACCAAGGAAGTGTGGCACGCAACCTGCACAATTATGAAGTACGAAAAACACCGTTTTAAACAAAAGAAGCTAAGCGTACGTTAGCTCATCCTAGCTGCCATCTCTTGGCTACGTAATCCCTTCTGGTTCCTTTGCTTTTTTTCTACTGACTTTAATTGTTTTTACATTACATTCAAACTATTCATCAGTGTTTAGCTATAACTTTTAGCTAACTACTTCAGCTCCTTAAGCACTGCTGTACTGTTAGTTAATTATTAGCTATTTTAATAGTTCAGCTATTTGCACATGACTTTAGCTTATTATTATTTTAACTGTCTGTTCATTATTTTAGCAAAACATGTCAACTGTTTATTCAGTGCTGTTGCAGTTCATTACTTCTGTTGTTTATGCGTTTATGTGTTTATTCAGCTCATTAGTCATTAATTCTTAGCTAATTATTTGCTAATTTTAACTATATATTAGTATTCAACAGTTTAAGCATCATTTGTATAGCGCTTTTCTAGTCCTTAAGGACCCCAAAGCGCTTTACACTACATTCAGTCATTCACCCATTCACACACTGGCGATGGCTAGCTACACTGTAGCCACAGCTGCCCTGGGGCGCACTGACAGAGGCGAGGCTGCCGGACACAGGCGCCACCGGGCCCTCTGACCACCACCAGTAGGCAAACATGGGGTTAGTATCTTGCCCAAGGATATTTGGCATGCAGCCAGGAGGCAGCCTGGGATCGAACCACCGACCTTCTGATTAGTGGCTGACCTGCTGACCTTTAGTTGATTATTTCAATTGTTTATCCATCATTTTTAGGTAAGGGTTTTTATATTTCTCCATTAAATTTTAACCCATAAGTTTCTGACTTTATACTTTAACTAAGAATTGTCAGAACTATTTATTTATCAATTTCTTATAATAAAATCAGTAGCTATGTGATGTAGTGGTTACTACATGTTTCATGTGTAAGGTGACATTATCAGACAAGACTTTAACCATTTAATCATTTCTTCCATCCATAAAGACTCAAACAGAGTTACATATACTTTCAACAACTGCGATGGAGACCCAATGAGGTACTGATGCAGGGTGTCATCAGCCTTCATGAACATGTAAGGTAGAGAGAGGATACAATCGCATTGTCAAGTAGCTGTACTAACAAAATTGCATTTGTGTCAAAATACTAGTCATGCAGAACCTTAAAGAAGGTAACCTAATAAGGTTTATTAAAAAACTCCTTTTAAAGCCTTTTAAAAAGTGCTTGACTAGAACAGGTTCAGTTTACTGTCTGAAAGAAGGAAAAAAACAGAAATCAGCTGTTGTCCTCCAGCTGGGGTGAAGTTCACGATACTGACACAGGATGCTGTTTGTCCAACTCAGTACGTCACTGGAAACAAGAGAAGCCCTGACAGGGAACCAAGCTGGAGACATACGAGTCCACAGAGGCAGCAGAGAAAGTAAAACCGAGTGTGAGTCAATGAGAGCACTGGCTGTCCAGGAGTACTATGCTGTGCTGACAAGCTGCCAGAGGATCTCAGCCCAGTGGTTCAGTGCCTGGCTCAGAGGGCCCGGGGCACGGCAACTCTGCTGGCTGTCAAGCCAGAGCTGTGCGCCTGATTTGACAGAGTGACCATTGTGAAGAATGCAGCCAAAATACAATAGCTGCATTCTGCTCACTTCACATTCACACCCTCAATACTTCCAACACACCCTCGCAGGACAATACAGAAACACGCTGTGCGCCACTCTGTGCATTTCACCAAATCAGCTCACAAGTATTGCAAATACAAACACTTGAAAACAAGATTTCAAAGCGTCAGACTGAAACTTTTGCCCCATGCTGGTTTCTCGTGGGTACAATTTACAATTAAAATGTAACACCACTCTTCCAGTACTCAATTATATAACAGAAAGAGACTGTTTAGTAGCCAAAGTAGCCACAACACAACCTGAATACTGTTCCTAATGCTGAGATGAGCTGCTTTCATATTTAAAAAAACACCGCAAAGAGCAGTGGAAACTGATTAACCTCAGCGTTAGTGTTGTTGAGTTAATCAAACACTCCTATAGTTCTCTTTGTCTGTCCTCTCTCTCTAGGTTGTAGACACCCTGGCTGAGCAACACTTGTGCTTTTGAATCTATTACCCTTAATTCTCACAAGCGCGTCAGAGAACAAAGCCCAGCTGACGTGAGCAACATATGTACACTAGAGTAATTATTTATTTACAGACTGCTACAGACTGAAATTCGGTGTTGGGAACATTGCCAGGAATCCAGAAAATTGGCCGTTCCAGTGGACTCAAGATAAATAAACCAGCTGAAAGGAGGAAGAAAAAAACAAAAACGCTGCCAAAGAAAAACATCTTTTATTCGTGTCATGTTTATCTCTGTGCAGCACCTGTGAGTGAGACGGGGATGCGTGTGTATTTTCATTGTGATCATTAATCATTAATAATGCATTTGCCATGGTAAGCGCAGCGATGGTGTATGCATGTGTGTGTTTGCACATCCTTTGGCGGTCTGTTCCTATAGACACTGCAGGCGGCAAACAGCCATGAAAATGGTGCAAACAAGTTTCAGACCTCGCTTTGCAATTTGAAATAAAGCTAAAAAAAACCACTAGAAAAATACTGCCTGCATCAGCATGCCTACAGTGTTTTAAACTTCTTGTAGCCTTGCAGGTAATCACAATTCCTGATTAAAGAAGACGAAGGCACAATAGTCGCTTTTGTCATCCCTCTGCATATTCACCTGACGCTCTTCTTTGTCTTATTTTACACTTTTACACATGTCTGAGTGCATTTTCTAACTTTTTTTCCCAGGTAGCTGTTGTGGTGGTCCTCAATGTCATTTAGCTGTTTTGTATCTGTCGTCCAGCAGCTGGACAGACTCCAGCACCACCATCTTGGACTGCAGCTGGAGACTAGTCCTTGCTCTGCTCTGGAGGTCTGCTGCGAGCTGAGGGTCACTCCATCCAGAACCTGATGGAGAGCCGGTGCCACAGCGCTGAGCTCACCGAGGCTGCAGACCAGAACAAGGTCTTAAATCAACAGCTGCACGTCAAGACGGTGGAGCCCGTCCACAGGACCATGAACTGGCTGGAGAGGAAGTTATCATGTAGTTTATAATAAATGATTAATTCAGCTATGAAAGCAAAGGTACACCCAGCTGACTATTACAAACAAGGACTAACTCTGTGGCAAACACTGAAATACCCATCATTTATTTAATGCCTTACACTTCAGCTTGGCACCTCCCTTCCAACTCAGTCAGGCCTAACACTTCAGCACTTTCAGTTCACCTGCTGCAGCATTTTACCTTCTTCAAAAGTTTAGTAACAAAGCCTGAGATGCACTGATGCACGAGCCATCCTAAAACATTCCCAAACATTACAAAAAAACCTCCCCTGAGAAACCCTGATGGAGACACGGCTACTTCCATCCTTAAAATACAAAGAAAATGTGCACAGCACATCAGAGCAGACATAAGGGATACTGTTTCAAGAGAAACGAACCCCGGCCAGGTTTGTTTACACTTTTTGTTTACCGAGGATTATGGGTATGAGGTTATGACAGCATCTGACTGACTTGTGGGAGGGCGAGCCTCCCGAGGTGTGCGATTTGTTTGCCTCCGAGAGTGTTAAGTGTGTGCGTGAGCGTATTCGTGTGTGGGGGCAGAAGAGAGCACAGCCACCCACGTAGAAGTTTATCCTGTCAGTAGGCAGCCGTCTATTTCTAGTGGCAGCCATGGTGGGCAGGAACACATGGTGATCTCTCTGCTGTCTTTGTCTTTCTATTTCATTTTCTTTGGGAAAAAGTGGAAAAACTATTCGGTGAATGCTTTTTGTTCCCTCTTCAAACAGATACATAATATTCGGTGTGCTAAAGATACTGCACCTGGCAAATTCAAGAACTAGTAAAAAGAAGATCCAGAGACGAAGTGGCTACATAATCTAACGCCTGTATTACAGCCCATGGTTGTAACAGTGCAGTGCAGCTTTCATGGCATTCTTTAATTACTTGCTGTACATTAATCTGTCAAACTAAAACAGATACAGGATCCCAGTCCTTTCAGTCTCCGGTGGCCTGACTTTAAATTCAGACATGGGCTGGACAAAATGAAGACAAATGCTTTAATTTGCAAACGCTATTTTCTGCACTTAACTCCGCTTATATAAGTGACACTTTGTCTTATAAAAAAAACAAGTTAATTGTCTTGTAAAACAAGACAATTAACTTGAGATTTCTCTGCATTATTAGCTCCTGTGTGCCACATTCACCCAGTGCCAACTTCCTTCCAGCTTTATTGTTGCCTGAGAGCCAAAGCCGGGGGCATAAAACCCCATTAACCTCTTACTTTTTTCTTTTAACATACTCATCTGTATGTATTACATCACATTTCACACATATGCCTCGCACAGTGTTGTGTATATGCATGTATTCGGTTATATATTATTCATCGTGCTCCCAGGCAACCGTTTCAAACCATACTGTCAAATCATTCCATCCATCATGCAAGAGACAAACTGCCTCATATGTAGCACCACTGCACTGGGTTTGTATATGTGTGTGGACATTTCTGTTCTTCTGTTTTACAGCATGTGTCCTCCCACAAACCTACAGCAACCCAGCCATCGATACAGTTCCTACCACCTGCCCAAACAGCCCTGTTTGATGTCCTCGAGATTCACGAGTACACGTGTTTCCAGTAAAAAGATAAAGATCTATTCCTCGGGTAAGAAAAAAAGAACCCACATCTGAATCTCCCCATTTATTTTCTCCATCTGGGAAATAGAGAGCGGCAGCAGGAGAGCAGGGGAGATAGGACAAAGACAGAGACTGAAGGGCACAAGAAAGATTACAATTCTTTATAGAAACCGGCAGATGATGAAGTGCAGTTTTGTGAGTGGGACAACCTTGAAAGAACTTTTCTGGACTATCCTGTAAATATCAGGCATACGTTGTGTAATTAAAAACAGCCCCTATTAACAAAACAAAACAATACAGAAGGAAAAAAATAAACTGATAAATTTTCATTTAACTAAATATTGCTGAGAAAGGCTAAAATGGTCATTTTACACCATTAGAGCTTCAATGCTAATTCAAATCGCACAATCAACTTAATGGCTTTCACACTATTTCACATTATTAGCGATCCTGAGGAAACAACACTTTTTTTTCAGAGCTGCGTCTGCGGTTCCAGTACAGGAGTATGCTGGCAATTAATTTACTCGTTTACTTGAACAATGCACTGCAGAGCACCAGAGCCCAACGAGAACAGACTCTGATTCATGCTGGAAATGGACTGTGAAAGCCACTGTCCTTTGCTTCGGCGTACACTGCTCCGTGTTTTAGTCAGAAAGGAGCCTCTAGTCTATCCGGTGAAGTCAGTGGGACACAAATCAAAGCATCCAAGGCTTAATCAATGTTTCGTCTCTGGAGGACGAGGAACCTCTGGAGGAACCCGGTGAGTTTGGCCTGGAACCAGGAACGGGAGGTAAAATAAGATCCAGGTAAATAATTTGACCCTTTAAAAAAAAAGCGGCTGCTCAAGGGAGAGAAAATGAAGAACAGGTTTCAGAGAACCGGTTCCAGATCATACCTCATTTCTTTTCAGATTTAGAAGAAATAAAACAGCTGAGAACATGCTGGAAATCTGTGCAGGCTTACCCCGCCTCCGCAGAAGATCCATCAGGAACCAGAGTTAAGCAACCTTGGGGGGTGGGGCCTACAGCACTAAGTGTTAATGATTGGTCAAGTGATTTGATATTCAATCAATTAGTTAGTGAGAACTGGTTCACTTGCTTTAGGCCTAGCATTTTAAGTGTTGGGTATTTGGTCAATCAACTTTAATGTATAAAATCAAAGGTTTATTAATAATTACGGAAAAGATGCTCGGTGTAAAATGAATGTAAACCAATTATGTACATTTCATTTGATCAGTTTCCTTAATCTGACGGCTGTAATTTTTTAGATTGTACTTATATGACAAAATTACATGGAAAAAAAAGTTAAAACCTTGACCCTATAGTACCAAATGTATCATATGGGATACACTAGTGTTTGTGTTTTTGTGACTTTCTGAGACTTCTACAGCATAATTTTTCACCCTCCTCTAAAACAATCTGAATAATCTGCACAATACTTTACCACACATACCAAATTAAAACTCATACATGCAAATTACTATTTCGTTTTGTTTCTTTTTTGACAAAAGGTTCAACAAACACTCCATTCTCAAATAGTTTTTTGGAATTTTTGCTGAAATATTCTGGAAATTATTGCATGTTTTAAGGACATAAAGTCAGCATTTCGGACTTAAATATTTTTTGTCAAACTCACACTTCGCTTTTAGGGAAGAAAGCCACTACCTGTCACTTTTAACTAACAAAATTATTTATCAAATGAATGACTTTACGCCCTTTCCTGCTCTGAAGTAAACAGGCAAAGGAATCCCCGAGCCAGCTCCTGACATCACAAACCTGAGCCAGCCACAAAACACAGAGGAGACGCCACTTTGGAAATTAGACCAAATTACGAGGGAAGAAAAATAGAAATACATCACTTGCTGGAGTGGAATGACAAATCCAAACATGCTGCAGGAGACTTAAAAAGAATAAATAAATAAAAACCCGATAAGAAATCTAAAATAAGACCATAGGAGCTTACAGACTGAAAGACCGTAGCCTGACAGCAGACAGGCCAACCTTCCCAAAACGCTGTCCAAACAACATGCAGAGACCTTCCCCATTTGGAAAAATATATATTGTAATTTTAATGTCTGGACAACGAGGCAAAATGACTCTTCAATCCCAGCAAGTGCTGGCCATTAAGCATGTTTCTGCCCGCCACAGCCAGAAGGAAATATCAGCGAGTCAATCAAGCAAATAAACTGGGTTCTTCGGGTTCTCGCTTCGGGATAAGCATTCACCCATGTATCCGAATCATAACTGTTTTTTATTTTTGTTGTTGGATTGATTTGTATTGTAGCCATTACTATTTTAACAGCTTTATAACAGTGCTTTGGAAACACATCAAGTGCTACGCCAGCCAAACCCACTGAACCTAATGGACAGAGCCAGTGCAAGAATGAAAGCGAGGAACAGGAGAACAAGAGAAACGGGGTGGAAAAGACAGAGCGCACCGCTTCCTCTTCATCACCCAGTAGGAGTAGCAGCCTAAAAATAAACCTGCAAGGACACCATATGTTCTTCAGTTCCTCAACTACTCTTCCTTTTCTCTCTCTTGTACTCTACCTGCTCTAACGTCTCTGCTTTTTTTATGTGTGTGTATTCTTCTGTTTTCTCATTCGTTACGGTACCCTGACTCAACAGCGGCTGCTGCACATAACAATGCCAGCTCTGCCTGCCGTGGAGACGCCTAAAAATCTATCGCCTTTCATTGTCAGCTGGTAAAAACAACAACAACAACAAATTTAAAAAAAAACCAAAATGGCATCTGCTTTGAATGCACCATTGGATAACAAGGACCGGACGTCGATGATAAACTGTTTTGGCGAATGTCATCGGGGATCTGAGCTTTCTTCCAAGACCATCAATCAAATGAGTCGATCCTGACGTCCACTCTGTCAACCAACCTTCACTCGGTTATCAAGTGCCCCACTAACACCCAATCTTCCTACCTGGAAATGTAAATTCTTGGTGTATTTTTTCTTGGCGAGGGTGTGTTTTTCTAACCTCTCCGGTTCATTTTTGGGGGGTAAGGGTGAAGAACATAATAATGCGCTGGAATCTCTCATTTCCTGTGTGTAGGTCTAGCCTTCATGCTGTGTTGTTACATAGTTTCCCCTGATATTAGCGAAGGCTGGAGGTCCTTGAAGACATACCAGGCCTTATAAGTCACCCTCGGGTGAAACTGGGTGTTTGTGTACAGTCATGGTATGCAGTGAAGGTGATGAAATGTTTCTTTAGTGCCAGGCTGGTTTTTTTTGTTGTTTTTTTCCCCTCAAATCCAGTCAGCCTCTCTGCGACTTAAAGTCTAAATGGAATACATCTTATCTGTTCCTACATCAATCGCTTTTGATTTTTCCACAAAGGAAAACACAGCGACCTCAGCCCACGATGATGACCTCGTGATAAAGCACAGATGAGTGTTGATGCTTATTTGCCTCATCTTTTTTTTTCCTGTGCACAAATGGAAAAACTGTCAAAAAATAAATAAATAAATAAAACAACTTTTGCAAATGTGGTCACGGCATGTTGAGACAATCTAATCATCTCCATCTCCAGTTCTAGTTCTTTACTCCTTATCATGTGTTCACACCAAATCCCTCCAATCTTCTCCTCTTTGCCCTCCAGCACTCTGCTTCTACACCGCACCCCCCATTTTTATTTATTTTTCCATGATGTCTCACGCAATCCTCTTATCCTCCCAGCATAATTTTCACATCCACCCTCCGCTCTCCTTTCGATTGTACCCTATGAAATCTTTAGCCCATTCTCTTATGCCTCCATCTATCCCTGCATCTATTGATCTCTTACAGCCATTCATCCATCCATCGGGCTCTTAAGCCAGGCATTTGGGGAGTGTACAGCAGTTGCAGGAACTCCAGGAGCACTTCTCTCTGTTTTTGGCCACGGGGTTTTTGCAAAGCAGAGCAGAGATAGTAACAACACCAATTGAGAGAAAGAGATCTCCAGTATCCAACTTTAAGGTAAAATTACATAACAGCATTGCTAGCCGCACTCCAGGATGGATACACTAATCAAATCATACACAAATCATCAGGCTGCATATGTCCAATTTACCGTTTGTCCCTGTTAGAGGTGATTGTTAAGGTGTTTTAACCAGAGTTGTTTAAAGAAATCAAGTAATGTTTGTTTGAAAGCAGCACAAGAGGCAGACACGCCCTTTAAACACAGGCTTCTAGGAAAGCAATCTCACCAACGCGCCGTGTCAAACAACCTTCACGCGCTCTTTTAAGGCACGACACCCTGCACGTAAAGGTGCGATATGATCTGTGTCTGAGTCTGCTCGCCGCAAGGAAGAGGGGAGGGTTTAGGGTGAAGCAAAAAAGCGATAACACCGGCCGGATGAGAATAAATTCTCCAGAGTTGAATCAATGACATGAATCCCGCTACAAGCAAACACAGTCTAATTTCCAAATATCTGTATGCTAACGATTCATGTGTTGTGACATAGCACCTTCATAAGGATGAAAAATTAAAAAGGGAAACAAACTCATTTAAGTCTTGCAAGAACTCTTTCATCAGTCAACACAGGTCAGCGTGAAGTTACAAACATAACACTATAAAAATGTTGCGGCCATGCTGATACTATAAAGCAGGGATGGGTGATCCAGCATCAAAGGAAATTTGTGGTACTGACATTTATGATGATGTAGAAAAATAAAATACAATATTTAGCAGGGATTGCAGCTTTCAGGCAGAAACATTAATAAATGTAAGTAAATCAGGAATGTTGTATGTTGTCTCGAGCTCTTTATCCAGCTGCTTAAAGCCCCCATTTTGCCACCGTGTAACTGCATCAGTAATTTACATCCACCGTTTGGCTCTTCCTTTTTTAACCTCTTAAGCCCCAAGGGGGTTTCTGAGCTTCCTGCTCGAAAATGTAATGCCAAATTTTAATTGATTATTTCTCTGCAATTACAAACTCTGTCCTTACAATCTTGGTATCAAAATAAAGCTAACACTTGGGAAATTTCATCAGAGGTGTAAATGTTGAAGCAGATATTACTGTGTCAAAGTTACTGAGACTGGAACACAGATAAAGTAAGTCGATTTTATCCTCGCCTAATTTTTATTTTTAATTTTTAGCATTTTTTTTTAGCATAATTATGGCTCAGATCACATTTGGTTCCAGAAATTCAGTAACCAACATATAAACATCATCTGTGCAAAGATTCATGTTTCTAAAGTGAAACAGTGAAAATTTACAGCCCTGTCAATACATGAATATCCAGACGTTGTACAAAAAATTGGCACACAATTGGACACCATGCTAGTTGATTTTTTTAGGTATTAAAGAGCAGAAATATATAAATTTTATTAACAGGCCTAAAAATGCTTTTTAAAAAAGGCTAGGTAGGCATGGTAACTAATGGTAATCACGTGGCTACCGGTTACCGGCGAAAATAACGGAGGAAATCGGGACGGTAAGCCAATTTCTGTCTTAGCGCATTTGCACTGCTGTGTGTTATTGTGGTCTTCTTTTGCGGCTCATTCAGTGAATTTTGGTCTGATCGTGGTGAAACTTGGTGTGTGGAGTCAGTGATAGCCCTGGAAGCTAACCAGCCTGTCTTTAGCCGGTTACATGAAGTCTGAAGAATTTCTGGTTCGGTTTTGTTTGTTTAGCGGACTTCTGCGCATTTACGTAACTGCTCGTTTAATCACGGCTTGTTTTCGGTGTGTTTGGTGGTTGTAGAAATGGTTTATATTACATTTTAGCTGAGATTCTGAGGTTTCTGTGGATACCACACATGTCTGGACTTATATTTCTCAACCCGCGTTATAACCGATTAAACGTGATCTCCTCCTTTTTGCCCCCGGTACCGGGGGCGTGGGGCTTAAGTGGTTTAAGCAGCGCAACTCCAGAGATGCACAGTTGAGTCACTTTTGGGTCGCACGTCAGCGGCGACTAGCATGTCCTCCTTATGTCGCAACCGTGTTCTACTCGACCACATGTTTGTTGTCTCGCCTTTGGTGAGAACAGTTCTCCTATTCTCATATTTTGCAGTATTGTGATGTGTGAGAGGATTGTTTTTATTAGATTGTTATCAGAAGCTGAGATGATGCTCTCGCTCTCAGACATTTCAGGGCTTGTCTTATTGTTGGGAACATGAAAACACATGACACTGCTATAGCAGGACACGGAAATATGGCACTTTTATATCATCATGGACAATATGATATGGCACAGCACTACTGTAAAGAACTCAAAACCCTTAGATTTTAATATTCAAAACCTTCTTTTCACTTTTTCATCATCCTAAACTGTATCTGAACATGCCTTCTTCCAAAAAGCAACCACAAGCTCGCATTATGACTGTAATTAATATTATGTCCATTTCCACACTAAAAGGAAGCTTGGAGACCTCTGCTTATTTCTGAAAGTACCGTTTTGTTTTTAATCCAGCGTTGCACTGTTGGTTACAGAACGCAGCATTTGGCTCCTCTAAAATGTGACAAACAACTCTTTCAGAGATGCATTAGACTTGAAAATGAGAACTGAAACGCCATCATAATCTGAAAATCTCTCATTTTTGATTTTGGTTACATCCAAGTAAAAATTAGACCTGCAAATGTTTAAGTGGCCACTTACAGTGCATCTACTTGTTAAACGCGACTCTCAAAACCCCACATGATGTTATTAGCGAGCAAACAGCTAATAAGTGGGTGAAAGTGGAGTCTCCACAGATGGTCTGGCACAGCCTTGGTTTGTTTACTTTCACATTCAGGATCCATTAATGTATAAATCACTTTCTTAATGAATTACTTTGCCTTTACAGTGTGTGATAAAGTTTCATAAAGAATTACAAATTCAATGTTTTACCTGAAAACCCCCAAAAGGCAATTAATATATAAAAACATAACACTTGGAAAAAGCGCAAAAACTGATATTAGGGAAGCTTGAGGCAGCAGATGTTTAGAATTCTTAGCTTGAAAAACAGATTTAAATTTTGGCAGAAACATCTTCAGGTACAACACGGTTTTCTTTTTTTCTTTTGTCACGCTGCCGTGGTTGCAGCTTTTCTAGTGTGTTTTAATTTAGAGTTGCCACCTTCTCTCCTTTGTGATAAATGTACCAAAATCAAAAACACATAACAGCTGCATGTTAGCTACTGTATATCAAGACTCCCTCAAAGATTACACTGAACTGTTGTATGGCACTCTACCATATAGACCATATACCAAAGCATTTATGGTGTAGTACTTATAACACTGAGCCAAATTTGATCATCAGATTATTGTAAGAACTCTTGGTCATGGTAGCCTAACGCTAGCTAAACTTGAACACATTTCTTGATCACAAAAACAACAACCAATGTCCAAACACAAAATAATTTACAAAGACTTAGTGACAAGTCGGCACATAAAATGTATATGCTATGACTGATAACTCTAACCCTTGCTATAACCACGGAGCGGTAGGGAAAATTAAAGGTGAACAACTGCATCACAAAGTTGTGTCTTAATGATTTAACCAACATCCCTCAAAGGCACAGCTTTTACATTGAAAGAAAATGGTCTCTGTTTCCAGTTTGCATCACATTTTTTGCAGTTTCTCTACCACTGAGCAAAAAGTTGGCAAGTGTGCTTGAGACCAAAGCAATCACAAGGGGGTTTTCGGTGTTGCACCACATACCTCACTAGCAACAGAAAGTGACCTTCAGCAAACACAAGCCTACTGGGTAGCGAATACCAATTTTTCCTAGCAACCAGTGGTTGTCAGACAGCACCCAATCAGTGTCTAGTCTTGAATAAATCACTCTCCAACATGTGCTAAAAATCACACTGAATAAAACTTTTCCATTAACACCTGTGCTGGAGTGTGAGTGGAACTGTACATGTGAGTACTTAAACACACATGTATGCAAGTGTTTGTCTCAGCGCAAACAGGGATTAATCCTTCAGCGTGCATCTGTGACACCATCGTCCAAAACAACAACAATAACATCGACGGTGTGACGCTGGCAACAGTCGCCCTGATGATTGATATTTTTCTTTTCTCTCGACAACAGTGCAGGGGGAGGATTAGGTATGACAGCTTACCAGACAGCAGCTCATCTCTGCTGTGTGTCTGTGTGGGATTGTAACTTTGAAACACAACAAAGAAGGAGGGAGAGGAGACTGAAAGACGAAAAAGGAACTGAAAAGCTAAAAATCATGTGCTGGTCTGAGCAAACATTACATCATTCCCAGCTGTTCTTACAAAGTGTGGGATGAATCAGAGATGGATTACAAATCCTTGAAATAGCATGCACTGGAAATATATGGAATTATCCATCCCCGCTGCCACAACATCTAGATTAAAATGAACATCTGCGTGCGTCATTTTACTGCCGCCGATTCCAGATAAACAAAAGCGAGCTGAGTTTCGCATCTTTGGCTCTTAAATCGTAAGTCAGCCAACAGGAATGACATGAAAAAATGCTTCTGGAGATATTTCTTTGTAAATAAATTACATCGTTTCCATTTTACACATTAGTCATAATCTAGGAAGCATCACTTCAGCGTAAGACCACCTGTCTGCCTATTGTTTGAGCAGGAATATCGACACAGCAGCAGTGCCAGTGCAGAAAGCTCAGAAATGTACTGCACTGGCCAATAAAATCCATGTAAAAGCAAGATTATGACAACTCTCCACAGAGCCTCGTCTCTCTAGTCTCCATCATTAGAACCTCTGTGCAGTTTTTCTGGCATCTGAGGAGCTTTCAGTCTCATTGAGCTGTTAGCACAAACACATTTTATCATTTCTTTGCCTTTATTTGACACCGAGGACCTTGCACTTACGTGACACTTTATAATTCATTACCATCCATCTACTGTATAAGGATGCAAAAACACAGGAGTAACTGTAAATGCCTTAAAATACGGTACATGCTCTCTTTTACTTTTTCTTTTTTTTGTTTTCATCTCTCTGGGAAGCTGAGCAAATAAATGGCCTGAACAAAAGAGTTCAGACTTTATGTGTTTACGAGATGAAATAAAAACACCACTATATACTGCAGAGATTGTGTCATGATATATTAATCTGATCACAGCTACACTGGCTGCAACAGTACGCGGTGCAATGAAACAGGACTATGTTTAATTATTAGTACTGAAGTTGTAACGTTATTGCTTGCGGTACTATTATCTTACAGTTTTTAAGTGTTCGTCTGCCAA
Source organism: Neolamprologus brichardi (assembly GCF_056152115.1). Classification (NCBI taxonomy): domain Eukaryota; kingdom Metazoa; phylum Chordata; class Actinopteri; order Cichliformes; family Cichlidae; genus Neolamprologus; species Neolamprologus brichardi. Next base: position 15,540,250 of record NC_142112.1, on the reverse strand, counting down.
AAGCTACACTATGGCTCAAAGCCTCGCGACCGTGCCAAGTTGAGAAAAACAATCTGGCAGAGCGATGCAGAGCCTGATATTTGCAATAGTTTTTGGCATAGGAATTGTTACATTTCAGGATGAGAAAGAAAAAAGCTTTGAGCTGTGTGCTTCTTCAAAACTCATCTAAATGTAACGCCAGCCATCACACAGGAATAAGAGCAGCCCCCGCCACGGCGAGCAGTCAGGGCTCAGCCAGTAAACACTCCCATTTGAAAAAAAAAAAAAGCTGGAGAGAGCGTAATGGAAGTGCCTGCATTATAGGATGTTTTCACAGGAGTGTGGGCCACAGCAGGGCTGTATTAATACTGCACTGAGGGGAGGAACAGAACGTGTCTGCGTGAATCGTGGCCTTCAGTGACAGCTGCTTGTCAGCGTGCGCGTGAGTGCGTGGGTAACGTGCGGGTCTTTACCTTCGCGTGTGCTCATGTGCTTGTTAATACATATGTATCATGTCAAAGAGTGGAGCAGAATGAACGACCAGCATTGTCGACGGTTACTAGAGGTTATCGTTATCCTAAATAGAGAGTCACACTGATCGATCAAACCTTAAAGAAAAGCTGTTCACTCTGTTCTGTCTGAACCTCCGCTCCAGCTTAAAATTCTGTCTTCAACAGCAAGTTACTTACTCCGATTTCCAACGAGTAGTGTTCACCAGCTCCCACTCATCTCCCTCTCTTGCCTTTCCTCTTCAAATGTTTTCTTTACTCCTCGCTACGCTGCTCATTCAGTCTTTCCCTCTCCTTCTGTCTCTCTTATGAGCGCTTGAACTTCCAATATTTGTCTAATGACACTGTGCTTCTCTCTGTTATCCTCTCTTTTGCTTGCTGTTATCTCCGCTGCCTTCCCGCTAGGAATCTCATCTGTTTTTATGTATATATATTTTTTTTTTTTCATCTGTGTCCCTCATCCTTGGTGCAGCACTCGGTTACCACTGCTATTGTTTTTTGGCTCATGACTCGCTGACAGCAGGGCGGATCAGCTCCTAGAATTTAATGAGGGATTCAAGCAGAGGTACGTCCATCTTTTGCAAACTCGGACAAATCTTATTGTGATTGGATCATCTTTGCAGACCTTTCTTTCCACCCTCTCTCGCTCTTCATTGACTCTCGCTTAAGGGTGCACAGAGTTCAGAGTTTCACCTAGGACTGGCTGCCACTAATACACAAAAAACAGCACAACGACTTGGACGGCAACGCGGCTGCTCAGACTGCACCATGCAGAACACAATGGCATGCAGACCCCGCTAAAGGTGGGCTGCAAGGCTCCAAGGGCAGGTACTCAGCGAGGGCATGGGCTTGAGATCGGTGCAGAGTGAGAGGGGATATGATTACTGTTGTTCAACGAGGGGGGTATTCGCTTTGAGAAAGAGAGATGAAGGAACAAGCCTCAGCAAATCACAGTTGTAAATCACAGCAGAGCAGAGCAAGGAATGAGTAGTGACCTGACCCCGCAAAACCAACAGCATCACGAGCCGTGGCTCAGTGAGAGCAGACGTACTGAACACAAAATACACTTTTGCCTTTACAATTACCACAGTAAATATGTAGTAAATGTGAAAAAAGTATTAAACCTGTAACTATATCTGTAAAGCCACATTGACAGGTTGGAAAACAATTTCCTGTTTTACTGTTTTGGATGCGAGGCCGCGGGTCTCACCTCAGGGATCAAGATATCCTGTGTCGATCATTTCTGTCCACTTTTGGTGAAATAAAACGAGTGAAAAAAAAGGGCAGAATACTCCAAAGTAAGGATGTGAGTTTAACGTCATTGCAGGTTACCTAAAATCGATAGCAACTTCTGAGCATTACACATTGTTTAACGTTAACTACAAATGAACGCACAACCAAGGACTAATTAACAGTGTGATGAGTTTGTGTTTTATGGACATTTTGTGTGTGAATTAAACTCGTTTTAAACCTTATTGGCTGTCATGTCTCTGCAGAAAACCAATTAGCAGCAGCAGCTTTTTATGTGTAAGGGTCAGCAGTTTGGCTTCTGGTCGAGCTGCTGGGACTATTTTGTTGTAAATACTCAATAAAAGCCACTGTTTTATGACTGATGTCTGGTTTTGTTGTATTTTTGCAACAAGCTGATGAAACCATGAAGGTCAACAGTGTATTTACCATCCTTACCATCGTGGTTGGGGTTGCCCAGCGTCCAAGGCTCATCTGAGTCAAAGTGTGTGTCGCCTCCTATTCCCGGCCCTGGAAAGTAGGCATGGGCCAGGAAGCCCCCCTCGCCATCGAAGGGTGAGCTGTCTCCGTGGAAACCTGAAGCAAAGATGATGGTGATGTCCACGTCTTTCTTGCTCCTCTCCAGCTCGCTGTAGGGCACAGCCTCAAAGCGCAGTGGCGTCACGCTTTGCCACACGTCGAAGGCTCGCCGAATGGCGTCGTGGGTCTCCTCAGCACCCACTTTGGGTGTCACGTTTTTTATGCTGCAGAGATGTGAGATAAAAGACAGGGGGTAAAGAAGTTAGACTGGAGAAATGCACGCAAGCCAGATCATTTTCTTTTTATCATCAAGCCTCAAATCTGGATTTCTCTTTCAGCTGTCAAGATGAGCAAATCCATTGTAAATTGGTCTAATAAGGAGCTCACAGCACTGGGTAAAATAAACACACTGAAGAGTGGCTTATTGTGCTGGACGACCACTCAGAGGAAAAAGAAAAAAGACAAAATTAAAGAACAGAATCAAATCAGGGAAGAAAATAAAGTCCTGTGAGTTTGAGACATGGCAAGGCAGAAACTGACAGTGAGTTCAAGCACAACGGCTGAAAGAGGTGAACATCGCTGCATGTCAATCTATGTGATCTCACTACGCCAAACAAGAAGAGGGAAAAACCCAACTATCACCACTTTTCCCTGCACGCTGCCATTTCACGCTCGTCCTACTCGCCAACAGAGAGCTAAATGGAGCGATTTGTGAGAGAAAACAGCTGAGTCCTCCCCCGCCGGCTTTGAGTCGGTGCAGGTGTGGAGAGGATGGGACAATTTCTTGCCACTGGAATTTATTTTCTAATTAAGGATTATCAACAGTCCACTGCCTGCTGAGAGCCACAGTCTGGTTCGGGCAATCAGGAAAAACCTCTCTCCGCTTTATTCTAGTCTGACAATATCTCAGTGTCACGCTCTATTAAAATCTGGTTCGTCTCCAGGGATAGACAGATAGGTGTAGCTTACATCAGTCAACTTAAGACACTTGTAAACACAAGCCGCTCTGTGTGTTATTCTGCTGCTGCGTCTGATTTGGGAGGAACGATGATGTTTAATTTAAGCGTGTTAAAAAAAAGTGTGAGTCAAAACAGCTCTGCGTCAGTTTCTTTGTTTTCTTGTTCAACTGCTTCAAGTTTATTCAAGACTTCCCTGTTATCGCCTCGCATCCACCCCGTCTCCTTTGTGTACCCTCCGTCACCTCGTCACCTTTGTTCCCGTTTTCATTTGAGTTCTTCACAGTTTCTGTGTTTGGCTGTCAGCGCTGTCGTTTTCCATAATAGGAATAAATATTATCAGAACGCCTTTGTCTACCACTGCGAGGCACATTTATATACACTGCAAATTGATACCACACGTAAGCTCCGATTCATTATTGAATCACATTTGGTGAAGAGGGAAGCACAAAGGCTGGTCGTGAATTATAAATACTCTGCTATTGAATCACCTGCTACATTCCTTTGAATTGCTCTTCATCCCTTATAGCAAAACACAATCTGCTTTTCTTTCTCTGTCGGCCGTTTCAAGACTGACTCGCAGGCAGCTGACCACCACTCTGCCAGAGACGTGTTCGCTTTAATTGCACTCTCAAAAGTCTTGTGAAACTTTCTTTTTCTGATAATGATTTCAGAACTGAGCCCTGCAGACACACACACACACACACACACACAGAGTGAAAGTAAGAAAGTAATAGAACATACGTCATGATAAAAGACGAAGAAGCAGGGATGCTTTTAAATTTTTTTTAGAGCTATGTCTTATTTTTGATATCCTAGCATCCTTCCTGTTAGCCTACATTTAGACCTCCACTGTCAGGCAAACAGCAGCTGGTGCATGCACTGAGCAGAGACTGAGAAGAATCAGCGGACAGAGCAGTGTTTTTGTCCACCTAAAAAAAACAACAAAAAAAGAACATTCAACCTCCTTTCAGCTTCCCAGTAGCTCTTCAAAATAAAAGTCTCTAATATATCTTTAACTGATAATACCTCCATTCTGTTTGTTATTTTCACATCAACTGTCGAGTACAGCCACAAAACTCTACAAGCGTCCAGACGATGCAGTCACACTGGTCAAAAAGTTGACTGTGGAACACGATACACTTTTCTCCCCCTACGCTCAATATCTTGGCTAAAAAGCGAAAAGCGAGGCAGCATCACAACCCGACTGATTTTCAGTGCAGTTCTTGTGTAATCTTCTTTAAGAATGGCTTCTTGACAGCCACGTTCCACTGAGACCATTCCTGATGAGGCTTCACTGATGCATCTCTCAGGCCTCTGCTGGATTTCTTACCCCCCCATTTCAGCTTCAAAGATATACAATAATGTCTTTGAAGCTCATATTAAGTTGAGCTTAAAACTGTGTAAATTTTGAACTGTTCTACAGTTTAAAGTGCAGGTAATAAATGCTGTTATCTTAACCTGGGAACTGACAAAGCCTTAAATTCCAGAGATAATCTTGAACATCATCTAGAAGTGGCATTAGCTAACTATTCCTACCTAATTGAGACCACTTAAAGTGGCATCACGAATAGCCACTTTGTCTTTTAAAGGGCTTATGTAAAGCAGACTGAAGTACAAACGTGATAAAGACAGGGAAACAGTCCGTCTTTCGAATCAATATCGGCTGAACCAGAGAGAGTCACAAAGGTACAAACCTGTTATTAAAAGTAACACATAAACACTGTAGCACCACCAGGGTTCTGTGTGAATACATGCCCTTGTCCTGTTCTCTCTGAAAGGCCTTATCAACAACTGAGGCCACTCAAGGAATAAAAAAAAGATGGTTTTCATACGAGCCTGTGACACAACCTTCTGTATGTGTGTCCTATTTTAAGGACAAGTCAGATAAAGAGGGTAACACATGCAGGGCGAAGCTGCACAATAACAAATGGAAATAATCCCTGCCTGCTCTGAGGCCACACCACATATTAAACTCCATACTGCGAGGTGATAATGACTCCGAATGCAACTCATGTGCTGTAATAGTACCTGCATGCAGGGAAAACAGTAGGGATGCCAAAGCTAATTAGTGCCTCCCCACAGAAAGTACTGTATGTGGCTACACCGAGACCAGCACACACCTGGGGCTTGCATGCATTTGTTATACTTTCCAAATGTCAGTGTTATTTTTTTCAGGACTATTTTAAATGCTTGAAGCCTGTAACAGAAAGGCAGAGGTTCTTCGGGGAGAAACAATAGCAAGATATCCACTTTTTAGTTAGATTTCTACAGTTTAACTTATTCACCAGGAGAAAGTGTTTGTTTTGAGGTAGCGCCTGTTCCTTTAGCAAAAGACTCCTGGGAGTCCAGTGACTGTGTGCAACAAGAGCACCTGATCTGGGATTGAATGGTTTAGATGCAGTTTTAAGTTTGATATTATATATAATGAATTAAGCCAGCGCTCATCCTCTGCACAGTACCATCCGTGCAGTGCAGCACGGCGGTGGCAGCATCAGGTTGTTGGGTGTGTGCTTTTAAAATTCATTATGTCATGTCACCTGAGCACTCATGATCTTAGACTGAGCGGAAAGTTCAATGACCCTCAACACACAGTCAAGACATCGCTAAAGGGGCTTAGTGACTACGGATGTTCTTACTAACTTCCTTGTTAGTCAGTCTAATTTTACATTTCTTTTTACTCAACAAATCATTGGGTAATTAACAATGACAGCACATGTGCAGCCTTTGACAGCTGTTAGATGACCCAATTTCATATTCAGCTTTTACACTTCCAGGCATTACCACAGTCAGATGGCACTGCATAATATCTTTGGGCCAACGGTTAACATTAACATAAAGTGGCCAAGTCACAACTCTGGCTTGAACCTATCAAATATTTCAGGAAGGACGTGCAAATAGTTGCCCAACTTGACAAAGCTCTGGAAGGCCTGCAGAGAAGAATGTTAAAGATTCGCAAAAAGATTCGAGGTTGTAACATATTTATGTTTTATAAGTGGGGAAATGCTTATTCCAGCGTTATATATACAGATAAAACCTCTTTATCAAACACTCAGAAGTGTTCTAGCTAGCTAATGCTAATCACATTTTCATGTATGCTTTTACTGTCTTTAAATCACAGCTAATCTTTGTGTTTACTTCAACTTTGATTTGAATTTTAAAGATCTGCGACTCTTGAGAACTCTGAGAACATGTTTTATGACTGAGGTACAATATTCCTAAAAGTCAGCATCCTAATAATTTATGGGCATAAGGTGCTTTGGATAACCGTGACCGTCACTGTGACTCATAGCTTTCAGCACCTAACCTTACAAGTTTACTTGCAGTTAGCACAATTTTATGTTTACCACTGTCCATCGGTGAACCACGATTATACTTGAAAACATTTTTTCTTCAAACTGAGGAGGAAAGATGTTGCTTCTTATTCTGACACGAATGCATAGCAGCATATCTTAAATTACTGACAAGATTTTGATACTTGAATCATATTTAAATGAGGTGACCTGTTCTAACACTACATAAAGAACATTTAAGCAGATTAAAAGAGTCGTTAGACGATTGCATTCTCCAACTACCTCCATTGCAATCTGACATAAAAGGAGCAGCTGCAGGCACATCTGACAGCTGACTAGAGGCCACATCGATGTACACATCACACACACACATATATATATATATATATATATAAATATATATGCACACACAAATACACACACTCAAAATGCTCCCATTCATTTACATAACCCTAATCTGTCAGAGAGCACCCTCTGCCTTCCACCAGGGTTTCCTCCCCCCCCTCTCAGCTCATGTCTTTCTCTCTGAATCTGCTTCTCCTGTTCTCTTCTCTTTCCTCTCTCCTCATTTCCACCCTTTTCCTCCTCCACTCTGCATCGATCCGCCTCATTGGTTTGGTTTCTTATCAGTGGTGCTGCAAATGAACCACGTGCTCAATTTCAACTCAATCTCAAAAAAAGAAAAGGTTATTCGAGGCCACTGAGCCATTTAGCAGGAATTACCGCTTATGCAAAACATTTTTAAAAATCTATAATAATAACTGAAAAAACAAGAACAGCACTTGAGGATTATCCATGAAACACGAAGCTGAGGCAAGCAACAGTATAACACACATGAAATATTACAGAATCTGGGCTACTCACTACATCTTAGCAGAGAAAAATTATATAACCACAGAAAGCTGTCCTATACATTATTACTCATGTAGCGGGATGTCAGAAAACGCGCTGGTGAATTATGAAATCGGTGAGGTCACCAGTGCGCGTACACTCTTTTTGCGTTTGTGCTACATGTTCTGTCAGGAGCGAGACTGCTCCGGCAGTGAGGTGTGGGGTTTGATGGACACGGCCTGTGCTGCGGGTTAATGTGATGTTTAAGGCTCTGAGTGACGTGGAACTTTACTTGACCTTTGCTTTTATAGGTTTGCATCCATTACGCAAGTTCAAATATTGTGCTTCTTTCAGTAGAAATGGGGAAGTGAAATCAGGGATGTCAAAGTGATTTTACTTGGTTGGCCACATACAGCCTGTCTCAATACAAGAAACAGTTTTTGTACATGATAAAAAGCTGCTAGAGTAGGGGTAAGACATCTGTCAGTGCGACTCTTTGGGCTTTAACTGCAAGAAATGAATGTGTAAGAAGGATCTGGCAGCTCATTGCCCAGACTGTCCTGTAATTATTACACAGAGGTTTTGGTTAATCCAAAGAAAATGTCCCATTTTTTTTTTCCTGTAGGCTTTTCTAAAAGAAAAACAAAACAAAAACCCAAAAAACAGAAATTTCTTTGGTAGTTAGTGAAAAAACATCTGTCAGTTAATAATCTGTCAGTTAATTACATTGATGTACCATGAATGGGCATGTGGGAAGTCTTTAGCAGAGGGAAAATCTCATGGGCTGGATTGGAGTCTTTGCTAGAATGATTCTGGTCCACAGGCCTTATGTTTGACAGCCCTGCTATAAAGCTTACAGGCAGGGACAGGTCAAAAGCTCAAACCACACGGAAATAAAGGAGCTACTGAAGAAAAAAGTATTCTTTCTTCCTATCTCTATGTCTCCCACACGGCTGCTCGGGTGATTGGGGTCTCCTCACAGGTTGGGGTGTGTTTCTGGGGTTTTCTGAGCATGCTGTGCTGCTAGGTAGCACTGAAATGCCATTGAAAACAAAAGAAAAGCTGAATCCACCCACCTGTATGTGATATGTTTGTGTTGCCACTTCTGTCCCGTGAGGGCGTACCGTCGTTTCCTGACACTTAATCTGGACACACCCCCTATTTGGTCAGGAACCCCGCATCGGGGCTTCTTCATCCACCTGTGGACAGAGGCGGGGAGGAAAAAGGTTATATCGGCAGCAGCACATTACCTCCCCCACCCTGACACAGTGATGTCACTGGCTCACAGGAGCCAACTCTGAGCCAGTGTCACACAGAACAGATGTGCAAAATAATTCAATATGATGCAATTTTTGAACATTTATATGTAAAAGAAATGCAAAGATGACAACGTGTTGATAACAGAACACACGTACTTCATCGTAACACCCACACAGTGTAAAACTACATGTATTCAAATGTACAAAAAAGGTGCCTCACCTTATCGTGTTATCCCTACATTAATCGAGAGAAGCAGAAGGGGGGAAAAGAAACAGGCACTGTTAGCTCATCACATTTCACTCTGTTTCAGCCCAGCGGTTGGATAGCTGTTAGTCTGCATTCACATAGCTGGCCACCAACATCTCCACATCACAGTTCAGTGACCAATGTGAGCGCTTTTGCTGCGTGTAGCATGGATGGTATTTCGCTGTTGGTGCGCACAAATGTCAGCGAGCACTGTTTTAGTGATTTGCAGGTATAATGCGGCGAGGTTAAACCTGGGTAAATCCAGGGCTGCTTTAAAAACACAGATGATCTGTGCCCTCGTGCCACTGCCGCTCTCATGCAGATGAATAATTTAAAAACATCTCTTTAAAGACTTATGAGAGCCCCAGGTGGGTTTTCACTCCACTACACTCCTGTGTGCAGACAAAATATAATATAACAATGAGACTTTCCATTAAAAAGAAAGAAAATCCAAACCAACATGACCTGCTTGATTGCTTGTAGCTGCTGGGCTGAGGTTGGACTGTTCAAATGAGGACAAAGCCAACCAGAGTCGCAGCTCTTCTGTCTCCTCCACTGTCTATTAATACTAAAACATTGTGAAGTCTTTGATCTGGCATCGGAGGTGTACTCTTGCAAAAACCCTCTTTGATCACATTAATAAGCCCCACTTAGTCTACGTTACGCCAACTTTGCGTCTGGCAAAACGACTCTGGTTGCCTTAAAAATGTAAGACGGGGCAAAAAGAAACACAAACAGCCTGTACCTCCATTTTTGAAAAATGTCTAGTTCACTTGAACTGTGAGTCCTACAAAAAAGAAACCAAGCAACACAGTTCGCAGTGTGTTTTCCCTCCTCAAATTAATAAAACATCTACCTACAGTATGCCCGAGGCCCTCAGCGAATTTAGATTTTTAGTCTGAGACTGTTCATCAAATCATAAAAATCAATCTGAGATCCACATCTCTCTCTTTTTAAAAGCCACATGAGCAAGTCAACATATCCATAGTAATTACTTGTATTCAGGCGAATACAAGAAATGACCAAAGCAAACACCGTTTCTCTGTAGCTGTAATTTTACACTCAGCCGCTTCCTGTTGTATTCTTACCCGTGTTTTCTTATTTTGGGAATAAACCCATCGTGAACCTTGTGCATAATTCATACTATGGCGTCTTTAAGGGTATTTTTAAAGGTGTGTGTGACTCACTCTATAGTGTTGCTGTCCAGCGTGCCTGTGACATTTAGGCCGTAGCGGCGCTGCATGGCAGCGATAGCAGACTGCATGACTCGGGCAGAACGCAGCACTGACATTCTGGGGTCTGCAGGAGGGAGGTAGCCATACCTCTGGAGCCATGCCTATAAACAAGGAAACAAGGAGGAAAAAGGTTAGACATCACTGTAAACTCCAAGGAATAATCTGCAAAGACTGATTTTTGGACAGGAGCTAAACATGATCTCAAAATCATAAATAGACATTTGAAGACAGGAGGTAGCTTAGCTTGAGTATAAAGTTTGAAAACGTGGGGAAATATCCAGCTTGGCTCTTCCAACAGCTATAAAGCTCATTAACCGCCTCCGCTGTGGCAAGACACTTCACCCGCACCCTGTCCAGCTGAGCAGCGCAGAGCTGCTAGTGCTGAAGTGTGAGTCCAGAGTTCCTACAAGTAAATTTATGGTGTAGTTTGGGTTTTTTTCCTGTGCATGAGAAGCATTTTAAGCAGAAAGCACACTCCATACGACCTAGAACAACATTTAAATGTCATCAAGATAAAACTCCGCATTAAACTACACAGAGCAAAGATCAGCTAGTAACCGGTCTAAGGACACATCTGAAAAGACATTTGTAAAAGGGCATAAGTAGAGAGACAGAGAGAGAGAAATCTCCATACCAGTCTATAGTGCAGAATGTCATCCGTTATCATGTCATTTTACTTGTCTGGAAAGGGCTTTGGTGTAATAAAGCTTTGAGTGTCCCTATAAAATCCAGCCAGAGGGAATCATTGCTCAGATCTTTGGACCAAGCAGGAGAAGCGGGAATCGTCCGGGCGTCCCCACAGAAGAGGCTTTAGGGATTTGGATAGTCTCAGCCTCTCTGTATACACTCAGTCCTCATCGTAAAAATGCCAAATGTGGGATTAGCTAACTGCTGCATATCGGAACACAAAGCCAACAGCAAAACGAGGGTTAAATTGTTTTGCTTGAAGAGCGGAGAAAGTGAAACAACACAACGTTGGCCCGGAATCTCAAATACCCAGTGAACTCAGAACTGCCGCATGTTTGCCTCAGACCTTCTTATTTCTCTTTCAGCAACTCTGTGCTGTGAAACCTGAGCACCGTTCTCGTGCACAGTGTTTTCAAGCTGCTTCAGGCCCGCTGCTCAGGATAGCATACACACTGAGAATGAAATTTACTAAACAGGGAGGGAAGCCCGGAGTGCGAGAGCGAGAGGAGAATGCAATAAAAAGCAAGAAATGCGAGTCTATAGCTTCGTTTACGGTGACTGCGCTCCACATCCAAGCAGTAACAAAGAGCTCTTTTGAAACTTATTGTATATGCTGTTTGTAGCAGCGGTGCAAACAAGCTGATATGTATGACTCTTCAGAAGGTGAGAAGAACTGAACATGTCACTCAGCTAATGTGCAAATGAGGACACTAAATAAAAAAAACATGACACCGGGAGGATGCCCAGGTGCCTGAGCATTGTGGGTAAGTGTGGTGGCAACTGCACAAAGCAGATCCTAGCTGAGAATGTGAGTGATCTCATAAATAGTTCATGCAAACAAATGTCCTGGAGACGAGTGACAACATGGAGTTCCTACTGGTAATTAACAAAGCATCTTATGAGCAGGAAGAACGAGCAAGATCACTGAAATACATTTCTTTTAAAGAACTACAAAAAGCTTCTCCATTAGGTGATTGTGCAACTGAAGGGTGATTAGCCTAGCTTGACTTCAGATCCAGATAATGCTCATGTTTGTCCAGACTCTAGGGGTGGGCAATTAATTATCCCAAAGGGCCACATGAGAAATTGGAACTGCTGTGAGTGTGGCTGCACCAATAAGCTTAAAAAAAGACCTAATTAACTTATATTAGCTTATCAGTGTGGCCCTCCAAACAGTCCCACCTTTTGGGAAAATTAATGCCCACTCCAGTCCAAAGCAAGGGCTAAAGGGTGGTGCATGCCAGTGTAACAGGGCAGCTACATCTCTTTAATATATGAGCAACTCTAACCCACATAATTTCCTTATAGAATAATAAAGTATGCTGATTATGATTCTAATATGTTTGTGGAGACAGGTCTGTACTGAACTTTCAGCCAATTTTTAAGTGATTTTTTTATTGTTTTTTCATTTCTAATGAGCTGGTTGGAGCCCTGCTGTATCGCCCCATTTAACAATACATACCCACCAGCCTGCCTAAAGCTCACTCTTTAACATTTTATATATTTTTTAAGTTAACCTGCTTTGTTTTAAGGCAGCTTGATCCTTTCAGGCAAAGCCAGACTTCTAAACCTGCTTTATGCTAAGCTAGGCTAACTGCTGCCAACTTAATTACCAGCCTTACTATATATACCATATTGTTTCTCGCAACACAGGATTAAGTTCTTTCATAAAAAGGTGACCTGGAAAAATAACTTTCTTTTCTTTCCACACAGCCAGTTATTCTGAATCCTGACTTTTCCTTTAGTAATTTATGAGAATAAAGCTAAGAATTATATTGACAAAATATGGGGAAATTATGTTTTCTATTTAATTATTAAAGTAACTTCATACATTGTTAATTACACTTGAGGTAAAGACACATTCTTTCAGTAAGATCAGAACTATTATAACCAAACGTAAGCAGCATTTCTAAACTTTCTACTTTTTCTACCCTGAATCCCAAATTGTTTGATGAAAGGAAAATATTAACAGTGTCAATGACAAAGTTACTAACATATGTCTATGTTACATTGGAATATAAATAACATTAAAGAAAAGCAGCTTCTCATTGAAGTCTTAACTCTAGAATAAGCAACACTTTCTCTCTGTAGTTTGTGTTGTGACTGGCACATCTACTGAGACCTTCATGAAGAGACTCAAACTCTGCATCAATGACTTACAGTATCAAACTCCACTTTCATCACTTTGGCAGATGCCAAAATGTTACACCTGTGTCATGATTCACACTTCCAAGTACCTGCCTGTAAACCCCAAACCTCTCTTTGTGTATTTTCTTTCTTCCCTTTCTCTACTGCACGCTTTGGTGCTTTTCGTGCCCATCCTGCAGCCGCACTCTCCTCGTCCCCCTCTCGCTGTGAGTGGGTAGGTGATAACATTACAATGTGTGTCAGATTTACTAGATTCAATTTTAGTTAAAATAAATGAATAAATAAATCTGCAAATCTGACTACACATCAAGCCATGTGTTACAGTTACTCCATTGCGTTTCCTAGCAGACGAGTACCAAACACTGTAAGATCTTCTCTTTCTATGCCCACATCTTCTCCACCTCATGGTACTCTCTTTTCCTTCCAATGTCTGCTTTAATTCTTCCTGTCCTGTAATCATCTCTATGCCTCCCTCTCATCTCCTCTGTTTTTTTCTCCCTTTGGTAACCAGACTTTGGCTCTGTCCTATAACCACTGCCCTAGTGCTTTCAGAGGGAAAAGGGAGAGAGGAAAGGAAAAAAATAGACGATACAGATGAAAAGCACACAAGTTCAGACGTGGCACTGCATATTTGTAGCAGAACGCTTTTTCTTTTTCTTCTGTAGTTCTAAGAGACTACTGTAAAACCTGATTTCATCAGCAGAGAGATATTTTAATTCGACGCCAGCTTCAATCGGCTGGATGGGTTTTGAAAAAGTTTGGGCACATATTTCCTCCTGAGATAAAAAGAGGCTAGGGAGGCCAGTGTATTCGTTTTCCCAGAGGAAATATTTACTTCTGAAACTGAGATGTTCATGAACTTACAGAAACTGTCAATTTGTGACCAACACTTGGTGTGCGGATGTCATCGATGTTTACAGAGCTACGTGACGATTATGTAAATTAAAGGCTGCAAAGAAAACTCGCTTTTTTTGGGGGGGATGCAAGAACTAAGTGATGTGTTTGTGCTTTGAGTTATTGCGGCTGTCGCTGTCTACCACTCAAACATTGAGGGGATATTGGATGGTGCCAGTTCGAGTGCGCAGGAGGGGTGAAGGGTTGTTCGACGTCCCATATGAGAATGAAACATGGTGGCAGGATGTGGAGGGTGTAGCTGTCATACCGGTTCTTTATATACAGCACCGTGGGGAAACAGCACGACAGCACAAAAGGATGAATATAGCAGCAGAGGGCGACCGGTAATTCCAATGAAAATTTCCGCATTGACAGCAAAAACAGTCAGCTGAGTCATTTCGGTCATTGTGTCTCTGCTACTGCAACGTTTGGCAGAATAACCAAAATACGGGCTATTGGTTCATGTCCGCTTCCTCTAATCTCTGGACATCCGCTTCAAAACGCAGCCTCACTTCTTTTTAGAACTTATACTCTTGATACGTCGGTTTGACATCACCAGGATGGTTTTCATAGAGTCTCATTCATTAAGCTAAAAACACTCCAAACTGTGTTTGTTGTAGTTTTTAAAAAAAGCTCAGATTACTTCAAAGCTTTTTCCTCAAACCGCCGCTTTTGCTCGCATTTCCTCGCATTTCCTTGCGTCGTCGTTCACGCGGAAAACCAGAAACTTCCACAGTCAAACAAAAAAGTTGCCACAGTTGCAGTTTCAGGACCAAAATCCACACGCTGCAACGCAGGAATCAAAGAGAAGCACGAGCTCAAGGCTCACATTTATTAAAACTGCACACGTTCAAAGATTCAATCCAAGGCTTTGATCTTTAATTCCGTCATAGTGCCAAACTTTATGTGACTCCGTTGGGAGAGAGGTTAAAGATGGAGGAAGCACAAGTATAAATTATTTCCAGTATTTCCAATATTGCAGAATTTGAAGCTATAATAAACCGTGAGTATTATGTCCATTCGTTCATTCAGAGTTGACTTTTACAACCTTCACGATGGCGATCTTATAATCAGCGAGAGAAAAAACCTGAAGATCTAAAGACGTGTTCTGCTGAATCAGTGCCGAGCACTTTACTTTTTCTACATTTCACTCTCCCATCTGTCCTTATCTCTTTCTGTTTTCTTTCATTATCCTCCCTCTCTGCTGCTGCCCACTTCTCATCCTCATCGATTTACTCTTTCCCTTTGTGATCTATGGTTCCCGGGGTTCTGCCGATGCAAGGGTTCCTGAGAGCAGGAGGCTCCACTTCGACAGCATCCTTTATTCAATAAGACAGAAATTCTTCCCCGTCCTGCTCTCTGCAAAATGGATAACGAGGGAGCTTGTGAACGTAGATGGTTTGGTTCAATAAAGTTGCAATTTGGATTTCTTGTCAGTGTAATAACAGGGACACAGAACAGTAACCGTACTTTTTATAGTCACAGGGATTGCAGATAGAAATAGAGCCCAGGACAAATGAGCAGGAGATGGTAAAACCATGAACACATCAGTGATTCAGCTCCCAGATCAAAGCATCAACACTTTTTACTTCATATGCTTTTAGTGTTTGCAAAGGGAGCTCAAGAAAGGGCAGCTACAAAAGACATCCAAAGAAATATTTGGAGCACTGAAGGAACAGTTCTGAATTGTGATAAATACACCTTTCAACTTGGATTTTTTTGTTATTTTTTGCACAAAGCAAGATATATTTTACGACTAAAAATGTCCAAATAGCTAATAAAAAGAAAAGAAGCCCAGTTCCCCTAGAGGTCTGTTGTTGCCGTCTCCAAAAGACAGTAAATGGTAAATGGATTGATTCTTATATAGAGCTTTTCTACTCTCCAACATGCCACATTCACCCAGTCACACAAGCACTTTCTTCTATGCTTTAAGTGCTTTCTATCTGCCATTCACACACATTCACATCCGATGGATGCATCGGTTAGCAACTTGGGGTTAGTAACTTCCCAGGTATGCAGACTTGGGGAGCCAGGAATCAGACCACCAACTTTCCGATCAGCAGCTGACATGCCCTACCTTCTGAGCTCAGGAGTAGGGCTGGGTATCGTCACTGATTTCTAGAATCGATTCGATTCCGATTCACAAGGTCCCGAATCGATTCGATTCGATTCAATTCGATTTGAATCTGGGAAATTTTGCCTCAGACAGTCAGAAATAATATAATTCAGATCAGTACATTTACATATTTTTGTATCTATAAAAAGAAAGCTGACATTTTCGAGACTTTATCAAAGGTGTGAGCGTCACAGCAGAGGCCTTTGTGTCAAAGTAGCTGAAGATAAAACACAGAAAAACATGAAGGTGATTTTCCTGGCCTGGGATTTTATAAAAATATTCTGCAGTACATCAAAAACAAAAGAAAACCATTAACCAGCATATGAACATTACCTCTGAAGTTACAGCGATTTTATTAGAGATATGGCTAAGCGTTTTGCATTTTGTATAATTTTAAAAAGTTTAAATTTGTTCAGAAGCCTATTGAACGGCAGAAATTAGGTTTTCTTTTCAGAAGTAAGTAAAAGGAAAAAAAAACATCAGCCGACAGAGCTGTACATATCGGTAGACTTGTGCGTAACAAGCAAGCGAATAATGCAGAAAACAGATTTCGGGGATAGACGGGAAACTGTTCTTGAAGTACACTGAGAAAGAGAGAGTGAGAGCTGTGCATGAAGTGTGATTTTATTGTGGTGGAAGCAAAACAGCAAAAGTCAGAGTGAATCCATGACGATGTTTATGTGAAGCTTAGTTTGGATCTTCTTTTGCTGCTGGTTCGGTCAATATCGTTTGGAGAGAGATCAAACTAACAGCTTTAGAATCAGTGCAAAAAGGGCGTAAACACAAAGGGCGGACCCGCCGAAACATCAGAATCAACGAGCTGTCGGTTTTCAGCCCCGACCGTGTCCGTGTCATCGGGTGAGAAAGGCGACATCTCACTGATTCTGATCCGCACTTTGTGTTTACGTCTTTGTGCAGAAGCCGTGTACTTGCTCTCATTTACTGTTTTAAATGTTTGGTGGTTGTCAAAATTTTGTGACGTTTCACCTGAGATTCTGGAATTTTGGGCAAAATACATTTATATAAAAAAATCGATTCAGGATTTTAATGAATTGATATCACGTTATCCAAGCCAGAATCGATTTTAATCGATGAATCGATTATTAAAACCCACCCCTACTCAGGAGTAGCTCAGGAGTCAATTCTCATATTAGATCTCAATGTTAAAATGTCTTAAACTAAACTGTTTAAAGTGGTGTGTACAGATAATTACCACCTCTATTACAACTCTGTGCTAATCAGCTAATTTAGGTTACTGGACTAGACCTCGTGACTGATCAGAGTAAAGTTTATCCTGGCAAAAGATGATGCTTCTTATGGCTGCTCCCCTTAACAAGGGAACATCACGGCTAGCTCGGCATGTTTGATTTGGCAGCTTTAAGGTGCCAATGTACTGGTATGTACAATGTAAAACTGGCACGATCGTACACTCGTGTCCCAGCTGTGACAGCGCCAAGTTACAAAGCTCAAGAGGTGCACTGTGGTGAGAATTCCACAATTTTCACCACAAACTAATTACCATACCACCTAATCACCATAAACAAATTAATCCTCATACCTAGTCGATCAATTTAAGCACTCACCCCAAACCAGCCAAGCATTGTTCTTTAAGTACTGAGCTCACCCTGAAAGCAGAAGGCAGCAAAAGCGCTATAATGAGGTTAAACTTCTTCACAAATCAAGTCCCTCTTGAAGTGGAAGGATAAGGAGTCAACCAGCAGTGCCCTGACAGAGGCTAAAATCTCTGAAATGCATCAGTGCCTATTTTTGGGTTCTCCACACTTGATTTCACTTTACTTTGAAGTAGATTTCTCTCATGCTTTAGATGTGAGAAGAACCTGGCCTCACCTAACCTCCCTGCACACTTCTTCACAGTGAGTGCATTTCTTTTTCACCCTTGTCACATTATGAGGAAATGAAATCCACACACACACACACACACACACACACACACACACACACACACACACACAAACACATATCTCACGGTTTCAAATTACCGTCCTCAAAGTTGCCCTAAAAAGCCTCTTCTGTCCCATTTTACACCTTTACCTGTTTCTCTACGCCTCTCATTCAACTACTTTCAACTACACTTTTCAGTTAGAGAATTGTTTCAAACAGAGACTAAAACTTGTATTATCATTAGTAAAGCCATCTCAGGTGAATTTAGGCAGCATTCAGGAGAGGCTCAGACATCCAGGAGAGGCTCAGACATCCAGATGTTCGACACGAGTGCTGAACTGAGGTGAACTCGAACTAACTTTCGTCTCATCAGACCACCTTCCAACGAGCTGACTTGGCTTGTGACTTGACGAGCAGAAGGCGGGCTAATTAGCCGATGGGTGCCATCAAAAGGCCACCTTGTAAGGCGACGGGATCACTCCATTATGGATGAGATGTGGCTCAGGAAGCCCGGTCGTCATGGCAACACACCGCCATCACACAGCAGCTGCTGATGTTGGCATTTGTGACTGATCAGCTGATAGGGGCTTGGTCCCCTCAGGTTACAGAGACGGCATGTGACCTATGTTGGAGACCACATTTGCATTAGCTGTTCACTGTGAGCTTCAGTCAGAGGATGAGGGCTGTAGGATAGCTACAGTTAGTGTGCAATACAATCGTTTTTGTTGTTGTTGATTTTGTCTCATGAACAATTTACAGATATGGCCCACGTGGATTTCATGGTATTCTAACTTTCTGTAGGTTTTTCTGCTTCTCAACCTTAGTCCCTGTGATAAAGGGACAGCAACATTTTCTCAGCCTGTCTGCAAATCTCTGAATTACACTCCTACTTGGAGCGGGCTTATAACAGACCCTCAGCGAACGCCAGAGAGTTTGTTTACAAGCTTGTGAGAAATTTCACAGGCATGATGGAACAGAAGAGATCAACTGTTCATCATATTTTAATTGAGCTTTGTCAGGCTGAGTGCACATGCTGTTGCTGGAGATTTATAAGAAATGATATTCTATTATATACAGACAGTGATAGAGCCAAAATATGTTAATCAAAGCAAGAAAGTGCTGAGCATTTCTTACACTGCGGTGGAACATCACTTATATTAATTTTATCTTTTTTTCTGTAGGCTAAGTAACGCATTTCCTTGGTCACTTACTTTTACTATTTGGTGATACAAGCATGACATCCATCTAGAACATACCATGAAGAAACATTTAGTAATTTTATTTTATGATCAGTAGCTGTGAAAATGTTGTTATTAAGCACTAATAAAGTGCACAAGCGCATTAGAATTTAGCTGAATGATTGTGCTCATCAAGTGTGTCCACATGGGAGTGAGAGTTGCAGAGAAATGGTTACTGAAAGTTACTCGTGGAAAACAGCTGTTACTGGATATAACTACTGTTCTCTGATTATGTGTTTAGCCTTCATTACACAAGCCTAGAGACCGGTCTGCACCCTCCTGCCAATGGAAAATATCTACCTCCAGAGTAAAGTTGTGCCTCAGAGCTCTGAGGCACAACTTTACTCTGGAGGTCAACACATCAACACAATCAACACATTTCAAAAAGTGCAACTTTTACTTTGAAGACAAATGGTCTCGGTTTCCAGTGGGGTTATAGTTTTCAGTCTGCAGTCTTCTATGCAAAGAAATGGTAATCGTAGCCACCTGCTAACAGTCAAAGAAACTGTAAGGAGAATTTAGGTATTACACCCAATATCTCTTTGCCACTAATTTCATGCTAGCGGCTGGCAGCAACCTTCAGCAACCACTTGTCAATCGCTCACAGAATGCACATTTTTTTCCTAGCGACAGGTGGTTACCATAGCATTGCTGACCAATCTCTAGGCCTGCATAATCGAGGCTCTAGCAGTCAAATTCACAGCAGCTGCCATGAACCATTTGCAACTAGTGAGAGAATATTCATTTTTCTCTTGCAACCAGTGGTCGTCAGCTGGTCTCCAACCAGTCTGTGTGAACAGAGCTTAAAAGCCTTTACCTCTGTCTGGCCCATGGATAGACACAGAGTATGCCTCAGCTTGAAGATACTTTTTAAAATGTGGTAGTGCTATTTTTAAATTAGATTTTATAATTAAACCATTTTTCTGGTGGCTGAACTAGTCTTTAATTATTCAGGAGGTCCACATGTCGAAACTGTGATCAAACTGACATCTAGCTGTCAAGAAATGGCCAACCATCCTTTTCACAAATAGGTAGCTGCATTAGCAGAATGAAACTCTGTGTGTCAGTTAAATTGTTGCCGAGACAGAAATACAACCTGTTAAAGGGCAGCACCTGTCAGTTGTGGCCTCAGACACTGAAAGCCCTTCTATTTTCTATTCTGCTCGTCTAATGTGAATGATTTACACCCCGGCATGCTGACAGAATACAATTAGCTCCCTGCTAGGACAGAAAAACAGTATTGGAAGACCTTGCCCAGAGTCTTTTCTACACTACAAATAACACGCTGACCAATTACTCTACACTTTAAAAAGGAGACTGAATGTACTTTTTAAAAAATGATTTCAGCTGCAACTGTTAAGAAAGCCTGTGCCCAAGCATTACTGTTGAGCACATCCAGCCACTTGATTCATTAATAAACATTTAGCAGAGTAGAGAAATTACATCAAAATGTCCTGTGAGTATACCCAGTGATGATGGTATGAAGTGGCTCAATCTGTGCTGCAAGTTGGAGCAGAGCTGCTAGAAGTGATCATCTCTCAGCACAGGTGACTTGTGGGAACAAGATCCCAGCCTTCTGGGGAAGCCTGCCACCTCTGACCGCCCTGAATTATTCATCAGTTACATGCCGGACCACTGCGAGTATGCCAGGGTCGTCAAGGCAACCGCAGCCTTTTCCTGCCCACACAAATAACCGCATACCCACATGATTCAAAGTGCTGTACTCAAATTCATACTGTAAAATTTAAACGAGGGAAAAAGAATCAACCTGACTTTTACTGAAACCAAAACCATCGTCTGCACCTCATGACCCTGATGCGATGCGATGACTGCAGAGGCTGAGCAGGGCGCTGCAGCACATTTAGCCCCAAGTGCCTACGCACACACGCACACAAACACACAATGGCTTTATGCATGCCATGTCCACCCTCTCAGTGGCCCCATTAGGACGAAATGTCACAAAAATGTCATGGAAAAATGTCAGAGTCTGATCATACATACTGATCAGAACAGCGGGCTTTAAGTGGATAATCTTTTGGGAGCTTGTCAAAGTATTTTAATGACTTAAGATAATGAAAAATGACAGCAAGAAACATCAAGATTATGGCATGTGACAGGAGCTGCAGTATGACATCAATCCTAAAAGACAAAAACCTCCATGAGGCTGTTTGATATTCAGGTTTCAAAGTACATTAATTTCTGCGATGAAGCCCAATCGCTAATTCAAACACGGTGAAATGTGATTACATGCACGCAGGAACAGATTGAAACACTTGTCGTGACTCACAAAACTATGCGTACGTTTATATGTACACACACGCACACACCCCAACACACCCCTGAGCGTTTGTCAAAAGCCTAATTGACAGACTTACACGTGATGCCCCATTGGCATCATCTAATGTTGCTGTTGTTAGTGACATTAAAGATTTAACAGCTCAGTAAGCTGTGACCAAAGACGTGTCTTAGAAAGAAGGAGACTGACATGCAGGGAAAAATTCTGAACAAAAACATAATAACAAGTGGCTGCTCAGAGAAAGTCAGGTGTGCGTGCGTGTGTGTGTGTGTCTGCGTGTGTACGTGTGCATGATTATGAATCATTTACGTCTGTGCAGGTGTTGTTGTATTTCTCCAGGATTGGGTGAACAGACTGACACAGACACCCCAGTGGCTCACAAATCTGCTCTCTTACCAAAGCCAAATGACGTCAAGAAATGGTGTGTGTGTGTGTGTGTGTGTGTGTGTGTGTGTGTGTGTGTGTAATCCATATGATTCCTCAGTGAGAAACGAGGGCGAAGCGCACCAATATAAATACACTCATAAATATGCCTGCGTGCACTCAGACACAGGAGGTGAGCTCATGCACACTAAGTGTACTGTATGTAGGAGGAAAATACGGCTGCAGGGAAACAAAAGCAACAATTTAATATCGACTTTGTTAAAGATAAATTGTTAAGGAATAGCCAGCCCAGCCACTGATGGAACACGAAGCCCGTGCCGCAAAAGGACGTGATGCAGTTTCAATTGGGGGCTATTTTGGAGAACTGTGTAGTTAAGTTGTTAATATCAGTGCTGATAACCACCGTGGCGCAGGGAAAGTAAAGAAACATTCAGCCTTCATTAACTGTAAATTCAAGGAAAAACACACCAAAGTACTAAGCACACTGTTTGAGTGCCAAGCAATTTCTGGGAAATAAAGGAAAAAAAAACCCAAAAAGAAACCCACACCAGTGAACGCTTATCACCAAAAATAGCAAATGAGGTCTGTTAACACTGTTTTCTAGTGTATGGTGTTATATTAAAACATAAATTCTCTCTATGACCTGCAGGACACACAGGCACATGGTGTGTCATCCACACACGTTCGCATCAATTGTTTTCCATTATTCAGATGCCACTCAGGGGCTGAGCATGCCAACTGGTAACATGAGCTGAGACGTGGGGATGAAGCTCTCCCATTCCTCACACAGTGACAACAGCACTGAGTAGTTTGCACTGGGCAGCACTTGAGCTTGGCTTTAGCCCAGTGGTGAAAGCAGCAACACTGCCTACCTATGTAAAGAATAGTACAGTAATAGTTTATTTAATTATTATAAACTTACTCAAGGGATAGTTTGTCAAGCATGATTTTGTTGCCACAGTTGGATGAGAACTTCTCATCCCATTCTTGTTTTGTGACCATTTAAAAATGACGCCAAATACAGAAGACAATAAGCTTTGACTAGCATAATGCCTAGCCCAGACTGCACAACATTTTTGCCCTTTATGACTGGGGGGGTTGTGTATCGCGCTGTCTTCGAGGACATGTGCGATGGTCATCAGGAAGGAGACGCTAGCTAGAGATTTGCAGAAAAACAAAGTGACACTGGATGTGTTGCTCAATTTCAGCTCCAACACCAATGCCAATCACCACATCGGTCAGTTCCAGTCACAGACTTGAAGGAACTGCCATCGAAGACTCTGAAAACTTGTAAGAAGCTACTTCCTCTAATCGCAGCTCTGACTTTCAGTTGCTGTGACACACTATGAAATACAAAATGATCAAGTTGCATTTTCATTCCTGATGCAAAGCAACACCCTACTTTGTTTGTTGCAGGTCATAATCAGGCTCAATTCATGTAGTCTGACCTGAATTTGAAGCTGATTCAGCACAGCCATGTAGTTAAATGTTAAACTAGCAAGTTGGTATTAAAAAAAATTTAATCACTGCATGCAGCATAGGTATAACAATACGTTCCAGTTCAAGTTTGTAGGATAATTAATAAACATGTAAATACAGATGTTTATTGATGCTGATTGATGCATTTATAGTTTTGGACAGAACAAAGCAAGCCATCTTCATTTTTCAATTATGCTAAGCTAACAAGCGTTTATATTTGTTACAAAGATGTAAGGTGTATGCTTCTGTTTTACACTTATGGCCCGTCCATTACTGTGCAACAAAAGGTCAAAGTTCGGTTCTGCCTTATGATTGATGATGATCGGCTCTTTCACGATTCCTCACTAACAGGTGAACAAACAGAGCGAGCTGACAGAACTCTTGGTTGGAGTTAATAATCACAGCCGACAGTCAGCAGAGTCTAGCCAAACCACCTTTTATTAATTCATTCATCCATCTGAGAAAGGATGTGTTAACAGATGGGAGTACAACTTTGCGCTGTCTTTGTTGTACAGCAGATTATCTTTGACTAAGCAACTTGTCTTTGTCTCTAGCGAGCACAGTGGGATGATTCAAACACTTCAAACACTCAGAGCGCAGCTCTGCACCTGATGCCTCCCAGTGAAACACTGAGTGTAACCAAGGCAGCGTGACGCTCACGAGGCTTTAGTGGGTGCACATCGGTGTTGTTGTGCTCCAAGAGCATCTCAAATGTAAATCACAGATCACAGAAATACCTGCAAGCAATACAATTAACATTTTGAGTGATTAGGCCATCTTTGGACACAGATGGAAAGCAAAGCAATAAAGATGTATATGGTCATGTTTTTATAACATAATAACATATTTATGTTCATATAAACATATTCAAAGTATTCAAATTCCAGAGGAAAAATAAACACTGAGGAAATGTTTCAGACACACTTTTCTCTTAAAGTTGTTCCAGTGTTTCGGCAAAATTCTGCTTCTCTTCCTGTAACTGACAGGACACATAATCATCTTTGTAAGGCTTCTCCAGTGGAAACTTATATTATGTACACAATAAATGAGTGACTATTTGTAGTGCTCCATATTACAGCTTTATTGTACAGTATAATTCAACTGGAAATGTACTGTGAAACTAAACAGATTATTAATCTCACAGTGTGTCACTAACTAATAACAAAAATATGTAGATTAGCAAAGAAAATTAGGAATCAGCACATGCTACACTGGCAAACTTCTGGCTTCAACGTTAGCATTAGCATTATAAGGAACCCAGACAAAGTCCTTTTAAATACTGCACTTTGTGTCATGGATATATCTTCAGGAATGTCAGCACGCCATGTTAAAGTTGGCTCAGGGGCTTGCATGCCATGTTGCTAACATGATTTTTGATTATCTGAATAACCATCAAGTTGTAAGAAAACTAGCTACTTTATGCAACTATTTTTTGTTTAAATGATATACATTTACTTTACCTGGTAGCATGCTAAGCACTGCCACTAAAAGGTAGTGGTAAAGCATATACATACATATAGCATTAGTTGCTTTTTTAAAATTTATTTTTTATTTTTTTATTTATTTCATATTTATATCCTGTTCATAGCCTGTACATAGCTTGTACTCACTACAGCCTGTACATACTTATAGTTATAGAATATTCATAACATACTTCATACCGTGTACATTATAACATACCATAATAGACCCATTTCTGTAATATACTTACATATCTATATTATTGCTAATATATATTGTAATATATCTATATCATGGCTAAAGCACTTCTGGATGGATGCAAACTGCATTTCGTTGCCCTGTACCTGTACATGTGCAATGACAATAAAGTTGAATTCTATTCTATTCTATTCTATTCTATATAGAGGCTTTATTTACCGACCACTATTAAACAACAGAACAGAAGAAGAATACAAGATTAACTGCAAAGCGACAGATTGATGAAACATTTGTGAGAATATACAGACGGCTACTTTCAACTTTAGGAAAGAAAAGGAAGGAAAATTATTTCAAGGCCAAACTGTGTCAGGTACAGCTAGCAGACGACAAGAGTACCACAACTATACATAGTCATTTAAGGGGGATTTAAGGGTAGGAGGTGATCTTGGAAGAATAACAGTGTAAAATGGAATCATACATTTCCTTGAAATGCCTATCTCCAGTGTAGTTACATTTTGGTATGTGTGTTAGAAAATCAGCATGAAATCAGATACACCAGAGGCTGATCAGCCAGTCATCCATCATGGCCAATCAGCTGAAAACAGCCGACTGGCCCATCGATCTGTGCATCTCTACTTCAGACAAACTTGGAGCGTGGCCGAGCACAGCTCGGCATGTCTCTGCATTTGTGACACTAAGTGGAGAAAGCGCTTATAAAATATTAAGTTACATTTCTCCCTCTAACTGTCTGATATTGTCAAACAGGGATAGAGGGAAAATCTCTCTGTTTTAATTACTCTGAATTATGTAAGAGCTAATGATAAAAATAACCTGAGATAAATCAACTGCCTGCAAGGCCCACCTACAGCATGACGCCTCGCAGAGAAAGCACTTACTTTATTGGCTGTCGCACAAAAAACGTTGGCTCATCCATGTAAAATCAGTCTGGACTGAAACAGAAAATAATACTCACAAGGAGATAAACAAAATTAAGTCGAGCCTGAGCCATTGTTAATGGCGCTGTCCAATTTGCAGAGAGAATTACTTCAGGGGAGACAATCGAATGGACGAAAGCTGAAGAGCTTTCAGAAATCTTTCTGCAGTAGCCATGTATAGTGCTGAAGTGAGGTGTTACACGTTCCTATTAATTACTCTTATCACCGAGTGACAGGCTGTCCTTCCTGTGAAAATGTCATCCAAAGCAAGAGGAAACAGGAGAAACAAGTGGGGGAATGACAGCATTACAGCCACTTTGTCTGTGAAGTCAAATCCAGGAAGGTCGGCAGCAAAGGCTCCATCCAAAAGGGTGAGGTTTTCTAAAAGACCGCAGTCTGACCAGTAATCACAGGGCAGGCTCAGGATGACCTCCCACCTCAAACCACACCTGTTAATTAGAGGAAATACTCATCTGTGTCTACTCTCTAGAACACTTGGTGTAGGAGTAAACACAGTCCTAACAGCTGAGCGAGTGGCTCCAGTGAAAGCAGCACAGACTCCAAACAGAAACTGTTTAGAAAGATTGCGAAACTGCAGCCAAATTCTGCCAGCCTGGAGCGGGACTGCACAGCATGTGCTTTACTGTGACTTTGCTCTTCTTTGAATACCCCTTAGGATCAAATTAAACACTTTCTTTTGGGGGGTTTTCTTTAAGCCTCATTCATTGCTCTTTTCTCCCATGCCGGGCATTCCCACTTGAAGCAACTTGTCAGTTTAAAGCCCACCTGATGCTTAAATCAAACTTGTTGTTGTGCAGAGCAGAGTGCAACTTTCGGCAGCCTCGACGCCTCTCTCATCTCATTTGTGACAAAGACGACAGCTAAATTAGGGACCAGAAAATGTCTCGCATTACAGCGGAAAGCCCACTTTTCACTAGCAAATGAATGAGAACGTGTGGAGGCTTTTTCAGTCCTCCACACGTGCATGAAAACACAGTAATCATAGATATCAAACTACTGTAAGCACGCTTGTGAGCTCGCTGGCATCTTTACCTGACAGGCACAGCAGGGGCTCATCTTGAGGTACTTTGCATTAATATGCACACTGGTGCTGTTGCATTTATTTGTAGGTTGTCAAAGTTAATCAGCTCCTGAGAATGACTTATTAAAGTTGAGAGACTTTGAAAAAAGACAAAAAATACAAAGAGAGCCACGACCGCTGAGCACATTCACAATTCAGTGACACAAAGAAACAACAGATGCAAGGGCTGGAGGTGGATAATAAGATTCAAGTGGAGGTGGACGACGTGGGAGAAGGGAACGCTCTGCGAGAGAACGATGATGTTAACGCTAATAATGCGTTTTTCATCAGGTTAAATGGAACCGAGCAGCACGGGTTATTTTCTTCTTTTTTTTTTAACCAGAGATCAGGTCAGTGCTGCCTCTCCGCTTCTGGCATGCCAAGCTTGCAAATCATGTGGAAATGTGGATGTGGGACTCGAGTCACTGTCAGTACACATGCCAGGATGATCCTGTGCAGCAGCTCCTGTTTGCATGCGTGTGCATGTGTGAGAGAGATAGACAGGAAAGGGGCTGCTGAGCGCAGTGTCACAGCCTACTCTGGATGTAAAAGGGGCAGACGTGCACGGCAAAAGCCACAGATTAAGTTGCACACCATCTTGAAAGAAACACTAGCAGAAGTTGGAGAGATTATTTTTAAAAGTCTGAGTCTCAGAGTTCATTGGCACAACACTTGTAGCCTGAAGACCTTCAACTACCCATTAAGCCGGGAGGTTGTTTCAGAATACAAGCTGCCTTTGTGAAGGAACCTTCCCTGCTTTGTTAAATTCTCATCTGGCTGCCCACATTGTTCTCTGTGACCCCATAAGATCTCCTTTCAGAGTGCAGAGTGAAGCCTTAGACCTGAGCTTGTTTGTTTTTTGTTTGTTTTTGCAGACACGGGGTATGTGAATGCAGTAAAACCACTAAAACACAAAAATCTCGCACATACCCACTCTGAATGTCTGCCCATTGACTTCTGACATTGTTGCTCATGCTGGCTCCGTTTTTAAAATCATAGGGTTATGCATTGTTTACATACCTAGATAAGAGTGGAAATGTTCTTTTGTTTGTGTGTTTTTTGGGGTTTTTTTACATTAAGGTAGCCCACATTTTGCTTCAATCCAAAATTCAATGTTTCAGCACTCTGAGAACACAAACAAGCACAAGCTGGGGAGCGAAATAAAGCTTTGAAACCCTCTAAGAATACCTGCACTTCCATTCAGAAATGCACATTCCTTGGGAAACTGTCTAAAAGCGGCTACCGAACTGGGTAGAACTACAACCCAGCTGGGCATCTCACAAAGGCTCTGTTGTTGTGGTTGGTGAAACATCAGCACAAGGGACTGGAGTTACAGAGCAACTCTAACACTTTATTATTATTATCATTATTTTAAATGAGGATAAAAATAACACAGTTTAATTTAACAAAAAAAGTGAAGCTGTTGTTGTGCGGGAAAATCTCTTGGATGTCAACAAATCAGTCCTCTTACCTCTACACTGAACGACTGCTCCTCTCCGTTCACGGCACATAAAATCCACAGCAACAACTGCAAGCATAACGTCCCCATACAGCAGCTATTAAGACATCTCCTACTGCGGAGCGCCAATAAAACCATAGTGACCCCCGCTGTTGGAGCTTATTGTCTGCGCTCAGTTTTATTTACAGGCGACACAGAGAAATGGGCAGCGGGAATAAATCCTACACATTTGGCAGCAACATCGCTGATGTCTCGCTGTCTCTCTTGCGGTGCCGAAAGCAGAGGACGGGGGAGAGAAATGGGCGAAGGAGCGGATTTGTCGAGCCCTCGCACCCGCTGCTTTCGCCGCGGTTTCGGGAGGAGGTTATCCCCGGGGAAAGAATCGCTGTTAACGCCTCTCAGGCGCCTCCTGGTCCCACAGTCCCCGGGTCAGTCCTCCGGTACACCGGCCGTTGTTCCAAGCGGACGCGTCCAGCCCGTTTTCTGCACCGCGCGGCATAGCTGCCCGTTTTCAATCGTGTTTCCCACCGAATGCGCATGTGCACACTGGCACGAGCGCCCCCTCCCATCCCCATCCTCGTCAAAATCCCAGATAAAAACAACAGTCCTCATCCTGCCAGTGCAGTTTGACACAAACGTAAGAAGCGCTATTTTCGCACTCAGCATATTCTGCTATTGTTCTTCTCTTTGGGTAAATAAACACGCAGGCTTCCGTATTTGGCTCCATGGCATTTTTCACATGGCAACAAGCAGGGACAGCTTATTATTGTGCTAATATAACCAACTTTATTTCATAACTTGAGACGAGTAGAAAATTGTGACTGTTCATAAATGCCCCATAAGCTTTTATGATGTAAATATTAAACTGGGTAACATAAAAGTGCAAGTTAAATATATTTTAAAAATAATAAAATGTTTACATGGTTTTTATATCTTTTTAAATACCTTCTTCCTATACTGCTATGTATATTTAGATTTACATTCTTATTTTTATGATTTCTATCAGCCACAGCCAAGCTACATGTAATGTGCTCCTGTGCTCATGCCTATGGGATTTCTGTATCCATGTTTTAAACCCTCCTTTGCCAATAGAGGGCGATGACAGGCTCAGTGTTCAACCACCACCCTCAGTGTGGGTGTGTAATCCTACTCCGATATCTCCTGTGTGTCAACTTGGCTTCCAGTATTAGGTAATGATGCCATCAGGAGTGTTGTCACCGTAGAGAAAGTGATGTGTTCACGGTTTAAGAGCGCTCCTTTTACAAAGAAACCTTTCATCAAAGTCTCATCTTTGCATTAATAAAAGACTGTGACAAATCTGTGTCATTTATTATTGGTAAACAGAGTTATATTGCCTTTGCAATGGCACCTGGGTCCTCACTAATACACAAAAAGTGCCACATTAAAGAGCCTCTGTTTAATCTCCTCGTATAATAAAGAAGGGGCAGGCATAATGACCCAGGTCAATGATTTTCTACTTAAACTAACACCAGGGGACGAGGAACAAGCAGTGTGTGTGCCACAGCAAAAGATAGGTGAGTCACACTATTAGGCTATTGATGAGAGTTGACTTTGCACACACACTCCAGCTTCATCCTGGGACAAATTCTCACACTAAATGGATAAAACTCCATTTAAAGTGTTGAAAAACATTGGGAGCGTCAGAACAGGCACAGTTTGGCTTGAACCCTGTGTGATCCACGTGAGTTCTGCAGGGCATCATGTCACGCTAACTCTTTAAAAAAACATCATCTTGCTTATTACACTTCATGGAGGAAGTATTAATTATAGTTTGCAGATGTAAGTTTACTTATCTGGACAGGAAATGACAAACACTTTGGAGCACTGTGTCAGCTCATAGGAAAGGGTAAAATTTATTGTGTGTCTACCAAGGTGAAGCTCGGACTCATGAATTCTTGATTCTTCTTTTGCACAGCTCTGTTCTGAAGTGGTTAGGATGCCTCGTCAGTGATGAGAATGTAGACACCCAGTAGAGTATTTTAAAATTAATGTGACAAGCTTTCATTTCCAAACTTTAGAGATGATGATTATTAATTTACAGACAGATGTCTTGTTTAATAACTTGTAGAAACATCATGAAAGCATGCATGTATATTATGAAATTTTAAAAAAGCAGCTTCCTGGAAAGCAGTGAAATTACCAGGTAAAGATAAAACTAGATGCACAGTTATGGTAGATGCCTAATATGACTCACAAATTCCAGGAAGAATTAGCTAGTGGCAATAAAAAAAGAGAATGTAAAAAGAAAAGACGAGCTGACTCAGAGTGCTTACAGTCTCTACAGGTCGCATAAAATCATAAAAAGTATAGCTCCAATTTAGATAAAGATAACATAATGTATTTATGTAATCATAATTATGTAGAGCACGTTTGGCCAGATGTCTCAGTGTGATTACAAAGCATAAAATGGAATAAAAATCAATCCAGAGATGAAAAAATATGCATTGAAAAACACTTAAATGTAACATTTTATTTAAAAGCAGTACACAAAGTACATAAATACATGAAACAAACAAAAAAAACAAATCTGCCACACATGTCTAAACATCCATCCATCCATTTTCTTCCACTTATCCAATTCAGCGTGATGAGGGGACTGGAGTGTAGCCCAGTTGTCACAGGGCGAGAGGCGGGTTACAAAGTGGATAGGTTACTAATCTGTCACAGGACTAACACAGAGAGACAAACAACCATTCAGGGCCAGTTAAGAATCAGCAGTTAACCTAACCCCACTTAATTCATGTGTTTGGACTGTGGAAGGACACCAGAACGCCACACAAGAGACAGAGTGGATTCTGACCCAGAACCTTCTCGCTTTAAGGCAGTACTAACAGTAGCAACCACTATGCCACCATGCTGTCCCATGTCTAAACAGATATGTTTTTATCTTCCATTTAAAAGAATCCATGAAACCAAGTCTTTTAGCAGGTGTGTGGGACAAACAGCAAATTTAACATATTTGTCTGAGGGTATGCTCTGTGTGCATGAACAAAAATATTAAACTGGATCCTGAATGTGAGGAAGTATTTAAAATAACCCACAAGACTGCCTAAGAGAGTAAAAGCATACTACGATTGTTGATAAACAACAATATGAAGGCATACACGAGCATCTTTAGCTGCACATTTAAAGCTCTAGTCTCAGTTTTCTGAGGTTTGTTAGGTTCATCTGAACCTCCGTCTTTTCAGCGCTAGGGCATAAAAAATGGTAAATCATAAAATTAAGGCATTCTAGAAGCCAAGATAGGAGATAAACTGCAATGACTTTGACGAAAAATAAAGCTAAATATCTATCTAAATTTTTGATAATGAGTACTTCAAAGGCCACAGAAAAAGGGCACCTAGGCACCTTGCAGTTACTGAGTCAGCCATGAACTCCTCAGACAGCCCGTTCTCACTCCAGAGGCTCCTCTGTTCACCACAGTATTATAAAGTCGAATGTAGAGCCAACATCCTAGCTAAATCTGACAGTTAAAGCTTTGTCCAAACTTGAAGGAGCAACTGGAAAATGATCATCAGCAAAGATAAAACAGAATTACTGAAAAAAAAGTATCAAGTTGTTGCAAAGGCCCAGTCCAAATCCAGACCTCATTCTGACTTCAATGCTGTGGAAGGACCTTGTTAGAACTGTGCAAAAATAATGTCCTGCAAACCAAAGCAAAGCTGTAGAGTGGGCTAAAAATTAATCCACAACAATGTTAGAGACCGTTAAAGCCATACGGAAAATTATTATTTCAAGTTATTTATGCTAAAAGTGGTTCTACAAGCTACTTAGTCATTGGGTGTGCTTAGTTTTTTCACACACTAATTCTACATTGTGTTTAGCATTTGTGAAATCAAACTGTATTTACCTAAATTTAAGACCTGGTACGGACAAGATATGTTTTATTACTTCTTGATATGGAAAACCTTAGAACTGACAGAAGATGTGCCTTCTTTTTATCATGACAGTATACAGGACAGCAAAGGCCCAAGAACTGAGCCCTGTTGGACACCACAGGACAGCGGAGAGGAAAACCCTACAGAACAAAAGAAGAAACCTCAGTCAATGAAATTAATTAAGGTGATGATCTATCTTGCAAACCCTCAGAAGACCACCTCCCAAACTCTGACTGAAATGTATCGTTATTTTATTCCTTCCCATATTCTTTTTCTTTTTTTCAGTATGTTGTTTGGTAAAAACCTTTCTAGAATAAGATCACAGCACACCCTGGCATCACCAAAACAATAGTTACTACTATAGTATAGGTATAGTTATTATAGTTATAGTATAGTATGGTATTGCATTCAGTGGGCTAGAGGTTAACTTCATTTTACTTCATTTAGTAATGAAGGCAGTCATCACTGCCTCTGACAGAAAAATACAGTAAAGAAGAAAGAGGTGTTGAAATGCAGTTGTTAATAATAACAAAGGCTATCTTGGGATTCATTTTTGAGGAAGAGATTATGTCTGCAAAGTAACCAGTCGAGGCTTCTTTTACCGAGGCTTTAAACTAATATAAGCGATCTTTAGAGGACAGACAGTGGAACTTGAACTCAGTGGCCTTGGTCACTCTGTCTCTGTCTCTGGGTCTCTGGGTCTCTGGGTCCTTTCTTGCGTAGCAGACATGTATTTATCTTTTTCTGTTCATATAAGATCCACCTCTTTTCGAAAATCCAGGGCTGTGACAAAATTGCTAGAGATGAATGGCAAATTATGAGTTCAACTGAACTCAATTTGAACATTTTCCATTCATAAATCCACTGTGCAGTTATTAGCACAAAAACAACTTCTCTTGTTGGCCATTGTGGTATCATTTACTAACAGTATGAATTCATGTTTTTCCTAGAATATATTGACTGTATGTTCCACAACTCAAAACCACTCGTGTAATCAGTGAAGACGTAATTTTTATTGCATGTGATAGTTGATGCTGAATAAACTGCACAAACACAACCCTGCTGAACTGCTCTGTCACTCATTCTTTGTGGGAGTTAAATAACTTCCTCATTTCATGCTCACTTTGTAACGATGCAAATTTACAATAATTTTTACCATGTTAAAAATATGAAGTCTTTTCTTTGTCCTCCTTGTGCTCATCTAGAAGTTTGTTGGATGGTTGAAATCATTCGCTCATCCACACTTCCCCTCTCTTTTTGCTAACTCTTTCGCACTCACCGTCTCTCTTCCTCTCCACTCCTTAATGACTTCCTCTCTCACTCAATAATCCTGAATACCCTATTTGAAAGGTTCTGGCCCTTTTCAACTGGTCCTCCCACCAGCGCAAAGCCCTGCCAGGCTCCTCAAAGCCTCCCTATGGAAACACGACTATGTCTCATAACTGCTGCATCTGCTCCCAGTCAGACCTCCTGGATCTCCTGGCAGCATGAATTTAAAGCTGCCCGTCTGTCTCCCTTTTTCAAGGAACAAAATAACAATAATAATAATTTTTTAAAGAGATATGATGAAGAGAGAGCAGTAGTTGGTAATTAAAGAGTTTCTAATCTCCTTTGGGGATAAGTAATCCCATTACACTTCCACATTGGATAATTGGCCAAGATGTTAAATAGACCACAGTTCATCAGCAAAATGTAATTTGAAACAGGTATTTCCCTCACTTTGTTGGGATTCATGACATGTTTCATTTGTGATGTGCTTCCTGATGTTGGGTGGGATCACACTGGCTCCTATCCCCTCTCCAGATGAAACTCTGGATCAGCAGCACAGCGTGGGCTCGACTCTTCAACAAGTTCTCAAATTGATTACTATGTTATCATATGGTACTGAAGCCAAGTAAAAGGAAAACTTCTCCAGTGAGAAATAACTCATGTGTTCCAACAACAGTCTATTTCACAGTTGGACCAATTTACTAGTGTCTGAACCCAGAATCATTTTGGGGTGTTTCTCACAGTTACTTTTCTTTTGAATGAAAACTGATCCAACTCATAAACAAATGTCAGCATTATTTCATTTAATCTTAGAGTATCTCATGCATCTCACATTACAACCATAAAATACAGCTGCTGTTTTTGTCTAAGCTGCTGTGTTGCCTTATAGTTGTGTGTGAATAAATGCATGTTAACTGTACATTTTGTCACCTTTATGTAAAGCCCAGCGAAAACCCAACAATCAAAGGAAATATTCTAGGATGCTCGTACTTGGTGATTAGCTAGAAAGTGTTTGTAGACAAGTCAGCATCTTCCATGTAAACCATGGTCAGATGTTGCAATTTTCCAGTGGCCAAAGCAATCATAAACAGGTTTTTGGTGCAACACCCACGACCAGCTGATTGCATTCAGCGACTGCCAACAAATTCCAGCGACCAGCGGGAAGTATTCTGATTCTGATGTCATGACTGAGGTCTAAGCACAATGAAGCATAACAAGTGTATGGTGATTTTTTTAACAACTCTGTTTTGAGTAAAAGGCTTGTATTTTATTAGGCTGTTACTTAGCATTAATTAGCAGACATATACATACACTCAACAACTTCTTCAACAGGTTTGACCAGCCCACAACCCCCCCACCCTCACCTTTACTACAGAGCCCTCTCCCCACTCTCCTACCTCCCTTGCTTCCCCCCCTTCCTGACACTATGATGACACCCCCCTCCTCCAATCCCTCTCTCAGCAGCAGGACATCTTCCCCCCCCTCCTTCCAATCATCTCCCAGTGTCACAGTGGATCAGGTCAGGAGACAACTGAGGAAGCTTCGCCCCAGAAAGGCAGCAGGTCCGGACAAGGTGTGTCCGAGGATGCTAAAGGCGTGTGCTGCTGAACTTGGGGAGCCGCTACAACGAGTCTTCAATCTCAGTCTGCGACTGGGGAGAGTGCCCGCCCTATGGAAGACATCCTGCATCGTCCCGGTCCCCAAAAGGAACCGGCCCAATGAGCTGAATGACTTCCGACCGGTGGCACTGACATCACATCTTATGAAGACTCTAGAGCGGCTCTTCCTCAACCTCCTCCGACCACAGGTACAACATGCCATGTCAGGATCCTGTTTCTTGACTTTTCCAGTGCCTTTAATACCATCCGGCCCTGTCTGCTCCAGGAGAAACTGAACAGGATGGAGGTGGACCCCTGCCTGGTGGCTTGGATCTCCGACTACCTCACCGACAGGCCACAGTACGTCAGGCTGAAGGACATCACGTCTGACACTGTGGTCAGCAGCACAGGAGCACCACAGGGAACTGTGCTGTCCCCTCTTCTCTTCACCCTGTACACCTCTGACTTCTGCTACAACTCTGAATTATGCCATATTCAGAAGTTTGCAGATGACACAGCCATCATGGGGTGTATCTGGGATGACCAGGAAGAGGAGTACAG
The DNA here is from genome assembly GCF_056152115.1 of Neolamprologus brichardi. Lineage (NCBI taxonomy): Eukaryota > Metazoa > Chordata > Actinopteri > Cichliformes > Cichlidae > Neolamprologus > Neolamprologus brichardi. Next base: position 15,504,569 of record NC_142112.1, on the reverse strand, counting down.
AAGTCTGGTGAAGAACTTTGTCACATGGAGTCACACAAACCACCTGCAACTCAACACCTCAAAGACTAAGGAACTGGTTGTGGACTTTGGGAGGTCCAGAGCAGGTCCACTGCCGGTTCAGATAGAGGGGGAGGAGGTGGAGGTGGTCAACAAGTACAAGTACCTCGGGCTGTGGGTGGACAATAAACTGGACTGGTCATGCAACACAGAGCACCTGTACAAAAAAGCCCAAAGCCGACTGTACTTCCTCAGGAGGCTGAGGTCTTTTAACATCTGCAGGAAGCTCCTGAGGATGTTTTACCAGTCGGTGGTTGCTGGAGTACTGTTCTATGCTGTGGTGTGCTGGGGGAGCAGCACAGCAAAGAAGGACTCATCCAGGCTGGAAAAACTGATCAGGAAGGCTAGCTCTGTGGTCGGCATGAAGCTGGACACTCTGGTGACAGTGGCAGAGAAAAGGACACTAAAGAAACTGCTGGACATTATGGACAATGCTGGGCATCCTCTGCACACGGCCATAAACAACCAGAAGAGTCTGTTCAGTGACAGGTTGCTTCTCCCAAAGACAAGAACCAACAGACTTAAAAACTCCTTTGTCCCACACGTCATCAGACTGTTTAACTCCTCTCTGGAGGGGAGAGGGAGGGGAAACAGGAGGACAAAGGAGGGGGGAACAACTGAGCTGTAGTGCCTCTCCACTTCACTGTGCAATCACCTTTTGTGCAATACTTTTTGTTAATAATCAGCGGTGCAATAGACTCCATACTTGAATGTGCAATTCACTTGTATTTTTATTTTTATTTTTATTCCTATTTATTCTATTTATCCCCTTTGTATATTTTATCTATATATGTCTTTGTATTTGTATTTATATATGTGTGTGTGTGTGTGTGTATATATGTATGTATATATATATATATATATATATATATATAATATTCTTAACTCTGTAACTTATGTCGGTGCTGTGCTTTTTGGAAAACAAATTTCCCAGAGGAACCCACCCGAGGGATGAATAAAGTTTTATCTTATCTTATCTTATCTTATCTTATCTTATCTTATCATATTGTCCAGCCGCACGCACGGGGCAATCCGCGGTAACTCGTTAACGGAGATTTGCCGCGTTATGGCGTTAATGTCACTTTAACGAGATTAACACTGACAGCACTAGTGGGAACACAACAAATATGACTGCACATTTACGCCGACATCATTGTAGTGCAAAGACAAGTGGGAGCAGACAAAAACAACAAGCACGCATGCTACAAACTTTACCCGAGTCATTTAGACAGCCGTTAGCACATGATTCTCCTTATGGGGACCTGATATGTTTAATATGCTGCTGAGAATATAGCCCAGAAGAAGCGTATAGTATAGCTTTTATTTTGGAAAGAGACATTTCTCTGTGATAAACTCTCTTTTCCAAAGATGAGTGATTTCTCGATCAGATAGATTTATTTTTTTATTACTTTGTTGTTTCAGCAACATTAAATTTAAAAACTGTACTTTTGAGTTAAAATATATATTTATAATTATAATAAATGACAAATTAAAAAGGCCTGAAAATTTTTTTGTATCGAAAAAATATCAAACCGTGACACCAAGGTATCAAACCGAACCGTGAATTTTGTGTATCGTTGCACCCCTAATATATATATATATATATAAGATATTTCAAAATCAACAAAGAGCCTTCATTTACTTGAAAGCTTAGTTTTATGAGCAATAATTCCCCCACCCCCGTGAAAAAAAGATACAGTTAGAAATTTCTGGTGAGACAAACGTAGGCAGCATGCCTAGGAAGTTGCACAGAACATTGCACGTTATGCTCACCAAACCTCTAATTTTACCGTTGCAAATTATGGCCTAGATCGACATTCAAGAGCAAATGACACAGGAAAGCAGTACATCTGGGTCCTTGGCTCCAGTCATAGCCCATCAATGATGTGATTGCACCTCCTTCTAGGAAGTTTTGACATAAGGCAGACAGCTGATCTCCATTAACCCAGCCATGATGTTACTATCCGTGCCATGTGGCTCCATCAGAGCTGGGCACTGGCTTGTTTAAACTTTGGACACAGGCAAACAGTAGAAATGGGTCGGCTCGGTATAAAAATAACCCGATTACAGCCCACACATTGCCATCGCTAAAACAGACTGGATATTTGCATAATAAATGTAGTCATGCAGTCAGCTTCACACCACCAAGAAATGATAGGGCTCCAGTGATCTGTATTAAGACATATGAAATATGTGCATGTGTGCAGCATGCTTCACCAGTTGACTCAAAAACCATAACCTGATGGATATCTATGAATGAGATCAACTATTTAGTCGTAGGGTGGTCAGTAGATTTGGCAGTGAGTCAGTTGGGAGGACAATGATTTTTTTGGCTTTGAATCCTGGCAGTCTCTAAGCTGATAAAAACATAAACCCCAGTGAAAGGGACATGGAGATAGAAGAGAGAGTGAGAGAGAGACAGAAAGAGAAGGTGTGGAGGAGGGCTGTGAAAATCAAAGCATGGGATAGCACACACTGCACGCTGTGTGTGGACTTAATGTTTCAACGCAAGTTGGGGCTGTGACTTCATTGCCATTATCTAAGAACTTTCAAATTACCTTTTAATCTGTGAAGTACAGACAGCACATCTATACATTATATTTATCCAGATTACCAAAAAACGGACACAGGACATCCATACCTTTAATCTACAGGGTGGGCCATTTATATGGATACACCGTAATAAAATGGGAATGGTTGGTGATATTAAAGTCCTGTTTGTGGCACATTAGTATATGTGAGGGGGCAAACTCCTCAAGATGGGTGGTGACCATGGTGGCCATTTAGAAGTCGGCCATCTTGGATACAACTTTTGTTTTTTCAATAGGAAGAGGGCCATGTGACACATCAAACTTATTGGTAATGTCACAAGAAAAACAATGGTGTGCTTGGTTTCAACGTAACTTTATTCTTTCATGAGTTATTTACAAGTTTCTGACCACTTACAAAATGTGTTCAATGTGCTGCCCATTGTGTTAAATTGTCAATGCAACCCTCTTCTCCCACTCTTCACACACTGATAGCAACACCGCAGGAGAAATGCCAGCACAGGCATCCAGTATCCGTAGTTTCAGGTGTTGCACATCTCGTATCTTCACCTCATAGACAATTGCCTTCAGATGACCCCAAAGATAAAAGTCTAGCGGGCTCAGATCGGGAGACCTTGGGGGCCATTCAACTGGCCCACGACGACCAATCCACTTTCCAGGAAACTGTTCATCTAGGAATGCTCGGACCTGTCACCCATAATGTGGTGGTGCACCATCTTGTTGGAAAAACTCAGGGAACGTGCCAGCTTCAGTGCATAAAGAGGGAAACACATCATCATGTAGCAATTTCAAATATCCAGTGGCTTTGAGGTTTCCATTGATGAAGAATGGACCCACTATCGTTGTACCCCATATACCACACCAAACCCTTACTTTTGTTGTTCCAACAGTCTTGGAGGGATCCATCCAATGTGGGTTAGTGTCAGACCAATAGCGGTGGTTTTGTTTGTTAACTTCACCATTCACATATAAGTTTGCCTCATCACTGAACAAAATCTTCTGCGTGAACTGAGGGTCCTGTTCCAATTATTGTTTTGCCCATTCTGCAAATTCTGTGCACCGATCTGGGTCATCCTCGTTAAGATGCTGCAGTAGCTGGAGTTTGTAAGGGTGCCATTTGTGAGTAGCTAATATCCGCCAAAGGGATGTTCGACTAATGCCACTCTCCAGTGACATGCGGTGAGTGCTACGCTGTGGGCTCTTGCTGAATGAAGCTAGGACAGCCACTGATGTTTCTTCATTAGTGACAGTTTTCTTGCATCCACATTTTGGCAAATCCAACACTGAACCAGTTTCACGAAACTTAGCAAGCAGTTTGCTAACTGTAGCATGGGAGATGGGCGGTCTCATATGGGGTCTTGCATTGAAAACTGCTGCAATGACCTGGTTACTGCGTTCACCAGATATCAACAAAATTTCGATCCGCTCCTCACGTGTTAACCTCTTCGACATGTCAATGGCTGTGAACAAAGAGAAACTTGTAAATAACTCATGAAAGAATAAAGTTACGTTGAAACCAAGCACACCATCTTTTTTCTTGTGACATTACCAATAAGTTTGAATGGCCCTCTTCCTATTGAAAAAACAAAAGTTGTATCCAAGATGGCCGACTTCTAAATGGCTACCATGGTCACCACCCATCTTGAGGAGTTTGCCCCCTCACATATACTAATGTGCCACAAACAGGACTTTAATATCACCAACCATTCCCATTTTATCACGGTGTATCCATATAAATGGCCCACCCTGTAGAATGTTTTCACTGATGTACACTCCCATACCACCACTGCCTGGTTCAAAGTCCAGGATGAGAAAGGAGGATTGGGCGTGGGGCTAGCAACCCCACCCTCTAAAAAAAAAAAGCCATGCTACAGAAACTGAAACAACAAGTACATCCCAACAACTGCCTGGATGGGAAGACTCCTCTTCAGTGGGGTCCATGACGCAAGCCTTCGGGAAGCAAGCTCGCCAACAAGTCTTCCTACGACCAAGGCCAAAAAGTCCGTTGGCGTGGTGTTGTTGCGGCCCTATGCTCCACCGGGAGCCTACCAGCTTGATGATGATGACACTCCCATACCTGTTATAATAACCTTCATGTCACTTTTTGGGACTCTTGTTGCTGATGATGCCTATATGCTATGTAAACCTTCAGTTTGTCTCACTTTTAGATTTTCTAGATTCAGATTTTCTCTTATCCTACTTGTCTCTGATGTTTCACATGAGGTACCTCCCTGCCTGTAACATTTTTTTAAATTGCTTTGCTCTGATGAATTCAATAAGAAGAAAATAGTTTAATGCTCTATGGCATTATTATGTCCGAGCCTATCGTTAAACTACTTGTCATTTATTCACTTTCTTTAACATCAACTGTCTCAATTTGTGTCTATTGAGCATTAAACTCAATCAGAAAACTGACACTGGAGAGTTTATTTACACAGCGATACCTGTGGGTGGTGCAGTTACAGTAAGACAAACTACTAAGATTTAGTAACAGGTAAATAAAACACTAAGTGACTTTTTTTCTTAATAACTTGGGTGCTTCTTTGTCAGTTTGATTAAGACCTCAGTCACAGGCTTAGAGACCTGTTGGCTAATGCTTGGCAACCACCGATCACCATGGAAAAATGTTGGAAAAACATACTAGAAAAAATAATAACATTTATATTTCATGATCAGATGGTGAGTGGTTGCTGGAGGATGCTAACAGTCATATACAGGGATGATAGTTGGGCTGTCATAGTAACCAGTAGTTGGCACAGAGGGTAAATACTTGCAAACTACTCGCTAAGTGACAGTGAAACTGGTGCAAATGTTAGTGCTCAGATGTAGCACTTCTTACTTCTAGAAACAGTCATGAGTTTGAATTTAAGTGCATCATGTTCTTTAGTAACATTTGCCAATTTCCACTTCCAGTAATGGCAAATGTAACATGGGTCTAAATATTGTAAAATGTAGTAGGCTCTTACTGCACCTAACCTTGGGGTTCTCACTTTAAATTGTCCTTGAAGACTAACTTTAAACAGTACTTAAAAAATAATTTTTGGATCTGATAAGGCTAGACACTGTAATCTTCAAAGTCCCAGCACTGGAAGCTTACAATGCACACACAGCACAAAAATGGCTTTGGGGAGATTTTCCCTTGTGATTGGTTGTGGTTACAGCAGCTCTTAAATCCTGTACCTGCCCTGCACCGAGTGTTTTCATAATTCTTCTATGGGGCAATAATTCCAACTGCGTAGCCACCCATGGGCCAAAAACCTCAAACCTATTTTCACCATAAAATTGGAAGTGGGTCAGTTGGTGCAGTTGGCAAACATGCTCTGAGTGGCTCAGAGTAGCCAAAATGTCTTTGTCGAACGTGCTCTTTTGGGACTGAGGCAGACTTACGTCATAACAGAGCTGTTAATAAGTTCAGTGTCAAAAACTGGAACAGAAGCATAACACTCAAGAAGGCAAGGCCACTTCATATTTCCTGGATTAAAGTAATGGCGGTATATGGAAAACATATTTAGTTTGTGTTCTGTGGTCAGTAAATTTTAAAAGATTACTTTAAATTTGGCGACAGTAAGATGGACCTTGTAAAGCCTTGAGCTGAGCCTTTTAGCTGTTGCCCTCTTGTTGTTTTGAAAGTGGATATAATGAGGTTTGACTGAAGACCAAAGGAAACTGCATGTTCATATGGTAAAACTCTATCACAGTGGTGTCCAAACCCAGGCCTGGAGGGCTGGTGTCCTGCAGGTTTTAGATGTGTACTTGTGTCATCACAGCTGATTTAAATGGCTAAATGACCTCCTCATGTCTTGACGTTCTCCAAAGGCTGGCAATGAACTAATCATTTGATTCAGGTGTGTAGACCCAGGGTGAGATCTAAAACCTGCAGGACACCTCGAGGCCTGGAGATGGCCAATTACAAGGAAGCCCTGCTTTAACATCTTTTTTGACACTAATGGGAACATATGGAACAAGAACAACATCTAACATATTAAGCCTCTGTTATTGTCGGTAGATGTTATTAACTGTGAACAGAACAGGGGTGTTTCCCAATGTTTCCAGCTTGAATGTTAACTGTAACCAGTTATTGGCGTATTGTTGTCATAAATGGCCAGAGTTGTATTGCTTCTCATCTACATTGCTACAAAAAAATGTTAATATATTTATTCTCATACTGAGCCATTAATATTGCAAACAGCACTAATGAATGTGTTTTGTATAGACACAACAAAAAAGAATTGTATACATTATTTATTGATAGAGTTTTTTGTTTACTTTTGATATATTATAATGAAGAAGCAGAGAAAAATGCCCCAGAAAAATAAACAAGAGTGCTGTGTTTCCACCAGGGTTCGAGGATTTTTTTAAAATAGGGGTTCGATGAGGACAGGAAATCAGAATATTTGAAATAAATAAAATGAACCAAATGAGTGTAGAAAATATTTACATTTTTCAGGCTCTACTGCTGTAGGACTGCAAGGAAAGTAAAACCTTTTCCCCCTTAAGTTATATTTAGGACCTGTTGCAGTTATTAACCTAAACTACATGCTGTTAGCTTATGCTACTGTCAGAGTAGCTAACAGTAGCTTAGCAGCTAACTTTAGCTTAGTACTTAAAGTAGTAATATTTCAAGACTAGTAAGGCTGTCTTGAAATAAGCTGACAATTATTATTGCAAATATGAAAAGAGAACTAGATGTGGTTAGTTATACTTTCAGAGACTACCCTCCAGCTTCAACAGTTTAGGTGGGGGAGTTAGAGTATGTAGTAGGTATGAGGTATCCACCCCCCAGAGAATGTTGTAGTTGTTTATTTGTTGCCGTATTATAAAATGTTATAAAATGTGTTGTAAAAGTAGTACAGATTGTTCTCCTTTTTAGCCCGTTTCTGTCTGCAGGTCAAATCAGGAAAAACATGATTTCAGGAGATCTTGAAAATGTGAAAATGCCATATTTTTTTGTTTTATGGAGCAGCAATATCAGAGTTCAAGGAAGACTGTGTTCACCAAATAATAAAATAATAAATAACTAAAGCTTTAAAATAAATGGTGGGAAGTACAAAGTAAAATATTTGAATCCAGGGACATCTGCCTGACTATATTTGTTTTAAAACAGAATAAAAGAAAAACATTTTTTCTGAAATGTATATGCTGGCTGTGACTTTGGATGATATTCCCAGTCTGTTGTCCAGCACAAAACAACTGCTGGATTAAAGAAAGTTCAGCAGTTAGAGAACTGTGACTGCATGAAAGTTGAGCAAGGCACTCACCACGCTACTGTGAGTAATTATGATTGATTATAGTTTCCTAAAGCGGTTCTTGTGTCGGTCATCTCCAAGCACTAAATTGGGTTTTTGCTCTGGGCACCATGTCACACAGGGCCACTTTAAGAGTGACTGTAGCCTACAGAACTGGGTAAGCCCAGAGCATTCGCAGTTAGAATAGGAATTATTGCTACGTTATGTTAGATGAGCTTTATTCTTATTCTAAGTGTGACTGTGGCCTGTGGACTGAACAGGCTGAACAGTGAACACCTAGACCCTTCGGACTGCTGATTAAGCTTGGGGCCAGTCTGGGCCCCATAAGATTTTTCAAATGTTTCAGTTGTTGGCTCAGACTGGCCGGGGTCGTGAAGTGTGAAGTACAAGACTTAACAGTCAGCAAGTTTTTTTGTCCAGTCAGCTCAAGGGAGGGAAAAAAAATTGACTTTATTTTTAACAGCACTACTCACACTGAAAGTTTGAACCAGCTTTGTCTGTTCCAGTCTGCATTAAACTTAATAAAGGTGACTCAGAAAGCGCGTTCTACACCACAGCTAATGTCCCTAAAATTGAATAGTTTGTTCCTTTGCCCATCCTCCACCTCTTCACCAAGTCTTGACTTGCTGATTAACAGACAAATGACTATGATCACACTACGATCACTTATTCCCTATTAGCTCTTGCCTTAGTGGAGAAATGACTTTTCAAATAATGTCAGTCATTTCATACACAACTTATATTTTGACATTTTCCCGTAAAACACCTTTTTTTGTTTTGATGCGTCAGTAGAATCCTGGAGGCTGCACAGAAAAGAGCAGCCTCAGATAGGGATGCACCGATACCGATACTGGTATCAGGTATCGGCCTCGATACAACATTTTCTAAAGTACTCGTACTCGTTAAAAGTCCCCCGATACCGGGGACCGATACCAAGGTCTGAGACCTGTCTATGTTTGAGCGGCATGTAAGGGGTTAATCACAGGCGCCGAGTGCCCGCTCCCAGGCCACGAGTGCCCGCCCCCAGGCCCCGGCTGCAGCTCAGAGCTGAGAGAAGGGCAGGCGAGACAAGTCAGCCGTGTGGAACTATTTCAAAGTGAATGAAGACGCGAAAACAAAGGCGGACTGCAAATTGTGCTCAGCGAAATTGTCCAGAGGAGGCTCAAAAGGTAGCGCATTTAACACAAGTAATTTAATCAAGCACCAAAATCCCAACACGACAACGAGTACAAAGAGTTTACCTATGCTTATTTACCCATGCTTATTAGCACAGAGGAGCATAGCTGATGCTATAGCAGTGGGACGGAAAATAGTTGGGCATTTTAAACATTCCGCCTTAGCCTACTCCCGCCTCGAGGACATTCAGGGACAGCTCAACCAGCCAATAAAGAGACTGCAGCAGGACGTACAGACGCGCTGGAACAGCACGTATTACATGCTCCAGTCCCTCACTGAGCAAAAGCGAGTGCTGGGCGTGTATGTGTCCGAGCATGAACTCCCTGACTATCTCACCGCTCACCAATGGGCTCTTATGGAGACGACTGTTGCCATCCTCGCCCCCTTTGAGGAACTAAGTAAAAAAGTGAGCAGCTACGACGCACTAGCCTCTGATGTCATCCCAGCTGTGACTGTGCTAGTGAGACTTCTAAACAGAGAAACAGACGAACAAATTTAAAATTAAATTTTGTTTTTTATAATTATTTATTCTGTAATATGTTGCATACAACATGCTTTTCATTTTAAATAAATGTTCTTAATTCCAAACTAGTCCCTTGTTGTTGTTTTTTTTGTTAAATTATAGGACTAAAGCTGTTACCTGTAAATTTAAATCATGTTTTTATTAAGTACTCGGTATCGGCGAGTACTGAAATGCAAGTACTCGTACTCGTACTCGTTTCCAAAAAAGTGGTATCGGTGCATCCCTAGCCTCAGAGCATCCTAGACATTTGTCTACAACAAAAGTCTTCTTCATCGGTATCCACTGCACTTTACTGCAAGTTACAATTTTGCTGAGATTCTCAACAAATTTCGTATTAATTTCTGCATCATTTGGAGTTTTTTGCCTCTGAAAATCCATCAGTGCAAGCTGTTTCTTTAGAACTGCATCAACTGAATCAATAACCATTTTAACCCGAACTGCAGCAGGCACGACAAGCAATTAACAGCAATTACATCAACTTGTTGTTGTATATTACTTATAGATTTAGCTAGGTACCCATTTTAAACAGCTTGCTGACACAGAGCTGCAATGTTATTTCTTTTGAATTGTGTTTCAAGTCTAACATTTACCTTCTTATAGCCTCATTTCATCTCCACCAGCTACCAAGGAGAAATTCTATGTCTGTGTTGTTCCTACATCAGTCAATTAACTGCTTTACCTCTGTCACTAAAACTGTGCGGTATGTCTTTCCTTTGAGGCCTTCAGGTAGTCTGGAATTTTCCATCTGCAGAACAGAATAAGAGGCTGAAAGGAGCTAAAATGGTGATGGGACCTACAGCACTGAGTGAAAATTTGTTTATATAATATAAAAGAAATTATGATCATAGCAGCTTTGATCTAGCTATTGTTAAGCTCAATCCTGAGGCAACAAGTTTTATCAGTAGTATTATAAAAATGACAGTCATTAAGCGTATTCAGTGCCTACAATTAATTTGCTGCTGATACTGTTGGTTTTCTTAAAACTTAACCCTGCTTCAGTGGACACTGTGCACAGCTGCAGGTACAAGTTTTAACAGTACATCTAATGTATGTAAATGAAAAAAGCAAAAGTAAAAAAACAACAACAACCAAAAAACATGATAGTGTAAATTAGCCCTAGGCCAAGAATAATCATGAGCTGAAATATGCCGTGGGATAAACCATTATCCCGCAGATGCTTCTCAGATGAATGACCATATTTAAACAAAAGGGTTATGACATTAGAGGCCTTTAAAAATGTTAATTGCAAGCAAAAAAAAAAGCCCTGGGCTTCTAAACGCACATCTGCTTCAGTGGTTAACAAACTCTTCATGAGGAAGACAGGCCACAGACGTACAGTATAGCTGATATGAACTGAAGACAGAAGGACTTTCAGATTGGGATCATTCGGGGAAACGAGTCTCGCTATTAGGCTGAGTGAACTGGGAGTTCTGGTGAGCAGAAAGAGGGCTCATGTTTCACTGGGCAGCAAATGCAAGAACGTTTCCGTCTTTTGTACGGTGCAGCACGAAACACAACTGGGAGTGTTCAGAGGAAAAGAGGTGGGTTTGCTGCGCTTGTTAATACTAAATAATGTAACCTCGTTAAAAAATGCCTCTTTTAAAGAGTGCACCTGCAGCTCAGACATTAAACTGGACATAAGACTGCCAATCTACAGCTGTTTCAAATCACTTCAAGCTGGAAATGAATTTTATCTGTTAGCATCTGAAGTAAAAATAAGAAAGCATGATAACTGACTATTGCAGTGACATATACAATATTTTTGTTTATCACATTTCAACTGCGAATGATGTACTCATAGTTCAAACTGTTTATATCGGTTTGATCCAATAAGAAAAAGTTATCATTGTCAAGCACACAACACTGTCATGAATACCTGTTGTCATAAGACGGAGTCAGTTTGATACCAGTCTGCAATTGAATGGGAAGAGGATGGTGATTGCATGCAACCTGTTTCTGATAATACAGCAATTAACTGCGGTAAATCATCAAAAATCATGTGCCAGTTGGTCTCTGCTTAGACAAAAACTCACTATTAATTTAAACGCCCTTCAATGGCCTCCACAACATTTAAGTACCTGAGATCAGGGTCCATATGGAGCGGACATGAATAAAGAGAACGGCAGGGATCGTATTAAGAAACATATGGGAGCTTTACAGATACATGCACAAACAAACTGACAAAGTGTACGTGCTTGTCAGGGAACAAGCTGGCAGCCTCACCCCCCGGACAACATGTCATTTCCTGGCAACCCTTCCTACACACACATGTGACGGCATCACAGGAAGCTCACCTGCTGCTTTTGACCCTGACTCATAAACCAGAACCATAAACCAAACTGCCAACTGGGGTGAGGATGATGTACAACCTCCGTATGTGTGTGCTGCACCAGTTGGATTCCTGCACCAAGGCTGTTATAGGTCACATCCTTTGATATTTGCAACAAATTGACCTTTAATTCTAAGTCATATACAGCTAGTGTGATCTTCAGGTGCTGCATACACATGAGTATTATACATTAAGGCTGATTGCTGTAAACGCTTAAGAGAGCTCATTAACACAATCGTCCAGGAGAAGAGGATGAAATTTTAAAATGAAACACATCTCCGGTGTTTAATTCCGCAACTCCACAGACTCGTAAAAGTAGAGTTTCAACGTCATTCCCTTTCACTAGATATGGATAAATAACAGGATTGTTTGTGAAGGGCAGATAGGAGAGATGCTGGTGTCGGGCTAAACCATGTGTTTACACACAGACAGACAGTCGATTTCACACTGTAAATCTTTCATTATGTAACTCCATAGAGGTTTACCACAGGTGGGAAAGCAGACTTTTAACTATCAGTTTGGGTTGTCTCGAATGTGTGGTGTGGGTCAGCAATCTTCCCCTGGAGGATAACGAGCTCCCCTTGATGGGCAGCTCGCAGCGTGGAGGCAGGGGCACATCAAAATGCCACTGCAAATAAATTCAGGCTTCTTGTTTGTGTTCTCCGTGGCAGCAAACAAATCTATCGAAAACATATTCACGATAAGAAGATATATTAATTTTAAAGGTCAGACCTGTCTGAAGCAGGTAGCTGAAGATATCTGCAAATATTACATTATCCATGTATTGAAACGACGCTTGATGCTGGAAGGTGTCCGCTGGATAAACAAACGTGCGGTCAACCGATCGAGCGGTGGGCCTCTGCATGAAGGCTCGAAGTTTGAGCTGTTTCTTATTTAAGTCCACAGAAAGGAAAAGGGAGATTAGAATGTATGGAAACATATGCAGACAACCACAGCTACTGTCTGTTTTTGAAGAGGGCTGATCGACCCCTGGGGATTCCATGTCCCGATCCAACACTGTGGTTTTTAGATTTTTATTCTTTACTTCCTAATGAGAGAAGGAATAATTCTTATTTAAGCAATATGCATCTCCTATTTGCCTCTTTGTTGAGGCATGTGAGTATATTGCAAATCTGTGTGAGTCTGGACTTTTCTGTGTGCACACTTGATGGACTTATAAGGCCCGCCGAGATCATCATCATCATCATCATTAATCCCCATTACAAGAGCAAACAATGCTCAATAGCTCCCATTCTGTTTTCTTTTAATCCAGTCCATGTCATCCGCCACTGGTGGCCTGATGCGGAGCCAAGCAGCTGCTGCCATCAGCTTGCTATCATACTATCTTTGCCCCACATTGCTGTCTGCATTATTATCCACGTCACCCCAGTATGGGCTTGCAGCACATGACAGCTTAAAGTTTTATCTGAAGCTATGATTGCCAATCTGTGTGAGCTGTAATCAATGGCTAATAACCGTTGAGCCAGCCCAGCCAGTCGTTTGGACAGCCAGGTGCAATTGGATTATCTGATTGGGTCGTTTGCAATTTGTCTAGGCGGCTGGTGAGCTCTTTAGCCAGCTGCAGGGTGTATGTTCCAAGTGGCAACAGCATAATCGCTCTAGTGGTGCTTCAGGGGATGCGTGGGTGCCTGTGAAACAAAAGGTCATAAGCTCAAAAACATGCAAACACAGAGTCAAACTGGACACAGGTACTAAAATCCAGCATTGAAGCTGTGTTTTTCTTCAAATGAACACATTTTTTGTGTGTATTTCCACAACATATGTGGTCAGATCAGCAGCAGTAGCAGAATTTCTTTGGCTTTGGTGTAAAAAGATGTAATCTGTAATTTGCTTCAATATAAAAAACAATGCAGTATATTAATTGTACCCCTGCCCACATATGTAACCTGGTCTTTTATGTCATATTTCACCAGCATAGCCACTGCAGCCCGGTTATTAACTGGCACGCACGTATGAAACTATACATGCCCCGTGTGAGCTTACACTTCACTAGCTGACAGTCTTTAAAATTTTAAAAATTTTAATTTATTTATTTTTTGATGCCGCAATAGTTAACGCTTTCTCATTTCTCTGATCTTTTACGTTTGCACATTTCCTCTAGATTACTGAGATCAGCTTTGCAAAGGCAAAGGTCCAGATTCAAGCACAGAGGAGATCGGCTGTTTGCAGATGGTGCTCCCAAATTGTGGAATAAACTGCCCTTTCACATCAGGACCTCTCCAACATTAGACACGTTTGAAAAAAAAACATTTTTATTCTTTTGCTTTTATATCAAGAAGAGTTCATTTTATTTGTGTTGTTTTTACTTTAAACTTGTGAACTTTTACATTTATGTATAAGTATTTAGGCTGATCACAAAACAGCCTAAATAATTTCACCCACTAAACATAATTTCAACCTGTGAAACTATTCTCAAAACTGCTCAAGTGGGTCTGCCAGATGGACCCATGGAATTTGTCATGGATCGTCTCACTTTTGGAGCCAGGCTCATGTGGTCAATAGTGGAACTGCAGTTTATGTTGCACTTCCACCCCAGCTTCGTTTTTCCAGTCCTTAAGGCTGCCGCTCAGTTTAAACTTGTCAGCTAGTGCTCCTGTGACACTCACAGGCTACAGAGTCTGACATGCTTCAGTCAGTAGCACACTAACAAGCCAACAGCATGTTACCTAGCAACATGAGATCTCAAGTGTCAGTCAACAGCTGCCTTGGAAAACACAATCTTTAAAGTGTTCAAGGTTTAGACAGTTTTCACAAAGAAAAGAAGAAAAAAAAGTGTCCAAAAACAATGGCATCTTCTTTTGAAAAGCACAGAACTATGATAGCAACAGCTGCCAGATCAGTACAGTACACAGAGTTTCACGTCGGTGTCAAGGCAAAAGGAGCTGTCAGATGAACCACATTCACAGGGATCCAAAAAAATAGAAACAAACACTTTGTTTTTTCCGTGTGTCTGGTGTTACATTGGGATCTTTGGCTCTGAGTCTCTCCGCTCATCTCTTCATCCCTGACAGCCTCTTTGATTGAGATCATGCTGTCATCTGCTTTCAGTGTTACTCACACTCAGAAATGGGACGTGTCCCTCCCACTGCAATCTGTCTCTGTTACAGGGCTGACATTGGGGAGGGCCTCTGGTCACTTTACACACTTTCTCTCTCTCTCGCTTCCCCCCTCTCTCCACCCACTTGTCATTTGGCGCCCAGATGGAGCCGTTGCAGGCGAAGGAAGCTTTAGCTGTGCATCCTACTTTTTCATGAAGAATCTGCTGCAAGGCAAAGAAGAGTGGGTTTGGGCGGTGGGGGGGGGCAACATCAATGAGAAACGTTGTGCTGTGTCTAGTAGGGTAAGCAGTTAGGTTTAGAACCTCCACTGTGTCCTTTTGAAATGAAAGTTTTACCAAAGAAACTTGAAGATAAACATGCCACACGGTGCTTTTTATAGGCGCTACTTGCACATGAAAAGACTCGAGGTTTACACGGAGAATCGAGTTTATGAGATTTACCTGTTTCAGCAAACAGTTCTGAAGGAGTCGCATGCACTTTTTCAAACTGGTGCCACAGTTCTTCCCACAGGCTTATAATAAATTAATGGTGAAATTACGAATCTGTCATATGGCGCTCCACCTTAATGTTCAAGACTTCACATAGAGAAATGCAGTACTGTGCATTAGTACTTACCGTTTCATTCCCTGGGTTTTGTGTTTGTGTTAATATTGCTTTATTAAATTTTAGCCCTTAGTATTGCACAATAATTCATCCATATACATGAGAGAAACTTTTAAACTTTCCTCCCTAAGCAGGCTACAAACTAAATCTCACAGAGGAGTAAATGTTACGCGGTGTGGGTCACGGTATAATTACATTATATCATTTTCTAGGTTAGATGTGATGACTAACTGTTTGAGTGGTTGTTTAATCAGGCTTCTAGGTGAATTTGTGAAGTGTGAATGCATGACTGTAATATTTGCAATTCATACTGAACATTTTCAGAATGTCAACACAGAGGCTGCTCGAGGAAGATATTTAGAGCTCCAGGAATATTTAACTTTTTGCTATCTCATAAGGCTCTCTATCTTGTTCTGATTCTTCATTCTCATTCCTGGCCTTAAATACAAGATCAGAGCCTTTTTCTACTTCTGTTCATTTATGGTGTTGTGTGAAAGGCTAATAACAGTATAATCAAACACACAGCTACGAACACTCTTGCCCCATGTAGCTCAGTCGATACAGCTTGTTATTGTGAAGCCTGTGGTTTGTTCACCACATGAGACAGCTTCGCTGAAAATGCATGTTCTCCTTTGAACAAGGGCACCTGGCTCTGGAGCATCACGACAACATTCAGTGGATGATCCTGTAAATGGGGGTCGCTCACTGTGGAGATGAAATGTGTTTCAGCATGTTGTCAGAAACAAAAACAACAAGAGGCCCATCGAAGGAATCCCATCAGGGAGGAACAGAGGAGCTTGGATTGGATTACAGGTCATCCGCATAACGTATCCTCCCTCACAGTCTGTACGTCCCAGGTTCTCAGGGAAACCTAGTCCCGCACAGCTTTTTCGTCTCACTCGACAACATGCAACTTTAAACCGAGGCCAAGAATCTGGCCTCGAAGGAGCACAGCTCAGTCAACTCCTGGATGCAGTTCCTCTGGACTTTCTGAATATGTTTCCTGCAGTGTATGTATTTATTAAAGAAAATACACTGGTGATACTGAACTGGAAAAAGCAGAGGAAATAGTGATTATAACACGCTAAATACTTCACCTCTCAGTTTATTAGCCAAATTTCTACAGTGTGGAGATTAATTTGATTTTTATTACACAAAATGATGAAAGCACGATGATGAAGTTTAAACTGAAATAGAAATAACTACATTATGCTGCTAATACAACTTTGGCTCTTTGCAGCCATCTGCACAGTCAGCATGCTAATGCTAAGTTAGCCAAGAACCCATAGTTGTGCTAAAACTGAGTGCATGCTGTTCCCAAACCGGCAACCACAGCCTGAACTTCAACAGATAACAAACCGATGAGCAGTCCGGCTGCAGCTTCCATTTCTACCTGCTCATGTTTCTTAAGTGGAATCACCATGGCGATTGCTTTAAAATCTCTTTAGGTTAGTTTTCTCCATTTTTGTTGTTTTGTTGACTTTGTCTTCATACCTATCTAGCAAGAGAAAGATCATATGTGTCTGCATTAGGACAGGGATTGTGTTTGTGTGTGGGACTGTAGCCTATAAGTTTGTATTCTAATTAGAAAACAGTGTGTTTCAGGTCTTTTAATGTCTTTAACCTCCTAAGACCTGAGCTCTACCACAGCATGCACTTTTAATTTCTCTTTGATATTTGGGCTGATTGGCACCCGATGAATGTAAAAACAAAGAATTACCAGATTTTTTTTTTTTACCTGATTTTTGTTTTTAAGAAAAATGAGAGCCACATATGAGGATATTTGTTTAAAATTTTGATAGAACAGTAGCAGTATAATGTCCTCGTAAGCAAAATTGAGTATTTTGGTCTAAATAACCCAAAATGTGATGTCCACATATGTGGACGGCAGGTCCTAGGAGGTTAATGGAGAAAGGTGAACGTAATGTAACAAGTAGTATCCTGGGAGTAATTAACAAACATGCTGCAATGCTTTTAAGAAAAGTTTTCTGTGTAATATGTGTAATATATTACTTTTTTGGAGTAACAACTGCAACACTGATCTCATCGAAAAGGGAATTCCCTCCAGCATGCAAACATTTGACAATACTGCATGCAAATCATTTACATGACGGTAACGTCCTTGACATGCTGCTTAGCGATGGTGGAGCCAGTGAGAACCCAATGAAAACTGATAAGGAATGAGATCACTAAATGATATTAATAATGGAATTGGAATTGCTAAAATTGTATCAATTTCCATCCCTAGTCTTGACTAATAGTTCTCCAGGCTTTCCAAAGGTCGTTTAAAGTTAATTCTTGGACATTGTCTGCTTTTTTGTTCATTTGCAGTTCAGTCCTTGGATGGGGCCATTTTCAGATGAATATTTTTGTTGTTGTTGTTTGTTTAACAATTTTAAATTGTGTGTTTAGGCACTTTGTTAATAGAAGCTTGTTGCAAAAACAGATCACTTCTTGTTTCCTCAAGAAATTTGCTTGCCTAAGAGAGTTCATGCTGTTTTTGCCTCATATCCAGTGTTGGGGAGTAACGGAATACATGTACCGCCGTTACGTATTTAAAATACAAAATATGAGTAACTGTATTCCGTTACAGTTACCGTTTAAAAAGGTGGTATTTAGAATACAGTTACTTTGTTGAAATAAATGGATTACACGGCGGTACTTCCCTGTTTCATATTGTGGCAGGTCAGGCCTGTTTGGGTTTTGTTTGACAGCTACGTTCTGTTGTTCCAGGCGGCAGCGTTACGGTTGCCATGGTTACAGGGTGACGCCCTCTCTCTGCGTGTTTCCTGGGTGAGAGAGCGCCTGTTGTTGTTGTGCTAAGCTAATAGGCAGAATGCTACCGGTATAGCTCTAAAGAATGTAGCATCATAGGCAGTGTAGTCCGTGCTGCAGGGAGAATAGACTGCCATACACGTTATGTGTCTGTGAGCGAGGGAGGGAGAAAAAGGAAAAGTACGAGCTGTCATCGAGCAAAAACGGGAGCTGGAAGCATGTAAATATAATAATAACCACTGCAGCCAAGAAGAGTGCCTGACGAGCCCAGTTGTAAGTAAGCTATTAAGACTCGGCTGTACACCGTGTTCGTGTTTTCCTCCAAAAACAATAAGTTCCGTTGGAGCAGCCTTTCAACGCCTCTCTGTCTCTCGCTAGCAAAGTTGACCCAAACAACAAAGTAAAGCTAGTTTTCGGCCACGAGCCCTACACAGAACCCACCGTATTAGCCAGAGGTCCCTTTACTATGTACTACGGTTCGGAGCCGCGGACCTTCAGTTACAGTAATAAATCACAGCAATAGTACATTCATGTAGTTGTAAACAGCATGATAATATATTAAGTAATCCAAAGTATTCAGAATACGTTACTCTCATTGAGTAACGTAACGGAATACGTTACAGAATACATTTTGGGGCATGTATTCTGTATTCTGTAATGGAATACATTTTAAAAGTAACCTTCCCAACACTGCTCATATCCTGCAATTTTACAGACTTTTGTTCACCTGCATTCAAGCTAATATCAGTTAACGTCAGTTTGTTTTAATATCACTTGTATAACTGTTTGTTAAGAAGCTTTCTAAAGCGTCACAGCTGAATAGAACTAAGTTTACTACATGCAATTTAATGCTACATTTATACTGTAAAGTATCTTTTTTTTTTTTACAATTTTATGAGAAAATTTCTCTACTGGCTTGCAGAATAAATACTGTGATTTAGTTGAATGTATTGTACTGTTTTGTTGTTTTTTATTAAATAACTGGATTGTTTCCATTTTGCTTTAAATAAGCTACTACCACACAGACAAAGAGGATGATACTGAAAATATTCTCTCTAAAATTCTGAAATCATTGGATCAACATTCAGACGTTAGCACAGATAAATGAGTTTGTAGCAATGGCTTTAAAAAATCGCTTCAATAAGAATCATTTATCACCGTGTATGCTCAAAGTACTTAAATAATGCCATGTATTATGTGAGTCATCAGGGACTCACAAACATTTTTTTGTGGTCTAAGACCCCTTATCTGGAACATTTATACATGGCATGATGGTTTTGCTGTTATCTTGCTCAGCTCGAGTAATGCTTGTGCCAGTAGTTGACAGCACTCAGAATCCTAGATAACTTATATAAATATGGTGCCACAGTTTTGAACTTGGCATGTGCACACCCCCGAAACATTGTCAGAACTGGGATGCTCGCGCCCATACAAACATACTCTGTGTCATATTTATGTGACATTATGTGGTTCACTTTTAATGTTACAAGTAAATGTTTTTTAAGGATTGGAACTAACTGACTGTTTTTGAAAATGGATCTTTGATAATAACTTTGGCTCAAGTTGTTGGAATGAGAAACTGCAGTAGAGCTGGACATTGTCTTGCATTCTGATATAGCATCCAGAACCACATCCCACACAGAGAAGAAATGCTTCTGCTTGTTGTGAACAGTACTTTCTTAAATAGATGCTGAAAAAGCCCACAAAATAGTCCAGTGGCCCTGGCTCTCTTTGCTTTAGATTAATAGGCAGAATAGCTGAACATATTAATGTTAGCAGCTTTCCCACAGACTGGATAAACCCTTCCTTACACTTTTATTTTTAGTTTTGTTGTAAACAGCTCTTTGTTGAGTATCACTCTTATTACATAAACAACAATGCAAGTGAGGAACTCAGTAATAGTACCAACCTGGATAGAGGCCCAAGTACATGCAATACATATAAAAACAGAGTAAGAGACCTATTTCTTATTCTCTCTGGGTCTTATTCTCTCTCCAGGTCATTAATGGTTCTTAGAAACCTCTCCTCAACTCCAAGTGAAAGAAGACTCCCGA
The DNA here is from genome assembly GCF_056152115.1 of Neolamprologus brichardi. Classification (NCBI taxonomy): domain Eukaryota; kingdom Metazoa; phylum Chordata; class Actinopteri; order Cichliformes; family Cichlidae; genus Neolamprologus; species Neolamprologus brichardi. The sequence continues at coordinate 15,484,177 of NC_142112.1, read as the reverse complement.
GAAGATTTAATGGCCTACTTGGATGGCAGCCCGCGTGCTGCTGTGTCAGTAGATGGACACTAGCGCTTCCAAATGTTCATTTTATCAAGGAAGAAATTTGGGATACTATTCTCTTAATGCCCTCTGGCAAAGCACCTGGTTTAGACAGGTTCTCATTAAACTTTTATAAAGTCTTGGCCTAAATTACACTCTTTTCTAATGTCAACAGTCCCCTGGAGAAGGACAATGGCAAAACAAGATTAGCAATTCCAAAGACCAATTAGTGCACTGAATGTATATTACAGCTCTTCATATCAACAAAAATATTCATATTTTGGCCATTTTCAAGGAATAAAACTATCATTTGTGTCTGTTTCTGTCTGTTAGTTGCACCTTGCAATCAGGAGGAACAGTATAGTTTTCATCCTGGCAGTGGAACAGTGCAGCAACTCTTTATCCAAGAAAACCCAAGTTCATGTAGGATATGACCCAATTAGTCAACATGTGTTCTGTGAACTAGGTGAAGGCATAAAAATGAAGCTGTCAGATTACAGGTTGATCTATGTTCACATGCTTATCTATGGCCATGGACCATAGGTGAGTCATGGCCAGGGAAAGGGAGCTAGACTGCTCCTCCCACTAATGTAGCACTCACTAAAGTAAGCGATGTCCACAAGAGAAAATATAATCTATGAACGTACCACCAGTGTCTGGTTAGACCTTTTAGAATCAATTCTAAAAACAGGGCTTTTCTGAAAGAATACAAAATCAACCACTTTAAAGGTACAGTCACACTTTTATATCGCTCCGCCATCTTGAATACAGTGGCAGAGATGGACATTGCTGTTCTCATTTTATGTATGTGGCTAGAGACTGGCCACTGGCCACCAACTGGTAACTGGATAAAACACCATCTTCTCTCTCCTCACTTCAAGTCTAATCTCCTGAACTTAATTCAGGGCTCTAACACATGAAAACTTGCAAATTCCCTATGTTGTCACAATTACGTATTGTCAGCGGTTTGGACATGCAACCTGCTCTAAAAGAGCTAGCTAAACAACAATAGCTGATTATAAGCTAACATTATGTTAGCTAATGTAAGGCTTGAGAAAAAAAAATTACAAACACTTTTACACTCTCAAATCATATGAGATATTATTCAATAAGTGTCTCAGTTGAACGACTTTAGATCCACTTTAAATATATTTTTATTAACCCAAACTAACCACAGCTAACAGAGGCTAACAGTGGCTAACAGAAACGCTTAGGATATCCTCAACAACTACCTAAGTACTGTTGTTATCAGACAGAAGTGAGATTAAAATGACAGCCCACACTCACTACACATGAACAGCGGCCTGCTGTAGCTAGGTTTATGTGCTTAAACTAAAGTAATTTCACTGGATTCTGCAGTCTAGTAATATCTAACAAATTAACAAATTTCCCATGTGTGGGACTAATAAAGGTTATCTTATCTAGAGGTGAGATTTCAAGCACTGTAACTTCAGTATAGCTTGTTTACTTTATATGTAGGTACATAAGAAAGTATACCTCTGAAGAGGTTGACTTGAAAGCCTGTAGCACCAAGTGTTGAAAAAGATGAACATCCAGTCTGACCTTGTTCAAAAATCCCCTTTAACAGCCCCCCATGTTGTTTTTACTCCTGAATTGAAGTATTTATGCTAAATAAAGCAAATACCTGCTATCCACAGCTTCATATTTTTTCCGTCTTATCTCACACCAACCAAACAAATATATTCCCCCAAATTTCAAGCAATTTTTTCGCGACTAGTCAAAGCTGTCATTTACTTTAGATCCAGCAGTAATCACTGCTACATTTTTTAATCCAGACACTAAAACAGTTAATGCTTCTCGGCTGTCACCGCTCATCCTTTATACTACACTGAACATGTGAGTTCAAATTATAATGGGAAATTGATTTAGTATCACTTCCTGTTGTTTTATGGATGGAACTACTAACCCATTAATCAAGAATACAATCAAGGAACATAATTACATGCACTACATCTAGTATCAATAATACATTTAAATTAGTTTGAAAATCCAGAGCAATGTCTCACATTGCCGCAAGATATCTAGTATTCCAGTCCAGCTTCTTTCGGTGCCAAGTCAACCTTGTCAACCTTTTGGAAGATTCATATGCTGTTCCTCCTCAGAGAAGTAGTTTGTGAAGCCTCCTGGTAGACAAATGTTGAAGGACTGACCTTTTTCAGCTCTCCTATGCAGCTAAAAATAAGCACAGTAATAATGTACCTGACTGACGGGTGATGGTGAGAAATCAGAATGATTCAAAATGTTCCCTTGCATTTTTCACAACACACAACACAACACATCAAACTTTTCAGTGTGTAGTTCCAAGAGGATGTTAATTTGCTTGCAATTTTCAAGAGGTTTTTCCAACCAGGACCTCTTCCAACAGAAGTACAAGTCAGACATTAAATCCAGTGAACCATGCAAAGTGCTTGCAAGTAGCCAGAGACACTTCAGTGGAAAATGTTGTATTGCAATAGGACTGGAAGTCTTCCAGAGCTTCTGACAAATATGAAAAGGATCATAAAACAACAGGTTGCTGTTCAGTTATCTTTTTTTATTCTGCCCTAAGGCAAACTGTCTAAGGTACACTCAGAACTTGCTGAATCCCTGCATTGCAGCCATAACTGCTGCTTGCGCATCAGTATTGTGGAAACTTTTACGATGACAGTGCACCTGAAGTATGAGAGCAATAATAATAAACCTCATCCTAATATGCAGAGAAGGGCTGTAAGAGGACATTAGCCCCCTGCTGTTTGTGTCACTTGCTTTAGGAAGAAGCCATGAAAGTGTCTCGAAGAAAGAAAAACACCTAATCATCATCAATAAAATCCTTATACACCACTGCTTGTGTAGCAATGCCAGTTATGAGAGAACATGAAGATTTTATGAAGCCAGAGTATGCTGCGGCATAAAAATCAAGCTGGTATGATTGCCTTAGGGGAGTGTTTTTATATCCAAACCCTGAAAAATTGGACACGCTGGGGGGTTATGGGTGTTACCAACCCCAGACACTCTGACGGAGATTGTCAGAACAAGTCCCATCTTCCTCTGTGAGTCCTGCCGAACTGTAGATTTTCAGCGGGGTCGCGGAGCACTTATAGGAGCAAGTAATTGAGTAGAATTTGATTCAACAAGCATGCCCCTCACCAGGTAGGAAATGCTACTCTGAGTCTCAGGGGGAGGTCAACTGAGACAGTTTACGATTTAGCTCAATATGTGCGATGAACTGCACTCGAGCCAAAAGGACAGAATCTCTTTCACTGACGAGTCTTGCTCGGAGTAGTCGCATTGACTTTGCTGAACAGACTCAAACTCAGCTCCTGACAATTTTCAGTGTGGACTTGGTTTGTCAAGCGTGGGAGAGCTAAATAACATGTATGTGGCACTCACAGCTGTGCCCTACACTTCAGTTATAGCCCTCGTGTCTCTGATAGAGGGCTTCGGCCGACTGACAGCATCTCATCTGATCTCACTCTCCTCTTAAATCCCAAAGCACAGATATGTGTGACACGTACCAAAAGTGTCTTAAATGTGGGCAGATAGACCAGAAACTGATGAGCAGATTTAGTCACAAGACACAAACATATCCTGGTGTCACACAGACAGAATCATCTCATTACGCTCTGACTTTCATGTCTGAAGCCGGGCAAACACAAAAGAGGAGAGAATGGTAAATCAGGCCTTGTAAAAGTGTTGACTCGGCAGGGATGTTATTAAATAGAAAGAGTTCGGAATAACTATTTAAAAGTAATACAGAATACCAGAGGGTCTTGCTGTATAACACTCCAGTACAGGTTATGTGTAATTTACATATAATTATATTTCTACTATACAGTGATGCAGAAAAGGTACAAAAAATTGGTGTACAAAACTCCACAAGAATGCAAGAAATGGAGGTGATAATATGTCTCACTGATTGCACAAATTAAATCTATGCTCATGGTTAATCTCTTTAGGTTAGTGCTTCCATAGAGACTACTGTACATGTTCTTGGTTATATCCTTGTTTGTAACTGCAGGCTTTCTCAAGGGTAACCCTGCATTCAAATGGCTTATTCTTCATGTGAGTGACTGGCTCAGTGAGACAGTGAAGAATGCCATCTATTCAGTAGCCCCTCGAGGTTAACAGGACGACACTCTAGGAAAGTCAGGCTATAGATTCATTCAATGGAGCTTTTTTTCTGTAATATGGCAGTAGTTCTTTTTTGGAGCAATTGGAGCAAAGAACTGAAACTGGATTTTAGCTACATGCTGCCAAGTTTTGTAAAGTGTATTTTCTAATACGGAGAGGAATAGGCCTTTATTTGATGTCCTAGTTACAGTCACACATCAAAAACAGTGTTTAGAAACAGCAGCACTGACAAAATTATTGTGATTATGTGAAATAAACTTGCCGTCTTGTTGCCGTTTAAATGGCTGATTCAAAGATGGGGATGTGGTTTGCAACTGCTGTTGTCATCAGTCAGTCTGCTATCAGTTTGTGATTCGATTTGCTCAAGTTGGCAATCTGTTTGTGGTAATACGGTGATTAACTGTGACAAACTATGATAAATTCACAATATGTTGCTGTCTGTGTATACAGAAATTCATACTAATGGCTTACATTCAGAGTCCTGCCAAAACTTCAGAAATTACAAAATTACCCTTCAAATAGTGACTAACTGCAATATGGCATAAGAGCTCAGCAACCTTGCTTTTGTATAGGAATATAACCAGATCATAAGCAGCTCCCAGCTCAGAGTCGAGTACCTACCGCAAATCGACGCATTGTAGATGAGTTGTAGTCATGTACACAGACCGATCTGTATACAGTCAATCTGAGGACTACCTGTGCAGTCACCTTGCGATAGAAAGTTGAAGACTCTTGGCAACTAGGTGGTCGCCTCAGTAACTTGTAATCAGTCAGAGACAGCAACAACCACAGATTTTTCCTTGTCCCAGGGAGGTTGCCATCCTGTTTTGACTGCAGTGTGACTGATGCATTTGCCTCCATGTACAACACTGTAGCCAGCAGACATCCTTACCGCCCTGTGCACATATTTTTTAGGAAAGATGAAACATTTATAATGTTGATCAAATGCTTATCAAATGACAGCTGATGATTTTGAGAGTGCATATCAGTAAATTAGTTCTTATGCTCTGTACAAAGAGCATTTACCTGTGTAGATCCAACACCAATAGTACTGGAGCGCCAACAGGCTACAAATGAAAACCAGGAAGCTTTCTGTACTAACAAGCTTGGATCTTACCAATAGATTCTGGATATTCAGATGCAGATGACGAGGTGCTAGTTGTTAAAATCCATTTTTGTCCCAGTTGTGTGTTGGGAAGTGTTACCTGTCACGATGTTTCACAGTCTTACAAAGTTCTGCTTTTTTTTGAAGAATCATCCCAGTTCGATTCTTATTTTTGGCTTCTTGTCGTTGAACGCATGTGTATGGAACTTGTTGAAATACTGGATTTAAAGTTGTTTCGCAAAACATCTTTAAAATTATGAAAATACCATCACATATACAAAATATTAAAATATTTAAAAATATTATATAGATTTTTCTGACACTGTTTTTCAGCTAAAACAGCAGATAAAAATATTCTAACTGCAAATAACTGGCACATAAGTAACCAGGTGATGGTAGTTGATTAATGCTATACCAAATCCCCACAAGGTGCTCAACGAGTAGTTTAGCAAATGTCTGTATGTCAGAACTGCAATAATAAAAACAATACTAACATCAATAGAGTTTTGCTAATGTTTTTTCTTTCCGGGTGGTTAAGAATTCAGGATATGATAGACAACAGGAATGTGGTTCAATCTAAATAAAAACTTAAACCTGCTATATCAGTCATAATATACACATAGTTTGTGGTGGCAAACGCTGGCTGCTGTTAGATCAACAATCAGCTTTCGTTGTTGCTGATGGTGGCTTTGGTGTGTAATTTCACTAATACTTATACTACATAATAATACATATATAAAGATATTTTAGGATATTTTTAAAACTGTAATAATACTCTGCATTTTCTCTCAGGCAATTTGCTCGAGTTTTGCTCCCTTTGTGACTATATTACATTTTGTCTCCATTGTTCGTTATTCAAATATTTCACTCCCACTGCAGTCACAAAGGTTATGACAGCATACATGTTTAGTCATTTTCTCATAAATATGGTTATTTAACACACTCATTTTGATGAATCCATCATTTGATTGAACAAACAGAACAAACACCACACCTACACCTTACACATGTCTCTACTCATCTTGTTCCCTAAGGTTTCTATTTAATTTTCTGGAAAAGCACATCTTTGATAATCATCGCTCCTGGTTGTATAATTGCACATTTGGTAAAAAAGTAGTTGGAAGTGTCAAAACATTCTGCTGCTTATCTCAGCAGCAAGAAAATGTTCCTTTTTTTCCCCTTCACAGCCTGAAAGGTTCTTGTTTTATCCATCTGGTGCTGCAGTCTGAGCCCAAACGGCCGATGACGAGATACTGCCTGCACTGTGCACTCTACGGGGAGAGAGACGAAGAGCCGACGAATCATACATAAGACAAGGTGGGTGGGTGAAGTCATCACGGCCTGTCCAGTGAGCATCAAAAACAGAACATTTGGGCCAAAGTGTTTCAGCTCAGTCTGATGGCTTTACATCTATACTTGGTATTTGGCACGATGCAGTATACACAGCATGTGTGTTTGATTATATCAGCAACAAACTGCTTTTCAGGAAATGTTTTAGGAGTTGTTTTTTTTCTTGGCCTACATAAGACTATTTCATGGAATTTGCTTTTCAATTGCTTTCTATATGCTTCACCACAAAAATGCATTTGTACTTTGGAGAAGTCGTTACACGTGAAACGCTGAGCTTTCGTGGGTCCCTTCAATCAGCGTCAGTTAAGATGAGTAATTAACGCTGGGCGGTCAGGGTTTTTGAATTGTATATTTGTGCCCAGTTAAATACAGTACCTTCGGACGAGGGGGGTTTTTCTTTTAAATGTGGAATGCATTATTTTTTGTTTTTGTTTCTGACTAGCAGTGCAGTGTTTTAGTAGACGATACTTGAACTTCTCAGTTCAGAGAAAGCTGTGAGTGACTCAGCATGTGCTGAAATAACAAGCCAAAAGTAACATCCAGTGGACACAAGTGTCTCCAAACTAGGGCAACCAGCTTTCCACTTCTGAGTGAAAGATAAGAGCACCAAACTTTGGTAAGAAATCAATAACTGAGAGAACTAGTGCTATGCAGAAATGTGCCAAATGAGTCTTTTGCTCTCTTAAACAACAGAACGGTCATTAAAATAAATATCTAAAAAGTGTGCTGTGAATATTTTTTAATCAATATTCTTTTTATGCACTTCCTACAAGGATTGATTTTCTTCAGTATTTTTTCCACAGACATTATAGAGTCATGAATTCAACTGGTTAAATAACTTCAACAGTGAAGGTTGGATTTCAAGGTCTTTCTGTGCAGCTGTAGTGAGGAACTCTTCAGCAGTTGTGGATTATGTAAGCTTGTTGTGTGCCCACTGCTCTACATCCAGTTGTAAAAACAGAACAGTTGTTAGTAGCCTTGAAAAAATGTCCAAATGTTCAGAATTCTGACTGAAGCACATGTTCAATACAAGCAAATCATTGTCAGTTTCTCCTCAAACTGCCTGCGTGTTTCAGTGCGTGGAACATTCTGGCCTTCCTGAGCAGAACTAAGTCTAAGTCTCTCCACTCGAAACCGTTCTGAAAGATGAATCTCAGTGACGAACACCGTCAGACTAGCTTTTCAGCTTGAGCAGGTGTTTTAGCTTAAAAGCTGCAGACACGAACAATGGCGATGATGTTCAACACAGACGCAGAGGATCCCTCTCCTAGAATGGTATTTCCCCTTTTCTGTCGAAGCTGGAAGCAATTTTAAGAAAATGGGTTGGCCAGCTCTGTCTCTCTCTTTCCCTACGCTCACAGGCATATCCTATATCACAGGATCTCTGTAATGCACTTGCACTCGCATATATAGATCTGTCTACTCACACACACGGGGTCCCTATACAGTATTTCTGCTTCTTTACAGTCTCTGTAGCTCTCCGAGATTTCCCTTTGATCTGCTTGACGTGTTTCTGTTTTAAAGACCCATTTATGGTTTTTGGATAGAGAACGAGGCCAGATGAGGATCCAGGAATAAAGTGAAGAAGGTTTAGAGAATGTCTGAAAGTCTGAGATGACCTCCTGCCACTCATAAGATGATGAACTTGTACTGTTTCCATTAAGATTATGGTCAGCTGATACCACTCCCACTTTCAAAACTCTATTGGTTTAAAACAGTGTGGCTGAAGCAAAGTAGACAGATGAATATTTACTATAAAAGATGTTGCCTAAGACATTTTGCACCATGTGGATTAAATTTAGGCTTGAGTGAGTGCACCACTGCAGACTAAAATGAAGTCCCGCGAAAAAAGAATGTTTCAACAGGACACTATGTGAAAAACTTATTTTATATACTTAGTATGTCTTTACTGTTTTCATAGAAATTAACAGGGTAAGTAGGAGCTTGTAGAGAAATGTGAGCTTCTTTACAAAAGCAGATTTTTTGGCAGTTTAGACACAATCTAACCCAGGAATGGATGTCGTAGTAAATTTACACCCTAGAAAAAGTTCATGACAGTACAGTTAGAAGATGACTTAACAAGTATGACTTGTTTGGAAGTGTTACCAAGAAAAAAGCCCGACTTATATATAGTGGTTTTTCACTTTACCCAATCAGACAAAGCGCTTCATACAACATGCCTGGTTCACCCATAAAAAAACATTCATACAAGCACTTTTTTCCTACACTTTAGCACCTTCTAGCTAACATTCACACAGTCCGATGGATGCATCGGAGGACAACTTGGCATATTTGGCACGCAGACTGGAGCAGCCAGTGATCAAACCACCAGTCTTATGATTAGTAGATATCTCCTAAGCTACAGCCGCCCCACTCCTGTCTAAAAAGAACATTACAACACTCCTTAGGTTTTCAGTGTTGCATCTGAACAAATCACAACACTGCTATAGATACTTAGCCAAAATGCACGGCACCATGTCAGGTAAAAACTAAACACAGAAGCCATCCATCCATCTTCTTTTGGATACAGGTGTGAGCCCATCCCTAGGCCTAGCCTATGTATATATGTAATGACAATATATTTACAGGGACACATCAAACTCCTTCCAATTAGATCCACTTCAAGCACTTTTAAAAAAATTCAAACATGTTTGCCAGTTGTCCACGTAACAACCAGTGTTGGGGAGTAACGGAATACATGTACCGCCGTTACGTATTTAAAATACAAAATATGAGTAACTGTATTCCGTTACAGTTACCATTTAAAAAGGTGGTATTTAGAATACAGTTACTTTGTTGAAATAAATGGATTACACGGCGGTACTTCCCTGTTTCATATTGTCGCGGGTCAGGCCTGTTTGGGTTTTGTTTGACAGCTACGTTCTGTTGTTCCAGGCGGCAGCGTTACGGTTGCCATGGTTACAGGGTGACGCTCTCTCTCTGCGTGTTTCCTGGGTGAGAGAGGCCTTTTTGTTGTTGTTGTGCTAAGCTAATAGGCAGAATGCTACAGGCACACCTCTAAAGAATGTAGCATTATGGGCAGTGTAGTCCGTGCTGCAGGGAGAATGGACTGCCATACCCGTTATGTGTCTGTGAGCGAGGGAGGGAGAAAAAGGAAAAGTACGAGCTGTCATCGAGCAGAAACGGGAGCTGGAAGCATGTAAATATAATAATAACCACTGCAGCCAAGAAGAGTGCCTGACGAGCCCAGTTGTAAGTAAGCTATTAAGACTCGACTGTACACCGTGTTCGTGTTTTCCTCCAAAAACAATAAGTTCCGTTGGAGCAGCCTTTCAACGCCTCTCTCTGTCTCTCGCTAGCAAAGTTGACCCAGACAACAAAGTAAAGCTAGTTTTCGGCTACCAGCCCGACACAGAACCCACCCTATTAGCCAGAGGTCCCTTTACTACGGTTCGGAGCCGCGGACCTTCAGTAACAGTAATAAATCACAGCAATAGTACATTCATGTAGTTGTAAACAGCATGATAATATATTAAGTAATCCAAAGTATTCAGAATACGTTACTCTCATTGAGTAACGTAACGGAATACGTTACAGAATACATTTTGGGGCATGTATTCTGTATTCTGTAATGAAATACATTTTAAAAGTAACCTTCCCAACACTGGTAACAACCCAGGTTAAAATGGAACTATTTATGTTATTATTATTATGAAAAATTGATAGCATGGCATTTGTTTCCAAATCCAAACTTTCACAAAGCCAGAAGATTCTCTGTGCATAGCTTGAAAAAAGCGCCCTAATTTTGTGCTCTGTTTATTCTCAAAGAGGGACGTATATAAGGAGCTACAGTTGTAAGTCATAACTGTTCTGAAGGAAACCTCTATGAACCAATAATATATACAAAATTACACTTCAGAGTGGTCTAGTTTGCATGCGACCTGGTTACTTTAAATTCATTCCCAAGGTCTCTGTAAGGCAGTGCTGGATGGGACTGAAGCTGAATATTTAATAACTACATGTTGTTTCATTGATTGCTTGTGAAACGCTGTTAGCCCAGTTTTGCAAGAGCATGGACTTTCACTCTGTGCACCGGGGAGGGCTGTGTGTGAAAGAACACGGGTGTTCTCCCCGTGACAGAGTGTGCATGCTTAAATAAAGAGAATGACAACTGGAAATGTCTGCTTCTGTTGGTATGCAGTGGGAGAAGTAGCTTTGTAGTAGCTTAAATTCTTAACTTTCTGTTTTTACAGATTAATCAGTGTGGGATAAAATGTTATATAAACAGAACACAACGAGTTGAAACATGCTTCTTAAAAAAATGGAATATGGTTTGTTTTTTAAGTTTAGTTTTTATGCTAAGCTATGATATTGCTTGCTAGTTGAAGACTCATAGCATAATGTTGTTAGCATACCATTGTGCTAAAAGTGTTTTGCTTAAGTCCTCACCAAAAAATGTTCAAATATACATTCACTCATTTTGTTAGATGGGTTCAGCTGCTCATTAACACAAGTATCTACTCAGCCAGTGAGATGCCAACAACTTAATCCCAGGAAAACGTGGTCAAAACAAGGGTCAGTATGGGGAAGGAAGGTGATTTAAGAGACTCTAAATGTGGCGTGGTTTTCGGTGCCAGGGAAGCTGGTTGAAGTATTTCAGAAGCTGATCTACTCCCACATAATCACCTCTAGAGTTTACAGAGAAAGAGAAAATATCCAGCGAGCAGCAATTCTCTGAGCAAAAATGTCGTGACCAAACTATCTTATTGATGCCAAGACATCAAAAATATCTTGGCATCAATAAGATAGTTTGGTCATTCTCTCCAGAGGTCAGGGGAGAATGACCAGACTGCTTTAGGCTGAAAGGAAGGCAACAGTAACTCAAATGACTACTCATTACAACTAAGGTATGCAGAAACTCACACCTCTCCCATCACCTAAGAATGGGAGTCATCAAAATTGGACAACATAAGACTGGGAATACACTTCCTGGTCTTCTGAATCTCAATCTATGTCGCAACTTTTGGTAGTTACGGTCAGAATTTGCAATAATTAAAGCATGGATTCCTCCTTATCTTGTACCAGCAGTTCAGGTTGCTGGTTGCATAATGGTGTAGGTGATATTTTCCTGGCACATGTTGATCCCTTTAGTACCAACTGAGCATCACTGAAACACTGCAGCATACCTGAATATTGTTGCTGACCATGCCCATTGTCACCATGATTACTGCGTCCAGCAGGGTGATACGGCACATCACAAAGATCAAATCATCTCAAACTGGTTTCTTGAGCACTCAAATGAGCTCTACAGTCACCAGATCTCAGTCTAAAAGACCTTTAGTGATGTGGTGGAACAGGAGCTTCGCATCATGGATGTGCAGCTCATAAATGCTATCATGGTAATATGGATCACTCCTATCTGAGGAATATTTCCATAACCTTGCAGAGTCTATGCCACGAATAATTAAGGCAGTTTTGAAGGCATAACAGATTTATTTCAAGGAAAACCTTCATTTCAGGATGATGAATCTTAAGGGTGTCTGTAGTAGGCACAAAAATATAAGCCTCTATAGACATAGAACAAATATGCACACCCCCAAAAATATGTCAGTTTGAAACTAACCATGCATCAGGTTATCCTTAAAAACCTCTGCACAGCGCGCACTAAAGGTTATGGGAGGCACTGAAAGGGCGACAGGGGTCTCCATGTTTATTTAAGGTGAAAACATCACTCAGTTTACATTCCTGCTTGGACTGAATGGACAAGCAGGACTGATTTGTTTTCATAACCAGTGAGCTGGTCTGTAGGACTTTTGTGGGTGCAGAGAGCGGATCTTCTTATAAAATTCTTTATTTGGTCCCAGCAGGAAAAAATAACTACAGTCACTCACAGAAGGACACTTCATACTGGAAGAGGAATGCCTGTTAGTTAATCAGCAGCAGAGTTAGTTTTTCTCTGCTGCTGATTTCTGTGGCCTGGCTGTTTTACTTGCATCCGTACAATGAAATTTACAGAGATAGCTCCAAAGACAAGAAAAAAGTAGTGGTTCTTAAGATTTAAAAGAAAAAAACTTCCAGTGATGACATTTTTTTCTTTTCTTTTTTAGCCACATGTGGTTTTTGAAGAATATTCCACTGAGCAGTCCTGCTGTGCTGTTGATTGAATGGCTGTATAAAAACTGATGGAAAAGTGTGTCAGAGCCGGTCACATTAAGAAATCTGTGGGAATGTGTGGAGAATTGCTACCTCTCAATGGATTGCATTGAGAGGTAGGAATGGGAGTTGACAGAGATTCCCCCCTCGAGAATCTCTGTTTGCCCCTGCTCTCTGACCACCCGAACGTCCCCTGATCACATTAAATATTTATATGACATTTGACACAAAGCCGGCATCGAGAGAGGAGGTGTGTTCGGACGGGTGATACAGGCTTTGCCCTGAGCTGTGTGGGGACACAGTAACACATAACTGGACTGCTGGCCAGGCTTTGCTTTGACTCAGGACCCTGGGGTGTCTGCCATCTGCACCCTGGCATCAATGCATACTTTATACACATTGTGTCATGAAGTGCCATCGGGGATGCAGTTACTGCTCCTTTGAAGACAACACGCACCCTTGAGTATGTACCCCGATCTCTGGCTATGACCTGTCCCATCTTAACACTAGCATGTGCGGTTAACAGTGTCTGCAGCATCTATTCCAACCCAGGGGTGCATACAGTAGATGGGTGGATGAATGAAGTTGAGATAAAAACACTAATACATAGAATAATACAAAGAATCACCAAGAAGAAAAGCAACAAGTGCTGCAGAGTTGTGTTTGTGGTGGAAAACAATGCAACTAAGTTAGTCAGCCGCCTGAAAAGACACCACAACTTCCAGTATAAAGAGTGCATGAAGGCCAAGACAAAACAGTGCAGTGGTTGCTAACATGACGTGTACCACACCAACTCAAACATCCATAATAATGAGCGTGTACGGAGCATCAAGTTCACACGCTGAAATCACTAACCAATCGCATGTGAGCAAACAGGGTGAGTAATGATGGCTTCAGGAAATTGATCAACAACTGGAAAAAGATGAGTTATCCGCCGATGCAATTATTTTTCCAAAGTGCAAAATGTGCACGGAAATAGCAAGAGATCAGCTGTGAGTACTTTACTGCAACTTTTATTCACATCCGGAGAGCAGGTACCGTGAATGAAGTAAAAGATTATATTTTACTTCTAGGATATGCAGTTAGGTCAGGTGAATAAACACCTGATTTGGCTGCATAGACTAATTAACAGGAATGTAGTATAATGGAAAACTTTAAGCAGTACCGACGATTTGTCACGCTCCTATGCGTCTCATAGTAATGTGAAAGGTCCCCTTCTGTGTCCTTATGAAACGCTCTGGGTTCCCATGTGAATCCAATAGAAGGCTGCTCGCTGCCGTAAGACATGCTTCAAGCATCTGTCCATTACAGCCCAAACCCGAACCTTAACCCGAACCTTAACCCTGTCACATAGTGTTTTTCCAAGTCATTCAGGATCAGAACGTAAAACACATTTACATGTATAGATTCATTCCAACCGGCTCTCATGCCTCCAAACCTGTAACGACTATTTGTCACATAGAGTTGGTATGTTACACGTTGGAATGAGAATGTGTTGCACTAGTTTTAGGTGAGTGATTAGGGTCAGTTTGATTTTCATATACAAAGATTTGTACATCGGCAGTAATGCTGCGCAGCACTGATGTGAAAGCAGCGTCATGCTTACAGTGATGTGTCGGTCACGAACGAAACAGCTCTTAGAGCCGGCTCTTTGACGTGAACGATGCGAGCCAGCTCCTTATTGGGAGCTGTGGGGTTTTTTTTCTTTCTCTCACCCTCTCTCTCGCCCTTTTTTCCACTTCACTCTGCATGCGAGCCTTGTGCTTTGCGCTGGGAAGAAGGGGGAGGGGTAGTTACACGGTAGTTACACTTGCAGTAGCACAGGGAGCTGAGCCGGAGGGAAAGAGAGAGAAAGAGAGCCAAGGGCAACAACGTCACATTAGAAAGGTAGAGTAATCATCCACAACTATTGTCAGTTGCAGATGATAAAGGATTCAGAAAGTTTATTCATGCAGGTCCATATGACAGAGAATATGCATCTTCTTTTTGTTTTCATATTTTTTCATATTTATATTTAATTGTGTTGTGGTTTGCAGTGTTTTGTGTTGTTTCACTTTAAATTAGTTTAAAAGGAAAAAGCTGAAAATTTAAATAGTTAAAAGTTGAAATGTGAATAGTTGGTTTTTGTATTATATAATTTATTTATTACATTTTATGTGGAGTGAATAAATAAAAGTATATTTACGGTGGCCCCTAGAGACAAAGCACGTAAAAACTCAGAATCACGTACAAAACACAACAGAAGTGCTCCAGGATGCTAGGGCGCAGTGTTGAGCTTTTGTTACCTGGTGGCTACACAAGCCAGCAAGTACCAACGACCGGATTTGGTGTGTGGTAGTAACAGGTAAATAAACATTTTTTTTTAAATTATTTTAATATATATGAGTGCTTGTGTATAAATACACAAACAATACACACATGCTTTCAATTGTGTAATTTAAATGATCTAGGTAGCTCTGTTTTGAAGTTCAGTTAACTCTAGGAATGTTTGTACGTGCTTTGTCTCTAGGGGCCACCGTATATATTTATATATAAACATCTATAAATAAAACCTTTTTTTTTACATTAGTAATTCCTTTTGTGCATAATTTTATATTGTTGTTAATAATAAATTAATTAAGGCAACAAAACAACCTGAAGAGCCGGTTGTCTAAAAAGAGCCGGAAATCCCATCAACACATGCTTACTTTTTTGTCATTTTTTAATCATGACAAATAATCATGATGTGTAAGCCCTGATCAAGGCTTGTGAAACGTAACAAAAACAGCAGCAAAAAATGATGTTTTGTGTTATTTATCACAGTCGTTGGTCATTAGGAAGAAGCCTTTATAGTCAGGATAACTGGCTGGTTAGTTTGTAATGGAAATGGAAACAGATGAAAACTGTAAAAGAATAAAAAAAACAGATTAGTTAACTGCCACTTTACAAATACATGGTTTAAAAAAAAGTTATCGGTGTGTTTAACAACATACAATAAAAAAATTTAAAAGAAGAGACAAAAGTAAATCAGCTCGTAGTTACAGTCAAGCGAGCTGACAGAAGCACTAGTTAGCATGAAGAAAATGAATAATTGCGACAAAGCTAAGAGAGTACAGTAGTTGAAGAGATGATCTAAAACACTATAAAGCATTTTACAGTATGTTATAGTAAAGTAAATATTAGTTAACTAATACTAATACTAATAAGCAGCTATTCAGAATTAGATTTAAAGTCTTATTGGATAGCACTGTGAAGGTACAAACAAAGAAAACAGCAACCGCTACACATTATCTTTATCTGGCTTCCTCTTCTTCTGCATATAGACTACTGGGACTTTAAACACCTTTGCTTTTAAGTTCTGCTCTTGGGTATTGGCAGGAGATTTCCCTTGCTCAGGATGCTGATCAGCGGTGTATAATGTGCATTATCCTCTGTAAGAAGTATTAAGGGCTTATTTCGGTAAGACACTCCAGCTCTTTAAATCAGAAGCCAGTCTGCTTGCTAGCTTTCTCTACCAGCTTCATTCAATAAAATGCCCACCAAAGCCAAGAACATTTTGGCAGAGGATACAGGGTTTTTTTTTTCCATTATTCTAATTGACTTGAACCTGTAATCAATATTTATGGCACAGGCAACCTAAAGGCTTGGAGGACTAAGCGTTTCTCCCTCTTCTCTCTGATTTGATTAAAACTGTAGCTTAGAGGGAAAGGATGCTTCCTGGTTACACTGTAGCTCAGGACAATGGGATTTTTTTAGCATCACAATGTGACATAATGTGATCTTCACTGTACTTTTAGCAGAATGGATCGTCAAAGAAATCGAATGGCACGGCAAACTGAACAAGCTACTGAGATGCATCGATAACTGACATCTACTGTTTATTGAAATGTAAAGGGCTAAAATCTGAGAACAAAATGAAAGGGCTGCGCGAAAGAAAAAACAAGG
The DNA here is from genome assembly GCF_056152115.1 of Neolamprologus brichardi. NCBI lineage: Eukaryota > Metazoa > Chordata > Actinopteri > Cichliformes > Cichlidae > Neolamprologus > Neolamprologus brichardi. The sequence continues at coordinate 15,467,520 of NC_142112.1, read as the reverse complement.
TGAAGTGTGTTGACATAGATGAGAGCGTGAAGAAGAAAGAGGGTAAGTGGGATGAGGAAAGAGAGGAATAAGGGTCAGTGAAGGAGAAGAAACAGTGAGAAATCAAGTCTCCAGAGTGTGAAAGGCCAACAGCCCACGCTGTGACTCCATCTGGCCTCCTTGCTCAGCGTGTGTGTGTGCGCGAGTTTGTGTGTGTGTGTTTGCAAGAGTGGAAGAGTGCCAGCGTGAGACATGACCCCGTGTATGTGTTTGTGTATGTAAGTGCAAGGCTGTGAATGTGTGTTTTTGTGCATGTACATGCCTATTTGTCTGTGTTTGATTGCAAGTGCATGCAATCGTGCATACAGTCTCAGTGTGAGTGTGTGTGCACGCGTGACGTGAACATGGCCCTTTGGCGCTACAGTGTGTGTCATTGCCTGACCTGTATACATACAGTGAAACAAGTCAATGGGGACACTGTGGTTCTGACGTGAAACACCCGGAGCTGCTTAGTGAGTGGGTGAAAAACTTCAACTTGATTATTTGAGCTTTGTTGTTTAGAAATTTGCCTTGTAAAGCTGATGTGCAGATTTGAGGACCACAGGCATACATCAACCTTTTAAACAAGACCTGTTTGTTTCACTATTTCTAAGAAACCAATCCTGCATCTGCACACAGACAAATCAGTTTGGTTTATTTTTAATTTTCCAAATGACTTCATCTAATTGGATCACTAAAACTGAATCAATTTCTACAGTTCAAACATGACAACACCAAGAGGAAGCTTAATAAAGCAAAGAGGTGGGTTTGCATTTATACTGTATATTTATTGTATGTTCGTCCTCTCACAGGAGTCTATATGTGGAGCCCCAGATAGCACAAACAAGCCTGGCAACACTAACTATCGAAGCAGCTCATTATGTAAATAGCTTACAGAAAGTTGGAAATCTCAAAAGAATCTCTTGCATTATACAGCGCTTTGCCCTTTTGGCCCAATTCGCCTGGAAATAGTAAACATCCGCACTCGATAATGCTTAAAACTGTGATAAAAAAAAATGCAAGCCTAGCACCATAATCCCATCTGCATCAACAAACAGCTCTTCAAATCCCGAAGAAGCTTCCCTTCCTCGTTCCCTGCGCTTCATCTTGTCCCTAAATATCCCCTGACCCACTTCAGGCTTTCGCTGCAGACAGTTTAAACTGTCTTGCATAAAAGGCAGTCTGGGCTAGTTGCTGTAATAATATCAACAGTCTGAGGGGTTGATCTGCCCCAACTGTGTTTATAGAGATGTGAAGAAAACTGTTACGTTTTTAATAACTGTTAAAATTTAAGTAAACAAAAGAGATGAAGCTTGTTTGTGCAGGTCAAGTGGTGGCTGTGTGGCAGAGCGAGGAAACAAGTGTAGGATTTGGCTTAAAATGCAGCTTTATTACAGGTAACAAAATGAATTAAACCTTTAAGACCTACCATAGAACCAAGTCCGCCAGAGCTTATATTATATTTTTACATGCTGTAGTGCCATTTTTGGGAGCATTTCAAGTTGCTATACATCAATACAACCATTATAGCCCAAATTTTAATAATATGTATGCATTAAGTGCATAGCAATTACATAAATTGGAAAAAAGTGCAATAAACTACAAAAATTGAAAATCGTTTTTGTTTTTTTAACATATATTTCTAGTTAGAGAAATTTAAGAGGCTTATCCTTCAAAACTGTAAATACAAAAAAGTTGCACAAAATAGTTTCCTACCACAGGAAATTTATTTTGAGTGTCTTCATAGTTTTATTTTTGAAATACACCAATTTTTATATATTGCAGGAAAAACGAAAATAAATATTATAGTGCAAATTTGCAAAAAAGCAGCATATGCATCAAAATAAACTATTTCCAGCAGTGCAATGTGAGTCCTAAGCATCCCAGAAATGACACAGAAAGTCATAAAGTCAAAGATTATATTTAAAAACACCAGTATAGGCTCATGAGGCCCTGATAGTAAAAAAAAACTACATTTTCGTGAAAATGACGTCACTTCCGGTTTCGGGCAGGTAATGGCGGACATGCGAAAGTTCGCTCTGACGTCTATTCCACGTAGGAAGTGTTATGAACAGCTGATGGATCGGCAAAGCGTGTTTCTGGAATATTATGTTTTTGTTGCTGCAAGCGCTTTTTATGCAGTTTTTGCAAAGCTATATGTGGAAGGAAACTGTGACCGAGGACAAGCTGATGGCATAAGATGTAAGTACAACTTCTCCGGTTTCATATGCAAAAAAAATTATTGCGCTAGCTTATCTGGTTGCAGTGCTACCGCGATTTAAAAATAGTTACGCAAAACAGAGCGTGCCCGCTCCGACCGGTTTTAAAGGGTTAATAAATGAACAACATGGCAGGAACCAACTGACTGGTTTAATTGACAAATACACAGCAAATGATGACAAGGTGGAAAAAACAGCAGGAGGCTCAGAAAATAGATACAGAAGAGGGAATCAGGGAAGGGAGGACACACCTGGGAAACACAACTGAACTGAATTTAACTGACAAGACACAGGAAGTAAAACGGGACGTAATGCAGATGAGACAAGAGACTATCAAAATAAAACAGGAAACTAACACTGAGACACACAGACTTGGCGATGGTAGAAAAAACAGTGATAAAACTCACAGCAAGAAGGTCCTGAGTTCAGTTCTACCAACGAGCCTTTCTGTGTGGAGTTTGCATGTTCTCCCTGTCTTTGTGTGGGTTCTCTCCCACAGTACAAAGACATGCAGTTAGTGGGGTTAGGTTAATTGGTTATTCTATTTTCTCGAGTCATGGATAGATAACTGACTACAGAGACATGACCGGGGAAACAGACCGGGAAGAGTACGATCAAGTGTACCTAATGGAGGTATGGAGTTTTCACCCACCCCCGTTCTTTGTTAGCCATCGGGGCGGAGGGGCTGGGCAGAGGTGTTGGCCTTCCAATCGGGGTCTGGGATGCGGGGACTCCCTGCTGCTGCAGGGGCGGTCTGCTTGTCTCCACCCTGGGGGAAAGGGTAACATCTCCTGGGTCTAGGTGCGATTTCCTCCTCTGGGGGCGAGGGTACCTGGACCTGGGGTATAGAGTATGCTTGAGGAGTGTGATTGTGTGTACATAGAAAGCTAATGTCAGCAGAAGTTTTTAGTTGCTCTTACAATTCTTATGTGGAAGATCTAAAATGCCAAAAAAAAAAAAAACCCTATCCCCAAACTACAAAATACAGTCAAATACAAACTTTTATGTATTTTACCTTCATGTGTGTAGCTGCTGTGTCAACGTCTGATTTTTGACTCTTCATATTTATAGCTAAGCTGATTCCTGTAAGCTGTCTGCAGGGCCAGAGTGGCAGTAAGTGAAAGGCTGCACAATAAACAGCTGAACAAAAACATGAGACACACGACGTGCTGGAAAATGTTAGAATTAGTTAAATCTGGACAGTCATGATACGTTGCTTTAAATCAAACCTGGATCCTTGATCTGAAATCCAAAAATGTTGACTTTTCTGCATCAGATTGGTGTAAAATCAGCTCACATAGTTGAATTATTGAATAATTAATATAAAAACACCACAAATGTAAATGGGCAATAAATAAATACACTGTCATATTCATAAATGTGAATTAACTGAAATCATTTTTAAATCTGTTTTTATTATGTGTGGACAAGTTGATACTTGTCGAGTTATTAGTATTTAAAAAGTAAGATTTATCATTGTATTTAAGGAATTATGAGTTAGGCCTCCTTCTGTATGCATGTGTCAAAACCACAGCTTCTATTTCTCTGGTCTTGGAAGGTTTTAATGTGCATCGATGTAGGAATGTGACTGGTTACTTTGTATGTCTTGTGGACCTTTTGACTGATTTAATATGATTTCAATAATAAATGGCTGATTTTAATGCAGCTGAAAGAAGATAAAGGTCAAAGCCTTTAATATTTCAGCTTTTAAAATGTGAATATATCACACCTTTCGCACTACATGCAACTGTCTAGTTTAATCAATTATATGTACAATGAGTCCTATTTTCACCCAAGTTTGAACACTTCTTTTTGGAGGACATTTCTTTAATTCTTAAACTGTACAGTTTGACGCCGTTGATAATAAAAAGGCTTAAAGCTAGCTCAGACTCAGTTTTCTGGGGTTACGGTCTGAAACTCTGTGAGAGTTTGTCATCTTTGGTCTTTACATGAGACCAAAGAAGACAAACACAACTCTTGATAAACATATTTTTGTGACTGCTTCTGTTGCAGCTCAAATGGTAATTTGAAGTGCCAGTAGTCACTGGCTGGCGCAGCTGAGATGAATTCATTAGTAAATAGATTTTAAACATGGTGCCAAAAACTGTTGGCAGATGAACATGATGACAATCAAAAGCCAACGGTTTCATCGCCCCCCTTCTATAGTTCCTCCAAACCCCCGGTCTGCCTCGGATTGACATTTACTTATTTTAGTTATCTTAGTTATTGGCACTGAACAGACGCCGCTCCAGTCTGCTTCTGTACACCAGTGACCTTCCTGTGGTGCGTCACAGATGAGTTACAGGAAGGAGAAATATGGAAAACTGATTGAAAGGCGAATACAAATAAAGACATTTTGTCTGCTCTCAGGTGGCCCTTTAAATGTGTCTTTCACAGCAGCCGAAAATGACATGAGTACATCTTTAATGCGACCATCTGAATTCATTGAAATCCAAAGAATTCCAGCGTGCTGATTTGCACAGTCCGACCAGATGCTGCCGGAAAGATTTTTCTTTTTCTGCCTGGTGGATCCAGACAGAGTGGCCTTTCACTGGGCTGCGGTAAAGAACGCCTGCCTCCTCCAGCTATTCATTATCTTAAGTGTGTCTGCTGCAGACAGTGAGCACCGAGCATTCAAATGCATGATGGGAAGGACTGCTGCAAGCAGCGTTTTAAAAGGGAAGCTCTTACAGGACACTATTAATGAATGAGAGGATGTGATGATGCCTCTGAGATGAGTGACATGTCCAAATCGTGAATTTTAAAGTCACGTTTTACTCTAATTGATTTTAAAGCCTCAATTTTACTTTAGAAATTTCCTGTTTTTAATTCCAGGGGATATTTGTGGTCCATCAGTACCAGACCTGGAGAATATTTACACCCTTCACAACAACAGATTGGAGTGTAGAGAGATGGAAAAGGAAAAGCTGCACTACTTACTACTACTTAAACTGGAAATCTTTTGTGGTGCCTTGAAAAAGAGAACATGCCATGCTGGACAGTTCATGCTTCGCTCGTTTTTTGTCTAATAAATAATTTGGTCAAAGGGGTGCTTCAGTTTTCTGTGATCACTGAAAGTCAGTTAATTACTGTACTTTAAGTACAAATTAAATTCAGTAGGATAAGTTATACAGGATAGGATAAATGAAAGTAAGCAGACTCTGAGTCATGGTTTAGATAGGACTTGATGAAGAGCTCTTTGAGGTTGATCAGCCCCACCTATGGACATGCACCTCGACATGTGTCGGACCATTAGTACTGTATAATGAGCCAGGAAGAGAAGCAGGTCGGAGCTGATTACACTAATCGTATAACAGACTTCCTTCATCTTCTGCTGATTAAAAGACCATAAATGTTAAATGGCTGCTGTTGCCTAGGTGTGTCTTCTCATCCAGCAATGTTACACCCTCATTACATTCAAGATTTATTTATTTTTTGTTCTTTTGGTCATCAGCATTAATTTCCACTTTGATTCTGGTTTGTATATTTGACATTAGACAAATTAGACATTTGACAACTGTATACAGTTAAATGGAAAAGCCCTCAGGATGAATGGAAGGTAAGTCATTCTGATCAGGAAAGTGTTCACAGATAACTCTCTAATCTGTGGAGGAGGTGCAGGGAAAGGTTGGTGGTTCAACCCTCGGTCACCAGTCTGCATGTTGACGTATCCTTGGACAGGATACTGCCCAAGTGGCTGTTGGAGTGTAAAAGATAAAAGGGTAGAAATGCTGTATATAAGTACCAGCCCATTAGCCTTCTAAAAGTTTATTTATATAACATCAGTCGCCATACTAGTGTAATGGAGGGAGAAAACCCCAACAACCAGAAAACTCCCTAAAAGCAATCACATGGTAATAATAGGAAAAAATATTCAGGAGAACCAGGCTCAGGGAGAGGCATCCATCTGTCGTGACCGAGTTAGGGTAAGGGGAGAGAGACAGGACAACAGATACGTTGTGGAAGAGAGGCGGAGCTTAAAACTGCTCAGGTTAGGAACCAGCAGGAACAAACACTCCTCCTCCTGTTCCTCTGAGTTTGGGTTCCACTACTTAGAGTTTTAGAGTTTGAGAAATCAGGTCAGGCAGGTACGTTTTTTCAGCTGTTTCTTGTTCTGGTGTGTAATAACCATTAGCCCAAGTGTATTTCCAATTCTGTTCAAACACTTCCGTAGCTTTTTTTTCCAGACATTTGGCCTAACACACAGAAACCCCTCTGAGGGATGAATAAAGATTTCTGAATTAATTTACACTAAAGTGAACTGAACTTTAAGATCTCACAGTCACATTATGATGTTGGCAGCAGCAATTACAGCGGAGCAGCAGAATATTAATGTTGCCTAAAAGGCAAGCTGGAAATATATATATATATATATATATATATTAGGGGTGCAACGATACACAAAATTCACGGTTCGGTTCGATACTTTGGTGTCACGGTTCAATATTTTTTCGATACAAAAAAAATGTTCATGCCTTTTTATTAATTTGTCATTTATTAAAATTTCACGGCACATTCTGCATCACATCTCTGTGCGTTCATCATTTGTTTGAAGCCAGCTCACCTCCTGCAACCACTTTTCCGAGAATACGCGCTTCTTTTGTGGTTCGGACTCCTGACATTTCTTTGGAGGTGGAGGAACATCAAAGTAATTGCTTAAAGGAGCTTCTTCGACATCTTTAAGAGTTCTAAACAAATGTCTGTCCTCCTCCAGAAAATCTTATGTACGCAAATACGCGTTGCAACTTCTTATCTTGTGGCGTTTTTTATTTTGACAGCGAATGCGCACCTGCGGACCACTTATGTGCAGCCCTGGTTATTTAGCTCGTCATGTTGCAGCCACAGAAATTCTTTTGTCCATGAAACCATAAAGCTGCACTTTCTTTTTCCCTTATAGTCTGATTTATCATAACTTTTCCGTTTTGTGGTAAGCTTTTCTTTGGCTGTCACTTCTTCACCCTGACCTGTCTTATTTGGCTCAGCAGAACTAAAATATATATCCTGCTGCTTTTACACACGCACTCACATAACGCTCAGCGATTCTCTGCGCGATCAACCTCTCACGTTTAAGCTTGCTGCGGAGATTTCACTTGTCATGTTTGCATAGTAAGCTAACGATTGACAAGATGATGTCAGAGGAATTGGTGCGCAAATTATCATCACTCACCAATCAGTGCTGTCACTCTCTATACACAGTTCACGCGATTGCAAAGTGAAAGCAAAAAACAAGCGCAAATTCAAACGCGATTTCAATATGTCACATATTGACAGTGGCTCACCGATGCCAATGACATTACCCAGCTACATTTCCGAAAGAATGCAAAAGCATTGACATATATTTTTCCTTCCTACGATAGGCCGACGGGCAGGGCAGAGATAGATTTTGGTAGCCCGACTGAAAAAATCGCTATCCCCGGGACGTCGGGCTAGCGATTTTGCGAGCCCTGTATCTGATTGAGGAATCACTCATCTTTGGAAAAGAGAGTTTATTACAGAGAAATGGCTCTTTCCAAAATAAAAGCTATACTATACGCTTCTTCTGGGCTATATTCTCAGCAGCATATTAAACATATCAGGTCCCCATAAGGAGAATCATGTGCTAACGGCTGTCTAAATGACTCGGGTAAAGTTTGTAGCATGCGTGCTTGTTGTTTTTGTCTGCTTCCACTTGTCTTTGCACTAGGATGATGTCGGCGTAAATGTGCAGTCATATTCGTTGTGTTCCCACTAGTGCTGTCAGCCTTAATCTGAAATGAGGCTAACGCCACAACACAGCAAATCTCCGTTAACGAGCTACCGCGGATCGCCCCGTGCGTGGGGCTGGACGGCCAACACGTTAACGAGCTAACTGCGCTAACACACTAGTTCCCACCCATGTAATTGAACATTGCTGGCACATCCAACATACTATTTTACTTTTGTCCATGACGTGCTTACCTTCAGGGTCATACGTCACATGAAAACCAAAATAGTTCCAAACGCCAGATCTGAATGAGGGTGGGGGAGGTTCAATTTGCCATGTTGCAAGGAGAGCTTAACTTCTGTCTCGCTAGCTTGCCCTGCACTCAGTGAATCTGTGTTCGACTACTCCGCCTAGGCTGCACTGTCGAGCGCAGATCCACTGAGCGCTCAACACAGACACAGACAGAAGGAAAGTTGATAAAATAAATTAAAAATTTTGTATTGTTCGATACATATGCGTACCGAACCGAAAGCACTGTATCAAACGGTTCAATATCGATACGAGTATTGTTGCACCCCTAATATATATATATATATATATATATATATATATATATATATATATATGTACGTATGTATGTAGAGAGACAGAGAGAGAGAGAGAGAGAGATATGCTTACAATACAGTTCATTTGTAAAAGTACCCACTAACCTGGAAAGGAAAAATAATTTGCTCTTCATTTATTCCTACAGCCTTCAGCTGATATGAGTTAAATTTCAGAACAGCAGTAGCTGAAGATTAGCGAAAGTCAAATGAGGTGAAAGTGTTTCGTAGCCTGAAAAAATGCACTGTTTATTGCTGTGAGTGTACTTATAAGAGGATTGTTGTTCACTCTAAGCAAACATCTTTGAATGTGGCAGCGATGCACCCTTCCAAACAGGTTTTTGATTTATGTGCATCATCAGAATGGGCTGTTATTCAAAAAAGGAAGCTAATCAGTTTTGTTTGTACTACTCGATGAGAAAATGTCACGTCGAGCCAAGACAGTCAATGTTTTCGGGGGTGTTTTTTTCCTTTTATATGGGAGGAGTATAATTTTAAACTAACCGAGTGCTGATTTAGGATCAGATCGTAATTTACATGTGGAGTCTTCTGGAAAATATTCACAAATCATGTAAAAGGCAGAGCAGGGGGACAGGAACATTTGTTTAAATTGGTTTTAAAACACTGATATCTGCTGGTGGTGGGCAGATGTAGAGTTCGTTTAGTTCAATTGCATGTTCATTACCATAGCCGGTGATGAAAAAGATTTTTTTTAAAAGATTTCAAAAGACATCTTGGACCAGAAGTACAATAAAACGTATTGTTGGGTTTACATCAATCAAAGCGAAATTACCTTCCAATCAAACCAAACAAAGAAACCATTTGGGAACAAAAGAGAAGGACACAGATAGAAAGTTGCCTCTTGGGTTGAAACAAAATGAGTGTTTTCTTTGAATGTGCGATTTTCAATTTTCACAATAGCTCGAAAGGGTTAGGGAAATGAAATTACAATCAAAAATGAGAGAAAGGCGACATCTGTTTCATGTCGTATCTCTTCTTCGCTCTCCGTTCGTAAGAGTCGCCCGTGCTTTAAGCAGCGCAAAGCCAAGGAAATCCTCTCAGACAAAAAGAGGTCCTTATCTTGCACTCTCCATAATAATGGAAATCCAATACATTTTATTACTTACAGAAATTCTAATTAATGCCGGGTTTATAAAATGAAGGCAATCAGTCAGTATAATCAACAGGAGGAGGAATGCGATGCAGTTGAGGCAGTGGAGCAAAACAAGGACTCTGAAGATGCAGAATATAATATCTCATTTCTCAGTCAGAAAAGTAGGGCCGGCGCTGCAGACATACCAGACTTCTGTGCTGAGAACAGCCTGACGCTGCATCTCGGGCTGATTCTTTCTGCTTCACTTCACTCACTTTGCAGATGAGGTTGGCAGCAGCGGCCCACTCCGTATTTCAGACTAATTTATGACCTCTGCAGAGGAGGGTGCATTAGGATGATCAGCCGCATCAAGCCTTGCATTGCTGCTACAACTGGACGCGAGACGGCTGAACAACACACCACCACGGACACGGCGTGGGCATTCGATTAAAGCTGAGGTTTATTAAATTTACACAGATTTAGCCGTAATCCAAGTCGAGCGCCTCCTCAATCCGTCAAAATCTGTTTACTGGTCGTCTTTGCTGATGTTCAAAAACAAACAAATAATCGTAAAAGAGTTGTTGAGTCATTTCAGTAATTTAAAGTCATCAGTCTTATTGCCAGACTCAGTTGTTCAAAGCAAAAAGGGATGAGATCTGCACACCCATCCATATCCACCCTTACCTCCTCCCTATTACTGATTATCAGTGAATGAGACAAATTTAAAAAGGTTGCATGCACAAATTAATAAAGTCAAAAACAGCTGAGGCTGAGATTTTTTTTTTTCCTCCATCACTGGTATCACCCCCCTCCCCCCATGTTCCTATATTCCCTGTGCAACTTCACAGCTTACACAGGCATAACTTTATGACCACCTCCAAAACAGCCCCAACCCATCGAGGCACGGACTCCACTGAACCCCTGAAAGTGTGCTGAGGTATCTGCACCAATCTCCTTTAAGTCCCAAATTGTGAAATAGCATCCACATGGATGGCAGGACCCAAGGTCCACTATACCTTCACCGACTTACCTTCTTCCCATAGTGCATCCTGGTGCCTGGTGATCTCCAGGTAAGTGTTGCACACACACCCAGTCATCCACATGATGTATCAGACCAGACCACCTTCTTCCACTGGTACTGTACACGGTCTAGTTCTGATGCTCACTTCCTCATTGTTGATGGTTTCAACAGTGGACAGGGTTTAGCATGGGCTGCCTGACTGGTATGCAGCTATACAGCTCAATATGCAACAAACTGTTGTGCACTGTGCATTCTGACATCTTTCTACCAGCACTAACCCTTTTCATCAAATTGAGCTTCCGTAGCTCGTCTGTTGGACTGAACCACACGGGCCAGCCTTTGCACACCATGTGAATTAATGAGCCCTGACCACCTATGACTTTGTAACTGGTTCTCCACTGTTCTTTGCTTGGACTGCTTTTAATAGATACTGACCACTGCACACTGCAAAACCCCATGAGAACTGCAGGTTTGGAGTTGCTTTGACTCAGTCGTCCTGCCGTCACAAGGTGACCCTTGTTTAACACACTCAAATCCCTATGCTTCCCCTTTTTTCTTGCTTCTAACACATCAACTCTGAGAATGAAAAGGTTCATTTGCTCCCTAATATGTCCCACTTAGTAACAGGTGCCATAATTATAACTCTGAACTGCATTTTAGGACTCTTTACAGAACGTCAGAAGACGTTACAACACCCGCTGATCAAGAAAAGTAATGAAACAGAATAATGTGTAAATTAGGGGAGTGCTCCTTTAAGGCAAGTTTTATTTTGACTGACTTTAATTGACAGTTTGCTCAGCAGACAGTTCTACACGATGGTCCAATCATCCCTATTTTCAGTTCATAACCCGTCTCACCCCTAACCGGGATGGGGAGGGCAGATGTAGCCAACAGAACACAGCTACTCTTTGCCTCCAGCACTGACCTCCTCCGATGACAACCATATGCTCCTATATTAAATATGTATGGGTGTGGGAAGAAATACATTTCAGTATGGTCCACCATATAAATGAGTCAGAGCAGTGAAGCCTCATGCTCCCATATGATCTCATGTAAGAGCTGAACGTACTGACACATTTAGCCCACAGACTTTCTATGTATCCCCTATACTATGAAAAATGTATACTTGGCATTCCTTTTCTATTTAATTTATCTGTTTTTCATTACAAACAAGCTTTTGATAAGTGGTCTGTAACATTATGATACCTGCTAGCAGGATTTTCTTTTTTCAGTGAGATACTCTCCTCCTGTAAAACAGAATGGGAGAGAAAATGGGCCAAAAAATTGTCAGATGATTACATTTTTTTAGGTCATCGTAGGACTATCTTTCATAGTGAGTAGGGAACATAGTTTAAAAACAAAGAACCAAAAGTCAAGACATGGTTGAGATATGTAAGCGCAAGTGTCTGCCATCTGCAGAGCCACAAATCATTTCCTCATGATGAAAACTAAACTGTTTATGTAGTAGTGGAGACGTAAAGTGGCCGAATACACAGATTTCCACCCACATGACAACTCAAGAGGTGCTACTACACATATCTCACTGTTATCAATATAAGGTGATACAGTATCTGTACTGCAGATGAATACATTAAACTTCAATGGCCAACCCAGTGATGCTGCTCAACCAAGCATTTGACTATCAGTTTCAGTTACTCTAGTCTACTGTTGGCAAATATCAGCACACAACCACGAACAATTTAGTTAACGTTAAGCTGTTTTGACCTGTGTGTTATTTTGGAGAGTGCAAACACAGACCGTGCACAAACACTGGATCTTGCAACAGTGGCACCACCTTCTAGTCTTCAACTTTAGCATTTTAATTGCTCTACGATGGAAGATATCGTGGTGGACCACCAGGTGGCTCCACTCACATCCAGTGTAAGCAGATGTGAGAGGGCGAGGTTTTGGGGCTTTGAACGCTCAGCTGTGTGAAGCCGTGAGTAAAGTTGGAATAAAATATTGGGATCTCTCGTGTCATCTTTACATACCTCCACAACATCATATTTTGAGTGGAGTGTCAAGTTATCAGCTAAAGCTAGGAAACTATTTCCACCAATCAATCATTGGGTTGTTATGGAAAGGGATACTATCCAGAGAGGCTAATGATATTTTTTTATACCATGCTGTTAAGTTAGTTTTTAACATGGGAGTCTACAGGGGCTGATCTTCTTGATTATAGGTTGACGGTTTATTCCTGTTTCAATGTCACTTTTATTTTGCAGCCTGTACTTTTGGTCATGTCATATCTAAGTTCCTGTCTAGTAGAACAGAATAGAATAGAATAGAATTCAACTTTATTGTCATTGCACATGTCACAAGTGCAAGGCAACGAAATGCAGTTTGCATCCATCCAGAAGTGCTTTACCCTTGATGTAGATATATTACAAAATATATATTAGCAATAATATAGATATATTACAGAAATAGGTCTGTTATAAGTATGAGGGTACAAAATATGGGTCTATTATGGGTATGTTACAATGTACACGGTATGAAGGTATGTTATGAATATGCTATAACTATAAGTATGTACAGGCTGTAGTGGGTATACAAGCTATGTACAGGCTATGAATAGGATATAAATATGAAAACTACAAAGAAATATGAACTATGCAAGTTATAAACAGTTGTAGAATTATAATTATCGTATTGTACAGAATGATTACAGCATTAGTAGTTTTAAGGTGAACCTTTGATAGGATGATTTATTCGAGAATGTGATTTTGTATATTTGTTTTCTTCCTTTTAGCTTCTCTCTCTTTTTTGGTGATTGCTGCTCACTTCCTGTTTTACTTTTTCAGCCTTTTCTCTCCCATGGCCTGTGTCTTGTATTTACTTTTACTGCCAAGTCCCATGTTACCCCTCTCTTTCCACTTTCCTTGACTTTCCTTCTCTGTGTGGTGTACAGGTGTGCGATGCAACCTTAAAATCACATCATGATATTTGAAGGAAATTGGCAATAATGATAGGTATGCCTGTATTAAAATATACTAACAACATTTTATCAGTGTTTGCAGCTTGCAGACAACAGCACTTCTTAGTGCCAAATTTTACATCCTTCTTGTCCAATCAGCTGCTGCCACTCATAACAGACTACTTCATTTGAAGTTTGAATCTTCTGAAACAAGATGCTGTAGTGTGATAGCAGTGCGACAGCATGTAAGCACAAAAGTAGCCCAGGTAGTATTTTCCCTGGATATTTTAAGTAAAAGTACAAGATAACTTCTTAACAACTTCATTTAACAAAATATAATAAATGATTAATAAATAAATAAATAATAAAATAACTTCTTGCATGGCGACCTAGCATTGTTTTACTCAACAGTGTGTTTTTTTCCTCAAGTGGTAAAACAAGTTTGTTGTTTCCACCTTTAGGATGAACAATTTTGCATATTTTAGTAAGTCTTATACTTTGTTGGATGTTGTTAAAATAACTCCCTTTTTGCAAAATCTACATCGGGTGCTGGTATGTGGCTCTTGCTCTCAGACATGCCAGGGCTTGTCTCTTTGTTGTGTACATGGTGTTACTATAGATAGCAAGATAAGGCACTTTTTATTATCACATAAAAATGACACCCCAGTATTCTCACAGCGATATGATATGGCACAGATTTAGCATGGTGTCAGTCTTCCGTCTGTTCCTTTCGTTACATGTCTGTATGTTCACTGTTGTCTTGTCTTTTTTCAAGCCCAGACAATGGTTCATATATTACAAGCTGAATGAATCACGCCAGCCTCAAGTGGCTACGAGAGGAACTGCAGTTATTTTTTCTTGTAATGTTCATCCCATCTGAATGGAGCTTTAGTCTTGTATTTGTAACAGACCCAGAGTGTGAACTATGAAGTGCATCAGATTCATTTGTACACACTGCATCTTTTTACCCATCCATGCTGCTCAGTAAAGAGTGGACCATCACACTCCGGCCAGTGGCTGTGTTTTTGTTTTTCCCCTGCCTCTGTTGGCTGCAGATGGAATTATATTAAATTATATTTGGGTAATTTTATTTTTTTGAGATGTGGAGATGCCTGTTCATTGGAACTGAGTGGTCAGTGATGGATTACAAAGGGTTAACACCCTTTACTCCATCTATTCTCTGGTGCTCTGTGGTGTCACGCTGCTATGATGCACCTTTGATGTCTCAGGTTTCCATCATTTTCAGATCCAGTATCAGGTTATTAACAGGCACATCAGAGGTGTCATCATCCAATAGAAGTTCACTCCATGATATCACTCCGTGAGTACACCTCTCTGAGGACAATATGGATCCATACAGGGTGTACTCACAGTAATATGATATCGCAGTGGGGAGAGCAGTTACCGTAAAATACGTGTATTGAAGGGGGAAGCCTTAAATGTCAAACACCTCCTGCAATGTTTGTTTACAGAGCATAGGGGCAGCAAATCACAAGATATTACTTTATTAGAAGCACTATAAGTCAACAAATAATCTGGAGAACACCTGAGAGCTTCATCAGTGGACTGTCATTTAAACCTCCTACATTTCTGGCACATTTGCGAATGACAAGCAGCTATTTTAAGAGCTAAAAAAAGAGCTTAAAAGAAAACAAAACAAGAACAAAAAGGCAACAAATAGTAAGAAAAATGAGAATGAATGGGGAAGGAATGAGAATGGAGGGATACGTGCACTGGTCATTGTCCTGCATGTTCCATTTTCCAACTCTAAAATACTTTAAACGTATTTTTTCGTTGATACATAGACACGGTGACGTCAGCATGAGCCGCTCAGAGACAGGTGTGAAACTGTTGGCAAGTAAAGAATAGCAGGACACATGAAAACAGAAACTGTGGGAGGAGATTGCATAACAACAGTGCACCAATTCTAATGGCTCTGAAACATTTGCATCATACAATCAATTTAAACATTTAGAGAGAAGTTAATGAATCCAAAATCTGAATTCTTTCTTATATAAACAGGCACACTCTGTATAAGTCATGGGTCTGTTTGTGAGAGACAGAGGACACTGGAGAGGTGAAGCAAGTCATTCTGAGGCCCATTAAAGTGGCATTACAAGGGCTTTGACCTTTAAGCGCTTCATCCTCGACAAAATACCAAAACACTTACGTTAACCGCTGTGGCACCAAGACGACGCTGCCTTCCATTTACCTTAATAAATGCATTAAATCTGCAATCACAGTGGCTTCACACATCAGTGCACGTAATACACACACTACACAAACAAGTGCATGTGTAGACTGTATATGCATTCATGTATCCTCCGTATATGCCTTTGTTTAATGCCACACTCTTAGTGTTTAGTCTGTTAACTGAATTGTTCTGTTCGGTGTTCGATTATTTTCTGATAAATTCATAGCTATTTTTGTACCTTATAGCAACCACTCAGATCAATTTCTGACAAACGCAAATGTGCAAAAAGCTTTCAACAATGTGTGTGCTAGCGTTTTGTTAAACTTTGGGGTTTCCTGTTATAATGGCAATGCGCTACTTATACATGATTGCAAAATATCACTAATGTATTTTACCCTTCTAAATGTAATCTTGGTTCTCTGATTAAATAAAAAACATATTTATGTTTGTTTTTATGATATTTATATGATATTATGCCAGAACCCAATGTGAAGATACCTAAAATTAGGTCTCTGTTTAGCTTTTGCACCACGCAAAAGTTCTGAGCCACTCCATGAGCCAGACTTTCTTGTTATGTTTTTTTAAAGTAGTCTTGAACAAGAGATCTTCAGACTTCTCTGGAGGTCTTTTAAAGTTCTTCTTTGGGCATTGGCTGCTTTTTCACTCATTTGCCACCAAGTCCTTTGTACCTATGAGTGTTGTGTCTACACATGAAAGACAACTTTGACAAACAAAGTGATGTTAAGAAGAACGTCTTTCAGCTGAGGCTCCTCAGTAAGGTGAACACCTACCTCCCAACCACATGACTTTGAGAGAGTAATTCACTTTGATTACTTCTTGTCTAGACTTTTGTAATCTTCTGTATGTTGGCTCTGGTCAGTCTGGTCAGTCATTACTTCGTTGCCTACAAGCTAGCTATTTGCTAAAATGAAAAGTAGTAAATGCTTTAATGTAACACCTGATGTACCCGCTAACAAACCAACAAATCATTCTTTTAGGCCATAAAGCTGAAACTAATTACACTGAACAACATTTCACTTAAAAAAAAGTTAAAGTTATGTTAAAAAATATTGGTGTATAGAAATGGTTGAATCTTATTTATGGTTTAAAAAAATGCCTCCAGATCTAAACTAATAACACTGATTCTTCCTCCATACATGAACCAGATGCCATACACCAACATAACGAGTCACTACTCTATGGTTTATCAAATTAGCCGATGATGTAAAATAGCAGCACTTAAGGAATTATGTGCAGTACAAAGCAAAAACATAATAACATATTAAGAGAAAGCAAGATGTCTCCCTTATTTAAGAAAAACAACAACAAATTCTTCCATTTTCCTGAGAGTCCAAGTAAAGCTTCTGTTGTTGTCTTAGTTCACAGGATGTGATATTTGATGCAATCAGTGGTGATTATGTGCTGAGTCACCACAACAGGAGCTCAGAAAGAAGCCTATGAGTCATGGGCTGAAAAAGGTCAACTGAAATGGACATTTAGCAACGAGAAGGCAGAGAAGAGAAGAGAAGAGTCCTGGATCTTCACCATAAAAACTCGTAAAACTTGCTGACATCTCCGGCATGATGTTGCACTCTGATGATGAAATGGCTATACAACTTGAAAAGAGACATAAAGCTACATGCTGGGAACGACGTGTGATAAGTGTTCTGAATTGTTAATTCTGTTAATATCGATTAGATTATCTGGCTATAATCCAGGCTTATCTGCAGAGGATTATGCAGGTTGGGGTATGCATAACCAACTCAGGGGGGCAAATTAAAATAACAATCTTTTCCTAATGAATCATGGAGATGAACATGCAGAGTCATTCACCTTCCTGTAGAGCAGGATGGAAACTTTATAATTTGCTGTTTCCATCGCCCTCGGCAATCAGGTTTCTTATCCGCACTGCTCATTTCTTTTATGGCATTGTTTGTTTGGGGGATGTGTTGATTTTTTGATGATGTTTACTGCAGTTAAGTGGACGCCCAACAGCTCACCACAAACACTGCTGTGTGGGAAAACCCTCTATTTATTTTTTCTTCCTTCGTTTTTTTTGGGGTTTTTTTAACATAAATCCCCGATGGCACTGAGAGCTGCTTTGCGACCCCATGGTCTGTCTGTTATGTTTATCTGCAGCAGCACATCTCTTTGGTTTTTATAGTCTCTGTTTCTCCTTAGGATCTGTTTATGCCTGACTGGGCCCCACACCTTTAAAATGATGAAGGGGAGTGCATAGCGTTTAGGATGGCAATCTTTTATTTGTATGAGGTTTTTATGGTTATTGTTTCCATTTGTTATTGGTTCGCAGCAGCTGGATACAGATGTGTGAGGAGAATTAGAAGGAGAGTAACAAGTTCAGTCCAACTGATTTGTTGGCTCTACTACAGTGACTGACATTAGGCGTCTGTTCCAAACTGCTGCAAAAGTGAGACAACCTCATTCAAAAGCCCGCTGGCATTTCTAGTAACTCAGAACCTTGTGTACCTTCACTCAAAACAGTGTAGCGTGGTTTAATCCTTTAGTTAGATCGGAACTGTTACAGGTTAAATATTAGCTATAAATCAGTCAAGTAATCACTGCTAGTTCAGACTGTAGTTTTTGAGAACCAAATGGACCAAATTACATGTGACCAAATACAGTAATGATGACATAAGTGGGCTTGGTGCTTCCTGCTTATGAATATGCAGAATCTGCAGACATGGAATAAGATGTTTTGTAATGGGAGCTTTTGGGTTTCCCTTCGTAATCCTATGGCTCTTTCTTTGTCTTGTGTTTTTTGAATGAAGCAGCAGCTTGTGACTATTTCTTAATCACCTTTATCATTGTGAAACGGCTACTTTATGTTCTGTAAACTGTCTCTTTCTCCAAGTCTTCTCATGGTTTTTCTTCATATTATACTCTTCACCTGATCACACTGGCAGTTTGACACCTCAGAGAGGAGCTACGGGTTTGAAGCTGGAGGTAAGTGGAGAATAAGATAAGGAAATAGAAACTATGTTTTTCAGCTATCATCATGAGGGATATGAGGTCGTGGGTCGGTATGATGGACAAGCTTGGTGAGCTGATTAAAACCCAGAGTTCAGAATGTGTTTCACAGACACATTTCCACACTGGTGCTTCCTGGACCACAGTGTGAATGTACCTGACTTGGGGAGTTTTTAGGATGAAGACATGAGGAGGGACTGCATTAGTTGTGACTCAAAAGTAGAGTTGCTGACATGTTACAGAGAAGAAGAGTTTTTGTGGCTTGAACAATGAACTGATAGCTGCAGGAATACATGCATATTGGTTGCTGAAGAAATTCATCATCGTTGTGTTTGAATGGTTGCATTTGTGAATTCAGTTTGCATTCAGGTTTGAAGCAATGCACCTTTTGAATTCCTCCATCCAGCTGCACTGCCACAAGGACAGAAACAGGAACTCCTTCCTGTCTCACACCACAGTGCTTACATCTACACGTCGAAGTTTTACTTTTATATTTTCATTAGTTCAGTTCATTTTTTGTGCATGTTTTTTTTTTTAACTTTCTGAGTAATCTTGTTGTTTGATAATGTATGTATTTATTTTTGAGCTAGTTTGATTTCATGTTTTGGTCCTGATGTAGGTGGGATACATAAACAAAATATATTTAGCTTATCTTGCTTTTATTAGGTAATCACTTTAGCACAGATTGGTGGCCTGCAGGGAAAGAGCTCTCTGGAGAGGAGAAGAAGCTACACTGATAGATTTTATCTGATGATGATTTGCTTTCAAGAAAAATTACATTTGCAAGCAAAGACCAATATGCAGAAGATTTCTCTTAATATGCATTATTAATATGAGCAGAAATCTAAATGTCTTCTCTGTAGCAGTGGACCTTCCCTAGGTCCAGGCCACATCAACTACCCAGTGAGTGTTCCTTTTTAAAAAAGCATGTCACCTTTACCAGAAGCACTGGTACAGACTTTGTACAGGTACCTGGTGGACTGGCTAATGCTTAATAAAATTAAAAATTAAAAACTTGACCTGAATAAAAAGGGTCTGAGTAAAAATGCATTTTGAATGTTCTTTGGTTTAAAAAGAAAAAAGGAAAAACTATTTTTCTCAAGGATGCTGAGAACTAGTCATGGATTGTTTCCAATTTAATTTTTTTTTTAAATTCTCTAATCTACCACTTGTCACTAAAAACAGAACATGATTCACCTCCTCTGCCTTTATTGACCAGCCTCCTATGATATTTTTAACACTAAAAACTTTGGAGTTTCCTAACTTGCTCGCTGTGATATATCTTTGCTGAATGCTGTCACGATAAAGTCATTTGTGCTACACGAGATTTTCTTCCACCTCTACCCCCATGCACTCTGAATTTCTGTGAAGTTACATATCCAATCAATTGTAAGTGAATTTAAAATTTTGGCCAGTCAAATATCAGCAACATGACACTTCTCCTCTTCTGCTCTGCACTGACATAAAGTCAGAGAGAGTGAGGTGAATTTAATCAAATGATTCCCTGTAAATGAAACCTCTCATTACACCCACTCAGTCGGAGAAATGTGGAGCATTGATATGGGCAGCAGTTGGTTGCCACACTCAAGTGCTGTTATAATTAAATTCACCTTAAATGCATTTTACCATCAGCTGTTGACATGGTGTCCACATTCTCCACTATCTTCCCTCAAGACACATCCACTAATGGTCACACCCCAGCAACTGCGTGTTAAATGACTGGACATAATAATAATCTTTATTGCTTACTGGATAACAGCCAAGAGTTATACTGACGTTTAAGACACTTAAAGTGGAGACAGCGTGCTTCATGATTGGGGCTTCACACAGTCCTTGTTAGAAACAGTCTGGTTTCGCAGTGACTTTCTGCTAGTGACTGTTGCTTTCCTGTTTATTCTTCCTTTTGAGGACATCCTGCAAAATGAGTTATTGTGGTTCTGCTGTGTGTGGGCTGTCTGCTGAATAAACTAACACCTCTCTTTATGAAGACACTTCGTCATGCTGGCCTACTCAGAGACAAGTTTGTATGAGTACACCCGAGAGAATATTAAGGAGTGCTATACATGTTAACACCCCACCTCCCCCTCCCACTCTCCCTGCAAGCCTTGGATTCCTTAACCCAGTTCTTCGTTCCAGTTTGCGTGTGAAAAAACGCACTAAAGTGCTGTACAAATACAGGCCATTTACCATTTTACTTATGTGTTCAGTCAGAAAATGTGACCGCTGAAGCTGTAAGTGATCTAGCAGCTGATTCACTGTGTACATGTGCGTGTGATTGTTTTTGTTCATGCCACCATCTCCAAGCCATACATCATAGCAGGTCTCACTACCATCTTTTAAACCTTCCCTTTTACTCCCCCTGACACTCACCTCCATCTGCTCCACCCTGCCTGCACTGTGCACTCTCCGTTGCTTGGGATTGACCATAGATACTTAAAATTATCTACCTTCACTAACTCTACTCGTTGCAGGTTTTCTCCCACTTATTCACACACACTTTCTGTCTTGTCTCCACTGACTTTCATTCTTCTTCTCTCCAGAGCATACCTCAAATCACAGTGTTGTCTGCAAACACCAAAATCCATGGAGACTCCTGCTTGACCTCATCTGTTAGCCTGTCCGTCACCACTGCTAATAAGAAGGGCTCAGAGCCAGTTCTTCGAGTAGTCCCACCTCCACTTTGAACCCATTTGTCACTCCTACCGCACACCTCACCACTGTCTCACTGTCCTCATACGTTTTCTGCATCACATGCTTCTGTCACTACTGACTACCTCATGCAGTACCCCATGTTGAACTGCATAAGCAGGGTCTCTTGCAGCATGCCATTGCTGCTGAGGTGGGACACAGTAAGACAGTCATTTGGAATTTCTTAAATGATCTTGAGGGTAATGGAACCACAAAGTGAAGTGGAAAATCCAAAATAACTTCACCAGCACTGAGCCAGAGAATCCAACTGGCTGTCCGTCAAGGCACTGGACGAGCACCTTGACCCAAATTAAAGCCATTACTGGTGCCAACTGCAGCCCCATAACCATTAGACAGCATCTGAGACCGAAGGGCTTCAAAATCAAAGAACATCTTCATAGACTTCGTCTCCTTGAACGCTAACAGAACTGACTGTTTGGACTTTGCAAAAGAGCACCAAACATGGGACTGGGATTGAAAGGTAGAAGAAAGTTTTATTCTCTGATGAAAAAAAAATGTAACCTTGATGGTCCTGATGGTTTCCAACGTTACTGGCATGACAAGCAGATCCCACCTGAGATGTTTTCTACACGCCACAGTGGTGGGGGATCCATTATGGTCTGGGGTGCTTTTTCCTTTAGTGGAACAGTGGAGCTTCAGGAGGTGCAGGAGCGTCAAACGGTTGCTGGCAATTTCCAGATGTTGCAGAGAGCATCCTCATGACTGAGGGTCCTCATCTGTGTGGTCACGACTGGGTTTTTCAATAGGACAACGCTACAGTACACAGTGCCCACAGGACGAGGGACTTCTTCCAGGAGAATAACATCACTCTTTTGGACCATCATGCATGTTCCCATGATCTAAATCTTGGAAAAATGTTCCCTCTCACCTCATGGAAATGCTTGCATCAAGCATGCCGCAATGAATTTTTGAAGTGATCAACAATAACGGTGGAGCTACTCATTACTGAGTTCATGTTTGAAACTTTGATTTCTGTTTTGTAGGGGTTATGGCTTTTTTGGATGTGTGGTCCTAAACTTTTGATCAGCTGTAAAACAGCCTGTTTCAGTTTAAGTGTTGTTTTCAATAAATTGCATGCTCAAAAAAATGTTTTGCCTCACTCCCATTTATTCTTGTTGCATGTTGAAGCTCTACTTGGATCCTTGTTAAGATCCGACCATGCAAAATATGATTTCTTTGCCATTTTTCAAGTGGTCTTAAACTTGGGACTGTCTTTAATTCTTGGCTCTACCTTCACTCACTTTCTCTTTTTGGTTTCCAAAGCCATCCTACACATTACCATACCAGAATGCCTAGCTGCACCACCTTGTAGTCTGCTACCTCTTTCACATTTTACTTTGTGCTTAATGGCAATCTAATACTGTTTATTTTTTTCTAGCAGGACAGTTCAGCTCATATTGCTCTTACATCAGAGATCGAAGGTCAAAATCTTTGAGTATCCAAGCTCTCAAATCCATCGGAGTGTCCCGAAAACTTATCTTTCTGCAACAAACAGCAAAGCAGAAGTTGAGTGGATGGCTGAGACCGCACATTAACTCTCCAAACAAGAGAAATGAAGAATGCAGCAATTCTGCAGCTGAGGGATTATACCCTAATGTCCAAAGTCAGGCCAAGGTTTCTATGGACTTTAATCCCTGTCTGATGTGAAATCTGTTTATGTGGAGACACTTTCTTTTTCACAACTTTTCCCAATTCCCTCAGAGCTGCTGTTGATGCCGTTCTGGAGGGAGTGGACTTAAATCTCATCAGGACTTTTGGGGGAGATTATGGGTAACACTTGGGGTTTGAAGCCTGATCCCTGAACAGCCTGCAGCGTGAATGCGAGCGTATCCACAATCTGTGTCATTAGGACAAACACAATCAAGCGTCTGGCCTGAATTCCCCCCAGCCTATGAGCAAAAGGCAGAAACATATTTAGCCTCCTGGCAGCCTTTACTTAAGGAAATCTTAGGTTTTACTTGACCTTATTCAGCAGTGCAGTGATAAAAGAGAGAGATAAAAGATCCTTTTCTCATATGTAGTGTGATTTATTACTTTTAAGCTATTATAAGCTCAATTTCTAATATGATGATGAAGAGTTGATCAGTGAGCATAAAGAAACATAAATCACAAGAATCGCTGATCTTATAGATCGTTAAAAAATAAGCACGATCAGCTAAAAGATAAGTGTGAGATGAGACATTATTTGAACCCAGTGTACTAAACAAATACATGCATTTGACAACAGTCAGAGAAGCAGTTTTCACATGAAAACAAAGATCTTTAAACCCACAGATGACTCCTACACACAGTCAGAAGTATTTCTATTTTGCCCTCCCTGCATCACTTTCTGCAAACGGACACACACACACACACACACACGCACACACACGCTTGCACATGTGTTTGGTCAGCCCTAGGGAGGCATAAATCAAAGCAGGACTCTAAATGTGCCATGCTAAGTGAGAAGACTAATTTCAATCTTCTCAAAAAGTCTATCCTGCAGCTTTTTCCCCTCCCTCGCTGTATAAAAACATCTTCAGCAAATGAAAAACACAAAAATGGTAAAAAGGAAAGCTAACAGCCCAAAATAGGGCTTTGCTGCTGCCACTCGGAAGAAAAAGACTGACATCCGTTTGCGACGTGAAGACAACTGATGTGTCTTGTAATTGAATTCCTGTCAGATTTGCTTAATGTGCTGGCTGTCAGCTTGTCAAGACGTTGTCATCCGCACATCTTCCAAAACTTTCATTATGCCTGTTAGTGTGCCCACACAATTGTGCCCGCATGGAGAAAGACACAGTTATGCACGCATATGCACACCCACAAAGCGCTTCACGTCTTTTCCTTTCAGCAGCACTTCCAGGCCTAACCATCCGTCTTCTGCTGCGGTGGTCTTTATTCAAAGCAGTGTTTGACGTTTGCTAGTTACAGTGTCATCTAACTTCCCTGTGATTCACTCCAGGACCACAGATGGCTTTGCCTTTTTAGATGCCTTCACAAGTTGCAAAAGCCATACCATCAAGATGTTTAGCTAAGCTCACGCCTTGAAAGGCATGGGGAAGGCTCTTCGGAGATGGCGCGGAAGCTGGGTGGGGGTAGGGAAAGCGACAGGTTATACTTTGTTTACGGCTGATCTCTCAGTAGTGTCAGTGCAAAGGAGTGAATGGACTTACTGCAGTTTATATCTGCAGGCGCTGGCGCTTTGATGTACGCCAAGCTGGAAACAAAGGTGGATTAAAAGGGAAAGCCTAAAGAAAATATCAAAAAGTCACACAAATTGATATTTCGGGAATGGAGAATGGAATTTTATCATTTCTTTCATGTGCACTGTGATTTTGGTAAATTGGCCCACCATAGTGATCATTTGTCTTTTTGTCTTTCCTCCAAAAAGCCTGCTTTCACCTCTGCCAGGGATTATTGACACATGAATGAAAAGCATGTATAAATTAGCAATGCAGTGTGCCACTTCAGGTGTTGGGATGCAAGAAAAAAATGGAACTTTATGAGAGCCTTTTGTGGAGACGCACAATAGCTCCAAACGTGATCACACACTCACGTTGTTAGCAAACTGGGCATGGGTAGCAGGCAAAGAGAATAATGAGAGGCCTGATGTAGCACTGCAGACTCTCTGGCCACAGACTGATGGGCCAGGGAACTCATTGCATTAGGGAGAGAAGGGGATGAGGAGTAGAGCACTACACAGTGTAGCAGTCACCACACATACACGCACATCACTAGAAAAGCATCCCACAAACACAAATTACCTGCCAGCATCAATACCAGCCTCTGTATGTCACGTTTATGTGAAAGGTTAAACAGAAACAAATGGCTGATTTGGTGCGGCGCTGGAGCTTGGCGGGGGACAGACTCTATTTCTCCGAGGGGATCCCAGGACAGAGGTGACCAGAGGCTGAGGGAGGGGGGGTCACGATCCACTGTGAGGGCTTAAGTGCTGATTTAAGAGCCACATTGTAGAAAAATGCAGAGCTGTGGCTTGGATGCAGATGAACTGAGCAATATAGTTTGGTTTCTAGATCCAGTTTACTGTGACACCACTGTCTCGCCTTCACTCAGAGTTTGAGGTGAAGGGTCTCAGTTAACCTCAACTCTGATGACTCGCAAATCTGCCAGTAGTTTTACTGACTTTTCACACCCTCACAGCAGCGATGCATTCCTCTTAAACGAGGAGCAGTTTGACACTGCAGGCTTGAGGTAAAACAACGATAAACAGGGAGTCTGTGTACTGTAAGATAAACTGTATAAATAAACACTTCCTGTGAGGAGTGTAAGAGAGTATTTAATTTGTGGTTTATAAGCTTCTGTTTTTATACACCTTAAACTGGAACGGCAATGGTGAACACATCCATGCAAAACACCCGCACGATTTCTCCCACTGCTCGTTCCCTGCCTCTTCATCAAGTTTCATGAAACTTGCAGACAAACGCGATATTTTCACCTTAAAATGGCAGATTTTATTCAGACAGAGTCAGCCCAACGAGTGATTCGAGCATGCTAGTCGCTATAACATGGGTGTGAAACTGTTTGATCCGTGCCTGTGGCAGTGTGACTGCATATCATGGGTGACCTACATTCCCTTTGAGCACCTTTTAATTAGCAAACTATGAAATGCATTCACCGCTTCGCTGACATCTTATTAACAAATCAGTTGCTCAAGTTTTAATCTTTTAGATTATTTGTAAACTAAAGCCGGGAGTGTGGGAGGCAAACATGTTTTTTCATCACATGCTGTCACAAGTGAGGAGACTTGCCAAGAGTTCTTGCAAGTTAGATATACAACCACTGGTAAGCATCTACAGGGAAGCTCCACTGATGTCGAGGTCTTACAGTAGGAATGAACGCAGCAGCACAGAAATGGAAATGAATCCCTGGGAGGCTCCGAGAGCGTGAGTGGGCACTACTGCTGGATCAGTTGTACTTTATCCCTCTCAGACACTGAGCCTCACCCACCTACTGCTCCTACTGAAACAGCTACTACTACTGATGCTAAAGCGACTCATGTTGCTGGTAATACCCTGCCAGTGTTGGGAAGGTTACTTTTAAAATGTATTCCATTACAGAATACAGATTACATGCCCCGAAATGTATTCTGTAACGTATTCCGTTACGTTACTCAATGAGAGTAACGTATTCTGAATACTTTGGATTACTTAATATATTATCATGCTGTTTACAACTACATGAATGTACTATTGCTGTGATTTATTACTGTTACTGAAGGTCCGCGGCTCCGAACCGTAGTAAAGGGACCTCTGGCTAATACTTTGGGTTCTGTGTCGGGCTCGTAGCCGAAAACTAGCTTTACTTTGTTGTCTGGGTCAACTTTGCTAGCGAGAGACAGAGAGAGGCGTTGAAAGGCTGCTCCAACGGAACTTATTGTTTTTGGAGGAAAACACGAACACGGTGTACAGTCGAGTCTTAATAGCTTACTTACAACTGGGCTCGTCAGGCACTCTTCTTGGCTGCAGTGGTTATTATTATATTTACATGCTTCCAGCTCCCGTTTTTGCTCGATGACAGCTCGTACTTTTCCTTTTTCTCCCTCCCTCACTCACAGACACATAACGGGTATGGCAGTCCATTCTCCCTGCAGCACGGACTACACTGCCCATGATGCTACATTCTTTAGAGCTATACCTGTAGCATTCTGCCTGTTAGCTTAGCACAACAACAACAAAAAGGCCTCTCTCATCCAGGAAACACGCAGAGAGAGAGCGTCACCCTGTAACCATGGCAACCGTAACGCTGCCGCCTGGAACAACAGAACAGCTGTCAAACAAAACCCAAACAGTCCTGACCCGCCACAATATGAAACAGGAAAGTACCGCCGTGTAATCCATTTATTTCAACAAAGTAACTGTATTCTAAATACCACCTTTTTAAACGGTAACTGTAACGGAATACAGTTACTCATATTTTGTATTTTAAATACGTAACGGCGGTACATGTATTCCGTTACTCCCCAACACTGTACCCTGCTGACACTAAAAGTACTGCTGCTGATTTTAAATACTGCTATTGCTAATGGTGAAACAATAGTACTGCTGCTGATGGTGTTGGGGGAAAAGACCAATGACAGAACATTTATTACTGAATGTCATTAAATGGGTTTAATAAGAACGAGCAAAACAAGCTAACGCCTTATACGTGGATAAACCGTGCTGAAGGATTTCTTCAACAGAGTTAAGACGGCTGCAAAGAGCCATTATTTTGGTCTATTTTCATAGCATTTTGAGATTTAATGGTGGGTAAACACAGATGTTACGAATCCCATTAATAAGGCTCTGTACCTCATTAGAATAGGACCTTCATTAATATGATTTGTTACATCTGTGTTTATCTACTGTTGTACCTCAAAGTTGCTGCTGTAAGAATGGCTTATTGATTCCTCCCTGATTAATTATTTGGTCTAAAAAGCCCCATAAAAACTCTATGTTCAGCCTTTTGTATGGAAAAGTACTTAATGGTTTGGATTCATTATTTGGTGATCGCTTAATCAGTTAACGACCGTGACCTTTGGAACAAAGTTATGTTGCTGAAACTGAAATAACCTCTGTTAGTACCGCTGAAACCAAAAACCACTGCTGCTGCCTGTGAATCTGCAAGCACTCACTCTACAGCCTCTACTTTTTTACATGTTGTTCTTATGTATAGTACATATTATATAAGCTGTTTCAAATATGTGGACTCTGTGCAAGTACACCCCAGATTCAGCAGCTTGTACAACCACTTTTTGCAGCAATAACTTGAAGTGATTGTTTTCTGGTCGACTTCATCAGCCTCTCGCATTGATGTGGAGGAATTTTGGCCCACTCTTCTTGACGGCATTGCTTGAGCCCTCTTGAAGTCAACCCACAGCATTTCAGTCAGTTCGAGGTCTGGGCCATTGCAGCACTCTGATTCCTTTCTTTTTCAGCTGTTCTGGTGTAGATTTGCTGCTCTGTTTGGGATCACTGTGTTGTTGCATGACCAAGTTTCAGCCGAGTTTTAGCTGTCAGACAGATGGCTTTCCACCGCCGTGCTGGACAGTTGGTAGGAGGTGTTTGTGCTGATATGCTGTGTTTGGTTTCTGCCAAAAGTGTGGCACTAGACATCTCCACTCTGGTCTCATGTGTCCAAAGGATGTAGTTTCAGAAGTTTCATGATTGTTCAGATGCAACTGAATGCTGCATGTTCGTGTTCTTTCTCCAGACAACTCTTCCAAACAAGCCATGCTTATTTTGTCTTTTTCTAACTCTACTGTCATGAACTTTAATGCTCAACATGCTAACTGAGGTCTGTAGAGTCTGACATGTAGCACTGGGCTTTTTTGATGTTTTCTCTGAGTACTGTGTTGCAGGTTGATGTTACAATGAATTTGCCTCCTCCTGCTCCTTGGAAGATTGTGTTGACACACACTCAGATGCTCCCAACCAGCAAAACGCCAAAACTTCTCCTTTTATAGAGGTGGTCACACTTGCTGATGATCTGCTTTTTGAGCTCATTTCATTAGCAGCATCTGGTTGCTACTCTAGAAATGGAAAGGGTTTATTTTTCCTGTGATTGTACAACTCCTCCCCTTCTATATGTTGTACATTTTACAGATAGCCTGCTACTAGATCTACTACTTCTAAAGTTACAAGTATACCAGTAAAACAGCTGCTCCCACTTAAGAGCTATTAGAGTAGTGACTATGCTGCTGACTAATACTGCAGCTACTAATACTGTCATCTGAACTGTAAATGATCTCGTAAATTCATTAAAGTAGGATTACGAGTTGAAGCTGTAATCATGGTTTTAAGTCTACAAATACAACAACCCAGTGGTCTGAAGGCTTTTTGCGCTGAAGGTGATTGATTTCTCACTAAAACTCAGGGAATTACAATAATCAAATCAGCCTCGTACTTAAACTTTGGGCCTCGGCATAAACGGGAACACGGTGGCATTTCCAATGTGCCGGCTCATTCCTTTCCCCCTTTGTATTTCGATTTTTCTTTTCAGCTCAGCCAGATCAGATGTACCAATGCACTGACTCAAAATGTTGTTATTGACGTCTTTGATGAGTTAATTGCACATTTGCATAAAGGTCACAAGCATGAATCACTGAAGTGTATACACTGTAGGGGGTCCACCCCTCCTGCCGTCCTCTACCTACACCACTTCTCCTCAGCCAGCACTGGCTGGGGTTTATTTTCACATATCACGTCATCATGAATGGCAGATTGATCCGTTAATAGACATTGACATTATCCAGTGTAGCAGGCTGCTAAAGTGACGCTGGAGAAAACGGAGCATGCTGACGAGCTCATCAACTGAATTAAATCAGCAGCGTTGATGTAACAAAACAACACCTAGTGCGATGTCATTTACAGTACTGTCAGTGGTAATGTGTTATAATAATATAATATAAAAACTGTGGTCCGTCACTGAGGTCATGATTACCCTGTTATGAAATTAGATTTCACTTCAAATTACAATGTAATAATTTGCCTACAAATACTTAAAGGTAGGCACAAAAGAAAAAGAGGGTAAAAATTCAGATTTTTACAGGAAACAAAGAAATAATTATACTTGCAGTAATTTTAAGTACTAGCTCTGTGCAATTTCATGGTAATTTTGCAGAAAACCAAACAATCTTCCCATCTTACACTGTAAACATGCCTTTTTTTAGGGTCACAGGGTGTAATATGGATTGGATTAACCCTTCATTTTTGCATATTCTTTTTATTTGCTATACAGTGGTCCCTCGTTATTCGCAGTCTCGCTGTTTCGCAGATTCTTTTGTGCAATTTTGCAAGCTTTTGTTTTTGTTTTTTTGTTTGTTTGTTTGTTTTTACAGCGGATTGTGTTCTGCGTCTTGATTGGCTGTAGACCATTGTCAGTCGATGTCGTGTCCGTGTCTCCTGTACAGTACAGAATGTGTTCAGCTTGTCAAATTTACATAAATCTTCGATCGCTAGCAGTGTGACTCTGAAGTGCTGCACTGTATGTTTGTAAGTTTTCTCCCCAGCAAACACAACAACGTCGACTAAACGCTTTGCATCATCAAAGGCGCCTGCAGTAGCACCCAAAAGGCAGAGGAAGATGCTAACCATCACACAAAAAGTTAGACTTCTGGACATGTTAAAGGAAGGTAGCAGCGTATTTTTCGGATTATAAGACGCATTAAGTGAAACAAAACAGCAAGGTAAGTCAAACTTTACTCAACTCATTCTTCTTGCTTCCTCTACTTGCATACCAGTGATTCATTAATGCTGAATTCTCTCACAGCTGCTGTATTCCAATGTTCTGGACCAGAAAACAAGGTTTGATCTTTGGTTTCCTTCTATAATACTGGACTTATTTTTTTTTACGAAGGTTTGAACTTTGAGAGTGTTTAAACAAGAGAGAAAAGTGTGAAAATGTTCATGCCTGTCTGAGAAAAGTGTATAAAGTGTGCAGTGAGGGGTTTAATAGCCCTAAAACATCTATAATAATTGTAAAAAATAAAGTTGGCTACTTCGGATTTCACCTATTGCGGGTTATTTTTAGAACGTAACTCCCGCGATGAACGAGGGACCGCTGTATTTAATATTCATTATGTTGATTTGCATGATGGCTTTTCTATTATCAAATTCAATTCAACTCAACTTCAACGTTTTTTGAAAATGAATGTGACAACGACTGATCTCCATTACCAATTCTCAAGAAAAAATAATACCATCAAAATGTGCAAGCTTATGTGATCCTATAATGATGGAGTCAAGTCAGACTTACTTTTTTCTTCTTTCAGACTCACTGTTCAAAAAAATGAGTGTGGAGGAAACAAGTGTCTCCTTTCTAGTAAAATACCTGAAAGTTAGGCAAACTTAAGCCACTCTGTCACATGACCTGAAAAGCAAAGTGTACTCATAATGTAAGAT
Organism: Neolamprologus brichardi; assembly: GCF_056152115.1. Classification (NCBI taxonomy): domain Eukaryota; kingdom Metazoa; phylum Chordata; class Actinopteri; order Cichliformes; family Cichlidae; genus Neolamprologus; species Neolamprologus brichardi. Next base: position 15,436,195 of record NC_142112.1, on the reverse strand, counting down.
CGGGAAATATTGATTGTTTTCCCCAAATTACCAAGAAATGACACAGTACTGAAAATTACTGCATTTAAAATTAACAGTGTAAATATTTATTCCTGTAAAAGCCTGACTTGTCAACTTCTTATTTCAGCGTCCCATCATTTATGTATTTCAAATAGTTGGCAGTAGTTTATAGATTATTTCTCTTGGCAACTGTGTTTTTTATAAACTCAACTTAAGTAACAAACTAAATATATCCTCATTTATTGGTTAAAAACAGCTTCTATGAAGGAACACGTGTGAAAATCAACACTTTCAAGTCCTACTTAGCAAACTTACCACCTTCAACAGTGGGAGTTGCATACTTTGCTACAACAGCTGTAGCAAGGTTGAGGTGAATATTCTTAGTATTGAAACAGAGAGTTTTTCGGTCCGTTTTAAGACTATTTATGAGGATGAGCAGACACAAAGCCAGAAAGAGTAAGATATGAAAACAAACAACAAAAAAAGAACCGGCCATGCTGAGCTCACTGTGTGGGCTGGAGTAAAACTGGGTTAGGACAGTCTACAGGGCCTGAGGAGACATTGAGCTTTGGAGGGACTTCAGAGCAAAAATGCGATCAGAGTAAGACAACACCTACACCAAGACAAACAGAAAACTCACCTGCAAGGAAGAAAGACTGAAGAGAACCCAGGAAACAAAAAGACAGAGAGGGAGACAACGAAAGAGTGCACTCCCTGCTGGAGACACAGCAGGTAACGTAGCAAATCTGGAATACAGGGCAAGGATGCAGAAGGAAGCATTGATTCGAACAAGAGTGACAAATCATTAAAGCCTAGCATTTGCACTGTGAGAAACACAAGAAGTTCATCAATTCCCTGCAAAGCCCGGGGATCTGGGAAAGGTGGTCGATGTCAGCAGTCGGTCAGCTGAGGAGTCGGCCTCAGCTAAAGGTTTCACAGCAATTACATGCCAGCCGTCCGTCCAACTCTGTGGTTTTCCCACACTGATGTGGAGCAGTTTCAGGAACCACAACCCAATGACTAGTCAGGGGATAACAACCGCTCAGACTGCTTTGCAACACAGAAAGTGCAGTGCTTAAACGTGACTACCAGCATGCTTTGCAAACTGTAGCCTGTGGCACTGTCAAGCAATATTTTTTATGAGTGGGTCCCAGTTTGTTTGCATTATGCAATCACAAAGTGGGTGACACAATACAGCAGTCACGCTGTTGAGTTCACATTATTCCGCTGACAGTTAGCAAGCAGATAACATGCAGAAAACAAAACCTCAGTGCCAACAAACGCAGCAGGAAAAAAGACTGTAAATATGCTTCTCAGCAAGCTGGGGTTTAAAATTTCATTGTTTCAGTTTTCTGTGATAAAAGAGTAGAATCACACACTGCATTCTGGTCAGTGGAAGCACAAAGTAAAATGAATACTTACACAGGTTATGCATGTTCATGCTACTGAGCTTTAACTGACTAGATATGTTTTTGGGTGACTGAATCGGATTCACAGCATCTCAAAATATCACAATGAGCCTTTTGCTTGTTTGCAGCGGTATCTAATATACTGCACTTATAACAATGAACTGATGATGGCACAGGTTAGATAGTACCGCGTTAGAAGGTGTATGACCTGATTCATATGATCATCTCCAAATTGTTCTCATGTGCACATAAATGATTGGATTATATCAAACTGATGCTTTAGCCGCGTGAACCCACTCTCTTAGACGCTCTGCTGTCATCACACTTGATGGGTGGTAGATTTGTGACAAAGTATAACAAACTGACAGTCCATTAAAAGCATCAACTCTCATAAACTTAATTTTAAAAAGAGGTTTCTTAATAAGCTTCTACAATTTCAGACCTACCTTTGTGCACTATAACACTGTATCTTTACTAAATGTGGTACAACGTGGCTCCACAAATGCTGCCGTAAATTATTCATTTGAAGTGAAGGCTTGACTCTTTAGTCTGCCATGTAGCAACTTTTTTGCGTGAATAAAACAGCTGAGTCTACTTAATAGCTTAAATTATTGAACTCGTTTTTTAGGTTTAAAACTACTTCAGAGGGGACCTATTATGCTCATTTCTAGCTACATATATTTTATTCGTGGACTCTAATTAGAGTTCTTTTGTATGATTCACAGTTTAAAATTATTCCTATTCACCTTATTCTGGGCGTCATTGTAGCGCAAATCACCCACTGACTAATAGAAGCCACTTTTGCTAACGTCCCCTTCCACTAATGCCAGCTTTCTTCAGATTAGCTTTCCCTCACAAAGAGAGCGTTTGAACGTCAGGTGGGTGGGGCTTCTGTACAGTCTGTCACAGCCATAGCTGTGTGCCTGAGATGACAATATTAGGGATAATCGCTCGTAGGTCATAGAGAACCATGCAGAGTCCGATCATTTACAGTCTGCAGCCTGAGCTTTTGGCTCATAGGAATTACCTGCACATATGCTGATTTAATTGATTAAAAAACTCTGACCATGTGCAGTTTGAGCATCCGCCGTTGAAGCAGTATATACTGAGTATGACTGAAAATAGGAAAAAGCATTTCAGATCTGCTTTATACCTCATTTCATTAACTATATTGCATATTATCATTGACATTGTTGAAATAGTGTCATTTTGATTATAAATGTTTCCTGAATTACATAAATAACAATACTAGTATTATGTCCCAGATAATATTACTAGTACACTAAACACCAATGGCAGTATGTAAGCAGTAATTGTAGTTAATGTCTCAGTCATACAAGGATGAAAATAAAGCCGCCCTGCAATTAGGAAACTGGATTCCTGGTGATTGCACAGAGTTTTATTTGCATTCAGCTACTGATTGCATGTAGTTGCGGCAACCAGCTAATCAACATCTGAGGGACCAGTAAGTCATCATAGCTACATGTGATCCCTTTCAATCATGGAGTGTTTACACCGCTCAGCTGATGGGAGGCAACCTGTTTCCAAACAATTGCAGTCCAACTTGGACCGACAGCAACGACTTTCAGACAGACGAAGGTTTGTAAATAATTGTCATCTCATGCTACAACTACTTCATAGTAGGTGACACCAGCCAACTGGTTTCCAACTGGTTGTATTGTGGTTACATTGCTATATAAACGTAAGGCTGCTGGGTGCTGATGTCAGCAGCAACTCCATCACTACTTATGGAGGAATTTCTGAATCTATATTTCAAATCTATGATGTTGTGGCTGGCTCTGAACGTCAGTAGTTAATGAGAATTTCTGCTTACCTATGACCACAGATGTTATTATTATTGTTATTGCCTTTTTACTAGTGATGGTAAATTCGATTCTTTTTACTGAACCGAGCTTTAATGAGTCACTCACCAAAGTGAATTGGGTTTCTTGAGTCATTTGAGTCACTGAGTCAGTTGACCAGAGTGCAAAAATGTATATTTTCACTCAAACTTAATTTGTTTCTCTTTTAATGTAAATCCTACTGCTAAGATGAATGATTGTAAAAGAAAACAACTATTTTATAGAGAAAAAAAGAGAAAAATAAAATTCTAAACATTTATTTATTTTTATTTTATTTTATTAGTATTTTCCTTAAATGTGTAAAATATATTTTCTCATTTAAATGTTCACTGAGCTGTGAGCCAGGGGGCGGTAATGCGCCTTAACATTGGTTGCCAACCAAGAAGAAGAAGAAGGTGTGAGCCAGGAGGGAGGGGGTGAGTGAGTGATTCGTTTACGCTATGATTCAGCACAGCAAGGGAGGGGATGAGTAACTCAAATGTGCTGTTAGCATGTTAGCTGAGCGATGCTACTGTGAACCGAGGAGCTATTGTCTTGATGTGAGCTTCTACTCAGGGTTTTTCCTTCCAGTTCAGAGCAGAAATGTTTTTGTTAAGAAACTGGCTGTTGTTTTTTTCCCACACAATTTTAATTGTAAGCTAGATATATTTCTACTAATGGAATTAGTTTGCTAACAGCAACAGGAATGAGTCAGTGAGTCAGTTGCGCTTGTGAATCATGATTCATGACTCAGTAAAGTGATTCTCGAGTATTGAACGATTTGTTCACGAATTGAACATCACTACTTTTTACAGCCATCTCTTTACAACAGCTTCTCTTGAAGACTGCAACTGCCAGACCTGATCCCAGTCTTTGAAGCAACGGTCACAGACATTTCAGTTGCACTGTGGTCTCCAACCACTGTTTTCCCTAATGTGACTGTAGCATAACCTGATGTTAAATATCAGCATTTCACAGAGTTCCTTTGATTCCTCAGAGGCATCTGATGGAAGACAAAACACTGCTCAGTAGCCCATTTAACGCTTTATTACTTCTAGATGGGAGCTGCGTCCTGCATGACACGTTTCCACGGATCTCAAAATGGTGGTGTGCCCCTAACAGTTTTATTACCAGCTCTCTCACTTTAGTCTAAACAACAGTGTCTCCGTAACTTTCCACTAGAGATGGTTCCCTGTTATCCACAGGCATGCGTGAGCAAGAGTCTACAGCATTCCACTCCCCAAGGACACATATTCTAATGCCTTTATTTTTCAGGGCTGTGTCCACTTAATACTACACTATATAACTTTATAACACTTACTAATAAAAAGCATAGCATTATTGAAGCACTTCAAATAATTTTATCTCAACACTGACTTCTGTCATGGTAACTCAGCCTGAATAGAGATATGTAGCTAAAACACTCAATAAATGTGAGCTGTGTAGTTAGTTCCATTAGGTTTAGGTTTATTTGTGGCATTCGTAAAGAGATATTAAAAATCTACTCTTCAACAAAAGTTGAAGAGTGAGACAACATTAAAACTTGAGCAGATCCATAACATACAAATACACAGTCCACGTACAATACAGCATGTCATTTACTAAACGTGAAGGCCTGCAGAGGCATCGTGGGACTCTATTCTAACTGTGATAAAAGTTCTTCCTGGTAAACAGGCTTCATGGGGACTTGTGGACACCAGCTGTATCTGAAGGACAGAAAACAGCAGTGAGCTGAGGGTAGGTGGCAGGTACACATTTCCTGCTGCGCTCTAAAAAGCGTGGGGTTTCATCAGGTCACCAGTTCTCTCAAGAATCCAAGATTTCAAAGACATAGTTTAATGTTCAAGCTACATCTCTTTGTAACATTATAAAATAAAACCATTTTCTGAACAGCTGTCTCAGGCCGACGTGTACACTTTTATAGTGCAGTCTTTGTATATTGCTGGAAAGTATTTAACATTAATGGGAAAATCAGCCAAAAAAAATCCAAGCGGCGGTGTTTACTGTGAGTTATAACTCAAGTCAAAACTGAACATACAGATTGATATGCAGACAGCAAGTCTAAATTCTGTGCTCTTTGTGAAGGAACATCAATAAATGAAAGAAAGAGATGCTGCGTAGTCCCGCTGAACTTTCTGGAGAAACATCATGTCATTATCCCTTCATTCAGAGGGACACAGTTGCCTGAAAATGGGCTCAGCAGTGTCTGACTTTGATAAATAATGGACCAGATGGTGTTTACCGTATAATCTGTAGGGGGGTAGGGTTCATTATAGCATCAGAAGTATTGTATTATTGTTAAAGTCATATTAAAAATTCCCTGGTAAATGACACGACAAAGAGTTGCTCTTGAAAATTCAAATAGATCTGTATGAAGCTGCCTTGAATTTAACAGCAAAACAACATTAGGCTCCTCAGTGAATCTTTAAACTGCTAAGAGGTTGAACAAGTTGCAAATAAAACTAATAAATCAAGGACTGACTTTTTTCCAACAGCACTTTCACCCTCTCTGTGTTTGACTTGTGGCCCATTGTACTTGGCTGAGGTGTATAAATGGGAGGTGTGCAGTAAGAAGAACGACGTTTAAGTGAAAAGTTTCTCCAAACAAGTGCTGTGCCTCCGAGGAATTCTCCTCGTGTCCTTGAAAGGCATCATGGAGTGTGACTTAAAGACTTTTTATTCCTCCTCCGCTCCCTCATTTCACCCCTCCTCCTCTCCTCTATACTTCTCTGTCTTTTCTCCTCCTCCCACTACTTCATGGTTGCCGGAGGGGGGTCTCTCCACGCTCTGATTGGTTTTATTGGCAGTGGTTCAGTTGTGGAGGATGCCGGCGTAGCTCTGGATGTTGCGCTTGATAAAGATGGATCAGCACATAAAGTTGGGCAGAGCAGTTTTCTTTTCAATCTCATTAAAAAGACAACATTCAATAAGAAGAGGAACATCCTGCAGTGTCAGAGAGATTCATGTTGGCTTATTCATCTCCTGACTGTGTTTTCTACAATGTCACATGATGTGCTTTTTTAAAACAGCATAGAAGTCGTGGCACAAGTGCTACATTAAAAGGAGGTTTTTACATGAGACGCACACCCACGTGTCTCCTTTTCTAGTATTAAAAGAGTAAACAAACAGTGGAGTCATGTCTGGTAAGATGAATTTTAATTATAAGATTTGATATACTGTGTCATGCAGTCTTGGGAGCTCTCGGTATGATACATTTTCCATTTGTTCAATAAAGACTTATTCACTGTTTCACTTGTTCTGCCACGCAGAGGCACCGAGTACAGTACCACAGGAGCGATGCACTTGAAAAGAGAGCATTTAAAGGTTTTACTTTGTTGATGCAGGAGCTTCACAGAAGTATGCATTATCTCTACAAACCAGATATGTTGCCTCAGATGATTCCAGCACCTTTTAAGTAGTTTAAGAAATCTAACTTTAATTATTTAGCTTCGAGGAGTTTGATGAAGAGTATTTACATTTTTCAAGCTGTCTGCCAGTCTGTTTATTATTCATATTCATGTTCAAAACTGTTTGAAATATTGAGTGACACTGACTACGCTGCACTGGGCTGGACCTCCTTTTACCTGCAGAACTGCCTTAATTCTTCATGGCACAGATTAAAAAGGTGCTGCAAACATTCCTCAGAGATTTCAGTCCATATTGACATAACGGCATCACATAGTTGCTGCACATCCTTGATGTATAGTTCCAGCTCCACCACATACCAAAGATGATCTGGTGACTGTGGTAATTTGAGTACAGTGGTTTAAAAACAAGCATGACATCATTTGAGCTCTGTGACACTGTGTGTTATCCTGTTGGAAGCAGCCGTCACAAGACGATTACACTGTGGCGGTAAAAGGATGGACGTGGTTACAACAGTACTCAGATAGACCGTGGTGTTAAAATATGTGCACCAGAAAGTGCTAAGAATATATCTGCACATCATTACACCACTAGCAGCCTGAACCACTGATATAAGGCAAGCTGGATCCATGCTTTCTCCTCATTGTGATGGTCAGTTTGTTTTCCAAGAGGAACATGAACATGTCTACATGTTGCTGATTGGCTAATTAAATGTCTGTTAATGAGCTGTGAAACCTAATAAAAAACATGTATCTCACTTTGTCATTTAAAGATATTTGACTGAATTCAACAAGAGGAACAAGATCCTATTTCATTAATTGGTTAAAAACACATACAACAAATAATCAAGAAACATCAACTGTATCTAAAAGATGGATGTAACCAATGTGAAGGTGTTGCTAGCATGAAGTGACCATATTTAGATGCAATAGTAGACTATTGTTGCACCAGAAAAAGCAGATATAAATGAGTTGCAATGTCTACATTTAACACATGGATAGAAAATTGTTGTGGTCCTGAGTTTCTGAAGTAATATTTTGAATTTTCTGTGCTATTTTCAATGATTATGTATTATATTCTCTGTTTGTAGTCTGTTTATATTCTCATTTTGTTCAGTTTTTGTGATTCTTTTCTATCTCCCTGTTATGTGTCCATGTCTGCATGTACTCCCTTTGATCTGTCACTATTGTTGTCTGAGTTCCCTGTTCTGTCCTTAGTCCTGGTCTCTGTGTTGGTCAATTTCTTTTTTATTTTGACAGTTCCTCATCTCTTGTGTCTCGTGTTCAGTTTAGCTTCCTCTGTTTCGTTGGTTGAATTCTGTTCACCTGTGTTCCCCAGCTGTTTCCACACTGCACTAATCCCTCCTGTGTATAAATTGTGTGTCTGTCCTGTGTCTGTTCCCTCTGTTCTTTGTTGCACTCTCCTTCTTCCCTGTCAGTCTGTTTTGTCTCTTCTCTCTTTATGTCTCTCTTACTCTGTTATTGTTTCTGCTCTTGTTTTCCTCGCCTTTATTCCAACGTTAATAAAAGCTGTGATTTTGAGTTTATGTTTGCCTGCCAAGTCCTGCATCCTGGGTTGAGCCTGTCTCACCTGTTTACATGACAGAAAAAGGGTTTTCCTTTTGTTCTTTTTTTTTCTTTTTTGCACCAGATTATAGACATTTTTTTTCCTGTTTTAAAATTGAGCATATTTACATGAATGTTTATGTTTAGGAGTTTCCCTCTACTGTAGATATGTTGGTTAGTGTCATTATTTAGCCCCAAACATTGCTGCTTTGAAAAAAATAGAGAGTAAGGTTGGTTAGCTTTAGCTTTAGACTAGAAGCGAATATCTTACCTGCTAGCATAAGCTAGCTAACTTTATCATAGTTAAGCCT